>NC_140581.1:941882089-942483548 GCF_964204655.1 Triturus cristatus
ATTTCCTTTTCCAGATCTTGCAATTGCTCTTTGATTTTGTCCAGATATATTTCAATGTGTTTCACTAATATGCTCATTAGACCCAATGATGAATTTAAAATGAACTCCCCCCATTCTTGTTGGAGTTCATTTGTGGAGTCTTGATGACTTATTTATTTCTTTCCTGCTCAACTTTTCCCACATTCTCAATTTACTTTTTACATCCGTATTTCCTAATGTAGTTTTGGCTTCAGATTCATTTTCTGTGTTACTGCTCTTTTCGAACATTGAACCCATGAGTTAATTCCTTTTGGCTTCCCTTTTCTCCATATTGTATTGCCTTCACTTTCCCTTAGATGTACTTTTACTTTAGAGCCAAAACTCCGATATTTGCACTCGGAGGTTAGTTACAAAGTGGCACCAAAGATGCAATCCTTCGTCCAATGCTGTGAAACACACTGTCAAATTCCTTTTCTACCGCCTGTTACATTGAAACTCTTATTGGGTCTTAGAAGAAATTAGGTTTCCCAGATATTGGTTGAAAGCTGGCTTTACGCTTGCATGTGTTTACTTTAACAAAACGTTACAGCGCTTCATTTTTCATTGCAAACAGGTGGCGCACTTACCTAGTCGGTATTGAAATTGCTTTACATGGTAACTAAGGGCCATATGTAGGTAAAACCCAAGTTGCAAGTTCTTAATAGTGATTTTTACCAAATCGCTATTAAGAACTCGCAATTCCCGATGTAGCTTAAAAATCGCTAAAAGATAGCGATTCGGTAATATCCGCTAAAATAAATACCAAATCCTTATTACCGATTCGGCATTACCGAATCCTTATTATCGAATCGGTATTTAGCGAATCCGGTATTTCAAAATATCGCAAATCTGTGAATCAGCCAATCCTGTGCTTCCTGATTACCTCACAACCAGGAAGTGGCCACGCCCATGCAGTTACACTGATTCTGAAGGTGTGGGAGAGGCAGGGAGCAGAAGCAAAAGCACAGGAGCTGCACAGCTACCACCTTGCTGACACACCAAAAAGTACCATGGACTCACAGGAGAAGGGGAAGGATGCCGGAGAGAGGAAGAGAAAACACAAGTTCAGTGAGAGGGAGTTGGAGGTACTAATTGAGGAGGTGGTGAAGGATCACGACCAGCTGTTCGGGAAAAAATCCCTGCATGTACCCGAGTCACAAAAAAGGAAGATATGGCTTGTAATCCAGCAGAAAATATATGCCATCGGTGTCACCCAGCGCTCGACAAAGGAACTTAAGAGGCGCTGGTACGATCTTCGCAAACGTGCCAAGGAGAGTGTGGCTGACGGGCTCAACCAAGCCAGAAAGACAGGTGGGGGGACATCAACAGCGCCTGCACCGACTGCCTTGGAACAAATGGTGGAGTCCACCCTCCAGCCGGAGAGTGTCAGTGGCATTGGAGACGTAGACAGTTCAGCCACTGGAGCCAACAGACAAGGTAAGATGCATGCAGAGCATGCTGTACCCCCCTCCCTAACCCCTAACCCCAATCCCCATTTACCCTGCCAGAATCCCACTCCAGTCCATGCTTTGCCAATAATCAGCAATGCATCATGGGATATGTAGTCCCAATCAACAAATAGCATAGCAGTCAGTCCACTGAACCCAAATGCATGTCACACACATCAGTAGATAAGCAAGCGGGGAACAGCCAGTTAGATTGGCAGTCATTAAATTTATTGTAAGGCAAATGCTGCTAGACAAGTGTGTAAATGGACATTCTGTATCCACAGGCAAGCCATTGCGCCAGGCAGCAGAAGGGGAGACAGAAGAGGCACCCAGGGAGCCCAACACACTGGAGGAGGATGTCCTGTCACCTGCTGAGGTCACACCACCATCAACACCACCACCCTCACCAACACCACCACCACCACCACCACCACCACCACCACAGAGAGCCAGGAGGTATACAATGGGTAGCCTCCTGGAGATGGAGGGCTCAGAGGAGGAGAGCATGGGAGCCCAACAGACCCCACAGGATGAGGTTGGACACACAGCAGGAACACAGTCCCCCATGGAGGTTGGCAACACAGGTGCCCGAAGACGCCGACCAAGGGCATACAGTCCTGAGGTAGAGGAGTCCAGTGTCTTTGCAGGTCTGGAGGGGAAGATGCTGAAAGTGCAGCGCCTGCAAGGCCAAACTATGAGGGCAATGCAACACCAGATGGTGGCCAACAACAAACACATTTGCGACATGAAGGAGGCCATATACTGCTTCAACAACACCGTGGCTGAGGGCATGCGGGACATGTCAGAGGCTGTTAGGCTGTTATGCAGCAAGATAGAAAGTGACCGTGGGGCAAGGCGCAGGGACAGACAGAGATTGGATGGGTACACGAAGGCAGTGAACCGGCTATGCAATGCCACCCATGTCCTTAGCAGGTGTTTGGTGGCCATGCAGTTGGAGATGGCCAAGTGCAGCCGTGATATCACAAGGGGATTGGTCACAGTCACCAGTGCCCTGGAGGTGCTGCAGACCTCGCAAATCGCTGCCACAGGATCGGGGATGGGGTGAAAGTGAGGAAGCAACAAGCCGCAGCAGTATCACTCCCCCATTACAGGAGTCCAGGAGGCACAGTGGAAGGCCTGGACCAGCCGCAGGACAGACCGCTAGGGAGGACAGTGTGCCTAGGGAACGCAGCAGTGCTGCACGTGGGCACAGAAAATAAAACCAGGCATCCCCTGGGATTGGGAGATGTGTGAAGTAACCCATTTGACATGATGATGGGATTGGGAACATTGCATGGGGAGTAACTATGCCATGCTGGGGTAGTTGTGGCACTGTGAGGCCATCGTGGTGTGGCGGTGTGCTGTCCTATTGCCTGACTTAAGGTCAATTAAACACTGCTACGCTATTGCAGTTACTCGCTTTGTCTCATTACTTACTCAGAAATATTTGTGTGTGATCTCAGCCCGTCTTGTATCCCATCTGGTGCGGCTGCGAAACCTGCTGCGCTGGGCTGTGGCTGTGGACAATCCTCTCCATCATCCTCTGATTCAGTGAGTTCCACGGGTGTTCCTTTCTTTGTAGCCAGGTTATGCAGCATGGCACATGTTGCTATTATTTTGCAGCAGGTCAGAGGGTGGTACTGCCGTGCACCTCCACATTTGTGGAGGCAGCGGAACCTGCTTTTGAGGAGTCCAAATGTACGCTCCACCACATTCCGCGTTGATTTATGTGCAACATTGAATCGCCTTTCACTTGGGGTAGATGGGTGGAGGTATGGAGTCAGGATAAATGCTCGCACCACATATGCGCTATCACCTAGATGTTAAAGGAAGAAAGATTGTTCGCAGTCAGCAATAGATACATCAAAGGTAGACAGCAGAGTGTGTCACATTTATTTATCTAGAAGGTATCCTTCTCCAGATTCACCCCCAGCAAGACAGATATAGATCCCACTGTTCCTGAAAATGTAGGAATCATGCGTGCTCCCTGGAAATTTCGCAACAATGACGGTAATGATGTGATTGAATGTGTTGATTTGCGGTTATGGTAGATGTACTCAGTAGCAGAGGGGGGGCAGATTGGTATGTGTGTCCTGTAAATGCACCCTATTACATGTGGGAACTGGGCCTTCTGATAAATGTCCATCTTTGTCTTGTGCAGTTCCGCCTGTGTGCTGGGGAACTGGATATAGTGGTGCATCCTTTGCATCATGGCATCCAGGAATTTGGTGAAAAAGCATGACAGGCAACTCTGTGAGACACCACCAGCCACAGCCATTACCCCCTGGTAACTGCCGGATGCTAGTAGGTGCAGGCAACAGAGGACCTGCACATGTGGAGGTATTGCGTGCGCCCTTGGTGTCTGGTGCTCCATTAGTGGGTGCAGGTCACGTATCAGGTCCAGGATGGTGGTTGGGTGAAGCTTGTACCTCAAAATGGATTTCTGCCTCTGTGAGTTGGAATAGTGAGATGCGCAGTCTGTATACGCGTTCCTGTCGTCTCCAGATCCTTTGAGCTGCAGCTTGTATTCGTATCCGCCTTGCAATGACATAGAGGGCCGCCATTGTGTTCATGCAGGTGCATTCTGGGGCTGTTTACATGCTGTGCACCTGGTTACCATCTGCTTTGAGTTAGTGGTAATGTGCGACTCTTATTTAGCGATTTTTAATGGAATCGGTATTAGCGATTTTAGGTACATTGTTCTGCGACTCTATTTAGCGATTCCTTATTTAGCGATTTGCTAAATAGTGAGTTGGTGTGGCATATTCGCTAAATAAGGAATCGCTAGGTTCATTCCATTCTTTATTTAGCGATTCGGTGTTTCACTTGGGAACGGATGTGCAGCGCTATTCATACTTGGCACGGGGTGAAATAAAATCTCTGAAACTCAATGTTTAGTTCATGAGAATCTGAAACCGTGTGCAGCAGCCATCACCAGTTCTCACACTATAGTACCGCTAAAAGTGACAGACAAATTGTGATCGGTTGACTATTTACACATATGGGTTGCAAGAATTTCTCACACACATGCAGCGTATCCACACAAAAAGTCAAACACGTTGGTTTAAAAGTGGCTTATGCCTACCAGGCCAGTGGCTTCCCGGGTTGGGAGCTCCAGGGGAAGTCTTCAGGAGGGGGCAGAGGGTCACGGTACATGTGGACACCTTCATCTCTCTTGTGCAACAATGTCCCATACTCTCCCACAGAGAAACACTGTCCATTCCAACACTACCATGGTCTCTCACTCCAAGAAAACAGTGGCTTATCACTGCTCCAGAGACACATTGCCCGCCATCAGAAGCACTGACTATACCCCACAGAGGCATGAATCAGCACTACAGTACCTTCCACAACACTGCCCTACTCTCTTCCCCCAGCCACATCCCTCTCTCCCACATCACCCAAACCTCTTTCTGCAGCTCACCTGGCCACACATCCGACTGCAGTGGTTACAGTGACCTAGTAAGTCATTATAATTTGGAACAGCCTCGCTAGAGCCTAATTAACTATGCTCCAGAATGGCACACAGGTGTCGATCTCTTTGAAATGGTTTTCAATTTGCATGCATGAGGCTGTGTGCACTCCCAGCCTCAGTGCTACAACTGTTGAGCTGAGAAATTAAAACTAATGTGATAGCTTGAGGAGTTTGTCAGCAACAACCTTGGAAGCAACAAAAACAAGCAGGCCATATGAGAAAGCGGTATAAATGTCCACACTCAGCTGTAAAGAAATAGGTGCGGATACTTTTTCTTTTACAAATGCAGGACCACAAGTCCTAGGGCACAGCGAAAGTACTAGATGAGCTACTTATTAGTGAGTTGGGACAACTTGTGAACTCTGAATTAGCAAGAGACAGCATGGGCGGGTATACAGTGTGTAGATCCATCCATCAATGTGTGTAAGACCCGGGTTAACAAATATTAGATATAAGTTCAGAAGACATACTCTATAGCCTTATTTCATTCCACTACACATGGCTGTGTTTGTAGATGACGGGGGTACTGCCTGGCCCAAAACATGGTCTTCAAAAGTCCCATCGCAGAGCAGTGCTGCCACCTGTGGCCTGAAAGCAAACTGCTCAATAGGTAATTTCTATTTTTTTAATAAAATCAATGGGGTTACTTACGTTACGACTACTTGTATAAATCATTGACAAAGTTTGGAAAGCAACTGCTTGCTGGTAGTTAGAAATGCACTTATATGAAGAAATGTTTATTGGAGAAATTTGGAATCAATAAAAGATATCAAAATAATATATATACAGTTCAATAACTGGTTTTGCATGTGCCATTGCCGCAGATTTCACCATTTTGTACTTTCATAAATACCCGCTGGTTCTCCCAATAAACTCTGTGGTGCTCATTTTATCAACTGAGGAAATATGAAAGGCTAAGCAAGGTTAAAAGGATGGCAACATGATATTTATACACTGATCCACACAGTTTGGGGAGCTACCCACTGAAATATTTTATCTGCATTGGAACCGGTGACTGAAAGTGTAAACAAAAGCATTTTTATCAGGTACACAGGCTCACGATTCAGCTTTACTGGGACTCGAGCCTGGAGCTTTGACTACATACAGATCTCTGGAGTGGACGTATCATGCCGCTGGTCAACTACACAGACGTTTTTTTCTATGGAGAAATTTAGACAAAATGTGAAAAACATTCTTGGAAGACTTAGCTCTTATAATGAGTGTTCTGGAAGCACATGGTCTTATTCCCCTAATTTCTTAGGCATTTCCACCATACAACAAAAACAAAAACATAAAAATACTAGTGCAATGCGTAACTTTCCAAAGTTTCAGTGCTGTTTTTCACAGACAGGTTTGGTGCAGTGTTAGTGTCATTGTAGAATTTTAATAACTGCAGACCACTACTTTCAAATGAACTAACTGGAGATGAAAGACCGACGTGCCACAATACAAAAGCTTTCCAAGTCCTACTGATGCCCTTGTTCAGCGAAAGTGCATTGTAGAAGACACCAGTGTAGTTAATGTACACCCACCGATCTTCCCATCCACATCCACCTCTCCATCCTCTGACACCCCTTTCAGTTCCGTCAGGAGATCCTTGGACTGACCCCTCACAGTTCCAGCACAACATCCTCATTGTCCACGTTCATGACTGCTCCCTGCATTTATTTTTTCCACTGTTTTTTCTGGGGACTCAACTGAGTCCCAAGATGGCTAACAACACTGCCACTACCAAGAATTTTGCTGGTTGGTATTGGAGGAGTATCGGAGGCAGCTGTAGGTGGAGTGAAGGAGGAGGAGCTTCCCAGTTTCCCACGGTTCACAGAGCTGCTGTTTGAGCGGAGTGGAGTCGTGGCCAGGTCTGATCCGGCTAGAGGCTAGAGGCGTAGGGGAGTGAGCGGAGATAAGTCGAGACGGGTTGAGCGAGCTGGAGTGGAGTGGCAGTCGTTTAGTTTCTGCCCTCCCGCTTTCACACGCTCCCACACGCTCCTTGCTCCTGTCCCATCGAATTTTCTGTCCTCTCGCTCCTTGCTCCGGCGGTTCCTGCAGTTTTTTAAAGATAAAGCACGGAGTGTGCCTGGTCAAACAGTTTGACGGAGCAGCCAGGAGGCAGCAAAGCAAGGCAAGGGGGTAAGAGCTGTGGAGCGGTGGAGTTGTAGAATTTATTGCTTGCTTTTGCTTTTGCTTGTTTAGTATATCTAAACATCTGATCATTGCTGCCGGGAGAATCTTTAATAATCAAAGTAACTATCAACAGACGCCGGAACTGTGCCTATCACCACAGAAACATTTCAACAAGGAGAGATCCTGTCAGTCTGCTGATTAATGCTGTTACAGTGGGGAGAGGTGCACCTACTGAGTTCGTGTTTTGGAGAGAATCCAGGTGACGGTCCAGTTCGTATTTATTCTTCCCCTCCTGTATCCTGGACCAAGTTTACAGGGCATATATTTACCCCAAACAAAGAAAAAGTGGCAAAATATCAACCACCCTTGGTCATCATTTGATGTGCCAAACCTGTAACCTGCAACCCTAATAGGAACCAGAAATCCGAGTGAGAGAGCACTTAAGGAGCAATTAAGGAGCTGAGTGTGTCCCGTGTGTCCCGTGTGAAGTGCTGGGTACTCTTAAATACAACGTTATTGGAGCATTACGTTGCACCCTATTTTTAGTGCTGCCGGGTCTTACAGTAGTTGCAGCAGTTATAGCACCAGCAACCAGCAACCAGTAACAGGCAGCGGTATTGGGTGATAAAGAGTGAGCCAGGAGCCAGGACCCAAGAGGATTTAGGGGTGGCATAGTGGCATTGTTGATCTAGGCGCAGTTGTTTCCTGAGGTCATTATAGTCATCATAGTATCTGGTTTATTGAATCACAAGAAGAAACAAGAAATACACCTGAAAAAGCACGGGGGGAGCGGTTCCACTATGCGTTCGGGCAGAGAAAGAGCCTCTGTAACTGGCACAAGAAGAACAAGAAAAGCTCAAGTACTAAAAGCACCTAAAATAAAATCAATCACACTAGGAAGGGATCAATCTTTAATCTCCCCTATTGCACGAATGTTCGAAAAATCTTCAAAAATTCCATATAACTTTGACTTTATGAAAGACCCATTAGAGGCTATGATGTCGATGCAAACAGTAGTAGAAGCAAATAATCTATAAACACCGATTAAGCCGGATAATAATGCACAAACTTGAGGTCAAGTTTTAGATGTGCAAACATTGAGTACGTCTATATCCCCTCTACAAAGAGAAAAAATGATAAAATTAAATACAACAAAGGGTCAAGTTATGGATCTTGAAACGCTATGTGTAGTCCAAGCAATCCAAAAGGAACAGAGTGATTTAGATGTACCTGAAAGATTGTTGGATATATTGACTGTCTGCAAACAGCCACCTTTGGAGGTAAATGTTAAAATTGAGAAAATCAAATGGGAACCTGGTACAGAGACCAATGTAATATTACCAATAGTAAACCAAGATCTTCAAGAATTAAATGAAGATGAAACATCACCATGTATAGTTAGTAGTGATGTCTGTGTAAGAATTGAGGGTGATAACGTTCCTATTAAAGAATCAGACAATGGTAATAGTTTAATGTACTATCTCAACATGGATGACCAGTATGGATATAAAGTAAACAATGGAGAATATAGAAAAAGTAAAGAGGACATACAGTTATGCAGCACACCGAGTAATAGATGTCCTTTTAATAACTCAGCATCTCATTGTAATGTAAAAAAAATCCAGGGAAATCAATTACATAATGAAGGGGAGATTGCGAATGACACTCACTCGAATTGCAATACAAAAATGAAAAATTTGAATAGCCAACAATCCCCTCAACCCACAACCTCAACTAATCAGGAATCAGGGCCAATTTGGGATATCTTTTATTGTACATCCGCAATGACATTAGAAGCCTTGACCTTCCAATCAAACAAAATGGAGATTCAAGTGGATCTACTTAATGTGATGGCAAGCTCGGTGGTGAGCATTGATCAGAAATTAGCAGAGTTAAATTGCCTAATCAAAAGAGCACAAACGCAGGCCTATACTACAATCATTGATTGCAAATGTGCCCCAATAATAAGTAAATTAATAACATTACCTCAGGCAATGACTACAATTCTGGAGGATGTAAAAATAAGTCTGCAAAACGTGAAATATAAGGAAGAAGGAGAGAATTGTAAAACCAATGATATCAATTTAAAATATGAGGTAAACCAACACTATGAGTCTGAACAGTGTATCCCTCTTAGGAAAGCGTCCTATAAAGGTAGTCCAACTACGCTAATGGAAAATGACTTGTAACAAGGAAGTAAGATCATTGATGAGCCAAAGAATCTGGTCAATGTATGTAAGGGAAAAAAATTATGAAGGAACCAGTAATAAATGAATCTGAACCATTGCCCTCTAGTGAGATGAAATCATCCAGGAAGAAACTAATAACGGCAAATATGGATAATAGTAGTAAGGAAGCAGATCCGAGTCTACTACATGATACTATAAAACCAGTAAACCTAAATGATGAAACCCTTAGTAAGGGGGGGGGGGACATGGTAGATAAAATGCCAGAGTATCACTTATCGATAAAGCATAAGAAAAAACTTCGTAAAGCAAGGAATAAAGCCAAATCTAGTTCGATAATAATATCAAAAGATTCAGAAAGAAAGTCTAACGTGTTGAAAGATAAAGATTTTAATCAAATTGAAAGCCCTAAGGGAAAACAAGCTAAAGAATTTCATGCGGATAGGAGCTCTCTAACCAATGGAAGTAGTAAGAAGTACTTTGCCTTATTTAACAAAGGCGCGAGGGAAAATCAACCTAAAGAAGACATAAATGATACCCAAAATATAAAAGGCAGAGACAGTTCATTATTAATTAATGGAACAAACTCTTATGAACCAGAAAAAGGTGGGAAAGAGAGTGGAATGTTAGGATCTTACGGTCTAGTTGAAATGATTCCAATGGATCAAAACAGAAAAGAAAAAATAACAAAACCAATGATCACCGTTAGTAATACAAAATTGAAGTTGGAGCAGAGTGTGAAAGTAGAAAGACAACATTTACAAACAATTCAACTAACAATTCAGGTACAGATGGATAAGATGGATAATATAAAAATTCCAACTATAAATGAGCGGATCATGAAGGGAAGAGAGGATCAGAGTGAAAATCAAATACAATCCATATTTCAAAGATCAACTCATTCTCATCATAATTTACCATACAGCACTTGTGATAAGAAGGAAATCCATAAGAAGCTAGTTGCAACGGAAAACATCGATGTAATGAGGAAAGAGGACATGGACGGTCAACAAATAAACAAAACCTTAGATCCAATTCAGGGCACACATTACAATAGTTCCCAGGTTATCCAGAGGCAAAAAACCTCAACCAGTGATGGTGTAAGGGATCACGATAAAGAACCTTGGCAGATTTCAAATGACGCCCTTCTTCCTACTATAGATCTGTGAAGACTAATGATCTCAGTACACGATAAACCACAATTGATTTTTGTCCCAGAATATTGTTCAAGAGGCAGCCATGATATCTTAAATAGAGGAAATATTCTTCACCTATTCAAATCTATTCCCTCATTAGAAAAAATCACAAGTGAAAACATTGAATCCATTGAATTTCTTACAAATCCTGATAGTGGCAATGAAATGACATTGATAACATTTGACACGACTCTTGTGCTTGAATTGATTGTAAATGTAAAGGAAGTTTTTCTCAGCTGGGGAATAAAAATTATTATGCCAAAGCCTACAATCTATCCGAAACCTTTTGCTATCCCTATATCTCTGAACCTTCCCCAAGAAAAGAAAATAAGATTACAGGTACACTCTGTGTTAAGAAATGCAATTGGAAATACAGAATCATTGTCTAATCAATCGTCGGATATAATTGAAAGGAAAAAAACAATTGGAGTCAATGAAAAGTGGATAGGTATGGCGCTCCACGGCAGTAAAATACAATGACAGAACAAAAAACGAATAAAGTCAAGAGTTAAAATAAATGAAGAAAATGAATTCCTTAAATTATGCTCATGGAATATTAATGGCCTAAAAAGAAAAATTAGTAATGCACACTTATCAACAATGTCCAGTTACTATCATGTTATACTTTTACAAGAAACTTGGTCTACTAATCCTGTCATGTTGGAGGGTTACAAAGGATATTTCATCCCTGCAATTAAACAAAGTAAAAGGGGGCGCCCTAGTGGGGGTTTAGCCACATTTGTTGCTCTACAGTTAAAAATGGAACATGAGCAGATTGACACAAACAACCCAAATTTATTAATAGTAAAGTTGCGGTATACGAAAAATAATTTCTTAAAAAACTTGTTTATAATAAATATATATATACATCCTACGGTAAGCGCAAGAATGTTTATGACATCTTCCCTGATTGCAACTTTAACGCAGCTAATGATTGATGATCCTTTTACACAGTATATTATATCAGGGGATTTTAATTTAAATTTGTTCGTACCCAATATTAGAGATGAGTTAATACAGGAACAAGATAATCTCTGGGCAGAACCGCAGCAAACATTACCAACTGTTTCTAATGCTTTCAAAACCCAATTAAAAAAAAAAAATCAACACCGGGTTTTGGCTCAAAAAAACTCAGTTGGACTGAGCCCAATTAAATGGAAAAACAGAACAAATAGTCCAAGCTAAGACTGACTATACCTTATACTTTTATAACTCCTAAAATGAAATGAAACATGAGAGGTCGTCGTTACCAATGGACTGATACGGACAACGAGATACCAGAGGAGAATCCCGAATCCGGCGCAGGTATCCTACGTGAGACGAACGAGCGAACTCACCTAGCAAAGAAACAGTAGACACGTTTGTCAGCCGGCAAAGAGGGCAACTTTCCCCTAATCCGGTTCCACATCGCTTGGGACAAGTCGGAAATATTTCAGGCAGCTAGAACTCCATTGTGGAGGCACTTTTTGAAGAAATTGGTTGGTCCTGAAGAGAACCCAAAAGATAGTGGTTCGAAACGCGTCGACCAGTTTGGTCCTTGTTTTGCACCGTCCTGTGATTTTTTTGATTCAAATTAACACTGGAACTTTATTGTTTCAACAAAAAAAACAGAACACTTTTGTTGTACAAACTGATTTGGAGTCAATCTACCAGAAAAGAAAGGGTGCTACTAGGACCTGGTTTACAGTGCGTGTGTAGTTTTGTGTATGTATGAGTATATTGGCCATGAATGTCTGAAGAGTGTATGAGGGGATCAGGAGTATCATGTTGATGTATTAAATGTAATGTAAGATATTGTTTTGTACAAAAGATAAATGCGCAATGAAGTAATGTTGCAGCGCACAATTGTTTAGAAATGTGAAATAAATCAAAATCATTTCCTGTGATTAATAAGGAAATCTATAAAACCCTCCTCTCATGTTTCATTTCATTTTAGGAGTTATAAAAGTATAAGGTATAGTCAGTCTTAGCTTGGACTATTTGTTCTGTTTTTCCATTCAAAACCCAATTAGGCGCAACTTTTGTTAATGACTTAGAAGCTCTGGGCTTAAGAATCCTAAATGGAAGGTTACCCCAAGGCTCCCCACCGGCTTGGACATTTTATTCACAGGACTATAAATCAAGAATTGATTACACTATGGTGTCTTTGAATATATTTATTAATGTGATCTCTTTTTCAATTGAAAAAGCATCTGAGAGTGATCACAGCCAACACATTCTTGTTACTAATTTGTCCGTTAATAAACATTCTGAATATAGAACATTGCCAGGCCAGACAGGCTCAGTAAATTATAAGAAATTAATATGGAAGGAACATAGTAAAGAAGACACTAACAAGATGGCCCTTAAATTTGTAGAAACATGTTTTGAAGATAACACCTCAACCTCAATTGAACAATGGGTTAATTTTATACAAAAACTTGTTAATACCTATAAACAAAAAAAATGTTAAAAAGAAAAAGTGCAAACAGAAAAAGAGAACAAAATTGCTCTAACTATAACAACTAGGATGTTGAAAAGATCTCGTAATCAATTGAGGAGACAGAAAAAGATGAATCCTAATGATATGGATTTGAGTATAAAATTAAAAAGGGTCAATTGTAACCTTCAGAAGTTATTGTGGGATGAAAAGAATAAAAAGAAACTTGATTTTTGGGCCAAAGTATTCTTCAGTAGCAAACAAACAAACTCCAGAAAATTCTGGATGTTGATAAACGGCTTAGCCCGAACAAACAGAACAGTTGTAACATCATCTTTAACCGAGAATGAGTGGATCAGGTTTCTGTCTATACATTTAAATCCTGCCGGGGATGCAACACAGTCGAATCCTATGGTTAATATGTCTGAGCCAATGACAAAGGATAAAATACAAGACATTTATATAACAGAAAATCAAATTTGTAAATTGATCCAGAAGCATAAAAATGGTGCCCCTGGCCCAAATGTTATACCGTTTTCACTTTATAAGAATGACCCCAGACTATGGTCAGGATACTTGCTAAAGGTTTTCAATGAAATTGTCCGGTCATCATTAATACCTGAAACTTGGAAGGGATCACTTATAGCTCCAATTCATAAAAAAGGAGATTGGTCTTTGCCGGAAAATTATTGACTTATTACACTCCAGGATACGGATGCTAAATTATTTGCTGGTGTATTACTATCTAATCTAACTGATTGGGAAAGAGAAAATCAGATAATCCCTCCGAATCAAACTGGATTTATACAAGGTTTAGGTACTACAACAAATATTCTCGTGTTATCTGTTCTAATGGATAAATATATTAGTAAGAAACAATCATTATTCTTGTGTTTTGTAGATTTTAAGGCAGCTTTCGATTGTGTGCAGAGAGACCTTTTGTGGCAGAAGTTAATAGATCTAGGTATACCTCTCTCTCTTTTAAAATTAATTCAACTATTGTACTCTGACACATGGGTTAGTGTTCGGATGGGAGATGGCCTAACAGTAACAGAAAAAATTCCAACAGCATCAGGTCTGAAACAAGGATGTGACCTGGCTCCATTGCTTTTTAATTTATTTTTAGCGGATCTAACGCAAGCCTTGGATGGGGTGAAAGCTTGTCCACCCAAACTTGCCAACACCAGGATATCAAACCTGTTATATGCAGACGATGTTATTCTACTTAGCCAAACAAAGGTTGGACTACAACGCCTGCTAAATAGGATATCTACCTACTCCAAAGAAAATCGAATGGTGATAAACGAATCAAAGACAAAAATTATGGAAATTAATAAATACTCAAGATCAAAACATAATTATAAATGGTTTCTTGATAACTCACAATTAGAGCAAGTAAATACATATAGATACTTAGGAGTATTATTTGACGAACGAGGATCATATCAACCACACAAGATGGACATTCAACGGAAAGCAAAAATATTGTTAGCGGCATTTAGAACTATACAGAAATCCATAGGAATGCAGAGTTACGGCCCTTTGTTGAAAGTATTAGCAGCAAACCTCTTACCAACTTTGACATATGGTAGCGAAGCATTGTGTGGAAAAGATTCGGTTATAATTAACAACGCAGCCACAAAGATTTATAAAGCTCTTTTTTTAATCCCACATAATGCTTCACCTGCGCAGATACGAATGGAATTTGGGATGACCAATCAGGTCCTTGCGCGTAAAGGCCAATTCATTAAAGTGTGGAAAAGGATAAGAATGGATACTGATAATCAATTGTCCAAATTATTGTGGCAGGAAATAAATTTAAATCAGAAATCTGAGGCATGGAAATACCTATTTACATCATTAGAGGAATACTCAGCAAACTCGGTCTGGGAAATGCCAATTACATTGAACTCTTTTAAAAAAGTAATTAATAATTCAACAAAGCACTTATCATTACTTTTGGATAAAGATATCTTCTCATAAAGAAAACATGCGTGGCCGCTCCTGAATGGGTATACTAAGGTTAAAGTGCAACCGTACCTTGAAACTCCTTGGTCTGAGAAATTTAAACAAATCTTTATAAAAGCCCGTTTTGGAGCATTTCCAGGCACATGTCATTTAATGCCATGGTTGAGTAACATGGGTCTTACGACTTGCAGTTTATGTAAATTTGGAGAAGAAAACATCATGCATCTACTCTGTGTTTGTCCAGAACTAAAAGTTGCAAGAATAACTATTCTTAAAAGACATTTTAATGTCCGTGGAATAAGTAGTTGCAGACAAGCATTAATAAGATGCCTCCATACAGATGATATAATTTTAAACTCGGCTTTTGTAAAAATTTTAATGAGATTGAGAAACAAGCTAGAATACCAAAACTTGAAAGAATGGAAGAATGGAAGTACATAATATCTCAATTATGTAACAAACTTGAAATTTAAATGTTTTTATCCTTGATTTCATAATTATTTTATTGTTATGAATTTTTGCGTGTATATTGTAAGGTTTTTATTAATCAAACAATAAATTTTTGAATTGAAGTGTTGGCAGTCAACCAGATCCCCCCCATGAAATCTGTGTTTAGGCTCCTCCAAATATACAAATTTGGTTTTCCTTTAATATCTCCAAAACTACTGAACTAATTTACACCAAATAACAAATTGGGCTCTTTCTGGAGCAAGGGATAGCTTTCTGCCAAATTTGGTGTAATTCTGTTCAGCAGGTCGGGCTGTAGTCATGTCTAAAATCTATATGGGAATTTTCATGGGAAATGCAATTTTTTGACCCACATTGTCTTGGCTCCCGCTTAACGGATCATCCCAAAACTTTCCACGCACAACAGAAATCAGGTAGACACTTTTCTTGGATAATTTAGTGAAGATTCATTAAACAGCATCAAAGTTATAAGCAAGTCAAAAAATGTTTTTCCTATCGAAACTCTGTCTTAGCTCTAGCTACCTAATGTATATATATTCACTGAAAAAAACAAAGGTTACAGAGACGTTATAGTTAGGCTCAGGTTTCACTTGTACAAAACCAGTGAAATTCAGCAGTTATAGTTAGCTGGGCTAACTATAAATCGTGCCCATGCAAATGCACAGCTTATGACCATCACTCATGGTCAGTGACATCACTCATGACATCTCTCATGACATCATCCAGTGACTATGAGTGTTAAATATATATACCAAGGTGTATTGGTGAATCAGTGGGTGTATGAGTGCCTGTATGGATGATTCAGTGGGTCTGTGACTGACTGTATAAGTGACTGATTATGTGTCTCAGTGAATATATGGATGAGTGACTAGTTGTGTGAATGTCTGTATCAGTCTGTCAGTTGGTCTCTAAGTGGGTATGCGAGTGGATGAATTGGTGAGTGATTGGTTGCCTGAGTACCTGTGTGGGTGAGTGAGGGTGTGTGTGACTGCCTGTATGGATGAGTGAGTGGGTGAGTTAGTGGCTGTATGGGTTAGTAAGTGCATGTGTGAGGTGATGTATGGGTGAGTGAGTGTGTGTATGGCTATTTTGGTTAGTAAGTGGATACATCAGTGGCATATGGATGAGTAACTGGGTATGTGAAAGGCAGTATAGGTGAGTGATGGATTATATGAGTGACTGCATGGGTGAGTGAGTGAATATGAGAGTGACTGTATGGTTTAGTGTGTGCTGGTGTCAGTGACTGTATAGGTGAGTGAGTATGTGTTAGTATCTGTGTGAGTGTGTGTGTGTAAGTGTATCTGTATGGGTGTGTAAGTGCTATGTGATTGACTGTGTGGGTGAGTGTCTAGGTGTGTGAGTAGCTCAATGGGTGACTGACTGAGTGTGTGAGTGGCTGTATGGGTGTATGAATGGATATGTCAGTGGCTGTATTAGTGACTCAGTGGGTGTATGAGTGGCTGTATGGGTGAGTGAGGGGGAGTGTAAGTTATGGTATGGGTTTGTGAATGGGCTTGTGAATAGTTGTGTGGGAGTGGGTGTATGAAAGGGTCTATGGGATGTGAGTGGGTGCGTCAGTGTTTCTGTGGATGACATCATCAGTGATGTCAGCAGAGATGTGATTTTAGATGTCATCAGTGATATCATCAGTGTTGTCACTGACCATGTCATGAATGATGTAATATGTGAGGTCATGAGCAGTGCATTTGCGGGGTCACAAGTTATAGTTAGCTCAGCTAATTATAACTGCTGAATTTCACTGGTTTTGTATGAGTGAAGCCTGAGCCTAACTATAACATCTCTGTAACCTTTGGTTTATTCAGTGAATTTCCAAGGTTTTGTTAATTCCATTTCCTAACTATAATGTTCCTGTAACCTGTAACCTAATTTTTATTGCACCACTAACAATAACTGTTAGTGGTGCAATAAAAATCACTTGGTAAAAAAACTCCTGGAGTGCAGCATACTTCTCTTTGATGGAAAAAAATGACAGCAGTGGGATTCCCTCGACATGCCAGCACCAACTGTGAGCGTGTTGTGACAAGGAATCAACATTATGGATTTTTATATATATATCAAAGCTCCAAGGTTCCCTCCGGAAAAGATGCACTCCACAGCAGTGTATGCTAAAAGCCATTTAATGGGTACGGGCACAACAATCAGGCAGATTCCTTTTCACAGCTGTCCAAACGGTTGAACGCCTAACACGTTTCCGAGTCTCCTGACTCCTTCTTCAGAGGCGGTGGTTGTTCAGAATTCTCGCTCTGGTGACGCCCCTTCCTTTTCACCATGATTACACGCCCGGAATGGGCTGCTCTAAATGAGGCTATGCAGAGGTTTATGGGAGCTGCAGTCTCAGAGTTGTAAATGGCAATGTCCTGCGGGTAAATGTTATGAGCCCTCGGATGAGCCTCTGCTTGACTGGCATGTCCTAAATCCCACGCTGCTGTTCCAAATAGGGAATGGTAACTACCAGCACCCTGGCCCCCTTAACAAGGGACGGCCGCCTGAAAATCAAAGCTCCAAGGTTCCCTCCGGAAAAGATGCACTCCACGGCAGTGTATGCTAAAAGCCATTTTTCCTATGGAAACCTGGTCCTAAGTATAACTACCTACTGGCGGTCGCCAGTAGGTAGTTATATTTAGGACCTAGTTTCCATTCGGAAACCCATTTTTTGATTTGCCAATATCTTTGGCGCCGTTTGACGAATCTTCGCTAATGTTTCGAAACTAATGGGGCACTCTGGTCAGCTCCTGTTTTGAATGTTTCGGGATGATTCGTCAAGCGGGGGCCGAGAAAAATGGGGGGTCCCAAAACGCATTTTCCCCATGTTAATTCCATAGGAAACTTTAGACACGGCTACAGCCCAAACTGCTGAATGGAATTACACCAAATTTGGCAAAAAGGTAGCTCTTGGTTCAGAAAGCGCCCTTTTTAGGTTTCACCCTGATTGGGCAGCCATGTGCTTTATCAGACCTCACAGTGGTGCCAACGTATGTTGCATGATTTCAGCTCCTTTCACACAGTTCACTCGCCTAGGCAGCGGGCATGCGCTGCCCTAGGAGGACCTTTAGCCATTGATGTTCACTTTTCAAGCACTGCACTTGTGCTTGTGGCGGCATCCACCTTGCGGGAGCGAGCAGCACCGTGCCACAAGCACGAGTGCAGTGCTTGAAAAGTGAAGACTACTCTCCCAAGCGCGGCGCGTGCGCAACACTCGTGGGCTCACCTCCTGCTCCCCCTCTCTCTCACAACTTCTCCGCTTCACGGCACTGTGCTTCATGTTTCATGAAGTACGGCCACTCACTCATTCCGCCCTCTCATTCTCCTTCTTCTCGCTGCATGTCTTCCACGCCTAAGAGCACTTCCTTCTGATGGTTTCAGGTGTGTTTTTGAGGAGCATCGGAGGTGGTGTTGCACAGTTGTCGTTCTGTTCTCTGTCCACTGCCTACGTCCTAATCGTCCCCTCCCTACAAGTAGGTAATTCAATCAGGAGCCACTGTGAAGGGATGATTTGGACTCCCGCATGCTCTGCTGCATTAAGTTTTTGTGCCTGCTTATTTTTACAGCGCCAGAGACAGCACTTACGAGGCTGCTAACTGTTATTTGAAATTTAAGTGTGGCCTGTTTTGTCCATGACTGAGCCTTTTAGTAATGAAAAAGGAGAGTATTTGATGTGGACCTTGTGGGAGATCAGCTGACTCCAGATGCTCTGCCCTGCCTGCTTTGCTATCACATTTCTATCAAATAATACGCACGTATCAACAACCTTTTAAAATTAGTCTTGTAGGAAACGTGCGCCCACCCTCACGGAGCCAGCATTATGCTGAAAGGATTTCTGTTAAAATTAGTCACAAAGATTCTATATTTTGCAGTGTAGTTACTGCGTGTTTGAGGCCAGAAGTTCTGGCTGTGGCAGGTAGTAACCTAAGACCATCTATTAAACGTGTGTTATGGGTGGTGGGGTAGAATATTTTCAGAGATAAAGAAGTGTAGCAATTACGATGTCCCTGCATCCCCCCCACCAATTATGTTCCATTTTGTATTGGCCTTTGTCCAGAAGATTTTGAAACGTAATTTAAATGTAACTAATTTTCCTGTATGAACAAGTAATCTGTTAATATAATTGATGCTTTGGCCATTTTCTTTCCTTTTTAGCTAAATTGAGGTCTAGGTGTTTCTTTAAAAAATGCTTGCAGTCTTTAGGCTGTTCTGCAACTGTGTGTGTGTAGTCCAGCGAGGAAGTATTTTTTACTTATAGTTGGGCTAAAACCTTAAAGCACGATTCTGTGAGGAGCACATCTGAAAGCTTGGTAATGGTGTTCCTCTCTTCTGCACAGCTTAGAGAGTTCTTCAGGTGGTGAGAAGTGAAAATGTGTTTGTGGGAGAGAGCCACCTGCTATTTTTCCCTTATTAGCATCCCAACATATTATGAAGGAAATGGGAGTTGCCAACAGTGAAAAGGGAGTTGATCACCAGGGGCCTTCTTTTCTCAGTTGCCTTCCCAGTAAAACTAAACTTGAAACACATAGGGAAGCACTGCTCAAGGGGGTACTAAATCTAATGGTCCTGGGTCATCCTGTTTCCCTATTTTGAAATTAATGCTTGAGGCTTGTTGCTGGAGGCTGCGTGGTGGGGTCAGGACTCTCCTTCGAAGGAACTAATGTTGGATCAAAATATTGTTAATTTCGTGATGTCTCTGCACTACATCTTCTTCCCGTATTTATTTTTGAGTGACAGTGTACTGTAACGGAAAGTTCAGAAAAATGTTTTGCGTAAATATTCAGTTTTGTGCATTGTATGGGGAGTACTACTGTTCTGAGATGCTTTATTAAGATTGTATACTGTGCCCCTTTTGGTTGCTCAGTAAATAGATATGGACTTCATGGCCAAAAGCACCAAAGCAACTAATCCAAACTTGGGTCAGCAACATTACCTTGGATGAGTTCTACCTCTAAATTCCAAATAACGTCAAGTCACTTGGCTTTAAATTCCACACCGACTCCTCCCTCAAGGCACACATGCAATATTGCCCACCCTCTTGAATAAGCTAAACCATTCCTTGTCATATGTATACCTTTTCTAGGAATTTCTTTTCTACCCATGCCTTTCCCACGTACAGTAAGTATATATAATTTCTTTTCTTCTGAGCGACGTAATTTATATTATATATTAAATAATTTGTTAATATTCTTTTTTCTTCTTTATGGGACAGACCCTTCAAGTTTTAATTTACTCCTGACCTCCCTTTTCCACCACTTACCCCAAAAATCTAACAGTACCCTTACCTCTGTTTATCAGTAACCACCCCTAAACCATAAAATCGCCATTACCTCCCTTTGCCACTACCCATCCCTAAGCCCCAAAATTACCCCTGCCCACTCCAAACCCCAAAATTACCCTGACCTCCCGTTACCACTTCCTGCACCTAAATACTTTTTTTAAATACCATAATAATTATTTTATTTTAAAAAAATACCTGCATGGTAAAGGTGCCACGTATATAGGTGCCACTCTGGTACATTTTACCTGTGTGGTACAGGCTGCATGCTAAAAGCATTCTGTGATAAAGACTGCATAGTAAAGGCTGTCTCTCCTCATAATCACATTTGGATGGAAGCAATGCTTTGGTTCACAGCCTCCCAGATGCCACACTCTCCACCTGAAAGTTATTCTGCATGCTGAGGCATGCATCACCAAGGGCCACCAGAAATGAGACCTCATCCTCTCTATGCATAATTAACAGATGAGTCCCTTTTCATTGCTATATCGTCTTAAAGGCCCGTTGCAGCATTTTTAGGGCCACCATGAATGGCACCCCTGCCTATCTTTCGGAAATGCTAGCCATCTCCTACTGATTTTATTACACCAAAAGCCAGGACATTGCAGCTCTGGAGATGAAGAATTGCACGAGAATGGCACCAGGAAACAGACCCTCTCTGTCTACGCACCCAGCATCTGGAACAGCAGTCATGTAACCTTCCTTCAGGACTGCTACAGCCCTCCTCCAATTCAGGAAAGAGATAAAGACTTGGCTCTTAAAAAAACATTGCATTAGAATGTTCCTTTCCCTTCACTAACTACAAAAGCCACCCTCTTTCCACTTTGTAAATGATTTGTGAATCCAGATTTTTGCTATTGGCAGCGTGCAACCCTTCGTTGCACACAAGCCTCATTCATGTTTGTTTGGCAACTGGTGAGATTGGTAGGGTTATAATAGGCCAGAGAGAGCCAATCGTAAGTCACTTTTTATGTGCAGCCTGGGTTTGAGTTGGGTTCTCTGACTAGATTTCGTCTTTTACTGCTTTTAAAGGCCATTATTGCTGCTGCTCTACACCACAAATTGTGGCTCTACCTGGACCCTTGGCTTTGAGCTTGTTGTAGTTTTGCTATGAGATCAGTTGTGGCTATTATAGATCTGGCCTGTCTAGCTTAGTTCTGTAAATGCTAGCCCTGGGAAGCCCTGTTTGGGCAGCCATGCGCTTTATCAGACCTCACGGTGTTGCCACCGTATGTCGCATGATTTCAGCTCCCTCCACACAGTTCACTCGCCTAGGTGGCGCGCATATGCGCTGCTTTAGGAGGACCTTTAGCCATCGGTCTTCACTTTTCAAGCACTGCAAACGTGCTTGTGGCGGCATCCACCTTGCGGGAGCGAGCAGCGCCGCGCCACAAGCACGAGTGCAGTGCTTGAAAAGTGAAGACTGCTCTCCCAAGCGTGTGCACCCCTCGCGGGCTCACCTCCTGCTCCCCTCTCTCTCACAACCTCTCCGCTTCACGACACCGTGCTTCATGTTTCATGAAGTGCGGCCACTCACTCGTTCCGCCCTCTCAGTCTCCTTTTTGCTCGCGCACTCTATGCCAATGCTCGTTCTTCTTCTTGTTAATTAAGGAAAAGGAGTGGGGGAAAGGAACTGATATCACCCACACCTTCTCCAGTGACGCAGCGCAACAATAGGCTTTTACCAAAATATAAATGGCTATGTATAACCCTGTTCCCCCTGCCAACCCCCCCACCCATCCCCCGACCCTCATCAGACTTCTCTGTCGTCTGAGTTTTTTTACCCAGGAAGCCCCTAAGGTGTCTACATGGTAGGTCAGTTCACAGCGTTGGTCTCTTCCCCAGTCTTCTCTCCCCTTCACGATCAGCTGTGCGACATAGACTGCTGTCTGTACCAGGTCTGAGTCTCACGGTTTATGTTCCTCAACCAGGCTCCTCTCTTCAGAAAAACTCCTCTGCCGGTCCTTTGGTCTTGAATCTTCTCTGTTGTTCGGGCGGTGACAACGTTCTCTCCAATGACTCAGGTTTTAAAAGGTCCGCTCTCTCTGAATCCACTGTAATTTGTGCTCATGATGCGATGACGTGAGCATGCTTGGCCAAATAGTTTTTCATGCCACCTGAAGGCAAGTGAATATTTTGTTGATGTCTGTAATTTCAGACAGCTGGTGGAAGGTGCGATTAGGCTATGATGAGAAGGGCTGTCAATCACTGCTCCTAAGGACGAACAGAGAACTCTTTTAAACAATCATTGGCATAGCCAATATGTCTTGCCTTTGGGACCTGCTGCATAACTAAATACTTATAAGGTCCCAAAGGCGAGGCCTGTTGGCTATGCCAATGCTTGTTTTAAGTGGTGTAAATCCGTTCAGTAGTTTCTAAGAAATTAAAAAATAAAAAATATTGATATCTGGGCGGAGCCTAACCACACATCTCATTGTGAGATCTGATTGGCTATCAGCACTTCATCCGGGCCTTGCTGGCAGCCATCTTGGGACCAATATACATGATAGCACCCCATTGAAATGCATTGTAGTGAATAGAAGATTTTGAGGGTCACCAAAAAGAGAACTATAAAGGGTGATAACAGACTTTAGTTACATTAGAATTCATGTGTTGATGGTACCATACTAATTTTAGGAACTGTGGTGTGTTCTAAGGTGATTTTACCCTGTGAGAAACATTCTGCTAGGATATCATGAATGATGTTTGAGAGAAAACTATTTTCTCATGCTTGTCCCATAGAGGTTTGGAAGGTGCTCCAGAAGCTAAAATGAGAGCATATTTTCTGTAAATTAACATTATCTTTCTCAGTCATGTGAGAATGAAGTCTGACATTCTCAGTAAAACATGTACATCCAACAAGGGCAGAGACTGTCAAATGATTCATTTGTGTTCTACTGCAGCTTCCCAGAGTGTTTTAAACAACAACTAGAGCGCTAACTATGACAAAATTATGAGACACCTGAAGCCATCTTGATTGGAATAAACTGGTAACACTTCAAACATTTAATTTAGAAAGGGACAAAATTAGGGGGTTCATTTTGTCATAGAAATGATGGCTAGTGCTGTAGAAAAAAAATTAGGACATGTTTTAAGTGAAATCTCAAATATCTTCCTGTTATATTTCAACAGGACCAGCCTGTCAGTTGATTCCTTTGTGTTCTACTACAGCTTCCCAGAGTGTTCTAAAGAACAACTAGAGCGCTAAGAGTTTTACTTATTGTAGGAGAGTAGGATCTGCACTTATGTTGCCCCCACTTTTTTTCTGATGTATACACTGGTTTGTGGCTATAGTCTGGCTGGGTCCCTGCTAATCAGAGCCCCAGTCTCTCTGTTCTCTCTAAACGACTAGGTGTGCATATTAGATGAACTAGTGATTGGATACTGTGGTACCTTAGGAGCTCCTAGTATATGGTACCTTAGGTACCTAGGGTATAGACACTTCACAGGCCTACCAGGGGTTGAAGCATGTATTATGCCACCCCTGGGAAGCAGACTCAATCTGACACCACAGGCCTGCTACTGCAGCCTGGGTGAGGTAGTGTTAGCACTCCTCACAGAGGTATAGGTTCCTATATCTCACCATATACACACATATAAACCAGCCACCCCTATGGCAGGCCCTATCAATCCTGAGGGCAGGGTTCTTGGTTTACAATGTGAGGGGGTGCCTCTGCATGAGCAGGACCCCTCTGCAGCTGTCAGAGTCTATTCTCTGGGGCTGTTTGTGGATGCGGTTAAACCATATACTCCTAAGTGCATTATAATCTACCGGTAAATGCTAACTTTGGAATGACTGCATCAAAACATGTCGTGTTTGGTGTCAAACAACTTGGAATCATACCCCCACACCAGTAACTGGTGTGGGAGTATGATCCCACCCTTCTAGAGGGGACGACATGTACCTACTGTGGTAACACAGTAGAAATCTGAAAGAGCCCTGGCATCACAAAATGGATGCCACCAGCACAGACACTGGGCTGCCCTCCTGCTGCTGACTGAAACTCGCAGTGGAGGAGGCCCAAAAATGGGCATCCTGTCACAGGGAGGTGTCACCACCTTCCAGGCAGGATTTAGTGTATTGGGGTTGGGTGGGTGCACTTCTGGAGTGCTTTAAAGTCCTGCAATGGGGGAGCAGTAGGCTCCTCTGTGCATATGCCAGCTCAAACTGGTTCAGGGGCTACCTGTCCCTGCTCTGGTGTGAAACTGGAAAAAGAGAAGTGGGTGTAACCACCCCCTCCCTGACCCTCCCAGAGGAGTGGTCCTAGAGCTAGTCCCTCCCCTATCTTCAGTATAAGATAGGAAACCTTGCCATTGCAAAGTAGATAACCCTGGATGACGCTCTACAAAGAAGAATCCTGGCCCTTCGACGTTCCACTACCTTTGGAAGACAGAAGAAACTCCCTTGGAGTCAAGGAGTGACTCCCCTGCTCGGCAGCCACCAGAAACTCTAATCAACGATTGCAAACTTTCCCGCTCCCACCGGAGTTCGAAGTCCCTGCAACCCCTGAAGTAGAGTTCCTGACTTCTCAACGGCCATTGTGAGTCCCCAGCAGACCTGAGGCGAGTGGACTCCACGAGTGACGAGGAACAGCAATACCTGGGTACTGTGCCCTATTGTCAAGTGCAACCCCTTCACGACGTTCTATGAACTTGTGCATTGGACCATTTGTGGCCCAAGCCTCTAGCAGGTTTTGCAGTGAAAATCAGAGGCCTACCCTGTCCCGAGTGACCGTGGACTCCTGTGAAGCATTTCCTCAAGAGGCATCTTTGCGATCCCTTGCCCATTGGCTTGTGGATCCCCCAAAGACTTTCTTATTGATTCAAAGGGCTCTCCTGGTTGCTCCAGGCCTGCCCTCACTCACCCTCATGGGGTGAGTCCTTCAGACCTTGCTGGTCTGCAACGCTGACCTTCTTAGATTTCCATGAGACTTGCTGTTGCCAAGGCTTCTTGGCTCCAATCCGGTTGCCGACACCTCAGTAAGCTGCAGACGTTGTGGGATACTCCGAATCCAGCTGCTGGTCATTGTCGATCCTTCCTGGACCTCGTGAACAAAGAGTCAAAACACCCTTGATCACCTGAAATCACCCAACTTCCGTGGGCATCCATCTTCCTGGCCCCGGGTCACTAGCAAGTGACTGTGAACACTGTCCCTATAATTTTCAGGTCATCTGCATCTTGAATCTAGCCTTGGATTCCACCGGACACTTCTTCAGTCTTCGCAAGCAGCAAATCTTCTTTGGTCTCCATAGAAAGCAGCGACGCGACGCGACACAAAAAGACACCTATGCACCCGGCTTCCCTGGGTGAGGTAACTCGTGCACTCCAGTGCCCTAGTGTGTGTTGGCCCTCGAATTACTTACCTTGTAAGTGGCTTGCTTGTAGACTTCCTCGAAGTGCTCTAAAACTTTAAAAATAAAACCGCGACTTGCTCCATTGTAATCAATAGGGAACCCGCGGCTGTGTTCACACACTGCATGTGTCTCCCGTGGGTCTGTCACTTACCTGCTTTTACTGCATTAGTGAAGCCCCAGAGATTCTACAGGCCCTAGGCCTTGTCTTTCTGCAAGTCGACTTTCCTAATCCTCTTTTTTAGTATATGGTCTGATATTTGAATGTGTTCCTGGCTTCTAATCTCATAAAGAGATTAGTAGAGTGTGTCTAGAAATAAATACATATATATTTGATATATATGTACCTGTGTGGTGTCCTTTCATTTGGTAATTCAAGAGATTATAAGGTAAAACAAGCTGCTTTACATTCCTCTGAGACTTAGCCTGAAGGCTGCTCTCCACAGCTACCACTAGGATAGCTTTCTTTAAAAAGTTGTCTCAAACCTATCTACCATAAGAGTCGAATTGGACTGGTGCAAGGTGGGCACTATAACTAGTGACCAGCATATGCCAGGCCAACTTCTCACATTGGTGGGCAGTGTGTGGGATTCCAGCTTGCCATTGTTTTACCAGAAAATCTCTATTTTGAATTACTAACTGAAAACCACTAAAGGTACTCAATGTACATATAAAAGTCAAGCTTAGTATAAATAAGTTCTACTGAACTTAGAGTTGTTTGTGAAGGGATAGCACACCCTTGCTACAGCTCAGGCTAGGATCAGTAGGCCACGAACTAGTGTAGGTAGTGCAACACTGCATAACACTAGAATGACCTCAAGGGATGGAGCCAGTGGGTCCACCCAACCCCAGTATAAGGACATGACCTTCTTTGACTTGAAGGCCATGTGTGTTGCAAAAAACCTGGGATTAGGACAGAGTCCCTCCACACAACACCTGATGAATCTACTTATAGCAGATGATCTTAGACTGGCTCTAGGAGCTGGTGGATCTGGATGAGGGGGTGGGTCAGCCATAGTCTCTGGGTCAGATGATGAAAATCAAGATGACCTGGAGTCTGTGATTGAAGGGCCAGACCCAGATAAGTCTGAACAGGACAAAGGAATTCTCCCTAAGAGAGTTGGCAGAGTGGAAGAGAGGCCTAGGTCCCTTTCAAGGGAATCTAACCACTCATATCACTCTGACAAAGGTTCTGTCCATCAGAGGAACTCGGGGCCCGATTCACAGAACAAACTTACGACTAAATCCTAAACTTAGTACCATTCTGGTATTCACAGAATGCACCTAGTACTTCTGGTATTCACAGAATGAACTTACTACTTTTGCTATTCACAGAATGAACTTAGTACTTTTGCTATTCACAGAATGGATTTACGACTCCTAAACTTACGTCCGCACTCGGGCCGGAAATTCCGGCCCGGAGGCGGAGCTTCCGGCCCGGAGGCGGAGCTTCCGGCCCGGAGGCGGGGTTTCCGGGCCGGAGGCGGAGCTTCCGGGCCGGAGGCGGCGCTTCCGGCCCGGAGGTGGAGATTTCAGCCATAGCTAAATTGGCCGGAATCCCCACCTCCGGGCCGGAAGCTCCGCCTCCGGCCCGGAAGCCCCGCCTCCGGCCCGGAAGCTCCGCCTCCGGGCCGGAAGCTCCGCCTCCGGGCCGGAATTTCCGGCCCGAGTGCGGACGTAAGTTTAGGAGTCGTAAATCCATTCTGTGAATAGCAAAAGTACTAAGTTCATTCTGTGAATAGCAAAAGTAGTAAGTTCATTCTGTGAATACCAGAAGTACTAAGTGCATTCTGTGAATACCAGAATGGTACTAAGTTTAGGATTTAGTCTTAAGTTTGTTCTGTGAATCGGGCCCTCATACTTTAATAGAGAGACCTCCTCTGAAAGAAGGTACAAGATGCTCCAGTATGAGTAAGCTAGGCTTGCCCTCAGAACCAAGCAATTGGCCTTAGATAGAGAAGCCTTTGAGCTCCAGAGCGCTTCTAGAAAAGAGGGGTTAGAAACCCCTGGTTGCAGCAACAGTGTCCCTAGAGGCAGAGATTACATTCCAGACCATAGGAACCTGTCCAAGGTTGTTCCTTCCTACCAGAGTGGGGATGATATGCACAAATGGATAACTGCTATGGAGAGGGCCTGTGAAGTTCAACAGGTCCCCAAGACACAGTGGGCAGCAATCTTGTGGCTCTCCCTTTCTGATAAAGTTAGAGACAAGCTCCTCGCTGTTAGAGAAGAGGATGTTAATGACTATGAAGCCCTGAAGAGTGCATTAATAGATGGGTTTGGCTTAACCACTAAACAGTACAGGTTGAAGTTCAGAGATACCCAGAAAGCACAGACTCAGGATTGGACTGACTTTGTTGACTGTGCAACCAAGGCTCTGGAAGGTTGGCTGGTTGGTAGTAGAGTTACTGATTTTAAGGGATTGTATAATCTTATCATGAGAGAACAGATCCTTAATAATTGCCAAAACCAGTTGTTGCATCAGTACCTGATGGACTCTGATCTGACCTCTCCCCAAGAATTGGGAAAGAAGGCAGACAAATGGGTCAGAACCAGGGAGAGGCAGAAAACCCAGAACCAAGGGGGTGACACTAAGAAGCAGGATCCTAAAGGCTCAGATAAAGGTGGGGATAAGGCTTTTTCAAATTCAAAATAATCTTTATTCGGATATTAAAAAATAGCCATAAAAGATACATATTATACAATCGGGCCTTCAACTAATATGAGGTATTTCATACATTAATAAATAATTCATGATAGAACAAACATATTAAAAACTAACCATCGATGTCATCATTAAACAGGAAACCTAGACAGTGGTACTCTATTCGTTTCTGGATTTTGGTTCTTTCATTTCTACTCCTTGTAACAAGGGCAGCCTGATTAATCCTCTGCCCTGGTCTTTCTCAGTTTAACTGCCAAACGCAGGAAATGTACCATACTGAATAGTGTAAAAGAGTCAGAGGCAAGCTTGAGAAATAAAAGGGCCGCTTTGGCCTGTCCTATATTTGCACGTTTGAGGATTGTTTTTAAAAACAGTGATCGTGGATAAGCAAAGAAGGGAAAAATTAAGACGAAGTGGAGAGTGTCTTGCGGAGATCTAAGATCGCAGCCGCAACACCCTTTTAAACTCACGTCATGTACAAAACCCGCTGGGACGGACAGGATATGGTGCAGCAAATCCAATCTAAATCTGGACATTAGAAATCTGTCATGTCTATTATACATATTGGCAAGATAATATTCCATGCCCGGATTAACTTTAATGAGCTGGTAAGACCTTACTGTGCTTTTAAGCCCTTCTGTTGCCTCTCTGGTCCTAACCAGATGCTGCCTACAATCTTTCTTTATAATACCCTTGTCTCTACTGACCAATGTGCTTGGTTCACTAAAGAAGTTTTCATGGCCCAGACTGGTCAGTACATCCCTTACATATTTTAGCCATGGTATTCGGGCCCACTTATCCCCTTTCATACAATCCTCTAAAATCAATCTACTCAAGCTTGCCTCTGGATTGGTCCAAATTTTTATCCAGCAGAAGATTGGGTTAAAGGCGGCCTTATCAGTAAGATAATCTATACCCATCTCCTCGTGTGCAATAAACGAGGAGATGCATGTTGGCACTTGCAAAAGCCTTTTTAAGAATTTGTCTTCTTCTCGTTGAATGTTCCCCGTATCTGAAAAACCCCAGACCTCACTCCCATATAGGATCTTTGGGCAACATACCGAGCTATATAGTTGGGCAATTTCGTGCGGGGACCAGCGACCCAGTCTCGTCGCATAATTCATAAGGGACCCCGCAGCGCTGGGATGTTGACTACATTTGAGTCTTACTAAGGGCTTAAAATTAAGATCTTGGTCGAAGACGATCCCAAGATAATTGAAAGTTTTTACTTTTTCCAGTATGTGGGTTCCTATAGTAAAACTATAGTTCTTGGCTGGCTTTTTACCCACTTCCATGATGTATGATTTGGATAAGTTGGGGACTAGGTCTAAATCCACCATGAACCTGACAAACCCATTAATGAGTGCCTGTAGACTCCTTCCTGTACGGGCCAGAAGGACTGCATCATCTGCATATAGGAGGACTGGTATGCTTCTCTTCCCTATGCAGGGGCAATCTGCCTCCAGTACTCCCAACGCCTTATCTAGCCCATTTATATAAAGCATGAACAGAAATGGCGCTAGGATGCAGCCTTGCCGCACCCCTCCCCGGCATTGAAAGTCATCTGTGAGATCACCGCCATCGGTGAATCTCACCTGTGCCGTGGTTTCGAGGTGGAGTGTCTGCAAGATTCGTATCAATCCTAAATCAATGCCCATCTCTGCCAGCATCTCCCACAGCTTTCTTCTGTTCACACAGTCGAAAGCTGATGAGTGATCCATAAACACTAGATACACGGTGCCTTCCCTGGCCAGAGTGCATTTAGCCACTAGATGATAAAGATTGAGGCACTAGTCTATGGTCGAGCGAACCATTTCGAAACCCATACTGGAGGTCGGTGATAATATTTTGTTCTTCGGCCCAATCCGAAAGACGGTTTAAAATGATTCTCCCCATAACTTTCGCCGTGACATCTATAAGGGATATTGGGCGATAGCATTATGGGTCATTTCTGTTTCCCTTTTTAAATATTGGGACGATGACAGCAGTAGACCAAGATCTCGGCATGCCCACCTCTCTGGCTGCATTTAATACCCTAGTCAATATTGGGGCCCAGAGGTCCACTTGGCTTTTGAATAAATCTGGCGGGATCCCATCAGGTCCAGGCGCTTTTGTTAGTGTCAGGCCGTCTATTCCTATTTTAACTTCTGCAACCGTAAATGGGGTGCACTCACCCTCAGGTAATTCTGTGATTTGGGATTGCTGCATCTCAAAATTGCCCCGATTATACAGATTTGTGAAATGCGCTACCCACGCCTCTGGCAAGATGTGGGATGCCACTTGTGGCTTGTTTGGGGCTTGGAAACATGGGTCATTTATTATTTTCCAGAAGCTTATCATGTCTCGGCACTCCGCTGCTTCACTTAGTGGCTCCCAGGCCTGGGATTGGAGGCAATATTTCCGCCTGTTGATGGCCTTTTTGTATTGTTTCATGCAATCCATAATCTCACCTCTATCCCTTGGGACTACTTTAAGTGCCTGCTTCAAATTTTTGAGGGCCTTGGAGCATTCCTTGTCAAACCATCTCGGGCAGGGATCGGACTGCTTTTTCAGCTTACGCCTTAAAAGGCTGTCAATATGTTGGGCAGTACCCTCGAATGCTGTATTCAGGTCGCTCCCCTCTACAGTGCTGTCCAAGCATTTCCACGTGTGACTATCATTATCCACAAGGAGCGCTCTGTGTAATGCTAGCCCATCGATCTTACTCCATTTGATTCTCCTGCCCTGATCCATTGCCTTATATTGTCCCCCAGTGATCCTTTTATCTACTTTAGTACGCAGGTCTAAAATCCCTATTATTAATTCTAAAGGGTTGTGGTCGCTAAATGCACTAGGGACTATCGAGAAATGACTAACCCTACCAATTAGGGCATGAGAGACAAAGATGTAGTCGATGATAGAATCACAGCCCCGTCCCTTAAACGAGGGGGTCATTGTGTCTGGTGATCCATCCTCAACTAGATCCATCGTATTTGTTAAGGCCAATTTGCCCAAGATTGTGCCTAGTGCCATGCCCTCTCTGGAGTGCTCTGTATGCCATCCCTTTATAGAGGGGCAAGCGTCCCAAATACCTCCTTCCCATTTCAGGTAGGGGCACGGGTGGGTGTTAAAATCCCCCATCAAAATTAACTGGGTACTTGAATCCCCCATATCGTTTAACCCAGTTAGTCTTTCATCTAGCTCCGCCAAATTTGACATCGATTGTCCTACATTATAAAAATTTATAAAAATTACCTTGAGGCCCTTTGCAATGTATCTTATACCCTGGAGACAGTCAGAGTCCCAACCCAGGTCTTGCCAACTTCCTTGCAGCGTCAATGCCGCATACATAATAAGGCCAACCTTGGCTCAACCCCTGGACGATTTACGGGCAGGGACAAAAAACAACTTATATCCCTCCAGGAACAATCCACTACAATCCGTTTCCCAGGTTTCCTGCAGGCAAATTACTTTGTACTCTTTAACAAAGGCCTGCCATTCGTGATTGGTGACTTTGGTTGCGAGTCCCGCAATATTCCAAGATAACAGCCTCATCTCCGAGGTTGTTTGATCCCGGCCACTAATTCTTCCCCTGGTCCTCCTTTGTAAAGGATTTATCTCCGGGCAGATTACTTTTAAGGGTATATCTTCCACCACCCTCACCTGCCCTTTAGATGTACCAGCTTTTAGATCCTGGGCATTAATTCCTATTTTAATTACAGTTCCCAGGTTCCCTTGGGTGTCTCGTGGTCTCTCACCCTCCATACTCACCAGGCTCCCCAGTCAATCTTGTTCATCCACAGCAGAACAATTAGAGAGGGTTGCAAATCTATTTGGAGCCAAGCGCATATTATCAGTTCTGGTTTTCTTAACTATTCTTGGCCATTGCAAAATCTGCCCGGGGTCGAGGGCACTGTCCCTATAAAAGTAATATAGTGGGAGCATCCTTATGCATGACCCTCTCTCACTCTCCCCGTGGCGGTTGTCTAGGAGTTCTTTTACTTGCTCCGGATGTCTGAAATTTACAATAATACAATCGCCTGCAAATTTTTTCTCTCCACCCCCGATCCAGGTTACCCTCCTGGCCATAAGAATTTGATTATGCTGAAATCTCTTTACTGGTATATTGTTGTTAATCCAGTGCGCAGCCTTATTAATCAAGGTACTGGCCGATTCCTCACTGCCCTTATTCACTCCTGGAACTCCTACCAGCACCACTGAATAGGGACAGGAGGCCGGGGGTAGGTCTAATGTCTGGAGTCTTGGGTGCCCTGGATACAGTCCATGCGGTCTGTCCTAAAGGACCTCTTGCGCTCCCTATGTGCCAAACCGGTATCTCTGGTCTCATATCGGGTGCCTGAGTTGTCCGGGAGCTCCCTACTCGGGTCCTTATCACTAGGGTTGTCTGTTTTCGGGGGTATCTTTCTACACTCACTCTGCTCTTTCTCTATGTTAATTGTTGCCTTGTTTCTGTGGTCAATCTCTATAGTGCCCTCCTCTCTCTCCTGGGGTGGAACTCTAGTGGGTTGAACCCTATTTTTGGCCACAAAGCTGTTTATTATCCCTTCCATATTAGAGATTTTCGCCATTACTGGCCCTAGCAGTTGATGGAGGAGTTGTTCCATTTTATTTTCTAATGCTAATATAATTTCTTGAGTCCCATTCGACCCTTTTTCGTGGCAGCATTTAGGACAGGCTATGTTATCAGAGTTCTTACTAATGCCTTTAGCGGGCTTGACCATCCCCTTCCGACTGGATTTACTGGTACGAGTAGGGCATTGTGAACCACCCGTCATTAGAAGCCCCGCTGACACAAGTTGTTTTTTAGAGCGTGTAATTACCTCTCCACCAGAACTCCGTGTGGGGTTGGCTTCTCCTGCTACTAGATGGTTGCTAGACCTCTCCATTAGGACGTCCCCCTGCACTGCTCTTTGTTGTATAGTTGACTGAATACCCTCTATGCCATGGGAGCTCAGTACAGCATTTTGGTTGCCGTTAGGTGGCCCTGTCAAGCCTGCGCTCGTGGTATCCCCCTGCAGGCTAAGATCAAAAGTTAGTGGTGTGTCAGGGGTGTCTGCCTGAGTATGATGGACCGAAGAAGGTTCGGTTAAATCTGCCCGTCTACCAGGCATTAGGCAGGAGGCTATATTACCCAGAGAAGATCGTTTCTTTGCTAATTGGGAGTCCAGGGAAAGTCTATGCTCGGCCAGTTGGATCTCATGTACTAAGAGCGATTCGGCTCTTGTGATGAAGGCATCAAGAGTCCCTTTAACCCCTCCCTCCGCCCTCGACTTGGCAATCTTGTTTTTAACCATATTTAGGCGACACACTACTTGTTATTCCTATTCAGAACCTTCTGTTTTTAATATTTGTGATTTTAATCTGACACAGGCCGATTGCACTAACTATAAAACAGTTGAGCCGTCTACACTCAATATCCGGCGTTTACAAGTAAACTACCTGGGCAATGTTAACAAGGCCGGATCAATGAGGCATACTACTCAACATTCAATGTCCTGGGTAGCAGCGTCCAGTATGGGGCCTCTAGTTGTCCCAGTAGCACCGAGCAAATGACGGTAAATGTCTCAATACCCAACAAATAAACAGATGCAAAATGGAGAATAAACGGGACATAGCCCGGCCCGGCCTCCTTTGGCCCCGGACGGCCACAGACGGCCCGCCCTCTGCCCGGGCTCAGCCCGGCGCCGCCCGCGTGCGGAGGGTAAGCTGGATTATGTAGCGCCTCCAGGCGTGGGTAGTGGGCGGGAACTTCCTCCCCAGAGAGCAGGTGTGCCCGGGAGATGTAGTCCCCCTCCTGACCGCGGCCGCGAGGGTGTCAAGCGCGGCGGCGGGAGGGAGACACAGGCAAGGGGAAGCCGGCAGCAGAAGTCCGCGGAAGGGTGAAGAACACGCACACAAGCCTCCAATTTCGCCACAGATAGGTGAGAGTCCCCCCCTAAAGGCTCAGATAAAGGTGGGGATAAGGCAAAAGACCAGAAGTCTTCACAAGTGCCCGAAAAATCTGCCTCTGGTGGGGATTCACAGTCTACAAAGGGAAAAGGCCAAAAGAAGCCCTGGGGCAAATTCTGTAAAAAGAAAGGGCACTGGACTTCTGATTGTACCAAGTCCAAAGACCAAACCACCACCACTCCAGCCCCTAAGGCAACTGTTCCCCCTAGTGCAGTCATTGGTGGAGGTGGTAATCAGAATAAGGGTGTAGTAGGGTCGACCCTGGGTTCTGATGTGGACTCTAGCCTAGTCAGAGTACCAACACAGGCATTGCTAGTTTTTGAGGGAGACCTTGATATGTCCTTCCTAGTGAGCCCCAGTAATCTGGGGGAGTACAAACAACAGCCTATAATAAATGGCAAACAGGCTTTGGCATTCAGGGACACAGGTGCTAGTGTCACCATGGTGGCAGAGGATCTAGTGGACCCTGCACAGATCATCCTGGGTGAAATGTACCAGGTTACCAATGCAAGTAATGTCAGGACCAACCATAGTCTGGCAGTTGTGAATTTCTCCTGGGGAGGGGTAACTGGCCTAAAAAAAGGTAGTAGTCAGTGCAGACCTCCCTGTCGAATGTCTATTGGGCAATGATCTGGAGACTTCAGCCTGGTCTGAAGTGGAGTTATGGACTCATGCTGACATGTTGGGCATACCTGCAGAGGTATTTGTTGTGACCAGGTCACAGGCCAAAATGCATAAAGCTGAACCAGCTCTGGATCCTGAAACTAGGGACCAGATTCTACCAAAGAGGAGGAGCAGTAGGGTTAAGTCAGTGCCTTCCCCTCTGTCTCAGATCTCAGATTCCCCTCCTGAGGGAGGAGAAGCAGAGCCTGAAGAAGGAACTGCCCCAGAGGAACTTGAGCCTGGTCAGGTTGAGTTCTTGGGGGCAGGGGGACCTTCCAGGGAAGATCTGAGTAAGGAGCAACAGTGCTGCCCCTCTCTTGAACCCCTCAGACAGCAAGCTGCTGCTGAGACTGCTGGGAGTGCTAGTGGGTCCCATAAGGTTTATTGGGATGAGGGACTCCTATATTCTGATGCTAGAGATCCTACCCCTGGAGCACCAGGAGGTTGGTAATACCTCAGAAATTTAGGGGGTTCCGCTTGACCCTAGCACATGATATCCCATTGACAGGACACTTGGGCCAAAACAAAACCTGGGACAGGCTTGTCCCTCATTTTCATTGGCCACACATGTCAGAGGACACCAAGGAGTTTTGTCGCTACTATGTCACTTGCCAAGCCAGTGGCAAGTCAGGTGGCACAACAAAGGCCCCCCTGGTACCACTACCTGTGGTGGGGGTTCCCTTTGAAAGGGTAGGGATTGACATTGTTGCCCCCCTTGACCCTCCAACAGCATCTGGGCACAGGTTTATCCTAGTGGTAGTGGATCATGCCACCAGGTACCCAGAAGCAATTCCCCTCAGGACCACTACAGCCCCTGTAGTGGCAAGAGCCCTCGTTGGAGTCTTCTCCAGAGTGGGTTTCCCTAAGGAGGTTATATCTGACAGAGATACCAACTTCATGTCAGGGTATCTATCTGCAATGTGGAAGGAATGTGGTGTAAACTACAAGTTCACTACTCCCTATCACCTACAATGCAATGGGTTTGTTGAAAGGTTCAACAAAACCCTAAAGGGAATGACTAAAGGCCTCCCAGAAAAGCTTAGGCGAAAATGGGACCTTTTACTTCCCTGCCTTCTGTTTGCATACAGGGAGGTCCCACAGAAGGGGGTTGGCTACAGCCCTTTTGAACGTCTGTTTGGGCACCCTGTCAGAGGCCCATTATGTTTAGTGAAGGAGGGATGAGAGTTACCTCTCAAACCTCCCAAACAGGATGTGATGGACTATGTACTTGGTCTCCGCTCCCGGATGACAGAGTATATGAAGAAGGCAACCAAAAACCTTGAGGCTAGCCAAGAATTACAAAAAGCTTGGCATGACCAAAAGGTTGTCCTGACTGTTTATCAGCCAGGCCAGAAAGTGTGGGTGTTGGAGCCTGTGGCCCCAGCAGCTCTCCAGGACAAATGGAGTGGCCCCCATACAATTGTTGAGAAAAAGGGAGAGGTCACCTACTTGGTGGATCTTGGATTTCCCAGGAGCCCCCTTAGGGTGCTCCATGTCAACAGATTAAAGCCATATGTGAACAGGGCTGACATGGGCTTGCTCAAGTCAACTGATGAGGAACAGGAGGAGGAGAGTGACCCTCTCCCTGACCTGCTCTCACAGAACCCTGATGATGGGTCAGTTGATGGTGTTGCTTTGGCAAGCAGCCTCACTGAGCATCAGCAAACTGAATGCAGACAAGTTCTGCAACAGTTCAGACATATGTTTAGCCTGACCCCAAGTCAGACTTCCTGGTGCACCCATGAGGGGGACACTGAAGACAGTCTGCCTGTAAAGAGTAAAATCTACAGGCAACCTGACCATGTCAGGGATTGTATCAGGACTGAAGTCCAGAAAATGATGGAACTAGGTGTTATTGAGCCTTCAGATAGCCCTTGGGCTAGTCCAGTAGTCCTTGTGCCTAAACCTCATACTCAGGGTGGTAAGAAAGAAATGAGGTTTTGTGTTGACTACAGAGGCCTCAATGCAGTCACCAGGACTGATGCCTATCCAATTCCCAGGGTAGATGAGCTCATAGATATTTTGGCCTCAGCCAAATATCTGAGTACATTTGACCTAACAGCTGGCTACTGGCAAATCAAGTTAGCTGATGATGCCAAGGCCAAAATAGCATTTGCAACCCCTGGTGGGCACTATCACTTTGTGGTAATGCCCTTTGGTTTGAAAAATGCACCTGCCACTTTTCAGAGGTTGGTGAATAAAGTTCTGACTGGTATGGAAACTTATTGCTCAGCTTATCTAGATGATATTGCTGTCTTTAGTTCCACCTGGTAGGATCACCTGGTCCACCTCAGAAATGTTTTGGAGGCCCTGCAAAAAGCAGGCCTCACTATCAAGGCCACTAAGTGCCAGATAGGGCAGAGTCAGGTTGTGTACCTGGGCCACCTTGTAGGTGGAGGCCAGGTTTAACCATCGCAGAGCAAAATCCAGACCATAATGGAATGGGTAGCTCCAACAACCCAGACACAGCTTCGAGCCTTTTTAGGCCTGACTGGGTACTATAGAAGGTTTGTTAAGGGATATGGATCTATAGTGACCCCCTTAAATGATCTGACCTCTAAGAAAATGCCAAAAAAGGTTCAGTGGACAGCTAGCTGTCAAAAGGCATTTGATGACCTCAAGCAGGCAATGTGCACTGCCCCCATCTTGCACAGTCCAGACTACAAAAAGAAGTTCATTGTTCAAACAGATGCTTCAGAGCTGGGTGTGGGAGCTGTACTGTCTCAACTTAATGATGAAGGTCAAGACCAACCAGTAGCTTTCATAAGCAGAAGGCTGACCCCTAGAGAGAAACGTTGGTCAGCTGTAGAGAGGGAGGCCTTTGCTGTGGTGTGGGCCCTGAAGAAGCTGAGGCCATACTTGTTTGGCACTCACTTCATAGTTCAGACTGACCACAAGCCCCTCCTATGGCTCAAACAGATGAAAGGTGAAAATCCTAAACTGCTCAGGTGGTCCATTTCCCTACAGGGGATGGACTATGCATTGGAACATAGATCTGGGACCCAACATGCCAATGCAGATGGACTCAAAAGGTATTTCCACTTAGAACACGAAGACTCAACTTGTCAAGGTTAGTTTAGTGTCCCTGCACTTGGGGGGGGGGTTTGTGTTGGAGAGTAGGATCTGCACTTATGTTGCCCCCACTTTTTTTCTGATGTATACACTGGTTTCTGGCTATAGTCTGGCTGGGCCCCAGTCTCTCTGTTCTCTCTAAACGACTTGGTGTGCATATTAGATGCACTAGTGATTGGATACTGTGGTACCTTATGAGCCCCTAGTATCTGGTACCTTAGGTACCTAGTGCATGGGCACTTCACAGGCCTTCCAGGGGCTGAAGCATGTATTATGCCACCCCTGGGAAGCAGACTCAATCTGACACCACAGGCCTGCTACTGCAGCCTGGGTGAGGTAGTGTTAGCACTCCTCACAGAGGTATTGGTTCCTATATCTCACCATACACACACATATAAATCAGCCAACCCTATGGCAGGCCCAATCAATCCTGAGGGAAGGGTGCTTGGTTTACAATGTGAGGGGGTGCCTCTGCATGAGCATGACCCCTCTGCAGCTGGCAGAGTCTATTCTCTGTGGCTGTTTGTGGATGCGGTTAAACCATATACTCTTAAGTGCATTATAACCTACCGGTAAATGCTAACTTTGGAAAGACTCCATCAAAACATGTCGTGCTTGGTGTCAAACAACTTGGAATCATACCCCCAAACCAGTAACTGGTGTGGGATTATGATCCCACCCTTCTAGAGGGGACGACATGTACCTACTGTGGTAAAACGGTAGAAATCTGAAAGAGCCCTGGCATCACAAAATGGAGACACTGGGCTGCCCTCCTGCTGCTGACTGAAACTCGCAGTGGAGGAGGTCTAACAATGGGCATCCTGTCACGGGGAGGTGTCACCACCTTCCAGACAGGATTTAGTGTATTGGGGCTGGGTGGGTGCACTTCTAGAGTGCTTTGAAGTCCTGCACTGGGGGAGCAGTAGGCTCCTCTGTGCATATGCCAGCTCAAACCAGTTCAGGGGCTACCTGTTCCTGCTCTGGCACAAAACTGGACAAAGGGAAGTGGGTGTAACCACCCCCTACCCTGACCCTCCCAAAAGAGTGGTCCTAGAGCTAGTCCCTCCCCTATCTTCAGTGTAAGATAGGAAACCTTGCCATTGCAAAGTAGATAACCCTGGACGACGCTCTACAAAGAAGAATCCTGGCCCTTCGACGTTTCACTAGCTTTGGAAGACAGAAGAATCTCCCTTGGAGTCAAGGAGTGACTCCCCTGCTTGGCAGGCACCAGAAACTCTAATCAACGATCGCAAACTTTCCCGCTCCCGCCAAAGTTCGACGTCCCTGCAGCCCCCTAAGTGGATTTCCTGACTTCTCGACGGCCATTGTGAGTCCCCAGCAGAGCTGAGGCGAATGGACCCCACGAGTGACGAGGAACAGCAATACTCGGGTACCATGCACTATTGTCGAGTGCAACCCCTTCACGATGTTCTACGAACTTGTGCATTGGACCATTTATGGCCCAAGCCTCCAGCAGGTTTTGCAGTGAAAATCAGAGGCCTACCCTGTCCCGAGTGACCGTGGGCTCCTGTGAAGCATTTCCTCAGGAAGCGTCTTTGCGATCCCTTGCCCGTTGGCTTGTGGGTCCCCCAAAGACTTTCTTATTGACTCAAAGGGCTCTCCTGGTTGCTCCAGGCCTGCCCACACTCACCTTTGCTGGGTGAGTCCCTCAGACCTTGCTGGTCTGCAACGCTGACCTTCTTTGATTTCCATGAGACTTGCTGTTGCCAAGACTTGTTGGCTCCAATCCAGTTGCCAACACCTCAGTAAGCTGCAGACGTTGCGGGGCACTCTGAATCCAGCTGCTGGTCATCGTCGATCCTTCCTGGACCTCGTGAGCAAAGAGTCAAAACACCCTTGATCACCTGAAATCACCCGACTTCCATGGACATCCATCTTCCTTGCCCCGGGTCACTGGCAAGTGACTGTGAACAATGTTCCTTTAATTTTCAGGTCATCTGCCTCTTGAATCCAGCCTTGGATTCCACCGGACACGTCTTCAGTCTTCGCAAGCAGCAAATCTTCTTTGGTCTCCATAGAAAACAGCGACGCGACGCGACCCGACAACAAAAGACACCTATGCACCCGGCTTCCCTGGGTGAGGTAACTCGTGCACTCCGTGTGTGATGGCCCTCGAATTACTTACCTTGTAAGTGGCTTGCTTGTAGACTTCCTCGAAGTACCCTAAAACTTTAAAAATCATACCGCGACTTGCTCCATTATAATCAATAGGGAACCCGCGGCTGTGTCCCCACACTGAATGCGTCTCCCGTGGGTCTGTTACTTACCTGCTTTCACTGCAGCAGTGAAGCCCCAGCGATTCTACAGGCCCTAGGCCTTGTCATTTTGCAAGTCGACTTTCTTAACCCATTTTTTTAGTATATGGTCTGGTACGCCCCTAGGGCCCCAGCCATATTTGTGCTTAACTTATTGTGAAACGTTGATATTTGCCTGTGTTCCTGGCTTCTAATCTCATAAAGAGATTAGTAGAGTGTGTCTAGTAATAAATACATATATATTTGATATATATACCTGTGTGGTGTCCTTTCATTTGGTAATTCAAGAGATTATAAGGTAAAACAAGCTGCTTTACATTCCTCTGAAACTTAGCCTGAAGGCCTGAAGGCTGCTCTCCACAGCTACCACTAGTATAGCTTTCTTTAAAACCTATCTACCATAAGAGTCGAATTGGACTGGTGCAAGGTGGCAACTATAACTAGTGACCAGCATCAGTGATGTCATCAGTAATCTCACTGACCATGTCATGAATGATGTAATATGTGACATCATCAGCAGTGCATTGCAGGGGCAGGAGTTATAGTTAGCTCAACTAACTATAACGGGCAAATTTCTGTGTTTTTGTGTGAGTAAAATGTCCAACTAACTATTACATCCCTGAAACCTATGGTTTTTTCAGTGAATATGTATCTCTCTCGCTCTATCTCCCTCTCTCTCTCTCTCTCTCTCTCTCTCTCTCTCTATATATATATATATATATATATATATATATATATATATATATATATATATATATATATATATGTATATATTATCTACTGGCGGTCGCCAGTAGATAGTTATAGTTAGGACCGTGTTTCCATAGGAAATCTCAAAATTCTATTTTGAATAACTTTGGCGCCGGTTGACGAATCCTCGCGAAATTTTCAAAACTAATGGGGCTCTCCGCTCAGCTCCTACCCTGAAAGTCTCGGGGTGATTCGTCAAGCGGGGGCTGAGAAAAAAGGGGGGTCCCAAAACGCGTTTTCCGCATGCAATTTCCCATAGGAGCTTTAGTCGAAGGTACAGCCCGAACGGCTGAACAGAATTACTTGAAATTTGGCAAAGAGGTAGTCCTCAGGTCAGGGATGTGCCTTTTGCATATATGGTGTAAATCTGTTCAGTAGTTCCTGAGAAAATTGCAGTTAAAAGCACATACATATCTATAGCCGTGCACCGTGCGCGCACCGTGCGCGAGCGTAATTCTGATTGGTGGATTCATGACAGTCAACATTCGAATCGGTCGAAATCAGGAAGTGTCAACCGCCATTTTGTGTGTTGTGTGTGTGACAGGGAAAAAGAAAGGTGGCGAACGTGAAAAGGGGGCAGGGTAGAGAGTTCCTGACCCTCTAGCCTTTGTCAGGGGGTCCCTGAAGGACCCCGAAGGGTGAAAAAAACATTTTTTTAATCAAAAAATCGCGGGGTGCGCGCACGGTGCGCGCACCCCCCAGCCGCCATTTTGAGTTTTAGAGGCAGAAGAGAGCTAAAAACACAAGGGAAGAACGTGAAAAGGGGGCAGGGTAGAGAGTCCCTGACCCCTAGGCCTTCTCAGGGGGACCACGAAAGACCCCTTAGGTCACACAAAAAAAAAAAAAAAAATATCACGGGGTGAGCGCACGGTGCGCGTACGGTGCGCATACGGCGGCAAAAAAACCCATAGAAAAATAGAATTAAAAATCAAGTTTAAGTGTTTAGATGTTGGTTGGCTCTAAAAAGAGCCGTTGTGTTCATTGAGTGTTTTTTTGTACCTACAAGTAAGTACCGATGCAGAGTCTGAAGTTCAAGAGGAAGACTCTGTTGCCTTCATCTGTGAAATTAACACCGTCTCCTCTATAAATGCCTTGCATGTTGTAACGCAAGTTGTTGTGGTATATAGAACCCATACCATAGTCTCTGAGGAAAGCAGAAACAGACTTATTGACGTGCTTTCTTGCTTTGTCAATCTGCGGACAATATTGGTTGGACTAGTTCCACTTTTGCCTTTGGCATATATTAGAATATACAAAGGTAGTTTGTGGAAAAAGTGACATCAATTGCACAAAGGTGTCCTTAACAAGCATTTCCAGACCTACCCCAGTTAAAGTGCCTAGGTCATTTCCACCACAGTGCACAATTATAAGGTCAGGCTGTGGGAGATGTAGAAAGGATTTCACCAAAGGCATTAATTGGTGCCACTTTAACCCTCTCTGACCAATCCAGTTAATGTCTACATTTTGCAAAGCAAGGTCTTTCAAAATACCTCTTTTTCTGCATACTTTTCACTCCAGAAGACATAGCTATGACCTACAACCCAAACTGTGAACATCTTTCAAGGAGATCTGGATGCACTCAGAAGGTGTCTTTCAGTAGAATGGCAATATGAAAAGAAAGATAGTTGTAAAATGGAGGCTTACATACTTTTTTTTAAATAAAAAGAGCTCATTGCCTGTTCCAGACCATTCTACACTAAAAACTAGGCTGTATGTTTAAATTTTTAAAAGCATGTTTTGTATTGGTTCAGAAAAATGTGTTCCCACAGAACATTACTATGGATTTGCTGTTAGGTTTGAAAAGTCAAGCACTCTTGCTCTTTGGATTAGAAACATTGTGTGCTGAACTTCTGACCTCTCTGCTCACACCAGTGTTCCATGACCTGTTGCTATGGTAGCAGGCAGAAGTCATGTTGGGGGTAGGGATCATTTGGAAAAGGATTGAAATTTGCAACCAATAGAAATGTGTGTTTCCATTTGAAAAAATGTGGGAAGCACTGTGATTTGAAGTTAACATGTATATGTGTGAAAAAAGAGAGGGAAAGATTGCCATTTACTGGCTCTGCTGATAAGTTTACAGTTCAGAGATTCTGGCTCTGATAATCTGCTGTGTGAGTGCCACATTTCTTTCTCAACTAACTACTTTTAAAGGTGAGTTATGAATTTGAGAGGGGATGTATGTGGTGCATTTTGATATGAAAAATATAAATGTGATTCTTGTTTTAAAGTTGTGTTTTACATTTTATGTTTTGGAAGATATTTAACTGCCTTGAACTTGTAAGATATTATGGAGTATGTCTTTACCATAAGTTAAGGTGTACTGGTATCACCCAGGAATACTGTTTTCTGCCTAGAATCACACCATGAGTCTGTGTGCACAAAGGAATTGTTGTCAGAGATTTAATTCGTGGTGGTCTGGTTCTGTAAGACTTGCATTCGTAGGAAAGGGGCAGCTTGTTTTCTTGAAGTGTCATGGCTAGCATTCAGCACAAATCAATATCTCAAAAAAGAGAGGCAAATGCTAACACATTTGAAATCAACATGGTAGATTTTCCTTCCACTCCTGCAATGGGTGAGGTAGTTCCTACATGTTACAAACTCCAATTAAAACTTACCACACATGTACTCTTACATACATCTCTGCAGTCTTCATGCAGTTGTGCAAACGTCCATGCAGATCTCTCTTGCACCTGACAATACACAGTCTCCAGAAGTACGCTCTTAGCACACAGCCGGCTGCTTCTCCTGCACTCTCATGCTTACTATTCAGCACTGTGTGGTATTTCAGATAGCAGTGGGTAACGTTAACACATTCAACGTCACCAAGGCTCATTTCCTTTGCTCTAGTCTAATCACTCACCCAGGTTCCACATGCTTATGCTCTCAAGTAGCTGTTAGGACATGTGCTCTCTTCTGCCTCTCTAAACTATAAGGAAAATGTGTCAGGCTGTTCCAGTAATTATCACTTGCAAAACCACAGTAGTAAATGTGCTTTGAAATTGCCAATCAAATATCGTTTTCTGCCTAGAATCACACCATGAGTCTGTGTGCACAAAGGAATTGTTTTCAGAGATTTAATTCGTGTTGGTCTGGTTCTGTAAGACTTGCATTCGTAGGAAAGGGGCAGCTTGTTTTCTTGAACTGTGATGGCTAGCATTCAGCACAAATCAATATCTCACAAATGAGAGGCAAATGCTAACACATTTGAAAACAACAGGGTAGATTTTCCTTACACTCCTGCAATGGGTGAGGTAGTTCCTATATGTTCAAAAATCCAATTAACCTTTACCATAGGTGATCTTACATACATCTCTGCAGTCTTCATGCAGTTGTGCAAGCGTCCATGCAGATCTCTCTTGCACCTGACAATACTCAGTCTCCAGAAGCACGCTCTTAGCACACAGGCAGGTGCTTCTCCTGCACTCCCATGCTAAGTATTCAGCACTGTGTGGTATTTCAGATAGCCGTGAGTAACGCTAAGACAATCAATATCACTAAGACTCATTTCCTTTGCTGTAGTCTAATCACTCACCCAGGTTACACATGCTCATGCTCTCAAGTAGCTGTTAGGACATGTGCTCTTTTCTGCCTCTCTGAACTATAAGGAAAATGTGTCAGGCTGTTACAGTAATTATCACTTACAAAACCACAGTAGTAAATGTGCTTTGAAATTGCCAATCAAATATCGTTTTCTGCCTAGAATCACACCATGAGTCTGTGTGCACAAAGGAATTGTTGTCAGAGATTTCATTCGTGGTGGTCTGGTTCTGTAAGACTTGCATTCGTAGGAAAGGGGCAGCTTGTTTTCTTGAAATGTGATGGCTAGCATTCAGCACAAATCAATATCTCACAAATGAGAGGCAAATGCTAACATATTTGAAATCAACATGGTAGATTTTCCTTCCACTCCAGCCATGGGTGAGGTAGATCCTATATGTTCAAAACTCCAATTAACCCTTACCTCACATGTACTCTATCATACATCTGTGCAGTCTTCATGCAGTTGTGCAAGCGTCCATGCAGCTCTCTCTTGCACCTGACAATACACAGTCTCCAGAAGTACGCTCTTAGCACACAGCCAGCTGCTTCTCCTGCACTCTCATGCTTACTATTCAGCACTGTGTAGTATTTCAGATAGCAGTGAGTAATGCTAACACAATCAATATCACTAAGGCTCATTTCCTTTGCTGTAGTCTAATCACTCACCCAGGTTACACATGCTCATAGTCTCAAGTAGCTGGCATAACATGTGTTCTTTTCTGCTTCTCTAAACTATAAGGAAAATGTGTCAGGCTGTTACAGTAATTATCACTTGCTCTACCACAGTAGTAAATGTGCTTTGAAATTGCCAATCAAATTTCATTTTCTGCCTAGAATCACACCGTGAGTCTGTGTGCACACCGGAATTGTTGTCAGAGATTTAATTCGTGTTGCTGTGCTTCTGTAAGACTAGCACTCGTAGGAAAGGGGCAGCTTGTTTTCTTGAACTGTGATGGTTAGCATTCAGCACAAATCACTATCTCACAGATGAGAGGCAAATGCAAACACATTTGAACACAACAGGGTAGATTTTCCTTCCACTCCTGCCATGGGTGAGGGTAGTTCCTACATGTTCCAAACTCCAATTAACCCTTACCATACATGTACTCTTACATACATCTCTGCAGTCTTCATGCAGTTGTGCAAGCGTCCATGCAGATCTCTCTTGCACCTGACAATACACAGTCTCCAGAAGCACGCTCTTAGCACACAGGCAGGTGCTTCTCCTGCACTCCCATGCTTACTATTCAGCACTGTGTGGTATTTTAGATAGTAGTGTGTAACGCTACCACATTCAACATCACCAAGGCTCATTTCCTTTGCTCTAGTCTAATCACTCACCCAGGTTCCACATGCTCATGCTCTCAAGTAGCTGTTAGGACATGTGCTCTTTTCTGCCTCTCTAAACTATAAGGAAAATGTGTCAGGCTGTTACAGTAATTATCACTTGCAAAACCACAGTAGTAAATGTGCTTTGAAATTGCCAATCAAATATCGTTTTCTGCCTAGAATCACACCATGAGTCTGTGTGCACACAGGAATTGTTGTCAGAGATTTAATTTGTGTAGCTTTTATTGTGTAAGACTTGCAGTCGTAGGAAAGGGACAGCTCATATGATAGGTTTTGAAAAGCTTTCTTTCAGGTATTGCTGAACAACACTGAAATGAATTAAAGATGCCTATAAAATCAAGAAAGAGAAAAGAACAGCAACAACATCTATATTTGAAGACAACTGGACAACAAAAATTAGTTGAAGAACCTCATGTTGGAAAAAAGAAAAAGCCTTCTGGTAAGCAGACTAAGGATTTTATAAAAAATATCCTCAAGCAAAGAAAAAATATAAAAAATATATCCACTGGAAATAGTGTTTCAAGTAAAAAACAACAAGACAATCGACAGAATATACTAAATGCTAATGTACAATCAGAAGTAAGAAAGAATGACTTAAAAAGAAAAATAGATTTTAAAAACATTCGTAGAAAAATGTTTCAGAGAAGAGTGATGTTCAATTTGCTAAAGGATGTGAAAAAATATTGGAAGAAAGCCAGATTTTATAAGAAAAAGAAACATATTGAATCAATTGTTGGAAAGGCTTTGGAATTAAAAAGAAAACTATTCATTTTAATTTTGAACAGGATCCGTACATTAGATAAATTAGTGAATGTAATGAAGTCAAAAAGCAAAAGAAAAAGAGAAGTGAAAAAAAAAACTTTTGTAAAGTGTTCTTAGGAGAATGGAAGCATAGTTCAAGTACTGAACCATTTTTTAATGAAGAGAGTTATCTTCAAAGTAATAGTTTGCTGCATGCAGTTGACACCAGTGGTCGAGCATATGAAGTTAAGGATGGTTGTGTAATGGAAAAGGAGAAAATGGTTCCAAGAAATGAGGAAGAAGTGTTAGCTGATGAGGTTATGGGGAGACGTCCTAAAGCCCCAGTGTACACTTGGAATTGTAGTAGTATTTGTACTGTATGACAGGAATCTATTGATAAATTTCGTGACTTTCTAAGAGAATATAGTAAAAAAAAGTGTTAAACAGAAGATTAAGGTGCTTCAAAGACTAGATCCATGCAGAGTGAGAGAGAATACTGGTTTGCAAGGACATTCTCTGGCTTGTCTTTCTAGGAAAGTTTGTCAAAGTGTTTTTCACCATTTTAGGATGCTGGCACTTCATCATACTGAAATGAGAAAGTTTGTGAGAAGATTGTATTTTGCTAAAAGTCCAGCACTAAAGTTACATGAGTTGAATAGTGCTCTGTTCCGTGGATCTGTATCAGATGTGAAGAAGGTTTGTGAGGATATTGAGTTTTGTTACTTTGGTCCAGAGCAAGAAAGTGCAGGAAATTACACATTATTGAAGAAAATGTGGAAGAGAATGTAAAACCCACTGTTAGTAAAACATTTGAAGATCAAATGACAAAATTTACTATCATCTCCAATGAAAGACCGAATATTTCTTGTATTTGTTGCCGGAGAAGCCATTATAAAACTCAAACAAGGAATGTTGATCTCTATAAAAATAGTGAAAAAGAAAATAATTATGAGTGGAAGGATTTTGCTACATATTTGTTTCTGGAAAATTGTTTTGAATTGGGTGAAGATCAGCGTATTTGTAAATACTGTTATAACAAGTTAGAAGAAAATAAAATGCCAGCTAGAGCTGTACATTATAATTTAGAATTGGTTGATATTCCTGCAGAACTTAGTGATTTAAATACATATGAGTCTATACTCATTCAATGTGTCCATCCGTTTCAGACTATAGTTCGTATGGAGCCCAAAACCGGCAAATTACCTCCTTCAGATTTACAAAAGGAAGAGTTGTCTATTTGCCATTAGATTTGAAAAAAAATATTGAAACAATTGATGCAGATAGTTTGGAAACTGAACCATTAGTTATTCTGGTTAATGGTGTACCTACAAAGAATAAGAAAATTTGGCAGGAGCTGGTAGATGTACGAAAAGTACAAAGAGCAAATTTATATTTGAAAAGAAATAATAAATGGTATGAATCAATTTATATGGATGAAGATGAAGAAGTTTTACTAGCAGACACAGGAATACCAACTGGGCAAATTGACAAAGCGGATAAGTCAAAAGAAGAAGAAATTTATGAACATTTCAGTATACATCCTCTTCATTCTCACACTATTGATCTGTTTCACATGAAAAAAGCAAAAGGAACTCCCGTGAGTGTATGGGAGGAGAGCTTGGAAGCTCGTTCTTTTCCCCAGCTGTTTCCTACAGGAAAAGGTGGACGATATGATGAACGTCCAGTACAGATTCCTGCTTCTGAGTATCGGACTACAAGATTATATGCAGAAGATCCAAGATTTCGTCAAAGTATTCCTTATTTGTTCCATCTTTTATTTGAAAGTGACTTATCTGCACTATCTTATGCAGAAAATCACATTTTAAAAACTGGAGTACATCTACATAATGGTGCCGATTACGATCCGGCAAAAACCGGGTACGAACCGTCGGACGGAGCATATTCTCCGTCCGACGCGTACCCGGTCGTCAAAATTTACAAACATGGAATTACGATTCGCACGGGAACACCATTTCCGTACGAATCGTAAAAAAGCCCGACCGAACAAAATAAACCTACAAATGCGATCCGGGAAAGCGCCGACCTGACGTCGGGACGCTCGCAGCCTGCCATTCACGAACCAGGAATTACGATTCGCACCGACGTCATCCCGCACGGTGAATATTTTCCGGCTGCCAAAAACTGCCGGGAAATCAGGACGACGCGAACAAGGACCACCAGTACGCGACGGACAGACAGGACGACGCGAACAAGGAGGACCAGTACGCGACAGGACGACGCGAACAAGGAGTACCAGTACGCGACGGACAGACAGGACGACGCGATCAAGGAGGACCAGTACGCGACGGACAGACAGGACGACGCGAACAAGGAGGACCCGTACGCGACGGACAGACATGGACCCGAACCTACGTGTCATCCCGGCCCTCATAGCAGTCGACCTCCTCTACAGGTTCGGACGCAGACGCCGCAGAAGGTCAGAACAACTAAGGGAGGGGGGAAAGTGGGGTGGGGGGGTGGCAGGACCAGGGCAGGCCACAAACCCCCCACCAAAGTCACAAAGCACACATGCCCAGGACATACCTGACTCCCATGCCCTGGTCACTACGAGGGGGTGGGGGCGTGTCCAGCCAAGCCAGCGACCGCAACAACGGAAGTCCGTCACGACGCGAACCGGCAACACAACCAGACAGGTACGTCCCGTACCCACGCCTGAAGAGCGTGGGTACGAGTCGTACCACGCCCACACCCACGTCACCCCAACAATGGCGGGACGGATCGTACCCACGTGGCAAAGGCCTGGGTACGGCCCACACAAGCATCACATAGCGTGGGGACGGATATGTACGGACCCTACCCCCACCCCGTATGCATGGAGCGTACCCCCACCCCAACAGTGTAAGTACGACCCGTACCCCCACCCGCGTACGTATGCAGCGTACCCCCACCCCAACAGTGTAAGTACGACCCGTACCCACACCCGCGTACGTATGGAGCGTACCCCCACCCCAACAGTGTAAGTACGACCCGTACCCACACCCGCGTACGTATGGAGCATACCCCCACCCCAACAGTGTAAGTACGACCCGTACCCACACCCGCGTACGTATGGAGCGTACCCCCACCCCAACAGAGTAAGTACGACCCGTACCCACACCCACGTACGTATGGAGCGTACCCCCACCCCAACAGTGTAAGTATGACCCGTACCCCCACCCGCGTATGTATGCAGCGTACCCCCACCCCAACAGTGTAAGTACGACCCGTACCCACACCCGCATACGTATGGAGCGTACCCCCACCCCAACAGTGTAAGTACGACCCGTACCCACACCCGCGTACGTATGGAGCGTACCCCCACCCCAACAGTGTAAGTACGACCCGTACCCACACCCGCGTACGTATGGAGCGTACCCCCACCCCAACAGTGTAAGTACGACCCGTACCCACACCCGCGTACGTATGGAGCGTACCCCCACCCCAACAGTGTAAGTACGACACGTACCCCCACCTCGAATGCATGGAGCGTACCCACATCCGTGTATGTCATGAGCGTACATATTGTGAAATTGGAGAGGTGGGTGCAGAGTCCTCCCAGCAGTGCCCAGACGCAGGAGGGGTGTGTGCAGAGTCCTCCCAGCAGTGCCCACACGCAGGAGGGGTGTGTGCAGAGTCCTCCCAGCAGTGCCCTGAGACAGGAGGGGAGTGTGCAGAGTCCTCCCAGCAGTGCCCTGAGACAGGAGGGGAGTGTGCAGAGTCCTCCCAGCAGTGCTCAGAGGCAGGAGGGGTGGGTGCAGAGTCCTCCCAGCAGTGCCCAGAGTCAGGAGGGGTGTGTGCAGAGTCCTCCCAGCAGTGCCCTGAGACAGGAGGGGTGGGTGCCTATCACTCCCATCAGTGCCCAGACACAGGAGGGGTGTGTGCAGAGGCCTCCCAGCAGTGCCCTGAGACAGGAGGGGTGGGTGCCTATCACTCCCAGCAGTGCCCAGACACAGGAGGGGTGTGTGCAGAGGCCTCCCAGCAGTGCCCTGAGACAGGAGGGGTGGGGGCCTATCACTCCCAGCAGTGCCCTGAGACAGGAGGGGTGGGGGCCTATCACTCCCAGCAGTGCCCTGAGACAGGAGGGGTGGGTGCAGAGTCCTCCCAGCAGTGCCCTGAGACAGGAGGGGTGGGTGCAGAGTCCTCCCAGCAGTGCCCTGAGACAGGAGGGGTGGGGGCCTATCACTCCCAGCAGTGCCCAGACACAGGAGGGGTGTGTGCAGAGTCCTCCCAGCAGTGCCCAGACGCAGGAGGGGTGTGTGCAGAGTCCTCCCAGCAGTGCCCTGAGACAGGAGGGGAGTGTGCAGAGTCCTCCCAGCAGTGCCCTGAGACAGGAGGGGTGGGTGCAGAGTCCTCCCAGCAGTGCCCTGAGACAGGAGGTGTGGGGCCCATCACTCCCAGCAGTGCCCTGAGACAGGAGGGGTGGGTGCCTATCACTCCCAGCAGTGCCCAGACACAGAAGGCTGTATGCAGAGGCCTCCCAGCAGTGCCCTGAGACAGGAGGGGTGGGTGCAGAGTCCTCCCAGCAGTGCCCTGAGACAGGAGGGGTGTGTGCAGAGTCCTCCCAGCAGTGCCCAGACACAGGAGGGGTGTGTGCAGAGGCCTCCCAGCAGTGCCCTGAGACAGGAGGGGTGGGTGCAGAGTCCTCCCAGCAGTGCCCTGAGACAGGAGGGGTGGGGGCCTATCACTCCCAGCAGTGCCCTGAGACAGGAGGGGTGGGTGCAGAGTCCTCCCAGCAGTGCCCTGAGACAGGAGGGGTGGGTGCAGAGTCCTCCCAGCAGTGCCCTGAGACAGGAGGGGTGGGTGCCTATCACTCCCAGCAGTGCCCAGACACAGGAGGGGTGTGTGCAGAGACCTCCCAGCAGTGCCCTGAGACAGGAGGGGTGGGGGCCTATCACTCCCAGCAGTGCCCAGACACAGGAGGGGTGTGTGCAGAGGCCTCCCAGCAGTGCCCTGAGACAGGAGGGGTGGGTGCCTATCACTCCCAGCAGTGCCCAGACACCGGAGGGGTGTGTGCAGAGGCCTCCCAGCAGTGCCCTGAGACAGGAGGGGTGGGTGCCTATCACTCCCAGCAGTGCCCAGACACAAGAGGGGTGTGTGCAGAGGCCTCCCAGCAGTGCCCTGAGACAGGAGGGGTGGGTGCAGAGTCCTCCCAGCAGTGCCCAGACACAGGAGGGGTGGGTGCAGAGTCCTCCCAGCAGTGCCCTGAGACAGGAGGGGTGGGGGCCTATCACTCCCAGCAGTGCCCATGGAACGCAAAGGGTGGAGTAGTCACAGATACCATGCCCACAAATGTCCGTCAGGTGCACAAAGACCCTGCAGTACATGTACCACATGTGTGCGAGGCTGGGAGTATACGCATGCATAGCGCGGAAAAGAAAACATGTACACATGAAGTCATGTCAATAGGCCACATACACAAGTACAATGACTACCAAGGATGCCACGAATGATGCAGGTGGAGACATCTCTCAGCATGCATGTGCAAAGGTGAAGGACTACGTCACACACCCAGCTAATGGACACACAGCTCTGTGCTAAAGTCAGGGGACACCCTGCAGGGAAGAAGTCAGGGTACACAGAGGAAGGAATACACCTTGGGACAATTGCAACATGCAGCAACTGCTTACATGAATGGAGAAAGGTAGCTAACACCGTGTGATGGCACACAGATCCCAGGGTCCCCCTATGAGCAGCACACCACTACATTACCCACACACCCAACACATGACCAACACCCACAACAATGTAGCAGCCCCACCAACAGCAATGCCAGCAATGCAGGAGTGTTCCAAGGCCAAAAAATAAATAGCTTTATTCAGCATGAGCAAAAAACTAGTATGACGTAAGTCCAAGATTAACAAAGGCCACAGGGCAGTCCAGGAGTCCCAGCTGGATGGGGGACACAGTGGGATGCGTGTCCCCTAGCTTGCCTGCACAGTTACAATCCGTTGTCTTCCACAGGGGTCAGGGCATCATGCGGGGGGGAAGAAACAGGCACCGCAGGGACAGGAGGGTGAAGGGTAGGCGTCGTGGGTGCAGGGATGGAGGACTCCACCACAGGGGGTGGGGCAGGGCCAAAGGTGGATTCTAGGAGCGCGCTGCACACCTCGGCAAGGTCCTCCAGGGACTCCCCTGCACCCGAAGGAACCACAGGCCCCAAGGAGGGGGGGGTGAGAGGGATGGGTCGCAGCGCCACTGGGGGAGGGTGTGGACAGGGGGGGGACTCAACCACCCTGACTGGGGACCTCCTTGACCGCTTGCGGGGTGGTGTCACTGTGGGGCTCAGGGACAGAGCGGCCATGAAGGAGTCTTTGGGGGAGATGTGGCCAGGAGAGCTGAGGGGAGGGGATTTGGAGGGAGTGGATTGTGTGGAATGCGGACTCCCACTCTGGCTGCGTGTCACACGTTTGCCCCCCGACCCAGTGGGTGTGCCTACTGCACCCTGTGTGTGCGTGTCAGGAGGTGTGCGGCGGACCTTCCCTGCTGGTGTGGTGCCTGTGTCTGTTGTGGTGGGTGCATGCTTACGTCTGTGTGTATGTGGGACAGGCATGGGAGTGGGAATTGTGGAAGGAGCAGGGGTAGGGGGTGGGACATAGCGCTGCAGGAGACCCACTGCTGCAGTCAGTGTGGAGTCTATGGACCTCAGCAAGTTGCGTTGGTCAGCCTGCGATGAATGAATGCCCTCCAAGTATGCCTCCATGTTGTTGAGGACCTGGCTGTGGCCATGGAGGACATTAAGGATCGCAGTCTGACCAATCTGCAACTGCCGCTGGATGACCACAGACTCAGCATTGTCGGCAGCAGTGGAGACAGGGGCAGGGGGTGCGGTGCCTGGCAGGAAGGAGACATGTGGTGACCGGGCACGTTGGGAAGGGACACGAGCACGTGGGAGGCGGCTGATGCCAATGGAGGGGGCGGTGCCAGATGTAGGGCTGCTGTCAGATGGTGGTGCAGCCACCGCCCACTCGGAGAGATCATCCTCGGACCCGTCAGCTTCATACTCTGTTGTGCCAGTCGACAGGTCCCCGGGTTCACTCTCCTCCGCATCTGTCCCACTCGAAGTGCCAGCCCCGATGTCACCGCTGGCACTGGTGCTCGGTCCCTCCGCGCCGTCTGTGTCCATGTCTCCCTCCGTGTCCCCCGACGATGCTGTGGGCAGGGTGAAGAGACAGAAAGTAATCATACACCTGTATACATATGTCACATGAGTACAATCTACGTAGGTTACAGTGCATAGCCTGAAACAAAGGATGAGTTACAACTACAAAACAAGGTACATACGTAGGCCCTGCAAGACACAGTTGTGTGACCCACCATGCCATGGAAAAACTATGGAGAGCATGACACAATAGCAAATGAGATGACATGCTATTCTGACTGAGGAGCAAGGCCCTGGGGACAATACAGCACTGCATCTGCACCACACAGCGTGGCAGGAAATTGGGATGAGCAGGGACCAAATCCAGGAACTAGAGGCACATGCAGCATAGGTAATACTGAGAACATACCCACCCTGACTGGCACACTGCACCTTGAGTGTATGTCCAGACAAACATCACACACTGGCCAGTCCGAGCAAGGAGATGACAGGTCTTGACATGTAGGCCATGGCCGCCCCACCCACCCCCTACATGAGACAAATCTGTGGAGACACAGGAAGCACTTACTTCTCTTAGTCTGGGTGAAATACACATGGGATGCAATAATTCAAGATTGCACACCAAATACCCAAGGTGCGCCTGTCCAAAGAATCATGTACAAATGGGCATCATCAGATGATTGCTACAAGACACACAGGCAATGGCCACCGTGAGTATGTACTTGGAAAATCAGGTCAGGCTGGACAGTGGACACTTGTAATACATCTCACGTCAAGAAACATGGTGCCAGGGGACAATGGCACAGAGCACAACCTATGCTGTAGACACAGAGATTGTCGACATTCTCGGATTACACACATGATACCTAGGAAAAGATGCCCCTGGGGACAGTAGTGGCCACACAACTCCATGCTCCTGAATGGGAATGACTGCAACACACGCTAACATCCCTGCACTATGCGTAACTCACACTCATGCACATCATGTCACAGGCCACCACATGGGACATGCCTGCTGGAAGGCCTCGCACTCAAGAGATTAACTCCCATGTCTGAAATCAGCATTAGTGCCAACTGACATGGAACCCACAAGTCCAGAACTGGACAGGGCACAGGCAAGGTCACTAAACCTGTTACACACCACCCCCACACATGATGCTGCAGGCATTGTACACTTGGAGAAGGTGTCAGGCTACATAACTTTGTGATGGAGTGACTACACAGAGACCAGGGAACACATTGCAAGGTGGGGAAGGGAGGCAGGAGAGGCCTGCAACACTGTGGGTAACAGGATCTGCACAGCACCATAAACCCTGGAAGTGTATCCATGGAACAGTGCACTTACAAATGCTGGTGAAACACAACAAACACACACATGTACCTACCCCCTTCCGGCTGCTGCATGGCCTGTAGACGCCTGTCCAAGTCAGGAAAGACCACCGCCAGCACACGTTTCTGGATGTGGGAGAGACGGCGGCGCCCGCGGTTCTTGTGGCTCTCAGGTGAGTCCCCAGCAGGACCCGTGCGATCCTCCGCGTCCAGCACCGGATATCCTGCCAGCGTTTCCTCACCTGGGACAGGTGCCGCCTCCGACCATCCGCACTCCTCCCGGCGCTGACGGCGTCCAGCCATATCTGCTCCTTGGCAGAGGCGTCTACCTGTGAGGATGAACAAGTGACACTACATCAATACACCTTGCACATGTCACGGGGACACAGATTAGAACACATTTGCTGTTTACAACAAGGCATAGTATGCATCCAACGCATTGCACCTTTGTCATAGGGACATGATCCTGTGGGGGAAGGCCAAAAACAGTACGTGCCATTGAAAGGACACAGGTGGAATGAGGGCAACTACACAATCAATGATCCAGGCTCACACTGTGCATCACACACACCCCTCCTGTCTCAGGGCACTGCTGGGAGTGATAGGCCCCCACCCCTCCTGTCTCAGGGCACTGCTGGGAGGACTCTGCACCCACCCCTCCTGTCTCAGGGCACTGCTGGGCGGACTCTGCACCCACCCCTCCTGGAGCGTACAGGCGTGTGTACGGCCCGTACCACTACGAGTACGCATACGCGAGGACACCCATAGTGATAGGGAGTGTACAGGCGTGTGTACGGCCCGTACCACTACGAGTACGCATACGCGAGGCCACCCATAGTGATAGGGAGCGTACAGGCGTGCGTACGGCCCTACCACTGTGGGTGTTCTTGCGTATGCGTACTCGTAGTGGTACGGGCCGTACACATGCCTGTACGCTCGCCATCACGATGGGTACACATACGGCAGCACTCCCATAGTGATATGGGAACGTACACAGGCCCTCTTCGCACCAGTACAGCGGTTTTCACACATCACAGTGGTGACAGGCGGCACACAGGTAGGGATAGTGCGGACATACTTGTCCATGGATGGACATACTTGTCCATGGACGGACATACTTGTCCATGGATGGACATACTTGTCCATGAATGGACATACTTGTCCATTAATTGACATCAAGGCATCGTCTGTGCATTACTACATGTGTGGGGCACAGGTGTGACGGCCTGTGATGTGGAACATTACTCCTGAGTCGAGAAAGCACCAGATGTATGATGAGATGTGTACAGATGTACTGTGTGATGGTGCAATGTGTGCCAGGCATGCCCTTGACTCCTTTGACATGTGTGCATGTCGTACTGCACACTTGGGGTGAGCGTCACTGGCATGGCACGGACACCAACACACGGAAGTGTCCCCTGATGCCCGGTACAGGGGTTACCACACCTGACTTGTCACTACCCACGGTGCACAATGTGACAATGTCATGTATGTGTGGGGGCTTCCCATCAGGTTGATGTTGGAGCACCCTCAAAAGCTGCAGCCGTTGCAGCAACCAACATGTGTCTGTGTGTAGATTGACATTGCACACTGTTCCGCACACCATGCCACATGTGGTAGCGGATGTGAGGTGCACATGTATGCATGGGACACGGAGTACTGTGACAAGGACATGTCTGCATCCTCACAATGAATATGTGGAGAGTCATGACATGTGCACCTTCATGGCAAGGTGTGTGGGCTGTCCTAGTGTAATGTCATGTGACCTGTGGCTCTAGTGTTCCGCTACCAGTCTCTGCAATCGGCATCCTACTTCTGCTGATGTGAGGGCGTATGTCACTCCTGTCTTGCGTCTGGCTGTTCACTTGCACTGGGACACAGCTATTCCCATGGCATGGCATAGGGAGGTTCTCAATCTCCGTGTGTAGCTGGGTCTTGGTAGGGGTGTCACCTGGCATCCATACGTGTCCTGGGCATGTAGCACATACCTGACTCCCTATGTAGCATATGTGTATTGACAGATTAACATGTGCTCAGTACATATGAATTGTTGTCGTAGTGCACTCACTCTATCTTGTCACTTCCAAATTACTGCAGAGCGCCGCCTCTTGCCCGAGCAATTCCGGACTTGGCTGACATGCGGGAGAATGACAGCATCCGGCTCTACCGCTTCCCCCCACCGTTGATTCTGGAGTTGACGGCGAGACTGGCACCACACCTGCAACCGCAGCACAGGTATCCTACGGCACTGACACCCTAGCTGAAGGTAATGGCTGCCCTACATTTTCTTGCCACGGGTACCTTTCAATATACCATAGCTCATGTTGGTGGCATGTCCCAGAGCATGTTCTGCCGTGTGCTGCATGATTTCTTAGAGGCCATGTTGATTCACCTGGATGACTTCATCAAGTTCCCAACCCCTGAACAGTTGACTGCGGTCAAGCGTGGATTCTATGCCCTGGGAGGGATGCCCCATGTCATTGGGTCCATAGATGGGACACATGTAGCTTTGGCACCACCACACACACGGGAGGTGGCGTACCGCAATCGGAAGCACTACCACTCCATCAATGCCCTTGTGGTGTGTCAGTCCAACATGGTGATTTCACATGTCTGTGCTCGTTTTCCAGGATCAGCACACGATGCCTACATCATGAGGCGTAGCAGGATGCCTGAAATGATGATGCAGCTGCGCAACGAAAGAGCATGTGCTGTTGGTGGGTACAGTCTGTCTGTCCTGTATTTTGCATAGCCTACCAGCACGACCGCTGCACCACTTCTAACGATGTCAATGTGCTTCCCATGTAGGGGACGCTGGCTATCCCAACATGCCATGGCTGCTCACACCTCTCCGCAACCCCATCACGCCGGCCCAGCTCCGCTACAACACCGCCCATGGCCGGACAAGGCGAGTGATAGAGAGGACGTTTGGCCTGCTGAAGAGCCGATTTCGGTGCCTCCACAAGACCGGCGGCGCGCTCCCATATGCCCCTGCGAAGGTCTGCAAAATCTTCATGGTCTGCTGCATGCTGCACAACATGGCAGTTGAGAGAGCTGTGCCACTCATCCTGGATCAACATGACGAGGACCATCCACCCGTGGAGGACGAAGGGCTTGGCAATGGGGCTAGTGATGTGGAGGATGTGGAGCCGCAAGAGGACATCCGGACTCGGCTCATACGCGACTTCTTTGCTTAGTGGTGAGTACCAGTGTCTGAGTGTGCACGCATTGGTCCCCGTGTGGCATGTGTTGTGATGTGTGTCTCCACCTGCATGTATGGCACGTGAGTCAGAGGTGTGTGTGGGTGTGTCACTGGAGTGATGGTGGCAGTGATGGTTGTATTTCCCCAGTCATAATTGTGACCTAGCATGTTGTCATCCATACATGTGTCGAGTAAATGCACATGCAAGTGGCTGTGCTTTTTGTGGCTGACTTCTTGTGTGTCTCTCTACCCCAGGTACTTGCGCATGCCATCTGCTTCTTGCATTGTTGTGGCACTGCTATTCCTCATGGACACGTCATCGTGGGCTGACTCAGCGTTACAGGCACGGACACGTTTGGAAGTCTCCATAGGGTAAGGGATGCATTAGGGGTGTATTGGGTGTGGCAGTTGTTTACGATGTGTGCACACTGCCCCTGTCGATGTTTGGTTCCTCTGCAGACATGTCGCGTCACCATGGGACACATTACATGCAGCTGGGTACACCTGAATAGATGGTCAGACTTGTTGACAGTCATCTGTAATGGGATAGTGGATTGTGATGATGGCATCAATGTGTGTAACACTGCCCTCGGACACATGCGGTTAGCATTGGGTTGACATGCTGTGGGACTTCCACATCAGCTGATCAATGGTGTATGGCAGGCTCTCCGTGAGCAGCTGTGGGTGTTTAGCTGTTGGCCGACAATTGTGTGCCAGTTCCATGGCTAACACGCATTTGTGCTGCAGAAGGGGGGTGCCAGTGTTGGACCCACATGTTACTCCACAAGATGTGTTCATGTGTACTTCAAGTTGCCTCTGCAATCCCGAATACATGACTAATAAAGGTGTCCCTATGCCTCCAAGGTGCCTCTTCTCCGTCAATGCTGGTGTGTTGCCACGGTGCATCCAGCATGTCTGGCATGGTTCTCCCTGATGGTGGCTATGTCTCGATGTGTCGAGTAGCAAGATGCAAGCTGTGTGTGTGGGCTGAGACTGTGTATTGGGCATGATGTCCATGACTGTGTGGGTATTGTGACATGTGCCATCCCCATGCATCCAACGTTGGCCAGGCCCCCATTCTCTGCATCCACCGGACTCAAGCTTGCAGGACATGGTTCTGCCACCTGTCTACACATACCTGGGTGCCCCCCAGGACCCTGGACATGATCCCTGACCTCTGCGCATGACTGTTGCTGTACTCAATGTGTCTGTCAGCACGGTTGTGCGGCCACCCCCTCAGCTGGTTGGGCCCATCACGGGTGTGTATGGTGCTCCATGTCTGTCTTGCCTAATACACTGTGACCCGTGTGTCCTGTGCCAGACTCAGGCCCCAGGGTGTGGATGGTTGGAGTCAAAAGGGAGCTCAGGCATGTTTCGACTTTACAACACACATGTAAGGTAATAATGCAACCAGCAGGCATCTTCTCTTCATGGTGTGAATTTTTATTTGGGGGGGGGATAAAGTGAGGGGCTTTCCGGGAGTTTGGAATCCAAAGTTCAGTAGGGGAGTTGGTGTCCTTGCCATTTGAAATCCTCAGAGTCCATGCCACAGTCTTTGTTAACATTGGTCAGACAGTGTCCAGCAGGGCCATGTGGCAGAGAATGTCTCTTGATGCTGTGATGCTGTTGCTCCAGTGGGCCAGGTGCCAGGCCAGGTGTCCTGGGAGATGGTGATGTTGCGCCGACCCTCACGGTCTTTGCCGTGGATGACCCGCCCTCCTGCGGGGACCCTCAGAAGCAGGCCGTGACGACGTCTGGGATGCTCCATCGGATGTTTCCTCCTCCTCCTCCTGATCCCTCCCTGTGGGTGGTGATGTTCTCCGCCTTCTGGCACAGGGAGGGTCGGCCATGTTGTCGGCCATCCGACGGAGTGTATCGTGAATTCCCGTGTACGCCGTCACAAGCTCAGCCTGTCCGTCCTCCATCCTCCGTTGGTGTTGCAGTAGACAGGCATGTAGCTCCGCATGTTGCTGGGCCTGCTGGGTCTTGATCCCCTCGATGACAGACACAACCTGGGCCAGGCCCGTGGTGTCCTGCCGGTATGTGTCCAGGATGTTACGGACATGGGAAAATACCGGTTCCCCAGCCAACTGGTCAGGCTCGCGCCTCCGCCGTCCTCCACTCCCACCACCCCTGCCCACTTGCACCTGGCCTGCCCTTGTGGGTACATCGGGTCTCCGGGACCCCTGAGGGGTGGCATTGGCGTTGTCGCCTGCCTCCTCCTGGGTGCCCGGGACACCGTGTCCCTCCTGGCCAGCCTGGCTGCATTGTGGTGGTGGGGCAGGGATCCTGGGTGTCTCCTGGGATGTGGCAGGAGTGGGGGTGGTGGTTGGCACAGTTGTACCTGACGCAGGTGCTGCAGGTGGTTGGACACCAGAGGTGCCAGGTCGGTCGGGGTCGTCCACAGAGTGGTGAGAGTCGTCGCTGCCGGTGGGATCGGGCTCCCGCAGATCCGGGTCCTGTGAGTCTTCCCCCCCAGTGTTGGGGGGTGAACCACGACGTTGACCTGTGTGTGAGAGAGACAATGTTAATTTTGGTCCATGCAACATCCATGTTTCATCAGTTTCAAGGTTGGCACTTTTCCCTCTTGGAATTAGGATCTGTCTTGCATTCCACTCACAGTGCACTTGTGCATGGGTGTGTCCCTTGGACACCACTTTGGCCCCTTTAAATATCTGTGGCACAGTCTTACTTGCTGCGTCAAGTGTGACTGCAGTCAGCAGTGGAGTGGCGAGCCATGCATTGGCGCCTTCCGTGTAGCCCTGTACATGTGCACATGGAGTGGATCCACACACTTATATAATGCAGGTAGCTGTCGTTGTGCTCGGGAACAGGTTGTGACATGGGCCGGTGTTATGCCATGGTGAAGAGGGGGGGTTCTGGCACTGGCCACCCTTGGCTACATGCACGCAGTCTACCTGCTGACGAGCAGACATTCCCACACACCACACGGCTGATTTGCTCTCCCTGTGTCTCCCTCCCTCTCTGTCCCCCTCTCCCTCCCTCTGTGTGTCAGCCTCCTCCCTCTGTCCGTGTCCCTGTGTCTCCCTCCCTCTCTGTCCCCCTCTCCCTCCCTCTCTGTCCCCCTCTCCCTCCCTCTCTGTCCCCCTCTCCCTCCCTCTCTGTCCCCCTCTCCCTCCCTCCGTATGTCTGCCTCCTCCCTCTGTCCGTGTCCCTGTGTCTCCCTCCCTCTCTGTCCCCCTCTCCCTCCCTCTCTGTCCCCCTCTCCCTCCCTCTCTGTCCCCCTCTCCCTCCCTCTGTGTGTCACCCTCTGTCACCTCAGCCCAGCTTCCTAGACACACACTTTTTCCAGTCCTTTGAATGGCCCTTGGCTTGTTGCTGTGAGTTTGTTTGTGATCTCCAGGCACCCATTGGGTGTAGTGTCTGTGTGTGCGCTGCTGCTGTGGTTGTGTGTGCTGCCACTCTTTCACAGTGTTGGCTGTTCATTAGCTGCTGTCATGTGCAAAACGGTGCCTTCACCCCCATGTGTTGATGCAAGGCGTCCGCCATTTGCTGGCGAGTCTTTCCTGTGTGGGGACACACTGTTTGTCTGGCTGTGACCTGGGCCATATGGGCAGAGGGCATTGTTGTCTGCTTCTGAGTTGCACTATGTGATTTTTGGGGCCCACCCTCCCGCCATCCGGGTTACCGTGTCATGTGTTGGTGTTTTCTGTGGCCTGTTACTTGACATTGTCCAGCTGGGTGCATGGGGCATGGTGGCGGCAGTGGCATGTGCGTGTTCATGGAGTGTGGTTGAGTCATGCGATAGGTTGGGGTGGTTGCGTGCCTGTTAGTGATTTTGGTTGTGGATGAGGTCCCCCCCATGTGAGGTGCATTGTTCGTGTACTCACCCGGGTCTCGGAGTCCTCCTAATCCTTCGACTGCCTCCACCGGCTGTATGGCCATCACCCTCTCCTCCCAGGGCTGGTAGTGTACGGGTCTGCGGGAGGGCCCTCCTCCGGTGGCGTTGGCCTGGTTGTGTTCCTCCAGCATCTTGGCTTGGACCCTCCTCCGCAGATCGTACCACCTGGCTTGGCATTCCTGCCTGGTCCTTCTGGTGTCCGCAACAGCATTCACAGCATCGACGATGGTCTGCCACATGGCTGTTTTTGCTGCAATGCTGGTCTGTCCGACCAATGTTCCAAAGAGCTGTGGCTCGACTCTGAGGATTTCATCAACAAGGACCTCCAACTCTCGGTTACTGAACTTTGGATTCTTGTTGGTTTTGCATGGTGAGGGGTGTGGGTGTGGATGGTGGGGGGTGTGTGTGGATGGTTGTGGGTGTGTGGGTGTGGTTGTGCAGGTGTGTGTGTGTGAATGTGATGAGGGGGTGTTTGTGGAGGTGGTTGTGTGGAGGTTTGCAAGTGTAAGGTGTGGTGAGGCTTGTAGTATGGTTCTGTGGTGTCTGGCAGCAGTCTGTTGCAAAGGCTCATGGTTTGTGTGTGTGGGTCCTTTTTATTGGTCCATGGGTGGGTGTGGCTGTGTTTGAAGTTTGGGTGGGTGTGTTATAAGGAGTGGTGGTGTTTTGGGCCTCTGTTTGTTTTTGGCAGTTGCAGGTCAGTGGATGTGTTTTTTTTGTGTTTGTGGGCCATGTTTAGTGGCTTTGTGCCATTCGAATAGTGTATTCTTGTGTTGTTTGGTTTTGTCCTTGTTGTGTACGTGCGTTTTTAGCGTGTGTACGGTGTGTACATGGGCCATTTGGTTGTACGGTGCTGTCCTTGTGTGTGGCTTGGTACGACTCGTACATGCGGTTGTGATGTTGGGGCCTGGGGTGCGCTCCGTACTTTGGAGGTTGTGTTGGGGGTGCGACGGGAACGTACTGGGGTGTACATTGACGGAGGTACGACACGTACAGGGGTGGGGGTTTGACTCGAACGTACTGGGGTGTACATAGACGGTGGTACGACACGTACAGGGGTGGGGGTTCGACTCGAACGTACTGGGGTGTACATAGACGGTGGTACGACACGTACAGGGGTGGGGGTTCGACTCGAACGTACTGGGGTGTACATAGACGGTGGTACGACACGTACAGGGGTGGGGGTTCGACTCGAACGTACTGGGGTGTACATGGACGTTGGTACGACACGTACAGGGGTGGGGGTTCGACTCGAACGTACTGGGGTGTACATAGACGGTGGTACGACACGTACAGGGGTGGGGGTTCGACTCGAACGTACTGGGGTGTACATAGACGGTGGTACGACACGTACAGGGGTAGGGGTTCGACTCGAACGTACTGGGGTGTACATACATGGGGGTCGGACACGTACAGGGGTGGGGGTTCGACTCGAACGTACTGGGGTGTACATACATGGGGGTCGGACACGTACAGGGGTGGGGGTTCGACTCGAACGTACTGGGGTGTACATAGACGGTGGTACGACACGTACAGGGGTGGGGGTTCGACTCGAACGTACTGGGGTGTACATACACGGGTGGGGGTGTACATACACGGGGGGTACGTCTCGGACGTACGGGGCGGGGGGGAGTGTTGGGCGCGTATGCGGGCACATGTCTCCATGGTTGTTATGGGAGTTAGGTGCGGACGGTGTTTTTTCCATACGGTTGTCACATCGGACGCACGGGATGGATCGTGATTCCCCGGTCGGACTTCACCTTTCACATTTGTACGGTAAATCGTCCGAGGACGTGTCGGACACATTTTCCGACCCGAGGACGTGTGGGAAATCATTCCCGATGCGGTTCGTATGGACTTTTTACCATGCGAATCGTGATTGCCAGTTCGTACGGCACTTGTACGATTCGTACGGTAAAAAGACCGGATACGAGTCGTACGGGAATTTTTTTTACCGGATCGTAATCGGCACCAAAGTGTCTGCAAAGGATTTTCTGAACAAAGTGCAACAGCGAGATGATCATTTGGAATCAGAATTGATTAATCTGATGGCTTGTCAGCGTGGGACTAATGATTATTGGTACCGACGTCATGGAGAATTGAAATGTATGTTACGGAATTTAGGAACTCCTACATGGCTCCTTACCCTAAGCTGTGCTGAGTACGCTTGGGATGATTTACTGGATTTTCTTCGAGAGGCAAATTCAAATATTGAAAACATCCAATACAAGACAGCAGGAGAATTCTGCTCATTGGATCCGGTTAATGTTTGCAGATATTTCAATCATAGATTTGAGGCTATGATGTCCTTCATCTGCAATAAAAAAAATCCACCTCTTGGAGAAGTTGTGGATTTCTTTTGGAGAAAAGAGTACCAAGCAAGAGGTGCTCCTCATATTCATATGCTGTTGTGGATCAAGGATGCCCCAAAATTTGGAACAGATTCTGATGATGCAGTTTTATCTTTCATTGAAGGATATGCAACATGTGCTATACCTAAAAGCACAGAAGAAAAAAACTTAAAAGAGCAAGTTTTACGTTTCCAAAGTCATCGGTGTGGAAAATACTGTCGACGAAAGTACAAGAGTAAAGATAAATTCTACACAAAATGTCGATTTGGATTTCCACGACCTGTTCTTTCAAAAGGAAGAGTAAACAGTTTTATGTCAGCTGTGCGACATACTATTACAAGAAAATTGCCTAAAAATACCTACAACCTAAGAAGAAAAGAAGAGTCAAAATATATAAATGACTACAACCCAGTCATTTTATCCATGTGGAATGCTAACATGGATATTCAGTATGTAGCTGACAATTCTATTGCTGTTGCTCGGTATGTCACATCTTACATCACTAAATCGGAGAAAACGGAATTGAAAGAAATGTGGGAAGAGATTTCTCACAAGAAGACTGTCAGTAAAAAGCTATACAGTTTCAGTTTAAAGATGTTATCGCATGGAGAAATTGGGTCATACGAATGCTCAGATAGGTTATCATCTGCAAGTCTGTACTCCAAATCCAGAAGAATAATTTGGGTAAGTTTAGGCCTTGCAGGAATGCGAAATCGGGTATTGAAATCTATTCAAGAAATTGAATATTTAGCAGAGTACGAACCAGAAAGTACAGACATTTTAAGAACAAACATGTTGGACACATATTACCCAAAGAGAAGTCATTATCTTGAGAACATGTGTCTCTATGAAGTGCTGCAGAACTACATTTTTAAACGGAATACCACAGAAGACATCAACAATGTTAAATATAAAGTCATTGGTGAGGAAGGATGTTTGGTAAAACAAACAAAAGGAAGTTTGATTAATCACAGAAAGCTGAGTTGCGACACTACTGACAAGAAGGAATTTTACCACTTAGCACTTTTACAGTTGTTTAAACCATGGCGTTCAGAGGATGAATTACTTGGACATTTTCAGAGCTATGAAGATTCCTTTAATGCATGCAAAGATACCATAGAATGCAGTACTTTCACAACTTATGTACAAATGTTAAATGAAGAAATTGAAGCAACAATTGCAGCTGAAGTAGCTAGAGACAGTTCTCAAGACAGTCAAAGTTCTGGGACGCTCAGTCAAGGTCCCCTAGGACAACCAATCGTAGAAAATGAAGCTGCAATAGCCATGCTGAAGTGGAAACAGCTATGAATCAAGCTCAGGAAGATTTATTAAACTTACCAAATTTGGAACAGCAACTGAATGATGAACAACAACAAATTTATGAGGAAGTCACAAAACAAATTGATCATGGATTACTACATGAAAATAAAGAGTGCTCATGCACATCATTTGAACCAATCAGAATGTATGTGAGTGGACAAGCTGGAACCGGAAAAAGTTTCTTAATTAAAGTAATTAGAAGCTACCTACAAAAAAAAACTGATTCAACTTTGTCTTGTGTTGTTACTGCTCCAACTGGGTTAGCAGCATATAACATAAAAGGAATTACCCTCCATCGTTTGCTAATGTTACCAGTAGAGCATGAGAACAAAATACAATACCACAAGCTAACAGGAGAAGCATGTTTTGAAGTTTCAAGAGTATTGAAAAAAATGAAAGTTCTCAATATTGATGAGGTAAGCATGGTATCAAACGTAATGCTTGCCTTTGTGCATTTAAGAATGCAGCAAATTCTAAAGACAAACTATGATGTGCTATTTGGACAAAAACATGTTATAGTTTTTGGGGATCTACTGCAGCTCACTCCAGTTAAAGGACAACCAGTATTTTATACTCTTACACATGAAGATACGAAAAAGTCGTTAGGAAGTATAGGTAATGTGAATATTTGTACATACTTTGAGTACAAAGAACTCATTACCAATATGCGGCAAGCAAATGATGATGATTATGCAAGTATTCTCAAAGATATCAGAATTGGACTACTCACAGAACATGGCAGAAAAGCTTTACAGAGTCGATTGCTATGTAATTTGTTTCCAACAGAACAAATAGTTCCAGAGAAAATATACAAGAAAATTGCTGGAAAAAATTCTGTAATCTGCTTAATGCCAACACTGCATGAATGCTCTATATTCAATCAAGAACTTTTGAAATTGGAAAATGAAGAGATTATAAAACTGGAAGCTGTGGATAAAATACAGCATGAAGGAATAACTATTATATTGACAAGCAAATTGACAACTAAATTGGATTCTCTAGAGAAAAACATATCAAAAACAGCTGGTTTAGAAAAGAATCTTTATGTATGTATGAACTGTCGATTAATTTTAAGACGTAATTTGGATGTAGAAAAATGTTTAGTGAATGGAGCTATGGGTAAAGTTGTGGGTTTTGTTAATTACCAGAAAAAAGATGGAATTGAATTTTTAAAAATAAAATTTGATCAGATTGAAGAGGTTAAAGACATTAGTCGTTGTTCAGTTCGTTTCTTGCTTGTGAAAGACTTATATGTACGTAGGAAGCAGTTTCCGTTTTCTCTAGCATATGCTGTAACTATTCACAAATCTCAAGGATTAACTGTAGATAGTGCTTTTGTAAACATTGGATCTACTGTGTTTAAAGAAGGTATGGCATATGTTGCTTTGTCACGCGTGAAATTTTTTTCTGGTTTATTCATGATAGACTTTGATGAGTCAAAAGTTAGTGCTGATGCAAACTGTGGAAAGGAATATAATAGATTAAGAAAAAGCTATGCTCCTCATTTAGGTCAGTATCCTGTGTTTGAAAAACGTGTTGTTTGTCGGAAAAGGAGAATTGAGAATATCTGTAATGAGGATGTACAGAAGAGTAAACAAATAGAGACTGATGTGATTGCAAGCAAAAATAAAAAGGACAATGCTGAAGAGGTTGTTGGTTGTCATTTTGAAAATAGCTCTGGTGTCAACTGCTACGCTAATGTAGTGCTGAATGTTGTATTTTATCTTGAAAGTTTGAAAGAGCAGATAATACTAAATCCTCAAAAAATATTCTGTTCTCTGCTGAGTTTCCTTTATGAGAAGCTGAGTAATGATAAAACTAAAATAGAAAGTGCTTCTGATGTTAGAAATCTTTTAGATGTATGTTCAGGATGTACATAGTTTACTCAAAATGTCCAGCAAGATGTACAGGAATTCTTAATGTATATGCTTATGGTACTGGAAGATGAAATAGAAAATATGTTTGGTCTCTCTTATAAATGGGAACATAGTTGTGAAAACTGTTTGAACACATGCAGCTCTAATGTTGATTCTGAAAGGTTCATATATTTAACATTACCAGAGAGTAAATCATGACTTTTAGTAAATTAGTTAAAGATGCAAATCACAACATGGAATGTTCTCAATGTAAATCAGAAATGTTATCAACGTTATTTTTAAAGAAATATGGACAGTATGTAATTGTAATGATGCAACGTTGTAGAGCTGATGGAACAAAATTGGACACTTTAATAAAGAAGTTTACAGGAAATCAATTATCAATATCAGGAAAAACTTTTGTTGCAGTTGCAATAATTTTCCATGATGGACCTTCTATAACTTCTGGTCATTACACAGTTTATCTAAAAAGTGAAAAAGGCTGGACACTGTGTAATGATTCACAATTGATTTTCAAGCAACGTTTGCCTGCAGAATTACCAAATTTCTACTTAATTTTTCTAAAACCAAAATTTTAGATACAAATTGCAGCATCTGAAGAAACCATTATTTTGATTTTATAGGATTACCATTGGATATTTCACCAAAAAAGAATTTAAAAATTACCATTTGGCCTCATGGAAAGGTAACTGTTTCTATTGTGGACTTCTTTGACAGATATTATTTTGGTGTATGAGCTTAAACAACAAGATTTACAGACGTTATTTATTGCAAAATGTTACATTTCTATCAAAGTATGTTTTACTGAGTAGAGATTCAGGGCTTTTTTTAAACAATCTTTCAGATTGTTAATTTTTTTGCCCGCTGTTAAGTGATGAATGCAATTGATTTCACAATTTGCAGTGAAATTCAATATATTCTGAAAACAGCAAAAAAAGGGCAAAAAATTACTTTGTTAAATATGAAAATATGTGTACTGTATTCTAAAATGTATTGTTAAATATTACTACTTTTTTTCTTTTTTTTCAGATCGAGAAAGAAAATTTAGGAAATGTAATCCTTTTTTCTAGCAATTAAAAAAAACTATTTATTTATAACTAAGTTATTTTGTTGGTCAGGTAAGTTTGAAATATCTGTATTTCTCACCCCTTCACTTTCATGCTCCCTTTTCTTCACTTCTCCTCACTCTGCTTTTCTCATTCCCTTTCTCTCTCTCTTCTTCCTTTACTGCTCTTTCGTAACTCCCTCACTCCTTCTATACTACTCCCCTAGGTTTACTGCCTCCATCACTACTTTTTCAACCATGTATCTCTCCCTGTCACCATGTGTCTCAGTCATTCTAACTGCCTTACTCCTTCTCAGTTCCTTGCTCTCTGTCTCTGTTTCTGTCTCTCTCCCTTTGTCTGTCTTACCCTTAATTTGCTTACCATCTCTGGTGAAGATTAGCAAGGCCCCTGTGCCACCACTACGTCACTTTTCATAACGTACTGGTGGCGCAGGGAGCTCCTCCATATTTACAAGGAGAGGAAAAGCCACCCTGCGTGACTTTTCCTCTCCACATAAATGCAGCCACTTCACACGCAGCACTGTGCGTTGAAGGGGCGTTCCATGGGTGTTGTTGTGGGTGTTCCCACGCAACACACAAAGAACTAGACACATCTCCAGGTTTACAAGATATCGTAACTCTGGAGATGCGTGTGAATGCTACGCCACCCTAGAGGTGGTGTTGCGAGGCACAACGAGGAGAAATGTTTTTATTTCTCCTCGTTTTTTCCTCTTTTAGTGCGTCCTCCATTCTACAGCACACATTGAAAGAGGAAAAAGCCTCTTTTGATTGTTTTTGTGCAGGAAGGTGTCCCTCCTGCACAAGAACAATCTCCCCACCACGCAGGCATCCTTGAACCATGGTGCAAGGGAGCCTGCGCCGGCGCATGGCTGCAGTTTGTACGCCTGCGCAGGGGAAGCATAGAGATGCGACAAAAAAATCGTATAAAAAATAGAATTAAAAATAAAGTTTAAGTGTTTGGATGTTGGTTGGCTCTAAAAAGAGCCATTGTGTTAATTGAGTGTTTTTTGGTACCTATAAGTAAGTATCGATGCAGAGTGTAAAGATCAACAGGAAGACTCTGTTCCCTTCATCTGTGAAATGTACACCGTCTACTCTATAAATGCCTTGCCAATCCCCTCACTATTTCTTCTTATTTCGTGGGACAAGGAGCAGAACAGGTATCAATTTTAGTTGTAAATGGCAGAAGAGCAATCTACTTCAGGGAGTGAGGAGGACATCTGGATGCACTCAGAAGCATTGGTTCATAGTAGTTTCTCTTCTAGAATCTTCATACACCATAGCCACTCCCCTCACTATTTCTTCTTATTACCTGGGACAAGGAGCTGAGCAGCAATCAATTTTACTTGAAAATGGTAGAACAGCAGTGTATTTCAGGGAGTGAGGAGGAGACCTGGATGCACTCTGAAGGTGTCTTTCAGTAGAATGACAAAATGAAAAGAAAGGTAGTTGTAAAATGGAGGCTTATATACTTTTTTTTCAAAAAAAAGAACTCATTGGCTGTTTCAGACCATTTTACAATAAAAACTAGGCTGTATGTTTAAATTTTTAAAAGCATGTTTTGTATTGGTCCAGAAAAATGTGTTCCCACAGAACATTACTTTGGATTTGCTGTTAGGTTTGAAAAGTTCAGCAATCTTGCTCTTTGGATTAGAAACATTATGTGCTGAACTTCTGACGTCTCTGCACACACCAGTGTTCCATGATCTAATGCTATGCTAGCAGGCAGAAGTCATGTTGGGGGTAGAAATCATTTGGAAAGGGTTAAAATATGCAACAAAAAAAAAGAAATGTGTGTTTCCATTTAAAAGAAAGGTGGAGAACGTGAAAAGGGGGCAGGGTACAGAGTTACTGACCCCCTAGCTTTTGTCAGGAGGTCCCTGAAGGACCATGAAGGGTGAAAAAAACATTTTATTTTTTGTAAAAAAATGGCGGGGGGCGCGTACCGTGTGTGCACGGTGCACGCACGGCAGTGAAAAAAACATAAAAACAATAGAATAAAAAAAAAATTAAGTGTTTAGATGTTAGGTGGCTCTAAAAAGAGCTGTTGTCTTAATTGAGGGACAGAGGAAAAAAAAGACATGACAAAAATTATAGGGTGTCGCACGTGTGCTGCTGTATCTTCCTCTCTATTAGCGGAATGCTGGTGTCCGCATAAGAGATAAGAGCATTACACGAGTTGCACCGTATATGCACCCTCTCAAACAGAGGGTGTATATCCAGAGGAATCGAAGAAGGTGAAGCTGCCGCCGCAGATGAAGTGCTCTGCTGAGCTGCCGATGATGTGCTCGGCTGAGCTGCTGCGGATGTGCTCGGCTCAGCTGCTGGAGGGTTTTCTCTAGCAGCTCGAGCATAAGCCACAGGATGTACATCTCTAACGTGCCTGATCATAGTGAAGATACTAAAAGAGTATTTCTTTTTAGGATCTCCTCTTGATAAGACACGATCACAAAGAGTGCAGGTGACTTTGGGAGCATTCACTTTCTTCTGCCCCAGTGGAAATGTAAAAAATTGCCATATAAAAGAGTCTTTCTGTTTCCTCTGTCTCTGTCTCACAAGGGTCTCCTGCTCACTCCTAGAAGATGACTGCTGCTCTGCCATTCTGAAGTACTGAAGTACTAGAAAAGCTGCTCAGCTCCTTCTCCCAGGGAATCAGAAGTAATAATGAGGGGAGTGGGTGTGGTGTTGGACGTTTCTGGAACTGAAACTACTATAAACCAATGAAAAGTGTTGTTTCTTAATCACATGACCTGAAACTACTATAAACCAATGAAAAGTGTTGTTTCTTGATCACATGACTTACCGTGCGCGCACGAGCACGTACGGTGCGCGCACGGAGCACGCACGGTACAAGCACGCAGGCGCGTACGGAGCCCACGCGCATGCACGTACGGAGTACGTGCGTACGGAGCGCGTATGAAGCACGAGCGCATGCGCGCACAGAGCACGCGCGCATGCGCGTACGCATCACGCATCACACACGAAGTACGCATGTGCACGTGGATCACGTACGCATGCGCACACGGAGCATGTACGCATGCAAGCAGCGTGCGCGCACCGTACGCGTACTGTACGCGTACAGTGTGCGCACGGTCAAAAGCCCTTACAATAAATAAATAAATAAATGTTTTGAGGTTTATAGAAGATATTAACTATGCTGTTCAACTATATCCAAAATAAAAAATAAAAAGCTGAGCCATTCCACATTGCAGGATACAGTAAATCTATAATTATATACATAGGTAGCATATTGTAAAATAAATAAATAAAAAATATAATAAAACATTCATAAATTAGCATTTAAAAAACCTTGCAAAATCACTGAAAAAACCATAGGTTTCACACACGTTATAGTTAGGAATTAGCATTTAAAAAACCTTGCAAATTCACTGAAAAAACCATAGGTTTCACACACTTTATAGTTAGGAATTAGCATTTAAAAAACCTTGCAAATTCACTGAAAAAACCATAGGTTTCACACATGTTATAGTTAGCTGGACATTTCACTCGTAAAAAACCAATGAAATTCCCCCGTTATAGTTAGTTCAGCTAACTATAACTCGCGCGCCCGCATACCACTGCTGATGACGTCACATATTACATCACTCATGACATGGTCAGTGACATCACTGATGACATCACTGATGACATCTCAAATGACATCACTGATGATGTCATCCATGTGATAAATTACCACATCTTCTCACACCCTAATATAACCTTTGATACACCGACTCAAAATGTAAGAGTTCCATTCTCAAAACCATACATACTGCAATACCAATAACTACATACCCACTTATTAACTCTTAGGTCTACATACACCTCTACTCATTCACCTGTACAGTCACTCATACTTACAGTCACTCCATACAAAACTATCATATGCATTTATACACCTATATAGACACTCACACACTACCAATCATCCATAGAGGTACTCTCACACCTACTCAGTCATGCAAATAATCACACTCCCATTTACTCACCTATGCGGTTATACACACTCAAGTTCACTTACTCATAAAAATAGTATCACATTCTTACGCTGTTATAGAATCATTGATACAAGCACACACTCATCCATACAGTCACTCTCACAATCACACACTCTCACATCTACCCACTTATATACTCTTACACGCATATATAGTCTTTCACATATGTAGTTAGTCACAAATGTACCACTGAGATATAAATTCAATCCCTAACACACCCATACATACACTCACTCAACCATACAGTCCATCACAGATGCACTCTTAAAACCATGCACCCATAGAATCACCCACTCACACATCTATGCATAGAGTCACACACCCCCTACCCACACAAACACTCAGGAACCCATACAGATACTGAGACAAGCAATCAATAACTCATATAGACACTTATATAGGTATTCACAAAACCATGCCGCCACTTATACACCAACATACAGACACATACAAACATTTACACAGTTTAGTCACTAGTCTGCAGTAAGATACATTTAATGACTCACTTATAGAGTCAGTTACGCACCACAGAAAATCATCCATTTACACACTTGTACACCCACTCATTCTTCAACAGGCCTTTCCCTATATATATTAAACATATTAAAATTGTTCAGAAACACATACTCAATGGATGATGTCATCAGTGATGTCATCAGTGATGTCATTTGAGATGTCATCAGTGATGTCATGAGTGATGTCACTGACCATGTCATGAGTGATGTCCAGCTAACTATAACATGCGTGAAACCTATGGTTTTTTCAGTGAATATATTTAGTGAAAGATCTTAGTTCCTATCTACAAGACACGACGGATCTCCTACGAAAACTGGAAGGAATCACATGGCTATCGACCTATAAACTCATCACTATGGATGTGATTTCATTGTATACGAACATTGAACACCCGATTGGCATTCAGGCATGCAAGTACTTTTTAGATAAAAGGAATATTCAATACCAAAAGCACAATGACATGCTAATAGAAATGATCACCCTTTGCCTTTATAACAACGTCTTTTTGTTTAACAAACAAATTTATAATCAAATTAAAGGCTGCGCAATGGGGTTTTAATTTTCTCCTAAGTATGCCAACTTAACAATGGGCTGGTTTGAGCAACAGATCGCTTGGTCAGAAGAAAATGATGAATTCCTGGAAAAAAACGTCCTATGGCTTCGTTTCATAGACGATTTGTTAATCATTTGGGATGGCACTGAATCAGAGTTCCTTAAATATTTTGAAAGATTAAATAACAACGAGGCGAAATTAAAATTCACCTATGAAATCAACGCCAAAAAAGTGACATTCCTAGACACAACAGTATATGTCGAAAATGGTTCCTTACAAACCACCCTACATCGCAAGCAAACAGCGACCAATGCAATATTACACGGTCAGAGCTTCCATAATGAATCTCTAAAATGGAGTATACCATATGGCGAGTTCTTGCGATTGAGATGGAATTGCTCTACGGACACTGAATTTCAAAAACACAGTAACCAAGCGAGTAACAGATTCAAAATGCGCAAATACCCCAAAAAAGTAATTGAAAGGAGTCTACAGAAAGTATTAAATCAAAATATAAGTGATATACTAAAGAAAACAAAAACAGAAAATGACTCAGAAGATCAAAGAAAAATATGGCTCATAACAACATACAGCGCAGAAAACAGATGCCTAGTTCAAATAATTAAAAAACATTGGGGTATATTACAATTGGATCCAGCATTAAGAAAAATAATGGGCAATCACCCTAACATCACATATCGCAGAGCCAAAAACATTGGAGACAAAATAACACACAGCCATTTTCATGATGCTTCAACGACAACTTGGCTACAAAGAGAAGGATTCTGGTCATGCAAGCAATGTAAGTCTTGCAAAATCGCAACAAACAAGAGATTGATATCAACAAAGGCACAAAATGGAAAATCAAGCAACATTTGACTTGCAAAAGCAAATATATAATCTATATGGTGGAGTGCCCATGCAAACTGCGTTATATCGGCAGTACAATCTTTGAAGTGAAGAAAAGAATCCTGGAGCATATACGAGCATTAAAACATAACGACCGCTCAAATGCAATAGCCAAGCACATGGAAAATCAACATCAAAGCAAATGGGAATGCTTGAAATACTGGGCAGTTGAACAAATCCCAGAAATGGAAAGAGGAGGAAATCGTGAAAAGATCTTGCGGCAAAAGGAATCCAAACACATCCTCACATTCAGGACTCTAACCCCCAGAGGACTCAACCAGGACGAAGAACTTTATGTACACCTGTGAACATTCCTCAAGAACCTTAAATTTATAAAACTGTGCATCAATAATTAACTGGATAAATGCTCACCAGAGAGCTGAGAAATATAACTTAACTAATAGGCTCACTAGAGAGCAAAAACGAATTAATTTTACCAATTGATTATTGTAAATCATTTATTTCATATTGAGTTTTGCCACTCATACACATATATAAATTCAATGTATTATAATTTACACACGGATCACTGGATAAAAAAAGAAAAAACTTTTAATTAATGCACTGCGCACTTTATACTTTGTAAAACTACGTGAACCACAATTCACAGCGAAAACAGGAAGTTACTATCAGGCAATAAAAAAAAAGAATGCCCAGTCACTGTGTAAAATTAACCCGTGACCAAGGTCCAAGTGATAGGACCGAAACGCGTTGGGACATGACAGCCAGGAACATGGCAGCCAGCAAATAAACCGCTACTTACTTCATGATCGAGAGAGTGCGCCCTTCTTTTTTCACTGCATTGTGATAAACTGCTCATATATGTATATATATATATATATATATATTTGTGCGTGTGTGTATATAAATAAATATAATATATATGTTGAAAGAAACAAATGTTAAAGTGATGATATAATTAGGGTGATTGCGAAGATCTTAACTTGTGTTTAAAAAATCTGAGAAATTAATTGATTTTTTTTTATTACAATTATGTTATAGTAAGGTGAGGGAATGTGAATCATGATAATGTAGAAAAATCGCCCACAACACTGAAATATTCCCCTTATAATTTAGTGAACTATTACTACCGCCTTCATCATCTATTACTTATGAGCTCACATATCACATCACTTCTGGCATGTTAAATCACCTAATTGATGACTTCACTCATGACATTTCATTCATAACCTTCGACCAGATCCTGTATTCAATGAGCCTTTGGACTTGGACTCAGTGCCTGCCGTGGCAAGGCCCTACACCCAACCCTCTCTAACCATCAAACCTTTACTACACCTCTTCTTTAGCATTCGTAAGGGAAGTTTGACATTGTACTTTACCTGTGGCCAGGGTCTGTACCTACTCCTCCCAAGCGTCCAAAGCTCACTATGCACAGACTCTGGACATACACAGTGGAGGTTGTCTGCAAGACCTGGTGCACACCAGACCCGCACCCAACATACAATAGGGGTTGGGAAGTAGGCCATAACCTGACCATGTGCCAAACCTTCAACATTTGGCCGACCTCCACATTATATGACCTTTGGCCATGTGTAACAGGGCTTGCTGAATGGTCTTGCCTGCAGCCAGGCCCTGTACCCATGTCTCCATGACCACCTAACACCCTTCTTGCTTGGCCTTCAGCCCTTCATAGCAAAGGTTGACCAAATGTTCTATTGTTTAATGATGTACAGGGGCTAGCTCTCCACACGTTACCCATAGTGCACCCATCCTTTGGGTGAATACAAGTAAAATGACAATGGCATCCATCAAAAATGCTTCACTTTTGAAATATCCAAACAATATAGCATCTTTTGAAAGCTGACAGACCAGCTTATAATAGCCTAATCAATTATTTGGTTTGTTGTATTACTCCTCATTCATAAAGCTTTTAGCACACTGTCAGAATCATTGGCTGATCTCATTAGTAATTTCAACAGTGCTGTTATTTAAATACAAGTGATTTTGTCAATGATGTCATTTAAGATGTCATGAATGATATAATATGTGAGGTCGTAAGCAGTGCATGATAGGGTGCAAGTAATCGTTTGTTTGGTTAGTTCACTCAACTATAACTGGTGTATTTACATTTTATTTTTTACGTTAGCTTGTGTCTCATTCCAACACTTAACTATAATGTATATAAATAACTTAAGTTATAATTCATAAAATCACTGTTTAGAAAACAAAATGGAAAGGAAGATGAAAGGCTATGTTCTGACAACAGCCTTCACAAATCTTATAATTGCATCATTGTCCGAGCAAAAGCTTCTTATTTCTTAACTATAAACTATAATTATCTTCTAACACCTCTGGAGATTAATTTTTGATTATTAAGGATTTGTTGAATTCCAGGGCTTCTAACAGTGGACATGCTATGCTAATTGAAAAATGTATCAGTTATCTCTAGCTGCATTCATTTTCCCACAGACAATCTAAAGTTTGTGCTCCTATTCAGAAGCCCTCTCCTCCCCTCAACATTACTTGGAGTTTAAAAAGACATAGATTATGTTAACCCGTACTGTAATAGTTATTGACAGCAACAAAAGAAGCACTCATTGAATGAACCCACTTTTTGAAAACATTTTCTGCTGCTCCTCTTCATGAGTATAAGGTGATACATCAAATATGAATACATATTGTTACTATGGCCTTAGGTGTTTCACCTACCTCTCTTAATAACTTTGGTAACACCATATTTAGTAAAATCACTCTTGACTCCAATAAATGAGAGTGTATCACGGCATTTAAAATGACAACTCTTATGGAAAATATTTGGGAATGACGTATCTCTTCAGTTACAAAAACTTAGGGCCTCATTTACATTAAATGGTGCAGCGCTGTAAGCCATTTTGCTGTGCCAAGCTGCATCATTTTAAAAGCACAGGGATGCATCATATTTACAACAATATGCCACATCCTTGTGCTTTCCCCTGCGTTGGAGCACAATTGGCTGCCATGCACCTATGCAGGCACCCTTGTACCATGGAATGCAGCACGCATAAAAAAAGAGGAAAAACAAGGAAAAATAAAAGTATTTCTCCTTATTACGCCTCCTTACATCTTCCCTGGGGAGGCATACGATTCTGGTGACTTCCCAGTTTTATGAAACATTGTAAATCTAGGAATCCGGATGAATCCATGGGTGTCGTGTGGGAACCTTGTAAATATGGGCCAGCACAATGCGCCGCCGGACGCCAAAAAAGGTGGTGCACCGGTGGTGCAAAGGGTTTGTAAATAAGCTTCATAGTGTCTTTCCTATGGAATTCTGGTGTACTTGATACCAAAAGGCCCCTTCTTTTTTTGCACAAACCCACTGACCCACCATTGCCTGGCCACTTTGTATGGCAACGGGGTAGCATGAAATGCTACCAAGACCTCTCCCTTCACACACAGCTGTGGAGAGGCCCCTAATCCTATTTACGATCTACTCAGAGCAGGTGGTAAATAATAATGTTAAAGCCCTCGGAATGAGGAATACTATGTGGAATTCTGCAATTTAATTCCATGCCTGATGGCGATAAATCGTAATAGATGGGATTCCATGTAGAGTTACTGTCCCGTAACTATCATTCCAGCCACCCGGATTCTCATCATGGAGTTCTGACCTACTTGCAATCGGGACACAGTTCTCCCCAGTAGGATTTCCCTTCTTGCTCTTGTTTGTCTATAAATCACTCTTTTGAGGTCTAATATAGGCCTGCTGTCTCAGTCTCAGGCATGCAGACCATGCATATGGCACTGACTGATATTGGAAAGGTGGAGGCCTTTGAGAACCAGAAATGTTTGAGCCATATATAATCTTGAATTCTCTTACTCAAGTATAATGGAACATTGACATGCATGACTGCTGCAGTCTAGTGTCTCCAAGGGAACCAAGAGAGCAAGATCCTGTCTAAAAAACTCCTAAAAATGCCTTTTATGAACGTCAGAAGCTATTTAGGGCCTGCATTTATTGTGCATTGTTTACCTTTTTACAATAAACCAAAACCAAGCCCCCCCCCCGTCAGGGAACAAATATCATTAAAAACAAAACCGTACATAATCATCATCAATGCACCAATGAGAAACTGGGGTAAAACCAACAGTAATAAGACGCAGATGTAAGCAACAGACCATTATTTAAAGAGCAAAGTGCGGAATAATAATAAAGACGGAGCTAGATGTAAATAAATATTAACAAAGTTTTCTGCCTTAACAAATACCAACAACTTCATCACAGTAATAATACAGTTATGAACCGGGACTAAAACCATTGGGGATAAACCTCGAGTAAAACATTTGTTGGTATATCAAACAAGATAAGACGCAGATTTAAACATCAAGCTGTAATTTGACGTGAAGAATGCAGAAATAAGAGAAGCCTGGGCAATCCATCCTGTCTGTGCAGACCCCATAATTTTTTTTATCTAGATAAAGGTGCCTATATTAACTGTCCTTTTTTCCTTGTCTTAACGCCCTTTCTGCTGGAAATCGCTTTCTCCATATTGGAGATGGCTAATAGACGGGCAAGCCAGTGTTGAAACTGAGGGGGCTGTGGATCAAGCCACGCTGTAGCAATTAAAAGTCTAAAAATCGTCATAGCAACAACGAGAAAATAATCTATATCTGCAATCAATTTCTTGTCTATAACCCCTAGTAAGATTACCTTTGAACAATGAGACTCTAATATCTATTTTAGTAAGGGAAACATTTTGTATTTCATTCTTGAGAGAATTCAAAGATGGACAATTTGTGAACATATGAACAATGTCAGCGCTAAAAGTAGAGCAGCGCAGGCACTTGGGGGCAGCAAGGGCCGGCGATAATTATCGCTCAGCGCTCTTAGCGTGAGGATAATTATCGCCGGCCAACTCTGAATTTCAGAGCGCAAGCTGCCAATTGTGAGATTATCGCTGGAAATACAGCGATAATCCCACAAGGTTTGGCGATAGCTTGCTGATAGGGATAGACATACTTAGCCATGATATCCACCTTACATAGGATATCATGGCTAAGTCAGAAAAATACCAGACGTAAAAAAGCAGCGTTAACCGCGGTTAGCGCTGCTTTTCTTTATCGCTAACAGGGTTAACGATATCCTTGATAATAGGAGAAATGTCGCTTAGCGACATTTCTCCTTTTATTTTACTCTGGAACGCCCCCTTTGCATCTCATTAGAGATGCAAGGGGAAGCGTAGAGTAAAAGGGTGCTAACATGCGAATTTGAATGTTAGCATCCTGTTGCTGATAGGGCGCTAGTTTTATCTCTGCTTTTTTGGCTTTTAAAGCCAAAAAAGCAGAGATAAAGCCCTTGTTGATATGCCCCAGGTTCTGTGCCCCGAGCTCCACTTTGCAATTCTTGCAGGTGTATAATAAAGCATAAAACAGGCTTTAAAAAACTGCACTTGTAGATTGGCCGACATTAACACCATTTGGGATCAGCTGAGAGCCTATGTGAATTCATTTTTGGTAATCATCACCTTATCCTGCCATTTAAGACACTGTTTATCAAGGTCACCTTTCATTTCGCTGTTCAAAATCTGATAAATTGACCTGAAGCAGATTGAGTTCTCCGTTATCAGCATATCCACCAGAACATTCTTATCAAAGCTGCTGGGGCCCCCCACTTTCAGCTGAAGGTAGTCCCTAACTTGCAGGTACTTAAAAAAACAAAACTCTTTGTTGCTAATACCAAACTTTACCTTTATCTCATCAAATGAGACAAAGCCAACTGGGGAAAAAAAAGTACCCAGTTTCTCTATACGTTCCAAGTACCATACGTGCATATAGCCGTCATTAAAAATTCCAGGTAGGTTTGCATTATTCAAGATTGGAGTATAAAAACGAAATCTCCACAAACCCAGCAGCTTCCGTATTGCAACCCAAGCCTTCCCCGCATCCACAAGGCACTTGAACCGTACTTTTTTGTAATAACTATATTCCAGTTGCCTCAGCAAACACCCCCAAGCCTCTTCCTCTAGCAATAATTCGAATATGGAAGGTGTAGCATTTGGCGAGGCCACTTGTGGAGGTTCCATTAATAAAATCCGTCTATATTGCAACACTGACGCCCAATAATACAATTTAAGATTTGGGAGAGCCCACCCTCCTCTTTCTTTTGGGAGCGAGAGGTACCTCAGTGCTCTTCTTGGCTTAGAATAGGCCCATAAAACTCTGGTACACACTGCCTCAAAAGCTTTAAAACATTCATTATCGAAATCTAAAGGGAATGCTTTAAAAAAGTATAAAATCTTTGGGAAATAAATCATCTTTATCAGATTACAACGACCTATCATTGTAAGCTGCAAATTATTTAACCTTGCCATCCCTTTCTTGGTTCTATCTTCCAGAGGTTCTAAATTTATATTAACAATAGACTCCACTTTCGAAGAGATATAGACACCTAAATATAATGTTTTTTTAACTACTCTTTTATCCCCCAAGGCAATCTTTTCATTGATAACAATGTGTGTCTTTTCCTTGTTTAGCGAGAAACCAGAGATGCCCCTGAACACAGATGCTTCTGTCTCTATTACCTTAATAGCAGCTTCGGGATTAGGCGTCAAAACTGCCACGTCATCTGCATATGCCAAGATCTAGGTTTCATAGCAATGCATAATTATTGGTGAGATAGCAGTGTTTTGCGCAATTTTCTTGAAAATGGATCAATATACAGCATGAGCAGGAGTGGAGAACAAGGACACCCCTGTCGAGTTCCACGAGTGATTGTCACTGATCCTGTCATGCTTCTCGACATGCATACTTTAGCCGCAGGTTTACAATACAAGGCCTTCATTCCTTGCACAAATCCTGGGCCAAAGTCCCTTGAGTGCATTGCCTGCCATAAAAACTGCCAGGAGACCCTATCAAATGCTCTTTCGGCATCTAACAAAATCAGAGCCATAGGGTCACCTGACACTTTCGCAGCATCAAAAAGTGATATCACCCGCCGAATGTGATCTGGTAGTGTCCCTTCCTGCAATAAAACCATGCTGTTAGTGAATTACCAATCTTTTGATGACCTGAGCTAAACGCACCGCTAAAACCTTAGAATAAATCTTTGAATTACCATTTATTAACGTAATTGGCCGATATGAGCTGAGTTCGGCCGATGGTTTATCCTTCTTAAAAAAAACAATATTTTAGCCACCGTCCAAGATCAGGTGGTGTGGTTCCATTAAATATATGATTAAAAAGTGCCAGCATCTGATGTTTCAGCTGAGGGGTAAAACATTTATAGAATTCTGAGGGGATTACATCCACACCAGCAGCTTTACCTGGAGGGAGACTAGAGATCGCAAGTAATATCTCATCCCATGATAGCTCTTCTTCTAGGGTTTCTTGTTCCTCTATGGATAATTTAATTATAGGCACTGCTTCCAAGAACTATTCAATTTGCCTAGGGCAAACCCAGTGTCCCTCTGCATACAAGTTTTGATAAAACTCTTGAATGCCTCTCTGATTTTATTTGCGTTGGTAACAACCCCAAGAACAGGATCACAGATTTCTCTAATCTCACTATTTGTACACCTCTACCTTGCTCTTACTGCCAGATGGTGACACATGAGAATAGACTTGCTATTTTTAGCCAGTTTAGTACACCCACGGAAGAAGAGTTTTTCAAGCTTGCCATGAGTACTAAATCTGGGTTCCTGATGGACCCCCTCCCCCACAAGGTCTGGAAGGAGCATGGCAGGGAGCTATTACCACAGCTCCATAAGATCTGTAGCCAATCTTTGAGCAGTGGGATAGTTCCTTCTTGCTGGAAAAAGGCGATGGTAACATCTTTGTTGAAAAAATCCACCCTTGACCCTCAGTGCCCTAATAATTATTGACCCATTTCCCTCCTCCCATACCTGGTAAAAATTCTTGAACGCCTGGTCAGTAAAAGCCTTTCCCAATTTCTGGAAACCGGACGGGGACTGGAAGACGTGCAATTTGGTTTTCGACCTGACCATGGGACGGAGACAGCTCTAGTAGTCGTCTTAGATGAACTTAGAATTCGGGCAGACAATGGCCAGTTGACCGTCCTGATGCTGTTAGATATGTCTGCCGCATTCGTTTTTGGTCAACAATAGAATATTACTGAGGCGGCTTGCGGACCTTGGGCTGGAGGGCCTAGCCTTTAACTGGCTTCAGTCTTACCTGGAAAATAGGCAGCAAGCTGTGGCCCTCCCCCCTTTTTATTCTGAATTCAGAACGATCCAGCATGGGGTTCCTCAAGGTTAATCTATCAGCCCGATCCTTTTTATTATTTATCTGAGACCATTGATTACCATTATTAAATCATACAACCTCAAGCTGGTAAATTATGCAGACGGCACACAGATTATCCTGTCTCTAGAGTCTACATCACTCAGTAACTTCCATGAATGCATGCAGAAGACTACTAGATGGCTGTTGGACAACTCTCTGCAGTTTAATGGTGGGAAAACTGAACTCTTACACTGCACTGTGAAGAAGATCCCTCGTCTGCTTCCAGACAATTTCTGGCCCATTCAGGCAGACACGCCTCCCATACCAGCGGTAGCCGTGCGCAATTTGGGGGTAGTTTTTTACAACAAGCTGAGCCTGGAGAAACATGTGAATAAGACAGTTGGGACTTGCTTCTCACTCATAAAGGCTCTGCGGAAAATTCTCCACATGCTCCCTTTGGCAACTAGGGCCCTAGTAGTTAGAAGTGTTATTTTAAGCCAGTTGGACTACTGTAATGCCCTGCTCCTCGGTTCAGCCAACTTCCTCATTCTGAAATTACAAAGAATACAGACAATTGCCGCTAAGTTGGCTTTAAAGAGAATTCGAGGTGATTATGCATTTGCGGCTCTCAGTGATCTTCACTGGCTCCCTCTGGCTCAGAGAATCCAGTTTAAATCACTATGTATTGTTTTTAAGGCCCTTTATGGACTTGAACCTTTGCCATTGCAGAAAAAGTTTGCCTGGCATGCTCCATCACAAAATCTTCATTCTTCCACTGCTCACCTGGTTTGTACCGCCAGAATAAGAACCTCTAAGTTTTTTGGGGGGGGGGGCCTTCAGCTGGGCAGCTGCCCATCTGTGGAATAATCTTCCGCCCGATATCAGACAAATAGGAGAATACTGTTAGTTTAGGAAAAAACCTAAAACTTATCTCTTCCCTAGGAGGTAGTGCAGGCTATACATCCGGTGGGTAAATAAGTGCATGTAGAGGAACTGCTGTCAGTCAGCACCAGGATACCCGTGGGGTGATAGTGCACTTTAGAACTTTTGACTACATTACATTACATGATGTCCTTTCTTTTCAAGCAATATACTTTGCTGCTGCCCTATTTGCAAAAATCACCTCTAAGTCTGCCATTGCGAGTGTTACCTTCATTTGTGCTTCCCTTATATCCCCTGCTTGTTTTATAGTCTTTACTTAATTTTCCTCAGCTATTACTAGGTTATCTTGCTTGCCATGAATCAGCTGTCTGTCCTGCTTTTCTTTGTTCAGTGAAAATATTAGGGTCTCCCCCTTAGGCAGGCCTGAAATGTATCCCATACCTTACTCACAGAAGTGCTGCCATTATTCTCTTCAAAGATTATTGGGATCCACCTACTGAGGTGTTTACAGTACTCCTCATTGGTAAGGAGTGCAGGCTCAAAGCTCCATGAACTAAATGATATCCCCCCTATTCCTTGCCGCTCTAATACAAGGGGATTGTGGTCCGAGATGAACCGGGGGTATGGCTCGATTCGGCAGGTCATAATAAACTTGGTAGACACAACAAGTAATCGAGGCGGGCATGTGTGCAGTGCGGGGCCAAAAAATACATGTACCCATACGCCATAGGATTCTTTTTATGTCACATGTCTACCAGACCATGATCTTTGCATATCTCTTTAAGGGTTTGATACATCTTAGACTTCCTCCCGGAATACAATAACTGACTGCCTATATCGAAACTTCCTGGGAGATTGATGTTAAAATCCCCACATAAAACTATAGGTAGAGGGCGGTGCATTAGCTCTTTGGATACCTGATTTAATATAGAAAGGTCATCAAGTATACTGCCGTAAACTGAGCACAGCGTGAATTTACCTCCACAGTGTGAATGACAGACTACTGCTACCCATCTCTCGCTAGCATCAGACCCTCGGGACAGAACTGCCTCACCCCCCGAACAAACACCTTGTGAGGTACCGGCTACAAGTCTATAGCCCATGGAGTTTAGAATATTCCACTGTGAACCTTCAATATGTGTCTCCTGGAGGCAGAAAATGTCCGCCCTCAGCAGTTTTAAGCCTAGGGAGATTCTAGTTATTTTTTTAGGGTCATTTAGGCCACATTTATTAATAGAGGCAATACGGATCATATGCCTGTCATTCATTGGCTAATTTTACCCTGCATCCTAAACACCAACCCTTCAGAATTATAATGTCAGAGTAACACCCTCTGTAATCCACCACCCAGCCTCTAAGTTTCTTTCCAATCTCGCCTTGATCATGTTGGTTTTTAAACCCCTTCCACAGCCTACCCCCCTGACCACCCCCCTGATGCCCTCCCTTTCCCCCCACCCAGACCGCTCCATTGAGCAACTAGGCCTAGCCTGTATGACGCCGTCCAACATGGCAAAAATCACTCCTCGAGCCCCCACCACATACCCCTTAACAAAACACCCTGTCCTAACGACCTTTTCAACCACATTTCTTGATTTCGATCTTGACCATCATTGAAAAACATATTTAGCATTTCTCGCAACGGATCAGACCGCATCCTGTAACTCCACCAGGTATTCTTGGGCCTGAATCTCCCCAAAAAAGGTACGGGTGCTGCCCTTACATACTACTTTCAATTTTGCGGGATTTTGTAGGTACACTCGGAACCTAACTTCTGAAGGGGAGCAAACATCTGCCGTAGCCGCCATCTTCACTCTACCGTAGCATGGCCGAAGTCTGGCTGTGCAAAGAAGGAGATTCCCTAAAATTCTCTTGTAGCATTAGGGCGCGCTAGATCAAAAATACTTTGCCTTAGAACATTTCCAAAATAAAATAAAATAGCCCTGGGGTATGCGTTACTGTCTACCTGCAGTTTGTTTAGAGTTAGGGGGAAATCAGTGAGCCCTCAGTATTTCCCTTTCCCAATCCCACCCTGTAAATTCTGGGAATGCACCCGTTTAGAAGTTTAACAATGTAATCCCTGGGAATCCCTCCCTCTCTCCCTTCTGGAATACCCCAAAGTCTCAGATTGATTCTTCTTTGTCTATTCTCATATTCCTGTATCTTCCACATCATCTCTGTGAGCTTAGGGTCTTGGGAGGAGCTCAATGTCTTTAGCTAAGCAACCTCTTGTTCAAGAGTATCAGTTTGTGCCTCTATGCTGGTTATCCGGTCAGAGATCTCGGTACAAGTTTTGCTTATTTTCCTGACCACTCCCTGTATTTTCTTAGAGGCCTGCTGCGCCCTTTGATTGGCCGTCCGTATTTCTGCCTGCATCTGTTTAATCATGGCTAAAATCAGAGAGGGCGGGGGTTCCAGTACAGTTGTAGTTAGGGCAGTGGCATCCTGCATACTCTGAGTTGGATTGTCTAGAAGTTGAACAACGGAATAGTCCCACCTGAGCCTGGGGGTCCTTTTCTTAGATGACTCTTCCTGATCTTTGCTAGCCTTCCTGTCGTTTGAAAGCTGCTTCTTTTTCGAGCTTGAAACCTTTTTCTTGCTTCTTGATCCTCCTGATCTCTTTTTCTCTGCTAGCCTAAAGATCAGATCCATCCTGTGAGCTACTACTAGATGACATGGATCTCGAAGAAGTTGATGAGCCTAGGTCACGTATTGAATAATATGGATTCTTGGTTAGACAGAAAACTTCGCACCACCCCCGGTCCAGTTGCGTGAGGCCAACAGTTGCTTGGATGAGGGTGGATACAGATGCAGGTGCTGTAACCGATAGGAGAGCCACGGTGACAATGTTCTGGTTTTTTATGGATCTGTAAAATCATAGAGGAAAAAGGTTGGAAATCGCGTGTTGGCCTTCTGCTGCAACCGCCAGATTGATCCCACGGGTTGCTCACTTGTTGGAGTTATTGCTGGACTCGTCCCCTTTCTTCGTGCTCCTTAGTTTTGTACCAGCCTCCTTAGAATTCTCATGGTGCATGCTGGGCTTTTAAGTACCAGCCGGAATTGGGCCAGTAGCGGTGGCTGTAGGATTAGTGAGTCTCGCCTTGGATGTTTTAGGACCTCTGCCGGCCATCGGTGAAACGAAATTGGCCCGTCTGGCAATAATCGTGAAGTAAGCCTGCCTCAGTATCCATCCAAGGGATACGCAATGAACCGTAGGGGGGCAGCCGTGCGGCGTCTCCCGCTGGGGCTTCGCTTCGAGGACAAGCAGCTGTGACGGACCACGTCCAAACAGTCCCAAGAAGCCACACAGACCCTCCAGCATCACTCATACACTTCCCGCACTGTATTCCCACTGCTCTGCTGCTCAGGAGCCGCCGTAGTGAAGCAACAGGTAAAAGAAAGGGTTGGAGCCCACAGGGTAGTGAGCCATTAGTTAGACGCCATCTTGCTCCAGTCACATGAGGTTTATTTTCTAGTGAACCTATTCAAGTGATGGTCCCTGGGACAGAATCTAAATTCAGTGATGATGATTGGTTTTAAGTAAAAATAAGTGAATTGGGTCAGGTTTTTGTACTTATGGTTATTATTATGGTTTTTTTTATGTGTGTTGGCAGCATTGAATTGGGATACCCTAGCAGCTTTATCATTGATTGTTCTGCAGATGTAATTGACTTTGTGAATAATGCTTCAAAATCTTCTGTCAGTTTATGGCATGTGCAGATCTCACATGACTAAAGACTGCTGTAGGAGTTCTTTAAGGATATTCACATTTTCCTTATTAGAATTTAACATAGGCTACATTTTCATACAGCACAACGATATTTCACTCTGACAAATGTCTAATCTCTATATTGTATTTAAAGATCATGTGGCTGCTTTGATCAATACCAGTTTGGTCACAGAACACAGCAGCACTTTTGTATTTGTGAGACATATTTGATATACGTAAAATGTAAACATGTGGCATGCGATGGCCTACAGCGATAACATTTATGCTGAATAGGAGCAGAAAAGAGATTTTGACGTGGGCTCTGTAATACCAAGGATCCTAAAATTGAAAGAGTTTTTTTTATATTTATTCCTGGCATGACATCAGTTTAATGAGTGTATGTCTCTGCAATGATCTGCAGTCACGGGCTTTGCATAATAAAGAAATGGAGTTATCAGTCAAGTTCTGGAGGTCAATGGTTACACAAAAAATGCTTACTTTGATGTCAGAATTAGGTCTGGGCATCATTTTAATTACGCCTGAGTAATTGGAGTAATTTGGTAATTTTGCATTACAATGTCGCACAACTGATTTTTCCAATTCAGGCAAAATCGCTCCCTGAGAAGCACTGAAACAACACGGTAACACAAATGCGAGTGTTCTTCTGACAAACAGGATCAGAACGTTCAACATCCATTTTGAATACAAATGGTAGTTCTTTAATGCCTGCGATTACCGGTCATCATTTCCAGAGGAGTTTTTAGCCAAGTGGTTGTAAAATCAACTTGAAATGTATTTTCGAGCAGACATGTTACCCTGGCTGACTGATTGGATATTGTTTTAGTGCAAAATGCACGTTAAAAACAATTTCTAAACAGGAACGTAGTGATGTAGAGTCTGGGAGACAACTGTACGTACAGTAGCAACTTTCTCTTCTTGACTTGAAGAGTCCACCCTCTGCTCTGTTCAGCCCTTTGTAACTTTGAATTTTGGAGGGGAAGCATCACCCTCTTTGTCTACAATTTCTGCTACATCCACATCCTTGAAATGTTGACTTTTTGGGAAAAAACAAGAAAATGCAGTGTGTTGGAGAATTTTTTGCTCTTTTTTTCAGTTAGTATCTTTCTAAGTAGGTAATTTGGAGTTTGGACTGGAGTAGGTGGGACCCCTGAAGGAATAACGTTTTTAAAGGCAATTTTGTACTTTTTGGACGGTGGAGGTCTTGGGTAAAATATAACTTTTCTCCATTTTTCTATGTTTTTTGTGAACTTTGTACTGATTTGTTTATTATTTTACTGTGACATAGTTTTACTGTATTTTTTTAGGTATTTTTCACATTGTCACTGCTGTTGTGCTATTTGTTATCTAAAAATCTTTAGGGGGTTGTGGTGGATGGCCTTGACTTAAATGCAAAACACATGTTATTTTTTGTCTGCATGTGGCTGATGATGCAAAGGGGTGGGGTGGCTCCAGGAGTCCAGGCCCATGTAGCCAGATATTTTCTTTTTCTCTTAGCTACCATCTTCTTCCCTGTGTGCTTGCCCACTTTTTTTGACTGTTTTTGTATTTGTGAATGGTTGATATTTTGAGGTTGGGTAACTTTTTCTTAATTTCAGAACAGAAACACAGGTGCACCATGCTACAACAAGCAAATTAATTGGAACAATTATACAGTCCAAGTCCAGTTTATAAAATCGATGAGAATTCTTTGATTTTATCTCTTTATTCCATGTTCATATGATGTTAACATAGAGACACAACACAGCCGACGCGTTTCATCCTGATACAGGACTTCTTCAGGGTTGTTAAGAACATATAAAAATACATATATAAAAACACTTACAACAATTAAAGAACATCAAACATGGACTGACACAGATAAAACAAATTTTAAACCAAAAGTTTTTTTTCTCTTGGACATGTCATTGGATCTTAGCAATAACAATCTTATTGTATTGTGTATGACATGAACAAAATCCTACAGACAGAGAAACATTTTAAATTTTTTATATCGGTTAAGCATGAGATTGAAAAACTCTCTAGAACCATATTGTAAGGAAAAAAATGTTTATGGAGATTTTTTTGTATATATATTATATAATTTTATGAGGACCAACAGTCCTTTCGGGATCATACAATAACATGCTCTTTCACATTATTCTTTCATTCCTCACTTTGTTTAGTCAAGGGATGACTACCCAGTTCTGGCTATAATATACCTGACATGGGTAAAGTTACAATGAAGGTGTCCTTTAATTAAATAATCGTTTTCTCAAAAATATAAATTAGCAACTAGAGGAAAGACGGACAGTGAGAGAAAAGGAAAGAAATATACAAGCAGACCAAAGAGAGGTAACAAAGAGAGAGCAGATGTAAATGGTTGTCTTGTAGGGTTAGTTTCCACATATCGTTTGGCATATTGAATATGTTTGAAAAGTTGTTGGGACCATATATAAGTACCAAATTAGTCGAGATAATAAGGCTCATTGATAAAGCGTATTGTCATTGTATCTATCCATAGCATGCTCCTGTTATATCAGACGTATGTCCTAGTTCAATATAAAATAAGATATGAGATCTATACCTACCACTGTATATACATCAAAATATCTTCATAAGTGAAGGAGGGTAAAAAAAAGAAGATAATCTCAATATCAAGGTTCCATCCAGAAAAATCTACAATTTAAACAATAATATATGCATTCAGTTGTATTCATGATAATTACCAATATATCATGGCAAAAGATTTTTTTAAAGGATACTGTAACATGAACCCATTTATCAAAAGGTACGGAGCCATCCGATTATAGATCACAAACAATTCTAAAAATTGCCTTATCATTCCATGCATGTTATCTCCAAAAACTCCACCATTTAGTTATTGGAGAGACGGTGCAGTCAGACTCGCAAGTTGACCGTCCTGATGCTGTTAGATATGTCTGCCGCATTCGTTTTTGGTCAACAATAGAATATTACTGAGGCGGCTTGCGGACCTTGGGCTGGAGGGCCTAGCCTTTAACTGCCTTCAGTCTTACCTGGAAAATAGGCAGCAAGCTGTGGCCCTCCCCCCTTTTTATACTGAATTCAGGACGATCCAGCATGGGGTTCCTCAAGGTTAATCTATCAGCCCGATCCTTTTTATTATTTATCTGAGACCATTGATTACCATTATTAAATCATACAACCTCAAGCTGGTAAATTATGCAGACGGCACACAGATTATCCTGTCTCTAGAGTCTACATCACTCAGTAACTTCCATGAATGCATGCAGAAGACTACTAGATGGCTGTTGGACAACTCTCTGCAGTTTAATGGTGGGAAAACTGAACTCTTACACTGCACTGTGAAGAAGATCCCTCGTCTGCTTCCAGACAATTTCTGGCCCATTCAGGCAGACACGCCTCCCATACCAGCGGTAGCCGTGCGCAATTTGGGGGTAGTTTTTTACAACAAGCTGAGCCTGGAGAAACATGTGAATAAGACAGTTGGGACTTGCTTCTCACTCATAAAGGCTCTGCGGAAAATTCTCCACATGCTCCCTTTGGCAACTAGGGCCCTAGTAGTTAGAAGTGTTATTTTAAGCCAGTTGGACTACTGTAATGCCCTGCTCCTCGGTTCAGCCAACTTCCTCATTCTGAAATTACAAAGAATACAGACAATTGCCGCTAAGTTGGCTTTAAAGAGGATTCGAGGTGATTATGCATTTGCGGCTCTCAGTGATCTTCACTGGCTCCCTCTGGCTCAGAGAATCCAGTTTAAATCACTATGTATTGTTTTTAAGGCCCTTTATGGACTTGGACCTTTGCCATTGCAGAAAAAGTTTGCCTGGCATGCTCCATCACAAAATCTTCATTCTTCCACTGCTCACCTGGTTTGTACCGCCAGAATAAGAACCTCTACGTTTTTTGGGGGGGGGGGGCCTTCAGCTGGGCAGCTGCCCATCTGTGGAATAATCTTCCGCCCGATATCAGACAAATAGGAGAATACTGTTAGTTTAGGAAAAAACCTAAAACTTATCTCTTCCCTAGGAGGTAGTGCAGGCTATACATCCGGTGGGTAAATAAGTGCATGTAGAGGAACTGCTGTCAGTCAGCACCAGGATACCCGTGGGGTGATAGTGCACTTTAGAACTTTTTACTACATTACATTACATGATGTCCTTTCTTTTCAAGCAATATACTTTGCTGCTGCCCTATTTGCAAAAATCACCTCTAAGTCTGCCATTGCGAGTGTTACCTTCATTTGTGCTTCCCTTATTTCCCCTGCTTGTTTTATAGTCTTTACTTAATTTTCCTCAGCTATTACTAGGTTATCTTGCTTGCCATGAATCAGCTGTCTGTCCTGCTTTTCTTTGTTCAGTGAAAATATTAGGGTCTCCCCCTTAGGCAGGCCTGAAATGTATCCCATACCTTACTCACAGAAGTGCTGCCATTATTCTCTTCAAAGATTATTGGGATCCACCTACTGAGGTGTTTACAGTACTCCTCATTGGTAAGGAGTGCAGGCTCAAAGCTCCATGAACTAAATGATATCCCCCCTATTCCTTGCAGCTCTAATACAAGGGGATTGTGGTCCGAGATGAACCGGGGGTATGGCTCGATTCGGCAGGTCATAATAAACTTGGTAGACACAACAAGTAATCGAGGCGGGCATGTGTGCAGTGCGGGGCCAAAAAATACATGTACCCATACGCCATAGGATTCTTTTTATGTCACATGTCTACCAGACCATGATCTTTGCATATCTCTTTAAGGGTTTGATACATCTTAGACTTCCTCCCGGAATACAATAACTGACTGCCTATATCGAAACTTCCTGGGAGATTGATGTTAAAATCCCCACATAAAACTATAGGTAGAGGGCGGTGCATTAGCTCTTTGGATACCTGATTTAATATAGAAAGGTCATCAAGTATACTGCCGTAAACTGAGCACAGCGTGAATTTACCTCCACAGTGTGAATGACAGACTACTGCTACCCATCTCTCGCTAGCATCAGACCCTCGGGCCAGAACTGCCTCACCCCCCGAACAAACACCTTGTGAGGTACCGGCTACAAGTCTATAGCCCATGGAGTTTAGAATATTCCACTGTGAACCTTCAATATGTGTCTCCTGGAGGCAGAAAATGTCCGCCCTCAGCAGTTTTAAGCCTAGGGAGATTCTAGTTATTTTTTTAGGGTCATTTAGGCCACATTTATTAATAGAGGCAATACGGATCATATGCCTGTCATTCATTGGCTAATTTTACCCTGCATCCTAAACACCAACCCTTCAGAATTATAATGTCAGAGTAACACCCTCTGTAATCCACCACCCAGCCTCTAAGTTTCTTTCCAATCTCGCCTTGATCATGTTGGTTTTTAAACCCCTTCCACAGCCTACCCCCCTGACCACCCCCCTGATGCCCTCCCTTTCCCCCCACCCAGACCGCTCCATTGAGCAACTAGGCATAGCCTGTATGACGCCGTCCAACATGGCAAAAATCACTCCTCGAGCCCCCACCACATACCCCTTAACAAAACACCCTGTCCTAACGACCTTTTCAACCACATTTCTTGATTTCGATCTTGACCATCATTGAAAAACATATTTAGCATTTCTCACAACGGATCAGACCGCATCCTGTAACTCCACCAGGTATTCTTGGGCCTGAATCTCCCCAAAAAAGGTACGGGTGCTGCCCTTACATACTACTTTCAATTTTGCGGGATTTTGTAGGTACACTCGGAACCTAACTTCTGAAGGGGAGCAAACATCTGCCGTAGCCGCCATCTTCACTCTACCGTAGCATGGCCGAAGTCTGGCTGTGCAAAGAAGGAGATTCCCTAAAATTCTCTTGTAGCATTAGGGCGCGCTAGATCAAAAATACTTTGCCTTAGAACATTTCCAAAATAAAATAAAATAGCCCTGGGGTATGCGTTACTGTCTACCTGCAGTTTGTTTAGAGTTAGGGGGAAATCAGTGAGCCCTCAGTATTTCCCTTTCCCAATCCCACCCTGTAAATTCTGGGAATGCACCCGTTTAGAAGTTTAACAATGTAATCCCTGGGAATCCCTCCCTCTCTCCCTTCTGGAATACCCCAAAGTCTCAGATTGATTCTTCTTTGTCTATTCTCATATTCCTGTATCTTCCACATCATCTCTGTGAGCTTAGGGTCTTGGGAGGAGCTCAATGTCTTTAGCTAAGCAACCTCTTGTTCAAGAGTATCAGTTTGTGCCTCTATGCTGGTTATCCGGTCAGAGATCTCGGTACAAGTTTTGCTTATTTTCCTGACCACTCCCTGTATTTTCTTAGAGGCCTGCTGCGCCCTTTGATTGGCCGTCCGTATTTCTGCCTGCATCTGTTTAATCATGGCTAAAATCAGAGAGGGCGGGGGTTCCAGTACAGTTGTAGTTAGGGCAGTGGCATCCTGCATACTCTGAGTTGGATTGTCTAGAAGTTGAACAACGGAATAGTCCCACCTGAGCCTGGGGGTCCTTTTCTTAGATGACTCTTCCTGATCTTTGCTAGCCTTCCTGTCGTTTGAAAGCTGCTTCTTTTTCGAGCTTGAAACCTTTTTCTTGCTTCTTGATCCTCCTGATCTCTTTTTCTCTGCTAGCCTAAAGATCAGATCCATCCTGTGAGCTACTACTAGATGACATGGATCTCGAAGAAGTTGATGAGCCTAGGTCACGTATTGAATAATATGGATTCTTGGTTAGACAGAAAAATTTCGCACCACCCCCGGTCCAGTTGCGTGAGGCCAACAGTTGCTTGGATGAGGGTGGATACAGATGCAGGTGCTGTAACCGATAGGAGAGCCACGGTGACAATGTTCTGGTTTTTTATGGATCTGTAAAATCATAGAGGAAAAAGGTTGGAAATCGCGTGTTGGCCTTCTGCTGCAACCGCCAGATTGATCCCACGGGTTGCTCACTTGTTGGAGTTATTGCTGGACTCATCCCCTTTCTTCGTGCTCCTTAGTTTTGTACCAGCCTCCTTAGAATTCTCATGGTGCATGCTGGGCTTTTAAGTACCAGCCGGAATTGGGCCAGTAGCGGTGGCTGAAGGATTAGTGAGTCTCGCCTTGGATGTTTTAGGACCTCTGCCGGCCATCGGTGAAACGAAATTGGCCCGTCTGGCAATAATCGTGAAGTAAGCCTGCCTCAGTATCCATCCAAGGGATACGCAATGAACCGTAGGGGGGCAGCCGTGCGGCGTCTCCCGCTGGGGCTTCGCTTCGAGGACAAGCAGCTGTGACGGACCACGTCCAAACAGTCCCAAGAAGCCACACAGACCCTCCAGCATCACTCATACACTTCCCGCACTGTATTCCCACTGCTCTGCTGCTCAGGAGCCGCCGTAGTGAAGCAACAGGTAAAAGAAAGGGTTGGAGCCCACAGGGTAGTGAGCCATTAGTCAGACGCCATCTTGCTCCAGTCACATGAGGTTTATTTTCTAGTGAACCTATCCAAGTGATGGTCCCTGGGACAGAATCTAAATTCAGTGATGATGATTGGTTTTAAGTAAAAATAAGTGAATTGGGTCAGGTTTTTGTACTTATGGTTATTATTATGGTTTTTTTTATGTGTGTTGGCAGCATTGAATTGGGATACCCTAGCAGCTTTATCATTGATTGTTCTGCAGATGTAATTGACTTTGTGAATAATGCTTCAAAATCTTCTGTCAGTTTATGGCATGTGCAGATCTCACATGACTAAAGACTGCTGTAGGAGTTCTTTAAGGATATTCACATTTTCCTTATTAGAATTTAACATAGGCTACATTTTCATACAGCACAACGATATTTCACTCTGACAAATGTCTAATCTCTATATTGTATTTAAAGATAATGTGGCTGCTTTGATCAATACCAGTTTGGTCACAGAACACAGCAGCACTTTTGTATTTGTGAGACATATTTGATATACGTAAAATGTAAACATGTGGCATGCGATGGCCTACAGCGATAACATTTATGCTGAATAGGAGCAGAAAAGAGATTTTGACGTGGGCTCTGTAATACCAAGGATCCTAAAATTGAAAGAGTTTTTTTTATATTTATTCCTGGCATGACATCAGTTTAATGAGTGTATGTCTCTGCAATGATCTGCAGTCACGGGCTTTGCATAATAAAGAAATGGAGTTATCAGTCAAGTTCTGGAGGTCAATGGTTACACAAAAAATGCTTACTTTGATGTCAGAATTAGGTCTGGGCATCATTTTAATTACGCCTGAGTAATTGGAGTAATTTGGTAATTTTGCATTACAATGTCGCACAACTGATTTTTCCAATTCAGGCAAAATCGCTCCCTGAGAAGCACTGAAACAACACGGTAACACAAATGCGAGTGTTCTTCTGACAATCAGGATCAGAACGTTCAACATCCATTTTGAATACAAATGGTAGTTCTTTAATGCCTGCGATTACCGGTCATCATTTCCAGAGGAGTTTTTAGCCAAGTGGTTGTAAAATCAACTTGAAATGTATTTTCGAGCAGACATGTTACCCTGGCTGACTGATTGGATATTGTTTTAGTGCAAAATGCACGTTAAAAACAATTTCTAAACAGGAACGTAGTGATGTAGAGTCTGGGAGACAACTGTACGTACAGTAGCAACTTTCTCTTCTTGACTTGAAGAGTCCACCCTCTGCTCTGTTCAGCCCTTTGTAACTTTGAATTTTGGAGGGGAAGCATCACCCTCTTTGTCTACAATTTCTGCTACATCCACATCCTTGAAATGTTGACTTTTTGGGAAAAAACAAGAAAATGCAGTGTGTTGGAGAATTTTTTGCTCTTTTTTTCAGTTAGTATCTTTCTAAGTAGGCAATTTGGAGTTTGGACTGGAGTAGGTGGGACCCCTGAAGGAATAACATGTTTAAAGGCAATTTTGTACTTTTTGGACGGTGGAGGTCTTGGGTAAAATATAACTTTTCTCCATTTTTCTATGTTTTTTGTGAACTTTGTACTGATTTGTTTATTATTTTACTGTGACATAGTTTTACTGTATTTTTTTAGGTATTTTTCACATTGTCACTGCTGTTGTGCTATTTGTTATCTAAAAATCTTTAGGGGGTTGTGGTGGATGGCCTTGACTTAAATGCAAAACACATGTTATTTTTTGTCTGCATGTGGCTGATGATGCAAAGGGGTGGGGTGGCTCCAGGAGTCCAGGCCCATGTAGCCAGATATTTTCTTTTTCTCTTAGCTACCATCTTCTTCCCTGTGTGCTTGCCCACTTTTTTTGACTGTTTTTGTATTTGTGAATGGTTGATATTTTGAGGTTGGGTAACTTTTTCTTAATTTCAGAACAGAAACACAGGTGCACCATGCTACAACAAGCAAATTAATTGGAACAATTATACAGTCCAAGTCCAGTTTATAAAATCGATGAGAATTCTTTGATTTTATCTCTTTATTCCATGTTCATATGATGTTAACATAGAGACACAACACAGCCGACGCGTTTCATCCTGATACAGGACTTCTTCAGGGTTGTTAAGAACATATAAAAATACATATATAAAAACACTTACAACAATTAAAGAACATCAAACATGGACTGACACAGATAAAACAAATTTTAAACCAAAAGTTTTTTTTCTCTTGGACATGTCATTGGATCTTAGCAATAACAATCTTATTGTATTGTGTATGACATGAACAAAATCCTACAGACAGACAAACATTTTAAATTTTTTATATCGGTTAAGCATGAGATTGAAAAACTCTCTAGAACCATATTATAAGGAAAAAAATGTTTATGGAGATTTTTTTGTATATATATTATATAATTTTATGAGGACCAACAGTCCTTTCGGGATCATACAATAACATGCTCTTTCACATTATTCTTTCATTCCTCACTTTGTTTAGTCAAGGGATGACTACCCAGTTCTGGCTATAATATACCTGACATGGGTAAAGTTACAATGAAGGTGTCCTTTAATTAAATAATCGTTTTCTCAAAAATATAAATTAGCAACTAGAGGAAAGACGGACAGTGAGAGAAAAGGAAAGAAATATACAAGCAGACCAAAGAGAGGTAACAAAGAGAGAGCAGATGTAAATGGTTGTCTTGTAGGGTTAGTTTCCACATATCGTTTGGCATATTGAATATGTTTGAAAAGTTGTTGGGACCATATATAAGTACCAAATTAGTCGAGATAATAAGGCTCATTGATAAAGCGTATTGTCATTGTATCTATCCATAGCATGCTCCTGTTATATCAGACGTATGTCCTAGTTCAATATAAAATAAGATATGAGATCTATACCTACCACTGTATATACATCAAAATATCTTCATAAGTGAAGGAGGGTAAAAAAAAGAAGATAATCTCAATATCAAGGTTCCATCCAGAAAAATCTACAATTTAAACAATAATATATGCATTCAGTTGTATTCATGATAATTACCAATATATCATGGCAAAAGATTTTTTTAAAGGATACTGTAACATGAACCCATTTATCAAAAGGTACGGAGCCATCCGATTATAGATCACAAACAATTCTAAAAATTGCCTTATCATTCCATGCATGTTATCTCCAAAAACTCCACCATTTAGTTATTGGAGAGACGGTGCAGTCAGACTCGCAAGGAAAAGGGGGTTGGACATCCATTAAGGAGGCTCCAATCGAATGTGTATTAGTCCATATATAGATCATAAGGTGTTAGCCCAATATTTCCAACCAATTAGAATAGGCCCAATGTTTATAACCGATTGTTATTCTATGTAAAGAGAATCTCCCTGCAAGCAGAACTTTATAATAGATGTGCCATACCTTCATGAAGTCAATCGAATATAAGATCTTAATGAGGTCATCAAATTCATAGAATAGATATCTAAGTTATTTAGAACATTATTAAATGGACCTGAAATAGAATAAAAATAGGACAATTCAAATTCATTGACTCTAAAATTCATATGTTGTTTCCCGGTATGACAGGGCTATATCTTCAGACCCAAATTATTTTTTGAAATGTCCTTAGGGGCCATATTAATTGTATCCTTTTATCTGCAAAATGCGACCTTTAACAAGCTATAAGTTCTCCAAGTTCAAGCGTTCAGCATTCACCTCAGCCAGTTTATATGAGTACATCTCCAAACTATTCCTCTACTTTACTTAAAGAGCGTGAGTCTACCTCAAAGAACACCCGATCGTATGTACATGAAATTTTATATTTTGTGTATCCAATATAGTTCCATATAAGATATATAGCCTTAAGCAACAAGTAAAAGACAGACCAAGAGTTTCCATGACACCTAGAGATGACTAGACGACTCGAAAAGTACGAGAACCAACGTCCCTGGATTACACGTACCGTGATTCAGTAGTCACAATCGCCGAAAGAGTGCAACGGCAAGGCTTCCTCCAATACAGCATCGCTACGAATGCCATAACCCCGTTTAAGTAATATGGGATGGCTGTTCAAATCGGTACACCTGTGTCGGGCGAATGCAATGCGCCTAGAAGTAATCACGTGATTTGTCATGAGAAGCTCGCGGCCATCTTGTAATGTATGTGTTTGGCTCAAGTTTCATTACGGTTGAAACACGATTAAGAACTAAGCGTGCCAACCCAATAACTCGAATCTAAATATAAAATAAAAAGGAGTCCATACACTCATACAGCGTGTTAAAGTGCCCCTTACTTTAATCATCACATATGGACACAGTTCTTAATGGATCATCTTGACGGTCCCAATGTAATGTATATTTTCTTGATCCAATAATGCTGATAAGGAGAAGCTGAGTTTTTGAACAATAGTATGATAAGGTCATTATAAAATATGCTCCGCATGTTGCAATGATGTCTTTGTTAATCAAAACATAGCAGCCACCTTGGATAGGTCTCAATGCCCGTCCTGAATATAAATAACTAAAATTTCAACAACAAAAAAAAAGCGAGAGACAGACATTAACTCTAAAACATGCACATCTATCATGTTTGCCAAACAAACATCCAACTGCAAGTCCGATGTATAAAATAAGCATAATCTATTTCACAGTTACACAAACTCCTCGGAGACCCCTCAGTGTTAGAAAATGAAAAAACATCAGCTATCGTCATCTAATCTGAACAACCCCTAGCATGCCTATCATACAGGTGATCACAGGGAAAATGAAGAAAACCGAAATGCCCATCACCAAAATTCACCAGTTAAGGGCATCTACATTATAGAGAGGATGTCCCAATCCATGATTTTCTCCAGGACGGGATTTGGTCCCTTATGCTGTACGTCCCTTTGGTCTCAAGGTCTTATATTTTGATGGTTAGTTTTCTTTTATATTATGTAAGCCATAGGCAAGAAAAGAGGGATTTCACTCTACTAAGGTATAGGTTCAAATAAGTAAAAGAGAGGAAAAAGGAGGAAGAGAGAAGAAGAAAGGACCAAGGTAGATGAGAGATCAGAAACACAGGGAATTAATTGCAATCATACGGTATGTGAAATTAAATCCTGATTGTCAAACAGGATATACAGTATCATGCCTAAATACTGATTCACAAATGTATAGTGCATACAGAATAAAAAGATTCATTAAATAAAAGGAGAGGATAATGAAATATATTAAATATGAGCCCATATTCATTGATATTAAAGCCATCAGCAGGTTTTTGAGACATTGGATGAAAGTCAATCTTTATGTGGGGTACATTGCATGGCCAGCAGTTTATTTGTGACCATTGCCTCTTAAGGAATTTAAGGAGAGGCAAAAGGTATCAATAAGTAAAGACATACAGGGATGAATAATCAAATATGGTTCCATATTTGTTTAACTGTCATGGCAATTCATAATGTGCCCGTAATGTTCATATTCAACCAGTTTCTAAGGTGCCTTTTCGTATTAAGGATTCTCTGCTTATAGACAATACCATGAAGAAACGTTGGTGAGCAGTGATCATAGATCGCACACAGGCTGCATGCACATGATCATTAACCCAAATATGGGGATGGTAATGCTATTAATATACAGGAAAGGTCAGTGGTTGGTCACAGGATCAGTTTCTTACAAAAAATAGTGCATCTCATCATCACTATTGTGGCCCAGGTCAACACTTCGCAACCTACATACCCAGCCTGCTTCCTTCCTTCTCAGTGCCAATTCCCTATTTCCACCCCTTGGGTGAACAGGAACATGGTCTATCCCTATAAACCAGAGATCCTCCTCTTTTGTGTGGTTTTCTTGCATATGAAAAGTAAGAGGATATCTAAGGTCCCCATTGCGGCGTGCTCGTACATGCCCCTGAATTCTTATCTTCAGGGATCTCATGGTGCTGCCCACATAGATTTTATCACATGGGCAGCATAATATATAAACTATATATTTGGAGTTGCAATTTATTAGATATTTTGCAAACATTGCACTCTCTGCATGTATAGAATCCTGTCACAATCGGGGTAAGCCAACTTTGTTTTTTAGATGCTGTGACATAGCTAGGACATAGCATATCTCGTAAATGTTGTCCTCTTCTATATGTCACCTTCGGTTTCTTATCCAGGATACCCTGTAAGCTTGGTATCTCTGCCAGCAGGTGCCAATGTTTTCTAAGAACATTGTACACCCTACTGCTATGATCATTAAACTGTGTACTGAAAGAAATAGGAGCTTTTTTAGATCTTGTACCTGATTTCACAGTTAAAGTGGCTGTTCTCGGTGTCTTTCTCACTTTTCTATGTGCACTGCTCAATACATCTTTAGGATATCCTCTCTCCAGAAAACGCTTTTCTGTCTCTCTGAGATTGAACATGAAGTCCTCCTCTGTACTACAATTCTGATGCATGCGAATCATCTCCCCATAAGGGATATTCGTAATCCCATGTTGTGGATGTGAGCTCTGGAAACGTAATGTACTGTTACAAGAGGTGGTCTTCCTGTGTGTGCGACTATGGATGTGATTGTCCTTTATGAAAAAGGTCACATCCAGGAAGTCAATTTCTTCCAGGCTGAAGTTGATAGTGAACCTTACATTGAACGGATTGTCATTGAGGTAAGTATGATACAACATGAGTTCCGGGGCAGGTCCATCCCAGAGTATAATAACATCATCGATGTACCTGCCCCAAAAGATTATATGTTCCATCCATGTTGCTGCATGGCGTCCGCAGGCATGCTCCCGCTCAAACCAGCCCATAAAGAGCCCAGCGTAAGCGGGAGCAAACCTGGAGCCCATCGCTGTGCCCTGAGTTTGGTGGTACCAGTTGGAATCATGAAGGAAATAATTTTTTGAAAGAATGATATCTGTCATCTCCAAGAGTATTTCATTATGGGAGTAATGATCTGCAGCCCTTTGTCCCAGATAGAATTGTAAGGCCTTCACCCCAAATTCCTTTTTAATACAAGTGTTCAAACTTGTTACATCCCGGGTAACAAAAATCAAGGTATCAGACCATTTGAAACCCTCAAATTTGCCCAAGATATCCTTGGTATCTTTTATGTATGCTGGTAAATTTTGCACCAAGGGCTGGATATAACGGTCCACATATTCGGACAGTTTTTCCGTTTGCGAATTAACCCCAGAGATAATCGGGCGGCCCGGTGGAAAGGGGCCGCCCTTATGTATTTTGGGCAATACATAAATACAAGGAAAGGATGGTTCCAAAACTGTAAGGTATCTGCATTCTTCTTCACTTAATAGCCCTACCTCACGCCATTCTACAAGTCTCATATTGATATGAGCAATCAGAGACTTGATGGGATTTTCTGATATTTTAGTGTAACAGGTGGTATCCGCTAGTTGGCGATCTATTTCTCTTATATAGCTTGTTTTCTCCATTAAGACCACATTTCCCCCTTTGTCTGCTTCACGTATGACAATAGTGGCATCCGATTTTAGGCCTTTTAAGGCTGCATTTTCCTTGGCTGTTAGGTTATGATTGCGCCTGTTGGTGCAAGTGGGGTGTTCCAATAGGTGATGAAAGCCTTGTGTTACCCTGTCACAAAAGATATCTATATTGGGATGTGTGCCTATTGGGGTGAACTTTGATTTTGGTTTAAGGCCACTATCAATCGATACATCTTCCAAAATGTCAAGTTCATTTCATACACAATCTATGTCGGTCAAAGTTTCCAACTCAATAGACATCATAGTTTGAATTGCTTTTATTTCATGTACAGTATGTGTCGAAGGAACTATTTCAATCATAGGTTTGACATTAGTGGAGGGATTTCGCATAAAGTGATCCTTCAGCCTTAACAATCTAGTAAATTTTGACAAATCAACAAATAAATCGACATCACCTCCCACCTGATTTGGTCAAAAGCCCAATCCCTTACTCAGGACTCACATATCATCATTAGACAGCTCTCTGTTGGATAGGTTCACAATTATCGCTTCCATACCCCTTGTTTTATTTACATCCACTAATTCCCTGTTTTCTTTGATCTGGTGGTTCTGGCCACCAGTTCTGGTTTTACTTTTTTGTTGTTGTTGTTTCTGTTTGTATTTCTGCCATCTCCCCCCCCCCCCTTCTTGTTTTTGGTCTTTGGGTGTAGATTTTGCATTTAATCTCAACCGTTCCCTTTCCAATAAAAAATTATTGGACCTGTTTTCAGTCTCTCCCACTCCTACTGAATCTTCCGTGGCAACTTAACTGACTGCTGATGAGAGGGAGGTTATACTACTGGAAGATGTCAAATCTAAGGTATCTTCCCTTGGTCTTTTTCCTTCTTCAGGTGTCTTAATGTTGTCGTATCTATGGGAGAAGGTGAAAACTCTCCCATCTCTATAGTCCTTGTCACCCCTTTTAATTTTCTTGACCTTCTTGTCTCTTAAGTACATTTGGTACCCTTCAAGGATCCCATCTAAAATGGCATAATTTTTCTTGACAGTTTCTTTAAGTTCTGACAGTTCTATCTCTTTCTCGAGTTCCTCAATTTCTTGTTGTAATTTTACTCAGAATTTTTGATCAAGATGCGCATCATATTAAATGATGCATTTCGAAGATTTCCCTCCCAATCCTCCAATTGTTCCTTATCCAAATCCTCAAAGGTGGGGAAAATTAAAATTCTGAGGCCTCGAGGTATCTTTTCATTTTCTATGTATTTTTCCAGAGTGGTGCCATCCCACCATCTGGACATCTCATGTTTTTTTAAACTTTTCTAGTCTTTGGAATTCTGCTTTTAGGCCCTCTGTTGTTGAAACATTCCCATTTGGGCCACCTGGGTTTGAACCAGTGGGAAATAAGTCCTGAGCTAATTCCTGCCGTCTGTCTTTAAAAGTAGGCATACTTTAATTCTAATGGGATTCTAGAGGTTCAACCCTTATTCAAAAAGAGTTATATAGAGTCAAATAGTGCTAGTGAACGGTAAAGAGTACAAAACAAATTTGAAAATGACAGTGGAGCCTTTTAGCTACCAGCACCTAATTGAATATTACTCCTATATTTATATTCCTTTATACTTTTGAGGGTATATGTGCACACCGATCAGCACCCACCATCACAATGCTTGTTCCTACAGGAACTCTATAATTTTAGAACAGAAGCACAGGTGCACCATGCTACAACAAGCAAATTAATTGGAACAATTATACAGTCCAAGTCCAGTTGATAAAAGCGATGAGAATTCTTTGATTTTTTCTCTTTATTCCATGTTCATATGATGTTAACATAGAGACACAACACAGCCGACGCATTTCGTCCTGATACAGGACTTCTTCAGGACTGTTAAGAACATATAAAAATACATATATAAAAACACTTACATCAATTAAAGAACATTAAACATGGACTGACACATATAAAACAAATTTCAAACCAAAAGGTTTTTTTCACTTGGACATGGCATTAGATCTTAGCAATAACTATCTTATTGTATTGTGTATGACATGAACAAAATCCTACAGACAGACAAACATTTTCAATTTTTTATATCGTTTAAGTATGAGATTGAAAAACTCTCCAGAACCATATTATAAGGAAAAAAAAATGTATGGAGATTTTTTTATATTCTATATTATATAATTTTATGAGGACCAACAGTCCTTTCGGGATCATACCATAACATGCTCTTTCACATTATTCTTTCATTCATCACTTTGTTTAGTCAAGGGATGACTACCCAGTTCTGGCTATAATATACCTGACATGGGTAAAGTTACAATGAAGGTGTCCTTTAATTAAATAATCGTTTTCTCAAAAATATAAATTAGCAACCAGAGGAAAGACAGACAGTGAGAGAAAAGGAAAGAAATATACAAGAAGACCAAAGAGAGGTATCAAAGAGAGAGCAGAGGTAAATGGTTGTCTTGTAGGGTTAGCTTCCATAACTCGTTTGGCATATTGAATATGTTTGAAAAGCTGTTGGGGCCATATATAAGTACCAAATTAGTCGAGATAATAAGGCTCGTTGATAAAGGAGATTGTCATTGTATCTATCCATAGCATGCTCCTGTTATATCAGACGCATGTCCTAGTTCAATATAAAATAAGATATGAGATCTATACCTACCACTGTATATAAATCAAACTATCTTCTTAAGTGAAGGAGGGTAAAAAAAAGATGATAATCTCAATATCAAGGTTCTATCCAGAAAAATCTACAATTAAACAATAATATATGCATTCAGTTGTACAATGAGGTCATAGTAATGAGGAAGTGTGTTTAAATAGCGGGAGAGATGTGAGGCTAGTTTTGGTGATAAAAGCAAGGATCTCTGAGAAAGAGAAAGGGGAGAAAAGGCAATGTTCAATATTGACCCATAAGGGAGTAAGAGAGGAGACATCTGTATGAAGCCAATAAGAAGCTTGTTTGAGGCAAAAGGCTTTATGATATACTGGGAAATGTACACCTCGATTTTAACTTCCTGAGATGAGATAAATAAATTCTATATTTTTTACTATTCCATAAGAATTTAAAAAGAAGGGAATCCAGCTTTTTGAAAGAAAGAGAAGGAATATCAATAGGGAGAATTGATAGAACATATAACACTATAGGGGTGACCATCATCTTAATAGAATCAAGACGTCCCCACCAGGAAAGAAAAAGAGGGTTCAAGGAGGAAAGTAGTTTGGAAACCCGATCCAGGATTTCTTTCGTATTTATTGTGATCAAGTCCGGAATAGAATTGGTAAACCATACACCGAGGTATTTAATTTTTGAAGTGTTCCAACGAAATCCCGTTAGATCAAAATGATGTTTAGAGCAATTTTTAGTAATTGGAAGAATTTCTGTTTTGTCAGAATTCATTCTGCAACCTGATACCACCGAAAAATGTGATTCCGGATTGGATATAGAAAGTAAGATATCGTCTGCATATGCAGAAAGTTTAAAGTGTCGGTGTCCATTAAAAACCCAGAAATGGAAGTGTTATGGCGAATGTGAGACAAAAAGGGTTCCAGAGATAAAATAAAATGAAGAGGAGATAAGGGGCAACCCTGTGGAACGCCACGGTGAAGGGAAAAGCGTTTTGAAATAAGATTGACAATAGTAGAGGCAGTAGGTGCGGTATAGAGTAATGAAACCAAGGAAATGAATTTAGGCCCAAAACCATGCCAGCGGAGTGATTTAAATAAAAAAAGACCAATCAACCCTATCAAAAGCCTTTTCCGTGTCAATAGATATTGCAGCTAAGGGATAGGGTAAAGTAGATTCTTTATTTGAGAACATTAAAGAAGAGCGGGAATTATCAGATGTTATTTCCCTTGACGAAGCCACACTGTTCTGGACCAATTAAATGAGGTAAGAGGGATTCAAGCCGCAATGCGAATATTTTAGCAAACATTTTATAATCTACATTTATCAAAGAAATAGGACGATAATGATTGCAGAATTTCGGATCTTTACCCTCTCTATGAATAAGGCAGATAGGAGCCTCCAAGAAAGTACTGCTTTCTGCACCAGTAGTGCGAAAATATTGAAAAAGATTAAAGAGTTTTGGGAGTAAAATATTATAAAAATGTAAATAAAATTCAACAGAAAACACATCTGGGCCAGGGGATTTGTTTTTCTCTAATGAGCCTAGGTACTTAGTAATCTCCTGGATCAATATATCCGAATCTAGGGAGTCGAAGTCAAGACCTGTAGTTGAAGAGGGAGAAGCATTGCTAAGATACGAGTCGATAAGAGGGGACGGTGCTGGAGATTGCGGAGTGTATAGGTTTTCGTGGAAGGAGACAAATTCATCCAAAATGGCATGGTCCTTACAAAGAAGATTCCCATCCTTTGACTGAATGGAATCTATCAGAGTTCATTCTTTTCTGGATTTTAGGTAATTAGCCTAAAGAGAACCCACTTTATCACAACCTTCATAGTATCGGGCGCTACTACGAAGAAGAATAGGAGAGGAATTGTCTGTAGAAATCTTATTAAAATCCAGCTTTGCGCGAACAAGCTCCTGCAGAGTGGAATCTGATGAGGAGGTATAGAATTGATGTTCCAAGCATTTATTGTTATCGAGTAGGACTTTATGTTGAGAAAGGGCATGCTTCTTTTTCCTAGAAACAAAGTCAATGATTAAACCTCGGGCAGCAGCTTTAAAAGCGTCCCACACCAAGGCAGAAAAAAACGGATGAACCTTCATTAAAAGAGAAAAAGTCCTTTGCAAAAGAGGTGAAGGAGGAAGAAAAAACTGGATCTTGTAGAAGGAAGTTGTTAAACCACCATCTGGAGGACCTGGGTTGCGGAGGGAGCAAATCAAAATCAGTAATCGCCTGGGCATGATCAGAAATCAAAATAGATTCGATTGAAGATGAAATGAGATTTTGAAACAGAAAAAGGTAATTTAATCGGGTTAAGGAGCCATGTGGAGGGAAGAAAAAAAATTCAGTTTGGTCTGGGTTACATAATCTCCAAGCATTTACGAGATGTGTCTATGCAATGGCACTGTGAAATTGTTGGTGAGCTTTGTGAGGGACAAAACGTGTCTGAGACTTACGGTCAATAAATGGGTCCATGATCTGATTGCAATCGCCCCCTAGGATAAAAAGTTCATCTTTGTGCTGTAGACATTTGTTTATAATAGTAGGTCAGAAGGAATAATCTGGTTGAGTTGGACCATAAATATTGAAGACAGTTAAAGAGATATTATCATAAATAAGTAATTTAACTAAAATCCATCTACCATCTGCGTCAATTTCTTGCGATACAACCTAACAGTTAAACTTTTTATGGCATAAAATAATAACACCATTTTTCTTTGTAGTGGTAGGAGAAACAAGAACTGAACCAACCCAGTTACGTTTGAGTTTAAGAGCTCAGCCTCCGACAGATGGGTTTGTTGTAATAAAGCTAAATCAGGATTATAAGAGGCTAAAAGAGAAATAATTCACTGCTTCTTTAGAGGGTTAATAAAACTTTTACATTCCAAGTAACAACTCTGAATGTAAGAAAATAAGCAACATATATAGAACAAGAGAACCAATAACAATGATGGATTGAAGAATACATTCCATTTGACAACTCTGATTGCAAGAAAATAACTTAGAAGTCAAAACTATGAAGTTGGCATTAGTGAAGGAGTATAGAAAGAGCAATAGGCCAAGCCAAAGAGCAGAGAAAAGGTATGTTTGAGAGAAAAGAGAGAAGAGTAGAACAGAAGATTGCATTATATAGTACAGGAAAGAAAAGGCTATCTGCAGAGCAAAAGTAAAAAAGGAAGTAGAAAGAGAAAGGATGAAAGGAAAGAAAAGATAGAAAATTGAAATATGAAAAAGGGAAATAGAAAACCAAAAGAGAAGACAGTAGATATCCATAAAGGACGACTGAAGAAACATACCTGTAGGGGACAATAAGGATATAACTGGGGTGGTGACTACACATGAGAGAATGCCACGCTCCAGACGGGGGAATTGGAGCCACACCAGGGGCAAATGAGATAACAATGAGGAAAACGGACCAAACATGCTAAGTACATCATACGAACCTGCAAGGATACAAAAAAGAACAATATAAGAAATATCAAATACCTATTGTCTGGTAAGTAGAAATATAATAGAGAGACACAACATAGAACCACAATTCAATAACATTGAGAAATAAAGTGGTTACTAGTAAGCAAGTACAAACTATTCAACCATTGGGAGAACCAGCAGTGTCCATGTTACTCAAAGTGTGAGAATATATGAACTTCTGAAGTTCCGCAGGATCTTCAAATGACACCGTATTGTTTTGGAAAGTCTCTTTGAAAGTGCAAGGATGAGAGAGGCCATATCTGTCTCCAAGAGAACTGAGAGGAGCTCGAAAATTGATAAACTCCCTTCTTCTAGGTGCGGTGGCATTAGAAACATCCTGAGAAAGGAAAACTCTTTGGCCAACCATGAAATTTGATGTTTCGCCCTAGCTACAGAGATAACCCACAGCAAGTTAGTAAATTTTAAGAAGAGAATGATAACACCTCTAGGCTTGGTTGGAGATGTAGAAAACGAAGGGCGGGGACCAAGTCGGTGGGCTCTCTGAATGTTGAGTGAGGTTGAGGAAGGCATATGCAACAACTTTGGCAAGAAGGAGGAGAAAAAGAAGACAAGATCATCTCTTTCCAAAGCTTCAGGCAAACCGTAAATGCATAGATTGTTTCTCCTGTTTCGATTTTGCAAATCCTCAGTGTGCTTTTGTAGCCTGTGCACATCTCTTTCTAAAGAATTAATTCTCTGAGTTTCGCCTTGGACAACTGAAAGTTGCTGTTCCATTACAGATACTCTACTTTCGATTGAAGACCACTTTTCATCTAGGAGCTGCATTTTACTATTTGTTTCCTCTACAAAAGGAAGCAAAGCTTGAATCTCCTCCAGCAACAGTTCCAAGGAAATAGGTGGAGATGACTTATCCGGAGAAGGAGGGTCATGTTTCAACCATTTTGACGCTAAAGAAGGTTGAGAGGTCTTAATTATTGCAGGCGGTGATGACAAAGTACAAGCAGAAGCTACACCAACCATTTCTTCAACAACAGATGATTGTGCTACTACTGATGAGTGAGAAACAGATCTCGTCAAAGACTGCTCTTTAGAAATAAATACAAAATGTGGTTTTCTTAATCTACCCATAAAAGGGGAATCGTATAGCTGAGTGGAAATCGTAAAAGCAAAATTCTAACAGTAGTTCCTCCTCAAGATACCATCACAAAGTATCATACAACTTTTGTGATATCAAACCTCCCACAAATAAGTATTGAAAATATAATATTAGGCTTAAACGCAATAAACATCAATAACAAAGCAGTTAGTATGTTGCAGCTATCAGGGCATAGTCAGAGTAGGGTTGGGCATCAATAAACAATGCAGAAATTCCTTGTTGAGGAAGAGTTGAAGTTCGTTGAGCAGAGGATATTTCCCAAGTTCTTGAAATAAATTATGAACTTGTCTGCACTTAAGAGCCTTAAAAAGAACCATTAAGGACATATAGATTGGCCTGAAGGACCAGGACCCATTTAAAACCTTAGGTTGAAGTCTGAGGTTGCCGGGGTTCCCATAGTGCCACAGGAATCAAGGAAAAAATGTCAGAAAAAAGCTTCTCAGCACGCTGAATGGCAAGCACTTCTTTGTATAGGAAAAACAAAATGGCGGCTGTTCTGTGAGGAGACACTCTGATATAAAAAATGGAGAGAAGCGCAGCGTGCCTCGTAAGAGGAGTTATTTGATTCCTGGGTTGAAACAGTAATCGCCTCAAAATTTAAATGTCACAGAAAGAGCCTTGACGAAAAAACATTCTGGGTAGAGGCACATAAATCCAAGCCCAGATTAAGCCATGCAAAAAGGCTGCAGGGGTTCCATATTTCTGCAGAGGTTCAAGAAAAATGTCAGGAATGATTTTTCCGGCGTGTTGCATGTCAGGCACTTACTTGAAGTGGAAGCCAAAATGGCGGCCGTTCTGAGGTGGCCGTGACGATACAAAAGTTCGGTATTACGAGCTGCTCATCTTGCTGCCATCAGGTTTCGCTGCAGGAACAGCCATTTTCCGGTGATTAAAGGGTATGAAAATGCACCAGCAGACTGTGACTCGTTCCCGGTGTGGAGGAGCCTCCGCCCAAGTGGCCATTCCGAGTGGCACCGAAGCCACGCCCTGAGGTTGGGGAAATTTTAAATGTTTGTTTTGAGATTCCTGATTTATTGTTGTTAGCTAAAGAGCAGTTGCATGTGTGGGCCCAGATACTTTGGGTAAATAATATTGATGCAATCCTTTCCCTGTAATGCTACCAGATGTTTTTTTGCAAGGTAAGGGGCTTCAGGCAGGACAGGATAGCTATCTTGTTTACTTTTCATGTCTCCTTCTTTGCTGGCCATGTGGCAGTGGCCATTTTATGTAGCCAGTGTATGTGTTTTCCATAGGCTACCATGTCTTCATTGTTCTCCTTGCCACCTTCTTTGCTGGTCATGTGGCCGTAGCCGTTTTGTTTAGCCAGTCTGTTTGCCATAGGCTGCCATGTGTTCTTTGCTCTTCACCTCTCCTTTTTTGCTGGCCATGCGGTTATGGCGATTTTGTGTACCCAGTGTGTACTTTGTTTGTCATAGGCCACCATTTTGTCTTTGTTCGCCATGCCTACAACAACAGTAGCACCACCATGTATGTTTTGATCCTTTTCTGGCACTTTTAAAAAGCCATTTTCTTGGAACGTTGATAGAAGAGTCCTATGACATTTTTCTTCATCTGTTTCTTCTTTCCTGAAAGGACACAAACTATCTTTTTCTGTGTAATGTTGTCATGAGAAAAATAGTTTCTGCATGGTTTGGGTACACTATTGCTAAGCAATTGAGATGATGATGATGACGTCAATTGTGTTACCTTGGCTAGATTTTGACTGCCCACAGTTTACTGATTTTGTTTTTGTTGCTTGTAGGTGCACAATACATCACACACAGTACTGATATGGACAGACGTCTGAAAATTAGTTAACAGTGAGACCTGAGTCCACTTCTGGTAAGTGTTTTTTCTGACAGTGCTAATTATCAACTGCTAGTGAAAGACAATGGACCCAAAGAAGTTGGTTCCTGCCAAGAAAGTGGCCAGTGGAAAGGAGAAGAATAAGCCCATTGCCACCACTGACATCAATCCCTCATCCCTTTTCAGGAAACCTGTTGTACATGCTGTACCCTCCTCTGGGCAGGAAGAGGCAGAGAAGAGCAATCTTGCTGCAGCAGCTGCACAACCACCAAAATCTAAGGCCATGCCTCTCGGTGCTGCGATGAGTGCAGTCATGTAGAGCAGTGAATCTGAAATTAAATTGTCTCAGCTGCAAACTAAATCATTGTAGGAAAGAGGTCCACAGGAGCACCAGTCGACAACATATCTTGTGGAAATAGCAGTAGAACAGGAGGTTAAGGTTCCTGCTGAGCAAGATGTGGTTGACAAGACTGCTCTTCTCCCATCGGCTTCACTATATCCAGCAAGGAAAATAAAAAGTACTCTCCAATCTTCACAGAGCCCCAATCTAATGATCTGCACATGGATAAGACCCTGCTGAGTCTGAGAGACAAGAGAAAAGAAAGGTTTCTGTATGCCATGAAAGTGAGGAAGGTGGTGATGGTGATGACGAGCCAGTGATCATCATCATGGACGGTGGCACAGAGGAAGTACAGCTCACCTTTATTCAACCTGTTCGGAGACATGCTGTGCTTCTACCACTACCACCAGCTCCCATATTATCAAGACCCCAGAAACCTGCAACCACCACTACCCCTATGACAGTCATAGCACGCTCGACAGAAAGGGAAACAACAGAACAACTTAGCTTTACCTCCAGTCTTTTTTTGACCCGAAGAACTGGAGAAAGCTCTCCTCACCAGTTGGGACTTCTTTACACTTAGTTGGCATGAGGATAACATTGCAATATGCTCCATTTGCCACAAGAAAGTTTGTTGTGGTAAGACAAGCAGGCACTTTGGTCCCAGAGGTCAACTGTCCTATTTGAAAAAACAACATCTAATCATGTGGGAAGAGCACCTTAAAAACATAGCTGCTGATGGTGAGAGAGAACAAGCAGCTGAAGTGAAGGTGGTGAAAAGGAAGAAGAGGATGCCAGCAGTATTTATTTATGCAGTACTCAAACATTAAGTGAGTGAAATCTCAACACAAGAGAAATTTCAAACCAATGTAGAGTAATAGAATATATTTTAATAAATAAAATGACACCAAAATTGACAAAAATCCAGGACCTCATTTGAAACATTTTGCCGTAGGGCAGCGCTGTAAGCCTTCCTGCAGCGCTGCCCTACAGCAAAAGAAAAGGGCAGGAATGTACCATATCTATCATATACAGCGCATTCCTGTCCTTTTTTCCTGCACCTGCGCTCAATTGGCTGCCTTGCGCCAACGAAGGCACCATTGCACCATGGTGCAAGAGTGTCGGCGTTGTAAGGATTATTGTTTTTGTTCAGGAAGGGATGCCTTCCTGCACAAAAACATATAATGGAGGTGATTCCCTCTGTCTATGTGTGCTGCTGAATGCAGCACACGTGGAAAGAGGAAAACAAAGAGAAGTAGTTATTTCTCTTTGTTACGCCTCCCCTGGGAAGGCGTAGGCTTTTGACTCCTTCCCAAGTTTACAACTTATTCTAAATCTGGGAATGCATCAAATGCCATGGGTGTTACATGGGAATACTCACTGTAATGCCCATGGCATTCCTCTCCATCCTAGTGTGAGGTAACGCAGTGACTTGCGCTGCATTGCCTGACTCCATATCTACAAAGTCATGAAAAGCCAGGGTGGCTTTACATGGCCTTGTAGATATAGATAAGCCCTGTGCACCACTGGAACGTCACACAAAGTGACGTTCCGGGGGCGCACAAGGCTTGTAAATAAGCCCCCCAATCTGTAGAACTGGAGTTATGAAGTTTCAAAGTTTGAGGTAAAAATAGAGCCACAAGGTGTGAAGCACCAACTGTGGATATCTGGTCTTGCTAGACCAGGACAAAGTCAAAAGTTCAGACTGACTGCAGTGCTAGTGGAACAGGTTTAGCCAGCTGGAAGTTTTACTTTCTAACTTCAATGCAGGGACTGCGGAGCACGGCTCTGCAGTGTTCTGCGTTGCTCTGCGTTGGATCTGATCAGGGTTTCAATCGGAAGCTGCATGAACCCGTGACATCCTGCATTACTCAGAGCAGGATCCAATGTTGGCTTCAGCGAGGAGCTGCGTGGCAAGGCTTTGCATTGCTCTGCGTTGGATCTGGTGAGGTTTCCAGTTAGGAGCTGTGTGGCATTGCTCTATGGGTTTCTGTGTCGCTCGGCTTTAGTTCCAGTGAAGCATTCGGCTAGGAGAGGGACCCTGTAGTGCTCTGCAGCAGGTCCTGCTTAACCTTCAGTTAAGCATGGAGAAGTATACTTTGACTCCAGCCAATGGAACAGGACCTTTTAGGACAGCACTTGCCCTAATACAAATGCTACTTACTTTCGAGATTAAGACATGGGAAATCAGCAAGGAGGACAGTACCATGAGACACACAATCCTGTTGTTGCATCTGCTACAGAATCATTTGAAAATGGTGGAATACACTTTCACCAATGTCAATAAAGAAGCAGCTTCTTTGGTAGATAGCTTAATCCTTTGCTTGAACACTAATCAAAGACTGCAAAAAGAGATATTTTCCTCCATAGACTACATCTGTGCCACAATACTAGGTCCACGGAAGAAAAAAATCACTGACCACTTTCGTTCCTTTTACTGAAACTGATGTCTTAGTTTATAAGACTTAGATCTTCAGGGAAGCAAGTGATCAAGAAGCAGAACAACTGGAAATTCGAGCCTGGGGCAGTTGGCTAGCATTCTCTTCAGCATTTGCCAACATCATTACCAGCTCCTCTAAAACCACAGCAACAACCTCTTCGAGTTCACAGGTAGCCTCTGTAATGGGTTGATTCCATTCAGCAGGACTAAGGTCAAGGGCAGAGGCACAGGCATAGCAGATACTGTAAGTAGCAGCACCAAAGTCAAAGCAGGCGGTAGTCCAAGACTATCTAAATGACCCAACAAAGCTGTACCAGGATCAAGACCGATTGACCTACTGGTATGGTAAGAGGGCACAGTGGCAAGAGCTCAGCAGGCTGGCAATAAGTACCTTGCATGTCTGGTAGCCAGTGTACTTTTGGAGCATATTTTAAGTGCAGCTGATGCAGTTGTCACAGTCAGAAGAACCAGTCTCACACCTCAAAATGTGGAGATGATGAGGGCAATTGGTCTGACATCTGAAGTTTTATAAGTGATTGTCCTTCCCACGGCAATGTATGGCAATGTATGGCTCCAAGAGGGGGACGTGTGGCTCCCCTCCTTCTATTTGCATGGGCCCCCCCGGGGAGGTGGTGGTCCACGGGGTCAAAACCAGCAAGGGAGGGGAGCCATGCAGCCCCCATCCCTTTAAAAAAAAGCCCCAGGGAGTTGGTGGTCCCTGGGGCTTCTAGGAAGCCCAGGAAGGGAGTCAGTGTGGCCTCCCTTCATTATTTAAAATGGAGCCCTGGGGAGGTGGTGATCCATGGGGCTCAAAGAGCCTCAGGAGGGGGGCCTTGTGTGACCCCCTCTTTTTATTATAAAATGCCCCCAGGTACTTTGCCCTAACCCTTTTCAAAACAAACACAAACATATATATATATATATATATATATATATATATATATATATATATATATATATATATATATTCCAACACAAATTTCTCCGTGAAAGGGGGCCCCCAACCCTGGCAGGGCGGCCTCGGAATGCAGGAACGGAGTGTCCTGCTACTTGCATCCAGCAACATAAACAATTCAGCCGAGGCTCGACTTCAGAGACAAAAGTGCTTTAATAGTGCAGGGCGGCAGCCAATCACTTCCAGACGCGTTTCAACTGTTCATTCAGTCTTAATCATTGGAGAGCCTTCTCTGGTAACCAATGGGGATGCACTACCTGGTGTCTCAATCCTCCATTTCCCAGGATGCACTGTGCAAGCGAAATGTAAAATTCTTTTCAAGCTGCCAAGCAATTATCAAATGTAAATATTTCTGTGCAACGCAGTCTTGTAAATACAAATTAATTTATGCACTCACAGGGCATCTTTGCTCGTTGTGCTGCCACAGATAAAATGTCATTAGAAAAGCTCCCGTCTCCATAGTCAGCTTTAGGAAGTGGAATACTCCCCAAGCATCCCTTGCTCGCCTCCATGCGGTAAAATGTACCAGGGAAATCCTTTCTTTTCCGACTTGAAGGCGGGCGGGTCATGCCCCCTGAATTAGATTCCAACACAAATTTCTCCGTGAAAGGGGGCCCCCAACCCTGGCAGGGCGGCCTCGGAATGCAGGAACGGAGTGTCCTGCTACTTGCATCCAGCAACATAAACAATTCAGCCGAGGCTCGACTTCAGAGACAAAAGTGCTTTAATAGTGCAGGGCGGCAGCCAATCACTTCCAGACGCGTTTCAACTGTTCATTCAGTCTTAATCATTGGAGAGCCTTCTCTGGTAACCAATGGGGATGCACTACCTGGTGTCTCAATCCTCCATTTCCCAGGATGCACTGTGCAAGCGAAATGCAAAATTCTTTTCAAGCTGCCAAGCAATTATCAAATGTAAATATTTCTGTGCAACGCAGTCTTGTAAATACAAATTAATTTATGCACTCACAGGGCATCTTTGCTCGTTGTGCTGCCACAGATAAAATGTCATTAGAAAAGCTCCCGTCTCCATAGTCAGCTTTAGGAAGTGGAATACTCCCCAAGCATCCCTTGCTCGCCTCCATGCGGTAAAATGTACCAGGGAAATCCTTTCTTTTCCGACTTGAAGGCGGGCGGGTCATGCCCCCTGAATTAGATTCCAACACAAATTTCTCCGTGAAAGGGGGCCCCCAACCCTGGCAGGGCGGCCTCGGAATGCAGGAACGGAGTGTCCTGCTACTTGCATCCAGCAACATAAACAATTCAGCCGAGGCTCGACTTCAGAGACAAAAGTGCTTTAATAGTGCAGGGCGGCAGCCAATCACTTCCAGACGCGTTTCAACTGTTCATTCAGTCTTAATCATTGGAGAGCCTTCTCTGGTAACCAATGGGGATGCACTACCTGGTGTCTCAATCCTCCATTTCCCAGGATGCACTGTGCAAGCGAAATGCAAAATTCTTTTCAAGCTGCCAAGCAATTATCAAATGTAAATATTTCTGTGCAACGCAGTCTTGTAAATACAAATTAATTTATGCACTCACAGGGCATCTTTGCTCGTTGTGCTGCCACAGATAAAATGTCATTAGAAAAGCTCCCGTCTCCATAGTCAGCTTTAGGAAGTGGAATACTCCCCAAGCATCCCTTGCTCGCCTCCATGCGGTAAAATGTACCAGGGAAATCCTTTCTTTTCCGACTTGAAGGCGGGCGGGTCATGCCCCCTGAATTAGATTCCAACACAAATTTCTCCGTGAAAGGGGGCCCCCAACCCTGGCAGGGCGGCCTCGGAATGCAGGAACGGAGTGTCCTGCTACTTGCATCCAGCAACATAAACAATTCAGCCGAGGCTCGACTTCAGAGACAAAAGTGCTTTAATAGTGCAGGGCGGCAGCCAATCACTTCCAGACGCGTTTCAACTGTTCATTCAGTCTTAATCATTGGAGAGCCTTCTCTGGTAACCAATGGGGATGCACTACCTGGTGTCTCAATCCTCCATTTCCCAGGATGCACTGTGCAAGCGAAATGCAAAATTCTTTTCAAGCTGCCAAGCAATTATCAAATGTAAATATTTCTGTGCAACGCAGTCTTGTAAATACAAATTAATTTATGCACTCACAGGGCATCTTTGCTCGTTGTGCTGCCACAGATAAAATGTCATTAGAAAAGCTCCCGTCTCCATAGTCAGCTTTAGGAAGTGGAATACTCCCCAAGCATCCCTTGCTCGCCTCCATGCGGTAAAATGTACCAGGGAAATCCTTTCTTTTCCGACTTGAAGGCGGGCGGGTCATGCCCCCTGAATTAGATTCCAACACAAATTTCTCCGTGAAAGGGGGCCCCCAACCCTGGCAGGGCGGCCTCGGAATGCAGGAACGGAGTGTCCTGCTACTTGCATCCAGCAACATAAACAATTCAGCCGAGGCTCGACTTCAGAGACAAAAGTGCTTTAATAGTGCAGGGCGGCAGCCAATCACTTCCAGACGCGTTTCAACTGTTCATTCAGTCTTAATCATTGGAGAGCCTTCTCTGGTAACCAATGGGGATGCACTACCTGGTGTCTCAATCCTCCATTTCCCAGGATGCACTGTGCAAGCGAAATGCAAAATTCTTTTCAAGCTGCCAAGCAATTATCAAATGTAAATATTTCTGTGCAACGCAGTCTTGTAAATACAAATTAATTTATGCACTCACAGGGCATCTTTGCTCGTTGTGCTGCCACAGATAAAATGTCATTAGAAAAGCTCCCGTCTCCATAGTCAGCTTTAGGAAGTGGAATACTCCCCAAGCATCCCTTGCTCGCCTCCATGCGGTAAAATGTACCAGGGAAATCCTTTCTTTTCCGACTTGAAGGCGGGCGGGTCATGCCCCCTGAATTAGATTCCAACACAAATTTCTCCGTGAAAGGGGGCCCCCAACCCTGGCAGGGCGGCCTCGGAATGCAGGAACGGAGTGTCCTGCTACTTGCATCCAGCAACATAAACAATTCAGCCGAGGCTCGACTTCAGAGACAAAAGTGCTTTAATAGTGCAGGGCGGCAGCCAATCACTTCCAGACGCGTTTCAACTGTTCATTCAGTCTTAATCATTGGAGAGCCTTCTCTGGTAACCAATGGGGATGCACTACCTGGTGTCTCAATCCTCCATTTCCCAGGATGCACTGTGCAAGCGAAATGCAAAATTCTTTTCAAGCTGCCAAGCAATTATCAAATGTAAATATTTCTGTGCAACGCAGTCTTGTAAATACAAATTAATTTATGCACTCACAGGGCATCTTTGCTCGTTGTGCTGCCACAGATAAAATGTCATTAGAAAAGCTCCCGTCTCCATAGTCAGCTTTAGGAAGTGGAATACTCCCCAAGCATCCCTTGCTCGCCTCCATGCGGTAAAATGTACCAGGGAAATCCTTTCTTTTCCGACTTGAAGGCGGGCGGGTCATGCCCCCTGAATTAGATTCCAACACAAATTTCTCCGTGAAAGGGGGCCCCCAACCCTGGCAGGGCGGCCTCGGAATGCAGGAACGGAGTGTCCTGCTACTTGCATCCAGCAACATAAACAATTCAGCCGAGGCTCGACTTCAGAGACAAAAGTGCTTTAATAGTGCAGGGCGGCAGCCAATCACTTCCAGACGCGTTTCAACTGTTCATTCAGTCTTAATCATTGGAGAGCCTTCTCTGGTAACCAATGGGGATGCACTACCTGGTGTCTCAATCCTCCATTTCCCAGGATGCACTGTGCAAGCGAAAAGCAAAATTCTTTTCAAGCTGCCAAGCAATTATCAAATGTAAATATTTCTGTGCAACGCAGTCTTGTAAATACAAATTAATTTATGCACTCACAGGGCATCTTTGCTCGTTGTGCTGCCACAGATAAAATGTCATTAGAAAAGCTCCCGTCTCCATAGTCAGCTTTAGGAAGTGGAATACTCCCCAAGCATCCCTTGCTCGCCTCCATGCGGTAAAATGTACCAGGGAAATCCTTTCTTTTCCGACTTGAAGGCGGGCGGGTCATGCCCCCTGAATTAGATTCCAACACAAATTTCTCCGTGAAAGGGGGCCCCCAACCCTGGCAGGGCGGCCTCGGAATGCAGGAACGGAGTGTCCTGCTACTTGCATCCAGCAACATAAACAATTCAGCCGAGGCTCGACTTCAGAGACAAAAGTGCTTTAATAGTGCAGGGCGGCAGCCAATCACTTCCAGACGCGTTTCAACTGTTCATTCAGTCTTAATCATTGGAGAGCCTTCTCTGGTAACCAATGGGGATGCACTACCTGGTGTCTCAATCCTCCATTTCCCAGGATGCACTGTGCAAGCGAAATGCAAAATTCTTTTCAAGCTGCCAAGCAATTATCAAATGTAAATATTTCTGTGCAACGCAGTCTTGTAAATACAAATTAATTTATGCACTCACAGGGCATCTTTGCTCGTTGTGCTGCCACAGATAAAATGTCATTAGAAAAGCTCCCGTCTCCATAGTCAGCTTTAGGAAGTGGAATACTCCCCAAGCATCCCTTGCTCGCCTCCATGCGGTAAAATGTACCAGGGAAATCCTTTCTTTTCCGACTTGAAGGCGGGCGGGTCATGCCCCCTGAATTAGATTCCAACACAAATTTCTCCGTGAAAGGGGGCCCCCAACCCTGGCAGGGCGGCCTCGGAATGCAGGAACGGAGTGTCCTGCTACTTGCATCCAGCAACATAAACAATTCAGCCGAGGCTCGACTTCAGAGACAAAAGTGCTTTAATAGTGCAGGGCGGCAGCCAATCACTTCCAGACGCGTTTCAACTGTTCATTCAGTCTTAATCATTGGAGAGCCTTCTCTGGTAACCAATGGGGATGCACTACCTGGTGTCTCAATCCTCCATTTCCCAGGATGCACTGTGCAAGCGAAATGCAAAATTCTTTTCAAGCTGCCAAGCAATTATCAAATGTAAATATTTCTGTGCAACGCAGTCTTGTAAATACAAATTAATTTATGCACTCACAGGGCATCTTTGCTCGTTGTGCTGCCACAGATAAAATGTCATTAGAAAAGCTCCCGTCTCCATAGTCAGCTTTAGGAAGTGGAATACTCCCCAAGCATCCCTTGCTCGCCTCCATGCGGTAAAATGTACCAGGGAAATCCTTTCTTTTCCGACTTGAAGGCGGGCGGGTCATGCCCCCTGAATTAGATTCCAACACAAATTTCTCCGTGAAAGGGGGCCCCCAACCCTGGCAGGGCGGCCTCGGAATGCAGGAACGGAGTGTCCTGCTACTTGCATCCAGCAACATAAACAATTCAGCCGAGGCTCGACTTCAGAGACAAAAGTGCTTTAATAGTGCAGGGCGGCAGCCAATCACTTCCAGACGCGTTTCAACTGTTCATTCAGTCTTAATCATTGGAGAGCCTTCTCTGGTAACCAATGGGGATGCACTACCTGGTGTCTCAATCCTCCATTTCCCAGGATGCACTGTGCAAGCGAAATGCAAAATTCTTTTCAAGCTGCCAAGCAATTATCAAATGTAAATATTTCTGTGCAACGCAGTCTTGTAAATACAAATTAATTTATGCACTCACAGGGCATCTTTGCTCGTTGTGCTGCCACAGATAAAATGTCATTAGAAAAGCTCCCGTCTCCATAGTCAGCTTTAGGAAGTGGAATACTCCCCAAGCATCCCTTGCTCGCCTCCATGCGGTAAAATGTACCAGGGAAATCCTTTCTTTTCCGACTTGAAGGCGGGCGGGTCATGCCCCCTGAATTAGATTCCAACACAAATTTCTCCGTGAAAGGGGGCCCCCAACCCTGGCAGGGCGGCCTCGGAATGCAGGAACGGAGTGTCCTGCTACTTGCATCCAGCAACATAAACAATTCAGCCGAGGCTCGACTTCAGAGACAAAAGTGCTTTAATAGTGCAGGGCGGCAGCCAATCACTTCCAGACGCGTTTCAACTGTTCATTCAGTCTTAATCATTGGAGAGCCTTCTCTGGTAACCAATGGGGATGCACTACCTGGTGTCTCAATCCTCCATTTCCCAGGATGCACTGTGCAAGCGAAATGCAAAATTCTTTTCAAGCTGCCAAGCAATTATCAAATGTAAATATTTCTGTGCAACGCAGTCTTGTAAATACAAATTAATTTATGCACTCACAGGGCATCTTTGCTCGTTGTGCTGCCACAGATAAAATGTCATTAGAAAAGCTCCCGTCTCCATAGTCAGCTTTAGGAAGTGGAATACTCCCCAAGCATCCCTTGCTCGCCTCCATGCGGTAAAATGTACCAGGGAAATCCTTTCTTTTCCGACTTGAAGGCGGGCGGGTCATGCCCCCTGAATTAGATTCCAACACAAATTTCTCCGTGAAAGGGGGCCCCCAACCCTGGCAGGGCGGCCTCGGAATGCAGGAACGGAGTGTCCTGCTACTTGCATCCAGCAACATAAACAATTCAGCCGAGGCTCGACTTCAGAGACAAAAGTGCTTTAATAGTGCAGGGCGGCAGCCAATCACTTCCAGACGCGTTTCAACTGTTCATTCAGTCTTAATCATTGGAGAGCCTTCTCTGGTAACCAATGGGGATGCACTACCTGGTGTCTCAATCCTCCATTTCCCAGGATGCACTGTGCAAGCGAAATGCAAAATTCTTTTCAAGCTGCCAAGCAATTATCAAATGTAAATATTTCTGTGCAACGCAGTCTTGTAAATACAAATTAATTTATGCACTCACAGGGCATCTTTGCTCGTTGTGCTGCCACAGATAAAATGTCATTAGAAAAGCTCCCGTCTCCATAGTCAGCTTTAGGAAGTGGAATACTCCCCAAGCATCCCTTGCTCGCCTCCATGCGGTAAAATGTACCAGGGAAATCCTTTCTTTTCCGACTTGAAGGCGGGCGGGTCATGCCCCCTGAATTAGATTCCAACACAAATTTCTCCGTGAAAGGGGGCCCCCAACCCTGGCAGGGCGGCCTCGGAATGCAGGAACGGAGTGTCCTGCTACTTGCATCCAGCAACATAAACAATTCAGCCGAGGCTCGACTTCAGAGACAAAAGTGCTTTAATAGTGCAGGGCGGCAGCCAATCACTTCCAGACGCGTTTCAACTGTTCATTCAGTCTTAATCATTGGAGAGCCTTCTCTGGTAACCAATGGGGATGCACTACCTGGTGTCTCAATCCTCCATTTCCCAGGATGCACTGTGCAAGCGAAATGCAAAATTCTTTTCAAGCTGCCAAGCAATTATCAAATGTAAATATTTCTGTGCAACGCAGTCTTGTAAATACAAATTAATTTATGCACTCACAGGGCATCTTTGCTCGTTGTGCTGCCACAGATAAAATGTCATTAGAAAAGCTCCCGTCTCCATAGTCAGCTTTAGGAAGTGGAATACTCCCCAAGCATCCCTTGCTCGCCTCCATGCGGTAAAATGTACCAGGGAAATCCTTTCTTTTCCGACTTGAAGGCGGGCGGGTCATGCCCCCTGAATTAGATTCCAACACAAATTTCTCCGTGAAAGGGGGCCCCCAACCCTGGCAGGGCGGCCTCGGAATGCAGGAACGGAGTGTCCTGCTACTTGCATCCAGCAACATAAACAATTCAGCCGAGGCTCGACTTCAGAGACAAAAGTGCTTTAATAGTGCAGGGCGGCAATATATATATTTATATTTATACACACACATATACATACATATATTATCTACTGGCGGTCGCCAGTAGATAGTTATAGTTAGGACCTATATTCCATAGGAAATCTGCAACATTCTATTGGGAATATCTTTGGCGCCGATTGATGAATCTTCGCAAAATTCTCCAAACTTTTGGCCAGCTCCGCTCCGCTCCTACCCTGAAAGTTTTGCGGTCATCCGTGAAGCGGGGGCCGAGAAAAAAGGGGGTCCCAAAACGCATTTTCCCCATGCTATTTCCCATAGGATCTGTTGTCGCAGCTACAGCCCGAACCGCTGAATGGAATGACACCAAATTTGGCAAAGAGGTAGTCCTCAGTGCGGACTCGTGCCTTTTGCATATTTGGTGTGAGTCTGTTTAGTAGTTCCTGGGAAAATGAGGGTAAAAAAGTTAGTGATATCTATGGCCGCGGAGGATCCGCGGACCGTACCCGCACCGTACGCGCACCCTCCCCGAACGGAGCGCGCACCCTCCCGATCGCGCGCTGAATGCTAATTGGCTGTCGAGCGTCTCTCTACATTCGAAACCAGGAACTGTTGGCGGCCATTTTCTGCCTCGGTAGAAGCGAGGCTGAAGATGGAAGGGGTGTGTAAAAGATATAAAGGGGGCAGAGTGGAAATACTCTGACCCTCTAGATCTGCTTAGAGGGTCCCAGAAGGACCCCCTGTGGCCCCCCTTTTTAAAAAAAAAGTGGCGAAATGCGCGCACGGTGCGCGCATCCTATCGCGTTGGATGCACAGATTCTCTCGCGGTGGGTGCGCGGATCCACTACAACGTTTTTTGAAAAACGACAAGAAATCATTGGTTGTATAACAACTTTCTACACTGAAAGGTAGGGTGTATATTTTTGTTTTTTAAAGGTATGATTGTTATTGGTTAACAAAAACAGATTGTAAGGAACATTATATATGATAAGCTGATATGTTGAAAAGTCCCGCACACTTCCTGTCTTGTGTAGGAACATTGTGTGCTGAACTTGTGACCTGTGAGCTCAGAGCTCTATGGTAACAGGCAGAAGGCAGATTGGGGGAAGGGTTGAAATGTATTTCAGTTGGAAAGGGTTGAAATGTTTAACCAATAGAAATGTGTGTTTGCTTTTGAGTTTATGTGCGAAGGATTGTGATTTGATGTTTACATGTATATGTGTGGAAAATGAAAGGGAAACTTTTCCATTCTTTGCTTTTGCTGAGAGGTGCACAGTGCAGAGATTCTGTAAAAGAAAATATGGTGAGTGATTGATATACTCCTTAATCTACAAAAGAACTTGAAAGATGAGTTATTTAATTGTGAGGGGATGTATGTGGACTATTTTGATTTTAATCAGACTAATGAATTTTTCCTGCTAAAGTTTAGGAAGTACTTTTTTTCTCTACAATGTGTGTGCATGAAGAAACCATTCTGTGATTGGCATTTGTGTTTTTCATGTGTTTGTAGACAGATAACTATGCAGTTTTTATATTTTGGTAGAATTAGAAACCAGTCATTTTTTATGAATTTGTGAAATGAGTTATGTTATGTTTCTATACTAAAATGTAGTACTACTTCTAGATGAAGAAATGTGTTTTGATATAGTGCAAGGGATAGTGTTGTTTGTCTAGAATCACACAGTGAGTCTGTGTGCATTTGGGAACCACTGTGAGAGAAGCATTTGGTAATATCGTGTATTTGCTGACAGATAAGTGTTTTAAAACCAGTCAGGTTGTCAAGTTTTAGTAGCATTAGACGACAGTTATGGCTTATGCTTTGATTAAATGAGTGAGGCATTGACAGTAAATTGCAGTCGTGAAATATGTAGATTGTGGGCAGTTCCCTTACCACTTGCACTGTAGTGAATGAGTTTTGGTAAGCTCATAGGGATAGTGGTGCTTGTCTAGAATCACACTGTGAGTTAGTGTGTATTTGGGATCAGTGTGAAGGAATCATTTGGTAACATCATGTATTTTCTGACAGATAACTGTTTTAAAATCTGTCATGTTGCGAAGTTTTAGTAGCAGTAGAATCCAGTCTTTGCTTATATGTTACTTGTCTTTCACACTTTCAATTTCCTAGTCAGTATCCATACAGTCCAGCACTTGTCACTGCCTTTGCACTCCTGTAGTGACCCATTCAGTACCAAGTACTAATCTATTCCCTGTGCGAAAAGCCTAGCACTTATAAATTCACCTAGGCACTCTCCTTGCTGTACGATAATCATTCAGTCAGTACCCAAGTAGTCATGCAGTGAGCCAGGTCTTAGCACATGGACTGCTTTAAATGCCTATGCAGTATGGATGCAGTCCTCTAATCACCTACACAGTTGTGTTTCACACCTTCTATTCCCTAGTTAGTATTCATACTCTTCTAGCAAACACCCTGTGAGTCACCAAGTGTGTCTCCTTATACTACTGTAATCATTTAGTCAGTTAGCATGTAGTCTTTTAGTGAGATAGGCTTTAGGGCATGAACTGCTTCAAAGTAGTATGCACTATGCATGTAGTGTTTTAATGATCGTCACACTTGTGGTTCAGGGCTATAGTTTCATAGTCAGTTTTTATATAAAATGTGTTTGTACAGTAATGGAAAATTATACATTTGAAAGTTATTAATATACATTTGTTTGTGATTCTTTTTTACAGATACAGAACAGAAGTGTTTCTCATCTGTTTGCACTCTTCTCGTGCAAGATTGTTTGGATGAAGGGTCCTTAGGTGTTTCATCATACTTGCTGTGCCGCACGAGTATTTTTTGTTAGGATCTCCTCGTAACAGAACTCTTTGGCAAATCTTGCGAGTGACGAAGGTGGCATTGGTCTTTGTTTGCTCCTTGGAAAAGGTAAAAAATTTCCTCACCACTGAAGAAAAACGTTGTTTGTGTGGTGCCTTCTGCAAAACATTTTCTTCAGATTCGGTAAATATTTTAAAGCGACAACATTTACAGTTTTTGTAAGTTAAACTTATAAAATTTTGTTAGCTGTATGCATTTTATATATCTGTGATTTGTTTCTTGTGGTATTTTGTTGAGAATACCATGTTGATTTTTTTTTAACAATCTTTCTTATTTTCCAGGTCTGTCGTCGACATCCATTGTCCCCACAGTAGTGTTCTGCCTTGTTGTTACATTTTGTTTATTAGTTTATTGTTCATATATATGTTAATAAAAAAATTAAGTTTGAAAATAGTTTTTCGTTTATATATTTATTATTATAAAAAATAAAGTTTGAAAAAAAATTATTAACGTTTTTGGTTGTTCTCTTAACTGCTGTGGGACTCTTTCTTGTTCTTATTACTGTTATTTGATGGAGTCCACCATGGTGTTACATTTTGGAGGACTTATCGCTGGAATACTGGTGATATCTGCAGTTTGCACCAACTTCTGAATAGTGTGTTAGATTTATCTCAACTTTACTTCCGTGAAAGTGCTGATAATGAAATGGAGAGTAGCCGTTCCCGTGCAAAAAGACACAAGGTGCACCTTTCCGATTTATTCTAAATACTAAAATCCTGTATTGAATTGCACTGAGGTATTGGCTGCACTTACAGTGTACACACAAAATCTATTAAGAAATCTCATTGTATTTATATTGATTGGGAATAGTGCGTCAGGTGCTGGATCTTGATGAGATACACTGCTCAGTTCGTATATTGTTCTGCACACGAAAAAAATCACATCGCAACTTTCACACCAATTGCAATGCAAAACAAATTCCGGCGATAAGACACGTTAGCACCAGGGATTTTACACCTGCTTTCTGCTGGTGTTAAGCAGGACAACTACCTGCACCATGAAAGGGAACACAGCCAAGAGCCACACCAGAACACCCACAGGTACCATAGAGTCAATGAGCATGATACAGGGATACCCATGAGGGCCAGAAGACTCATCTCAACAACTCCAGGACCGCCAATGCCCCCCAAACCCACATCTTAGTAAGTGTGTCCCTGTGGTCATTGTCTTAGCATGATAGGCACGAGCCCTGCAACATCACAGTGTGCTGTCACCTCAGCGTTGGCAGTGAGCCTTGATGTGTAGCTACACACGCATCCTACTGCATGCACAACTGGCGTGTGCTGGTCTGGGATTCACAGGTCAGTGCAGGGGTGTGCCTATCCGGCAAGGGGAACGGGGTGTCTCGGACATGTCCGTGTACAGGAAGTGCGATAAAAGTGTGTCTCTGTGTTCTGGTGTGGCCTGCTACAAGAGCCGCAGCAGTTGATGTTGTAAACTGGCATGCACCACCTCCAAATGGCACTGTGATGTTGTAGTTGGAATGTAGCAGGACATGCGCAAATAGGCATTACAATGGTGTGCTGTACGAGTGCACAAGATACAACAGCACACCGCACAAAAGTGTGGGGGCTCGTGGGAGGGAGGTGCAGCCGTTTGGCAACATAACACACAGTGAACTGGACCATGTGCCACATGCTGGGCATCTCATCCATGATGACCACGGCTGCAGACATCCCACAACACCAATGACTGGCCTTTGTACACAGCCTGTATGAATGCAGCGTGGTTTTCACTTCTATGCTCGTTCAGTGGTGTGATGTTGGCGGGTTGTGTGACTTGTGTTGCTTGTTGGTGTGTTTCATTTTGGCCATTGTTAGTCTATATTTGTGTTGTAAATAATTGTGCATGTGTGCCATTCTGCCCATCTCCCTCCCCCCACTCCCTGCTTCTTCCTCTTCCTACTGCTGTTGTGTCTATAATTTTGTTACTGCACACATAAATACATGTAAAGAATAAATTAGAATAGTTCCTTGATTCTTTTAGGTTTCAAAACTTCTCTATTGGTTTCTTTTTAATTTTCCATTTGAACTGTTTTTTTAATATTGAACAACACATAGAAGTCAGAAGTGCAACGTATTCTATCAACACACTTTCTAGAACATTCTACAACACGTGCAGGTTAAAAGTTCATCAATTTTTTAAAACTTAACGATATTTTTTTGTAACATTTTCTTGAATATTGAATGACACGTGCAGGTTAAAAGTTGACGATTGTTTTAAGTTCGAACAGTGCCTTTCAAATGCAAGTAGCAGGTGTGGTTGATCTGAGCAAATTTTATCCTTTGATATGTACTCCACGTTGAAACCGCTTTTTCTTAACCAATAACAAAGATGCTTTTCCACAAAACTAATGTGCACCCTACTTTTAAAAAAGAATGCTTTTCATGATATCTTCAGAGATAAGTTATAGATAGGAATTAGCATTTAAAAAACCTTAGAAATTCACTGAAAAAACCAAAGGTTTCAGGGGCGTTATAGTCAGCTGGACATTTCCCTCATACAAAACCCTAGAAATTCCCCTGTTATAGTTAGTTCAGCTAACTATAACTCGCGCCCCCGCAATGCACTGCTGATGACGTCACATATTACATCACTCATGACATGGTCAGTGACATCACTGATGACATCACTGATGACATCATCCATGTGATAAATTAGTGCATCTTCTCACACCCTAATATAACCTTTGATACACAGACTCAAAATTTCAGACGGCCATTTTCAAAATCATAGATACTCCAATACCAATAACTACATACCCACTCATTAACTCTTAGGTCTGCGTACACCTCCACTCACTCACCTGTACAGTCACTCATACTTACAGTCACTTCGTACAAGACTATCATATACATTTATACACCTATATAGACACTCACACACCGCCAATCATCCATTGAGGTACTGACACACCTAGTCAGTCGTGCAAGTAATTAAACACAGTCCAATTTACTCACCTATTCAGTTAAGCACACTCAAGTTCACTTACTCATAAAAATAGTACCACATTCTTACGCTCTAATAGAATCATTGATACAAGCACACACTCATCCATACAGCCACTCTCACAATCACACACTCTCACATATACCCACTTATATACTCTTACACACATATATACTGCCTTTCACATATGTAGTTAGTCACACATGTACCACTGAGATATACATTCAATCCCTAACACACCCATACATACACTCACCCAACCATACAGTCCATCACAGAATCACTCTTAAAACCATGCACTCATAGAATCACCCACTCACACATCTATGCATAGAATCACACACACCCTACCCACACAAACACTAAGGCACCCATACAGATACTCAGACAACCAATCAATAACCCATATAGACACTCATATAGCTATTCACAAAACCATGCAGCCACTTATACACCTACACACAGACACATACAGACATTCACATAGTTTAGTCACTAGTCTGCAGTAAGATACATTTAATGACTCACTTATAGACTCAGTTACGCACCTGGAAAATCATCCATTCACAAACTTGTACACCCACTTATTTTTCAACAGGCCTTTCCCTATATATATTAAACATAATAAAACTGTTCAGAAACACATACTCAATGGATGATGTCATCAGTGATGTCATGAGTGATGTCATTTGAGATGTCATCTGTGATGTCATGAGTGATGTCACTGACCATGTCATGAGTAATGTAAGATGTGACGTCATCAGCAGTGCATTGCGGGGGCGCGAGTTATAGTTAGCTGAACTAATCTCTTCATGGGGCTCTGGGAGGAGGAAATACAAAATGATGTCCTGTATGATGCCCATTTTAAGAAGGTTATTAAATGGCTACGGTACATTGACTACCTTTTTATAATATGGCAGGGTACCAAACAAGAGGCAGAAGACTTCGTGAATCTTCTTAATAAAAATACCTATAACATTGTGTTAACCCACAAAATAAGCAAAGATGAGATAGAATTTCTCGATGTGAAAGTAAAGGCTACTGCCAACACTTTACAGACGAAACTCTTCAGAAAGGAGACCGCAGGTAACAGTCTCCTTCATGCTCTCAGCAGCCACCCTGACACTCTTAAATGGAGCATTCCATATGGTGAGTTGCTGAGAGCAAGAAGGAACTGTAGTGACACAAGAGGCTACCAGGAGGAAGAAAGACTCATGATACAAAGATTTAGGGAAAGGGGTTACCCTGAGTGGGTCCTGAATAGAGCAGTGACAAAAATGGAAAGCATAACAAGAGAAAAAACTATGGAAGCGAGAATCAGGATGTAGGCTCAGAGAGTAGAGTAATTCTCACGTACAATAAAGACTCCCAGAAAGTACAAAAGATCCTCAATGAAAATTGGAAGATCTTAAAAAGTGACCCCGTCATAGGTCACCAGATTAGTGATCGACCCAGAATCACATACCGCAAGAGTAGAAGCCTTAGAGATATACTTATGAAGGGTGACATAACTGAACAGACAGGAAGTAGCCGGCACAATCTAAAGGGGTTTTATCCGTGCGGCCACTGCAAGGCATGTAGGAACAGTAAAATGGTACAGGAATTCAGTATACCATACAAAAGTGAAACATTTAAAATAATGCAGTTCCTGACATGTACCACATCACATGCCATCTACATTCTGGAGTGTCCCTGCAACAAAAGATATGTAGGGAGCACCACTTTGACGGCAAAAAAGAGGGTCTTAGAACACCTGAGAGCCATTACAAACAAAGATCCCCAATACCCCGTGGCACACCACTTTGCGGAATTCCATCTATCCAATAGCAGCTTGCTGAGGTATTTTGTAATAGAACAGATAACTGCCAAACACAGAGGGGGAAATAGGGAATTGGCACTCAGAAGAAAGGAGTCCATATGGATTCTAGACCTCGAAACCAAGCAGCCTAAGGGACACAACCAGGATGAGGAGATGGCGACTCATTTGATAGAAGAGTAACTGTGAAGATGTGGGCTTATGACTCATTGTGTTCAATTCATGGTGTTTAAGTTACTGTACATAAATGTATAATTTGTGAGTTTGTGATTTTATGGCCTTGGAACATAGGCGTGCTCTAATTTTAATTGAATCTTTCTCTTTCCTTGCAGGAGGAAAGGAAGGGGCCCAACATAGCAACACGAGCACAATCACGTGCCACCTACCCTTTTCTTCAATGTTTCAAGGAGAGCACCGATGAAGAAACTAGATAAGAACTTTCACAATTTTTATTATTATGTCACTATAGTTCCTCACTGTATAAGTTTGCCTAGTACTCACCTTTGCGATTGGATCCTTTTAGAAGTATTACGCCTCATTGCCGCATGCTCGAGGTACCCGATTATTACGCCACTATGGCGCAAGTAGCATTTCTAATAATGTAACCACCGGGAATTTTACGTTGGTAATGTTCAACATTATATAGATAGATGCCTCCACTGCGCTCAGATGCAGGTTGTCGCACACAATAGTATCTGTTCCCATTAGCTTGTATCTATCAGGTTTGTACGCCACTTTTCGCCAATATGCTTCTGCACTAACAAATACCAGAGACATCTAGGCTGCATTAAGGCATGTCGTTACAGATTACTGTTATTATTTTGTGACTTTGTAAAGGTATGTGATTAGCAGATCTGCCCGCCACTTGGCGCTGATATTCTATATATATGCAAGTACCCTTTATTACAGATTTCATTTATGATTTGAACAGTTATATGATGTGAATATGACTCATCCTATACGTTACAATACGTTACAATATGGCGGCCACTCGCACAGAGAGTTACTATCTAACTGTGAGTCCTTTCTCTATGTTGAGCCCTTGGTTTGTATGTAATGCACTGTGTCACAAGCGTTCAACGTGTGATCAAGAGAGTTCACTCTCGAAACGCGTAACGTTGGAATAAAGATCGCTGTTTGATATACCCTTACCGAGAGCGCGCTTTCCTTTGCAACTGGAATCTAAAACTTTAAGCCGGCTGTGGCTCTACCGGCCTCGCGCGCCACCAGACAATGGGCGGATATCCCAGGAGGAGCTGAATCTGTTGGAATATATATATATATATATATATATATATATATATATATATATATATATATATATATATATATATATATATATATTCACTGAAAAAACCATAGGTTTCACACAAGTTATAGTTATAAGTTATTGCGGTCGCGTGAGTTATAGTTGCCAGCACTAACTACAACGGGGGAATTTCATTGGTTTTTTACGAGTGAAATGTACAGCTAACTATAACTTGTGTGAAACCTATGGTTTTTTCAGTGAATTTGCAAGGTTTTTTAAATGCTAATTCCTAACTATAACGTGTGTGAAACCTATGGTTTTTTCAGTGAATTTGTACGGTTTTTTAAATGCTAAGTTACTTTACGCCATTCGGGGCGTGCGCGCCCAGTTAACGCAGTTCGTTCCGTGCGAGCACGGTGCGCTTCGCGCACCGCGTGCCCACTTTACGCAGTTAGTGCCGTGCATGCACGGTGGTCACGCGGTGCCCTGCGCGCACCGCGTGCCCACGTTACACGGGATGGGCCATGTACGCACGATGCGCTTCGCGCACCGTGCGCACATGGGGGACATATTATGTGCTTCGTTGTGAAAGGTATTCATTTTTAGTTTCCTGGATTTACATATGCCATGCACAAATGGTGCCCTTCGGGCACCATTTGTACACGGGGTGGGGAAAGTGTGGATAATTTTTTTTTTTAATCATTTTAACCGTACGCGTACGGTAAGCGTAATCGGCGATTTTTCGAAAAAAATTACAATTGTTTTTTTGGCCTTGGGGGTTGTTGGGGGACACCTATATCGATGCTGGGTGGTTAAGAACTAAATATACTACCCCTTTAGATGTTTTTTGACTTTGTTTATGCTGCCCCCCTCAGAGTGCGAGAGAGAAAATGGCGGCCGCCGCTTCCTGGTTTCGACCGATTCGAATGTTTACTTAGATCGAACAGCCAATCAGAATCGCGCTCGCGCACGTCACCGTACGCGTACGGTAAGCGCACCGTAAGCGCACCGTAAGCTGGCTCAGATATATATATTGATTTAAAGGCTATTTTCTCAGAATCTACTGAACAGATTTACACCAAACCTACAAAAGGCACTTCCTTGACCTGTAGACTACCTCTCTGCCAAATTTCAAGGAACTCTGTTCAGCCGTTCGGGCTGTAGCTGTGTCTAAAGGTCCTATGGAAAAATGCATGGGAAAAACGCGTTTTGGGACCCCCCTTTTATCTTAGCCCCCGCTTGACGAATCCCCCCGAGACTTTCAGGGTAGGAGCGGAGCGCAGCGCCCCACCTATTTTGAAAATTTCGCGAGGATTCGTCGACCGGCGCCAAAGTTATTCAAAATAGAATGTTGCGGTTTTCCTATGGAAACAGGGTCCTAACTATAACTACCTACTGGCGACCGCCAGTAGGTAATATAAATATATATATATTTTTTTTCACTAAAAAAACATAGGTTTCTGGCATGTTATAGTTAGATATTAGCATTTAAAAACCTTAGAAACTCACTGAAAAAACCATAGGTTTTAGGGCAGTTATAGTTAGTTGGACATTGCACTACAAAACCAGTGAAATTCCCCCGTTATAGTTAGTTCAGCCGACTATAACTCGCATCCCCGCAATGCACTGCTGATGACGTCACATATTACATCACTCATGACATGGTCAGTGACATCACTGATGATATCACTGATGACATCTCAAAAGACATCACTGATGGCATCATCCAGTGACTGTGTGTTTTAAGTTGGGGGATTAAGTCCCCTCGAATCCTGAGGGTCCCTGGGGTCCAACTAGCTCACCAGGCACCTCCAGTAAGCGCCACAGAGCTGCGTTGCAGAGAGGTGTAAAAAGGGGCTTTGCCTGGACCACCTCTCTGAAATGTAGGTCTGTGGTGCATACTGGAGGTACCTGGTGGGCTAGTTGGCCCCCAGGGGCCCTCAGAATTGAAGGGGAATTAATTGCCCAACTTAAAACACGCCAACCTCTCCGCATGGGACGACTCTTGGTCGCCCACTTCACTGGGGTCCCCCCCGGCCCCCACCGACCACACACGCAACCTGGGAGTCATCCTCGACTCGAAACTCTCCATGACCAAACAAGTCAACGCAGTCTCCTCCACCTGCTTCAACACCCTCCACATGCTCTGCAAGATCTACAGATGGATTCCGACCAGCACAAGGAAAACAGTCACCCAGGCCCTGGTCAGCAGCAGACTCGACTACGGAAACACCCTCTACGCCGGAGCCCCGTCCAAGCTCATCAGCAGATTACAGAAAATCCAGAATGCCTCCGCACGCCTGATCCTCAACGTCCCGCGCCGTGACCACATCACCCCCACCTGAGGAACCTGCACTGGCTCCCCGTTGACAAAAGAATCTCCTTCAAACTCCTGATCCATGCACACAAAGCACTCCACAAAACCGGCCCAGCCTATCTCAACAGTTGACTCTCCTTCTACGTACCCAACAGGAACCTCCGCTCCGCTGACCATGCCCTGGCCATGGTCCCACGCATCCGGAGAACCACTTCCGGAGGCAGGTCCTTCTCCTATCGCGCTGCTAAGACCTGGAACGCCCTCCCCCTCGACCTGCGACAAACCGAAGACCTGCTTTTTTTCAGGAGACAACTCAAGACCTGGCTCTTTGACCAGTAACAGCACCTCCCCTCCTCCCCCTCCCAGCGCCTTGAAACCCTACCGGGTATGTAGTGCGCTTTACAAATTATGTGATTGATTGATTGATTGTTGCACACATGTCACCTCAGGCCTCGTCCCCTCCCTTCACCACTGTGCAAACGCGCCCCATGGAGCATTTTAAGTTGGGGGATTCAGTCCCCTTCAATCCTGAGGGTCCCTGGGGTCCAACTAGCCCACCAGGTAACTCCAGTAAGCGCCATAGAGCTGCATTGCAGAGAAGTGTAAAAAGGGGCATGGCCTGCACCACCTCTCTGCAACGCAGCCCTGTGGTGCTTACCGGAGGTACCGGGTGGGCTAGTTGGCCCAAGGGACACTCAGGATTGAAGAGGAATTTTTCTTCAGTTTCAATTTCCTTACAAAAAGCAATAGGTCTAGGTTCACAGTCGGACAAAAAGGCAATCCAAGTTTTGGAATGGATTGTTCATAAGGGGTCAAATTATGGGAATGGATTTTGTTGGCAGCGGGGAAAGGGAAGATGGCGGATTGACTCCGTCATGAGTAGCAGGCTCCCGGGAGGTCTCCTGAATGCTTCTCTCTCTCGTTATTGCTATCGCTATTGCTGAATGCTGAATTCTAACTGCGGTGAAAGAGAATATACCACTCTCTAGCTACTTATTCAGAAAATATAACAAAATATAACAAAACAAAACTAAAACTTCATATTCTTACAATATTTACTTACTTTGGATGCTCTGGCATGACACTTGGCTCTTGCTCCTCATCGGGAACACCCGGAACTGCATTCATCGACGGACCGGTCAGCGGTGTTCTGTGCTCTATTGGCCCTGTCTGCCTCCTGCTTAACACACCATGGCTCCTCCGAAGGTCACTGCTCTGTGTGGTGGATGCTCGAACCGAAACTCTGCTGCTTCAGTGGTTAATCCTACAAACGATCTGACCGGCAGCGCAAGCAAGAAGAACGTGCCTAGAGTCGGCTATTGAAGTTGGGGAAGGCAGCGGATTTCCTTGTTACTGCTCCAGAGGCTGTTATGGCTGAGATGGTAATGGAGGCCTTACAGCAGGGGCTTGAGGGATTGCTTGACTTAGCCTCTGATCCAGAGCCGATACCCCTCTCAGAGAGTCTGGCTGTGTTACACCCTGAGGGTGATTTGATGTCTCTACCTGCGCCAGGGTGAATGCAACTTTCCTGTTACTTCAATCAGAGTTGAGTGATGCCATTGCTGCCTCCATTGGCTCTACAGGCTCTACAGGCTTAAGTGTAACTGAAATAATATCATCGCCAATACAAACACTTTAATTTACACGGCTGCCAGCTGCAGACGGTCTTTATTTAAGCCACACAGTTAATAATAAGAATACTATTCTACAGCTCCTGAGAGGTTCAGGATTTGAGTTAATAGCTTCTGAAACTGAAACTGTTGAAACTGCTGAGCAGGAGGCTGCACCTTTGCTAGAGCCTCTGCAATCTTTAGTTCTGACACACATATTCACTCCGGAAGGTGGCAAACATTTAAATGAGCATTCAACACAGCGAGTTATTATAGCTGATATTCTATCTGCCTCCTCACCTGCAACAAATACAGATGATTTACCTGGTCATCTATCTGCGGATGTTGTTAACCTCTCATCCACTAAAAAGAAAAAACACAACTTAAAAAATACTAAACAGGCTAGATCTTTCAGAAAGGCTCCTGAACCTATAAATGGGATGCATCAGCAAGGCAACGTACCAGCATCAGTATACTCAAAAGTAAAGTCCCAGGATAGCCCTCTACGTAAATGGGTGACTTTGAAGGGAGAAGTTAAGGCTATCATTTCAAGACTATCTGGTTCAGGGCAGGCCCTGGTGCCTATCAGTGGTCAAAATACTTCTCCTTTTCAAGCTATAACAGTATCTATCAAAAGAAGCTATTTTTATTGAGGGCTCTTCCACTGCTTACCCAGTTGGTTGTACACAACCTATACAAACTACAAAGGAGGTCTCCATATCGGCGGATAATGCTATGATTCAGCAGTCACTAACTAAAGTAACTAGTAAGTTGGCTGTACTTACCAACGAGTTGATGGAAGTACAGCAATGACTGACTGACAACGAGGATGTGATTTCACACTCTACTAATTTGGTCCATGATCATGACAGTCAACTCTCAGTTTTACAAGGGAAAATCAAAGACTTGGAGAACCGGCAATGCCGGCATAACTTGAGAGTATTTGAGGTCCCTGAAGGTATAGAAGGCTCCGATCCATGGGCCTATATGGTTCAGTTATTTCAGAAGGCCTTCACATATTGTGCTGATTGGGATTGGGACTCTCAAATCGAATGTGCCCACAGGTTGCTGATTTTTCTCAATCAAACAGACCAGTCTAACTTATGCTGCCCACGACCGATGCTCATCTAGGTGGTAGATTTCTACTACGTCAGGCTATCGCTATTAAAGCCCGACCAACTACACCGGTTATAGTTGAATCATGCTCTTTTGTGGCCAGATCAGATCTATGTAAAGCTACCATGGACAAAAGATGGAGGATGCAACAGCTTATCGATTCTTGGAAGGCGCTTGGTGCCCCTGTCTACCTCCAAGAACCGGTCCGATTGAAGGTTATAAAGTATGGTCACTCACAGATCTACTACCAAGAGGCAAAACTAGCACTCTCAAGAATGCAGCAGAATTCTAAAGAATGACAGGAATAGACAATATCTATTGGCATTTCTTTTTTTGTCATTTTATGTTTTTCTTTTCTTCTGGCATTTCTGACATTTGAGTGGTGCTTTCTTTTCTCTCAGCTACTTTTCTAAGATATCTTTCTGGATTATTATGTCACTAATTATAGTAGGGAGGCTCTTGAGGGTGCTGCTCCTCTAGGCTGTCTTAGATCGATAGCGGGTTAGTGGGGGTGATTCATTTTCTTGAACACCGGGTGGGTGGGTGGCGTTGGTTCCTGACCTTAGGTTTGGGGCTGTTTTTTTGGGGTCTACCGGAGGTATAGAAGAGTGTACTGGGGTTTTAAAGTACAGGGGGTACAGATTATATCAGATGTAAACATTTTATAAATTGTGATGTTCACTGTCTTTATGTAGCGTGCTTCATTTCACTAATGCTTGTATTTTGGTCTTTTTTTCTCAATTTTTTTAAGGGATAATGTCTGGCGAAAGGCAAAAGCCATGCATAGTCTGAATCGTTACGCACCTTATAATGGGGAGAATTAGGTGTATTAGCTGGAACGTAGCTGGGCTGAATTCGTCATCTAAACATCAGCTAGTTAGGGAAGAGCTTAAACTTTATATACCTTATTTGGTAATCCTTGAAGAGACACATTTGGCCTATAAGGATAGAGGTTTGCTCAAACAGCCAGGCTTTGAAACAATTGTATGTACCTCACAGGGTGTTGCAATTAGAGGGGTAACAATTCTTAAGGATAAACGGTTAGTTTGCAAAAACTTAAAACCACTTCCAACCCCGGTGGTAGGTGGGCCATGGCACAACTTGAAGTTTATACTAAAAAATATGTCTTTTGAGCGGTGTATGGTCCAAACGCGGTCAATCCTACCCTGTTTAACAATTTATTGCTAGATCTGTTAGACTGGCAAGGAGAAATAAGTATTGCAGGGGACTTTAATGGTACTTTAAATTATGACATTGATTCAACTAACAGGTCGCTTTCCCGAGAATGCGGAAGGTTTGTGAGTCAATTTATGAATTAGCTCGAATTCATGGTATGACAGACGTATGGCGGATGCTACATCCTACTAAGCCAGGTTATACATAATATTATGTGCTCCTTCGACATTATTCAAGAATAGATTTGGCTTTTGTTAGTAATAGTACTTTAGTAACTACTCAATTAGAGGTTTGTCCACGGATAACCCTGTTCTGATAAGCTTTCAGTCAGCAGCTGAAGATAAGAACAAGCGATCTTTCTCATTTCCTAGATACTTATTGACTGACCCAGAGTTTATAGCATACACTCAATGGACTCTTACGGAGTTTTTGTGGTCCAATACTAATACTGCTTCTCCTGCCATAGTATGGGACATAATGAAAGCTCATATACAGGTTACTACTCAACAGTATATATATCGCATAAATAGAACTCAACAAAACAATCTGAAATTAAGTTGTGATACATTAAAACGTTAGAAATCATGTATGCGGAGGAACTTAAGTCTAGCGGCCCAAGCAGAGATCTAATATATGCTTCTTTAATTGACACGCGCTTACTGCTGAGCAGGAACCTCAAGGAAAAGATAGCAGCTGCTTTTAACAAAAAAAGAATCGTACCAATATGAATATGGGGACCAGGTTGGGAGGATTTTGTCATACCAGATTGTGGATAAAAAATCTAAAACGTGGATAGACATGATAAAAGGTAGAGATGGCCGGCTACATACATCCCCTGATTCAATTTTTAAACAATTTTCTCAATTTTATATGGAGCTGTACACCCTTCCTGGTAACATAGATAAAAGTGCACTGGACAGATACTTACAACTTGGGGAGCCCTTATCTCTGAGTCTAGAGGTAGCGTACTGCCTTCAACAAGATATTACTGATGAAGAAATAGCATCTGCCATAGCCACGCTGCCTTCTGGCAAGGCTGCAGGTGACGACACTCTGCCAAAAGAACTTTATAAAACCTTTAAAAATTCTATTCTTTTGCTACTTCATTATGTTATGTATCAGATAGGGGAAGGTGTGGAAGCTCACAAGTCCTGGGACATGATGAACATTCTTTTTTTCCTTAAAAAGGGGAAATCTGCGGAAGACTGCGGATCTTACCACCCAATACACCTCATTAATTCTGACGCTAACATTGTTGCCAAAATATTGGCTAACCTGTTAGCGCCCTCCATGCCGGACCTTGTATCTGATCAATAGCAGGGTTCAAAATGGGTAGGGATACTACTGCTCACGTAAATACAGCTATAACAGCGTTTGATAATTTGCTAATAAGACATCCAGTAATTTAGGGATGGTCCTCTTAGATGCTGAAAAAGCATTTGACCGTGTCATGTGGGATGCATTATGGGCAATACTGATTAACAATGGGCTACCAGGTCACTTTTTGAAGTGGATTTGTGCGCTATACATTAATCCACAGGCTAAACTGCTATATACCAACCTGCATTCGGCTCTTTTTCCGATACGTGGTGGTACCCGGCAGGGTTGCCCACTCTCCCCTTTGCTGTTTGCTTTATATATAGAGCCATTTGTTAATGCACTAAATCGGAATACTCGCATTATTTCATTTATTTATGGGATGTATCAACTTAAGGCTATTGCGTATGCCGATGATATTGTGGTATTTACATCTGACCCAGTATCAGCACTGAGTGCACTTCTGGAAGAAGCAAAAACTTTTGGTCACTTCTCAGGTTACAAACTTAATTCCCATAAAACTCAAATTCTTCATAACTTGGATTTGTCTACCCCTTTAATTGGAGGATGTTTTGTTGTAACTTACTTGGGGGTTCGGATATCTGCTACTATTAAACAAATCTGGAGACTTAATTACGAACCATTACTTCACTCGGTTACACACAAATTGAAGAACTGGAATAAGCTTCCAATAACTATTATCGGTAGGACTAATATAATAAAGAAGACAATTCTACCTAAGTTTCTATATTTGTTCTGAGCTATCCCTATACGTGTCCCCAGCTACTATTTTCAAAAACTGGAGGGTGCCATCAGTAGTTTTATTTGGGGCTATAAGCAAGCATGCCGAGCGATACGCTCTTTCAAACTTCCCTATAAGCTGGGTGGATTACTACTCCTTGATTTCAAACTTTATTTTTGGGCAGCATTTACCGGGCACTTGCAAAGCTTACTAACTGATAAACAACCATATTTTAGCCTCTCTCTGGCATTGGGCTCAGACAGCAAAATGTTTTTGTATAGTATTAACGATCCTAACTATTATAAAAGGGTCAGTTTCAAGATCATTAGGGATATGGGCCACATATGGCATGAAATTCTCGATTACTGCTCACTTACTTTCAAAGATCTCACACAGCATGACTACTTTAGATTATGGAATAATACAATCCTCCCCAGCATATTTCAAGATCTTACTGTTTGTAGATGGGCAAGGTGTGGTATTGAACGGCTCGGCAAGCTTTACAACACTAATGCTTTTTGCACTTTGTATCATTACAATCTACTTTTGATCTCCCACAACAATCTTTTTTCAAGTATTTACAAATTAAGGATTATTTCTTAAAATGACAATGAGTGCTGCTCCCTCACTCTCATGAACTATTGACATATTTTTTTAATCTTTCACTCAAAGCTAGAATTAGTTCAATGTATCTCCAGCTCTGCTATTTCAGGGGCGATGACACCTGCCGTCTGGCTTCCAAATGCAGTCAGACGTTAGATACTATCACGAATGCTTCTGAGATAGTCTCTGCTCTGGACACTTTAGATAGTTCTATTCATTCTATAAGTTTAATGCTGCAACAATTTCAGAACTATGTGTATGCTCTATTACACCCCTGAAAGGATTAGTAAATGGCAATAAAAAGTACAGCGGGTTGTGGGAGCTGGAGCAGATAGATCATTTTGTCCTTAATGCAATCTTATGGCAGCTAATAATCTTCATATGTTCTGCACCTTTCCTATGCTGTCTGATTTTTGGGAGAAAGTCACACAATATATTGCTCAATGTTTGGGTTCTGATTTTTCGCTTACTAACAAAGAGATCATGCTAGGATTTAAGGAGAGTGACAATCGTGCCATGAAAGGTTTTTTATCCATTGCAATAGTTGCTGCCCATCTTTGTATAGCCAGAGTGTGGATTATGCCTAACCCGCCTATTTTCTTTGAATGGTTGGCTCTCATGAAAGACCTATATGAGAGGGAGCGGGCGCTGGCCAAAACTAGAGCTATCTGCTCATTGCAAAAATTTGATCGCACATGGACATTTCTTTTGTCATTTGCATGAATTCCTAGACACAAATAGTTACTTAAAATGTTTCTCTCTTGTTTGATATGATTATTTGCTATATGCATACAACCAATTGTCATTTGTTTTTACTTACTTATTTCGTGTTTATGTACCCTCTGAATTCAAAACATTAAAAATATAATTTTAAAAAAAAGAGAGAGAGAGGTCAAATTATGGGAGGAAAGAATGATAATAGTTAAGGCATTCTCACCCATCATTTCTTCTTTGTTTGCCTTGTCAATCTCCCACGCGTCAATGTTTCCTTTGATGCTCCTGCCGCCTCACCTTGTTATTTTCCTCTTGTACTGCTTCCTCCTCTTCCTATGGGTGGTCTTCCCCGGTCATGTTTAGATCCTCTGTGAAAAACTATACTCATCCAGTGCTATCAATGAAAAGGTTTCCTTTCTGCCAGGTGTATTTTGTTCATCTACATCCAATGAATAGTTGTCAGATCCTGATTCCGATGTGGTAAGCTCCTGTTGCCTCAGTGCCCCGACCTTTTGTATTGTCGAATCACATCATTAAACTTGCGTCCAAAAGTCAAAATCCTACCCTGGGCATAGTCTTGTTTGTCTCTTAAGAATTTGTGTTTCTTCTTCTGTTTGATCTCTTCTTTGTACCTGTCCAGCCTCCCTTCCATTAGACTGAAATAGTTCTTAATTTCTTTTTGCTCTGAATTCTTTTCAAGAATGACCTTCAACTTGGCTTGTTTTTCCATAGTTTGATCATGTTCCAGCGTGGTATATTTGACAAATTAGCCCATCATGTTCTTGCACGTGGCTGCCATCAGCATTGGCCATTTCTCTAGGAGCATCGGATTAGGGTTCTGGTACATGGGGTGATCAATATCCTGAAGCCCCAAGGGACCCTCCCCACTTCAATATCGTTCTCTAACAACATCTCCTCCCAGGATCTAATAATTTCTTTTTTCAATAGTTTTTCATACAGATTAAGTTGTTGGATCAGGGTTTTGGCTGAGCCTAAAGTCTCAAGTGTTCCTGTTTCAGCGGTGTCGCTCGTAGTTGATTCAGTCACATTAAAGAGACTTTTTGCCTTCTCAATCCTTCTTCGTCATGCCTCTCTTATAGTGATCTCACTATATATCTCACCTACTGGCGGTTTCCAATAGGTAGTTATAATAAGGTCAGCTGTTCCATAAAAAAAGAGTTTTTTGTGTTGCAAATAACTTTGGCACCATTTGAAAAATCTCCATGAAACTTTCCAAAAATGTGCTATTTATTAACTAGTTTTGTTATATGAGGTGTAAAGGTCACAGGGTTTATTTAAACTGGATGGTTAGTGATACAAGAGCAGGGACACCTATCCGGTGGCCGAACCCCAAAAATACACAATACTGAAAGAGATAACTGCAAAAAAGTGAGGTTGTGCCATAAGTTTATAGTTTGATGTTCGGAATAAATGTCCAAGTATACAAAGTCATATGTATTTTTCTATATTTTTTCGAGCCTGATAACAAAGGAACAGCTGACACATGTTTCACCCATATGGCTGGCACAGCTGGGGCTTTTTCAAGGTTGATTAGTGCACCCCAAAATCATAAAGGTTGTAAAACATACAAAACATAAGCATAACAGTCATAAATAAACACAAAACAAAAAAATACATAAACAAAGCATGATTCCAATATTAGGATAAGACATCGTAGGGTGGGCAAAAGTAACATCAATCAATGAAGTGAAAAAAGCAAAAACGCAAAATGAGAAACAAGAAGGGAAAAAAGGGAAGATAAGACAAGAGGAGGGGAAAGAATGAAGATAACAGAAAACAAATATCAGTTTTTTTGATTGTTAAAAAATTACAAAGTTTTAGATAAGATGTCAGATTTCTTAGTGATAATATTTATATGTATATATATATATATATATATATCTTTCTATTTGTGTGTATATATATATTGACTTAAAAAACCATAGGTTTCACACATGTTATAGTTAGGTGGACATTTCACTTGTAAAAAACCAATGAAATTCCCCCGTTATAGTTAGTTCAGATAACTATAACTCGCGCGCCCGCAATCCACTGCTCATGACGTCACATATTACATCACTCATGACATGGTCAGTGGCATCACTCATGACATCACTGATGACATCATCCTTTTGATAGAGTGGCGGTCGTGCGAGTTATAGTTATCTGAACTAACTATAATTGGGGAATTTCATTGGTTTTTTACGAGTGAAATGTCCACCTAACTATAACATGTGTGAAACCTATGTTTTTTTTAAGTGAATTTGCAAGGTTTTTTGAATGCTAATTCCTAACTATAACGTGTGTGAAACCTATGGTTTTTTCAGGGAATTTGTACGTTTTTTTAAATGCTAAGTTATGTATTCATTTTTATATATTTATTTTACAATAAACTACGTATTAAATTATTTATTTTATTTTATTTATGGTTTTTCACCGTGCGCGCACGGCGCGCGCATGGTGTGCGCACTCCGCGATTTCTAAAAAAAATTTAAAATGTCTTTTTCTGCCTTCGGGGTCCTTCAGGGACCCCCTGACAAAGGCTAGGGGGTCAGGAACTCTCTACCCTGGCCCCTTTTCACGTTCGCCACCTTCCTTTTTCACTCTCGCACTCACAACAAACAAAATGGCGGCCGACACTTCCTGATTTCGACCGATTCGAACGTTGACTGACATGTAACCACCAATCAGAATTACGCTCGCGCACGTTAGGGTGCAAGCATGGTGCGCGCACGGTGTGCGCACGGTGCGCGGCTATAGATATTTATGTACTTTAACTGCAATTTTCTCAGGAACTACTGAACAGATTGACTCCATATATGCAAAAGGTACATCCCTGACCTGAGGACTACCTCTTTGCCAAATTTCAAGTAATTCTGTTCAGCCGTTCGGGCTGTACCTTTGACTAAATGTCCTATGGGAAAATGCATGGGGAAAACGCATTTTGGGACCCCCCTTTTTTCTCGGCCCCCGCTTGACGAATCCCCCCGAGACTTTCAGGGTAGGAGCTGAGCGGAGCGCCCCATTAGTTTTGAAAATTTCGCGAGGATTCGTCAACCGGCGCCAAAGTTATTCAAAATAGAATTTTGATATATATATATATATCGGCATAACTCCAACTTTTCTTCGATCCTACAGGAGTGCATATTTCTTGTTTTACTTCATCCGGACACGCACTAGCAGCATTACATGTTTTGGCTCCAAGGAGCCTTGATCACTTGACGCGCTTTGACGGTGCAGAGTCTGTTTTTATACAACTTTGTTCCTATTTTTTGCTGATTTTTTTTTTTCTCTGTTCATTCTTAAAGTGACATGTGCCCAAAGTGCAAAATATAGCATAGACATTAAAAGCATAGTGTCAACTGTTGTTTTGTAACGGTTATCACAATTTTTTCATTCAGGTTTAAATACCTTTTCAAATCATGTATCGTTACTCTTAGTTTTTGTGTTTTTCTGTTTGTTTGTTGTTACATCCAGGTTTAAATACCAAATCAAACCTATTCTAACATATTTGCAATTAAATACATAAAGTGCTTGTGCAATTTACAGTACCTGCAAAACAGTATTAATATGCTACATTTTTTTGCTTTTTTTAATATAGCTAAGATCCTTATCTAAAACCCGTGGAAAAATATGCTAAAAAAGTGTATAAAAACTTCTAAAAACCCTTCTAAAAACCGTGTACAAATAGAGTAAAAAAAGTGGGATTTACAGCAGCATAAAGTATATGTTAATCTAAATTTAATCAAGAATCCTTTAGTCTTTGTATTAATGTAAATCTGGAAATTGTTTCATCCTTTGCGGATTATACTAGAGGCAGGTGTATAATTCCTCTGTAATGTTAAGGCCTCCTGGGTATTTGTATCTAGTTTCTAGCCATCTGAGTGCCTTTTCTCTGTACCCACCCTGTTTGTAGGGGGGGATGGCATCATATAAAAAATATTTACGTTTTTTGGGGTCCGCATTTTGTGCTTCCCCAAAGTGTCTTGCTACGGGATAAGTGGTCTCCTTGTTTTTAATGGCTCTGATATGTTGTAGTATTCTTTTGTGCCCTTGTAATATTGTGCTCCCTACATAATGTCGGGCACATGGGCATTCCAGGACATATACTACGAATTCAGATTTGCAGGTTAAAGACTTCCTAATTGGTCTTTCAGAATCACTGAATGGAGTATCATATGTTGTCTTATGCACTCTAAACAGGCACGCTTTACAAGTTTTGCAGCGATAGAAACCGTTTCTTTGTGACAGCCAAGTATTTTTAACTTGAGGAAAGGGGTCATTTTGAACAAGAATTTCCATCATGGAGGTGGCCCTGGTGTATGTTATAGAGGCATTTTTTGGGAGGGTATGACCGATGATAGGATCATCTAAGATCAAAGACCAATTTTTCCTAATAATGTTTCTAATCTGTTTGTCCTGTTTACTGTATTTTAAAATACATCTAAAAGAGGAGGATCCTTGTATTTGATTATCCTCAACCCTGTTGTCCTTGTTAATTCAATTCTCCCTTGTCACACCATTACTTTTCATGATCGCCTGTTCTATGCATATGTTGGAATACCCCCTTGCCCGAAATCTTATTGCGCAGTCTGGTTGGGCTGAGTTCAAATCCTCTTCACGGCTACATATTCGTTTGAGTCGCAGCATCTCCCCATAGGGAAAGCTTTGAATCAGATGCTGAGGGTGGAAGCTACCTGCGTGCAATATTGAATTGCCGGCAGTGGGCTTTCTATGTAGTTTAGTCTCTAGTTGGCCATCTTTAATGAAGATTTCTACATCTAAAAAATTAATAGATGTTGCAGAAATGGAGGCTGTAAAGTGCAGATTGAGACTATTTGTGTTTAGCTCTTTAATGAACTGTTCGGCTTCCTCTGTGTTACCTTGCAAAATTAAAAACAAGTCATCTATAAAACGCAGCCAGCATTTGATTTTAGTCTTAACTGTAGTTGTGTATTCCTTCAGGAGTACCAGCTCCTCCCACCATCCCATATGCAAACAGGCATAAGTGGGGGAGAAGCTGGTACCCATATCTACACCACGCTGTTGTTTATATAAAACATTCTGGAATAAAAAAATTGTTTTGTAAACAGAACTCAACCATATTTAAAAGCATCCTGTTGTGCTGTATAAATTCGGGAGTCGTTTTACCTAGGTAGTATTGTAGAGCTCGAAGACCATCCTGATGGTCGATGGATGTGTATAATGATGTCACATCCATCCCAATGAGCAGAAAATCTTGATGCCATTCAATGTTTTGTATCTTTGAAAGAAAGTCTCTGGTATTTCTAATATAAGAGGGCAGCTGTTGCACAACATCCTGCAAGTAATAATCCACATATTGTTAACTTTTCTCCAGGAGGCTGTTCCGTGCCGAAAATATCGGCCTTCCTCTCGGTTATAATGCATCCTTGTGGATTTTTCGGATATTTCTAAGTGTATCTTAGTGAATACATGGCTTAGTTAGTAATGTTTAAATATGTAAATATCTGTATCAGTCTCTCACTTTGTGTATAAGTGGCTGCATGGGTTGGTGAGTAGCTACATGAGTGTCTATATAGGTTATTAGTTGGTTTTTTGAGTATCAGTATGAGTGTCTGAGTGTCTGTATGGTTCTGTGGGGGGTATTACGTAGTGCATAGGTGCATGAATGAGTGACTCACTGTTTGTATGTGTTGAAGACAGCATGTGTGCAGGACTGTATGGGTCGATGAGTGTGTGCATGCGTGTGCTAGTGAGTGAATGACTGTCTCAATAGTGTCTTTATGAGTAACTGCATATGTTTTAAACTAGTATATGTGACTATTGGTGTATATAATTGAGTATATGTGAGAGTGAGAGATTGGAAGAGTTCCTGTAAGAATAAGTATGTGTTTCTATAAGTGATTGTTTAAAAGACTAAGTATGTGTAAGTTTTTGTAGAAGTAAGTGTGGTGGTGTGTGTATAACTGTATATGCAAGTGTTTGATTCTTTATTAGCATGAGTGACTATGTGTGTGAGTAACTCTATGGATGAGTGGCATTGTGTAACAGGATGTTGAGTACATATGATGAGTGAGTACATGTATGAGTGACTGTAAAGGACTGTTGGTGAATGAGTAGATGTGTATGTGGATCTTAGAATTACTGAATAGGTTGTTATAACTGGTATTGGTATGTCCATTGTTTTGAAAATGTTAGTTTCTGAATGTGTGTATCAAAGGTTATATTAGGGGGAGAGGAGGTCTGCCACTTTATCACAAGGATGATGTCATCAGTGATGTCATCAGTGATGTCATTTGAGATGTCATCAGTGATGTCATGAGTGATGTCACTGACCATGTCATGAGTGATGTAATATGTGATGTCATCAGCAGTGCATTGCGGGCGCGCAAGTTATAGTTAGCTGAACTAACTATAACGGGGGAATTTCAATGGTTTTGTACGAGTGAAAAGTCCAGCTAACTATAACGCCCCTGAAACCTATGGTTTCTTCAGTGAATATCTAAGGTTTTTTAAATGCTAATTCCTAACTATAATGTGCCTGAAACCTATGGTTTTTTCAGTGAATTTCAAAGGTTTTTTAAATGCTAATTTCTAACTATGGCTACAGAGATAGGACATGTGAAGAAAGAAGAAAAACCGCACAGAAAGAAAAAAAGAAATGCAGAAAGAAGCAACAGAAGTCCTCAAAGACGAAGAAAAGTGCAGGAAGAAGGATAACGTACAGAAAGAACAAACAGAAGAGCAGAAAGAAGCCTTGTTGCAAAATCATCCTGTACCCTCAACTTTTTCAGACGGATACTGGTGGTAACTGAGTCTGACTAACCAGTCCTAGAGCCAGTGCTATGTTAAAAGACACTCAGAATACAGTGAAAACACCTACATACACTAGGGAACACTGTGCGTTGGGGTCCCCCTGTGATTAGCATGACCTCCTCTGTAAGACCCTAGTATATAATAGGGCAGGGGATTAAAACTACCTCTTAAAATGCGCCACAGGGCGTGTTTGCACACGTCACCTCAGGCCCTGTCCCCTCCCTTCCCCACTGTGTAAACATGCCCTGTGGCCGTTTTAAGGTGGAGATTAAGTCCCCTTGAATCCTGAGGGTCCCTAGGGTCCAACTAGACCACTAGGTACCTCCAGTTAGCGCCACAGAGCTGCGTTGCAGAAGAGATGTAAAAAGGGGCACGGCCTAGACCACCTCTCTGCAACACAGGTCAGTGGCGCTTACTGGAAGCACCTGGTGGGCTAGTTGGCCCCCAGGGTGCCTCAGGATTGAAGGGGAATTATTTTCCCAACTTAAAACGTGCCATAGGGCGTGTTTGCACACGTCACCTCAGGCCCCGTCCCCTCTCTTCACCACTGTGTAAACGAGCCCTGTGGCTGTTCTAAGTTGAGAGATTAAGTCCCCTTAAGTCCTAAGGGTCCCTAGGGTCAAACTAGTTCACTAGGTACCTCCAGTAAGCGCCACAGAGCTGTGTTGCATAGAGGTGTAAAAAGGGGCTTGGCCTCAGAACACCTGTCTGCAATGCAGCTCCCTGGCGCATACTGGAGATACCTGTTGGGCTAGTTGGCCCTCAGGGACCCTCAGTATTGAAGGGGAATTCATTCCCCAACTTACAACTGGCCAGGGGGTGCATTTGCAGAGTGCTTCAAGGAGGGGGCGTGGCCTCCGGCACGATGCCGGTCTTTTATTTATTTTATTTTTTTAAGAAGGAGGGCTGTGTGGCCCCCCTTCTTTTTCAAATTTCTTGGCCCTGGGAACCCCATCCCCCAGGGCCTGCACCCTTATTTTTTTTGTTGAAAAAAATAAATTTGGAAGGGGGCCGTGTGGCCCCCCTCCCAAGGCCTTAATTGGCCCCGGGGCCCCAACCCCGGGTCACGGCCTTTTTTTTATTTATTCTTTAGGAGGGGGCTGCGTTGCCCCCCTCCTCAGGCCACTTATGGCCCCGGGGACCCCATCCCCCGGGGCCGTCCTTTGTTTTTTATTATTTAAAAAAAATATAAATTTATAGAAACACCTAGGACATGCTGGACAAACCGTATGTACCTATCACATGACGATTTGCGTGATATTCATTAAAAGGTGACTATGCATACAATGAATCCACGTGGAATGTATTTACACCGCTAGTGAAGCTCTGACGTGTCTGACGCCCTGCCGTGCCTAATCCCGGCGCCCTCGCCGGTGGGTACTCTCCAAGTAGACACCCTTGTTGTTTATTTATACAAACATGGGTAGCTATTGACGGGCACATTTAATACACACGCACACCAAGCCATTCAAAGGGGATTCGACAAAAATTCGACCAAACTATGCAAGAAACCCCCCTCACGGTTAATAAAACACACATCCACCGCCGGATGTGTAATACTTTTTATTTTACTCTCTGGAAAGGAGACGAACCTCACTTGAGAGTCACAGCGTGCTCCTGGCTGAGCCCAATGCTGTGTTACACCCACCAGTGCCCGCCGAGTGCCACACACCTCTGTGTTGTATTCCACCAGCTAGTGCATATGCTATGACACTCTCTAGCCCATGTGCACTGTAACACCACCCGTGAATATGTCATGCTACACTTGCCTTCGCACGGGTTATATTGCCCCATCTAACATGCCTTCCTCGATGCCTATGTTATAACGCACAGCGCTATGCCATACATATTACAATCTGAGATCCATATCTTTGTCACAGTGCATATGCAACGTTACACTCCCCAGCACATATTTTATATTACAACTTTAGAGACTAGTTAGGTTACACAACACTGCCCTGTGCATATTACACTCCAAGGCGCATATCGCATAGCACGCTCTACTGTCTGTGCTATCTCGCGCTCTCCAATGAATCTGTCATTGCGCACAATGTATTGCATATTATATTTCACGCCCCGGTTCATCTTATATCACACTTTTTGGTGCATAGTTTATACCATATACTATATCTAGTTTTCATTTTCAATCGTGCTCTCAGGACTATGTTCTATATAACACTGCGTCCACCTACCCTTTTCATGGGCATTACATTTTGCGATGAGGGGTGGAGGGTCAGGGGGTGTTTCTGCCAAGTGAGCCCGGAGTCACAGTCACAAACATCCTCTTCTTCCTGAATAAAAGTGAGATCATGCTGCATACTTGTTCATATTTTAAGTAGTTCGCACAGGCACACATTTTAAAAACAATAAAGTTCCTAATACCCACCTTCTCTGAACAGTTAGCTTGCTGCCCCATCCACCTCCTCCCTATCCTCTGTTGTCTGAATCCATGGGCTAGCCTCCTCCCTCCTGCCATGCATGGTCTGATGTGCTGCCACTGCCCCCCATTTAGCATGATGTACCAGTCCACTCCTCCTGCCCTCCTTTGCCCAATTCTGTGGCCCATCATTGACCTCCTGCTTAGACTCTTTGCTTAGCTTGCTGTCCCTATTCTCCTTCACCCTGCCCTCCGATGTCTTTGTGCATGCCCCATCTCCATCCTTTTTGTCCACCATGTTCCATGGACCTGCCACTCCTATCTACTCTGAGTGTTCTGTTGAGCTGTCACTCCCCTCCCACCTGCCTAGCATTGTCAGATGACTGTAACCTGTCTCTGCCACCTCCACCCTGCCTGTCCACATGCCATGCCCCTATCCCCTTCCTCCTGTCCTCCATGGTCCATTTTACTGCCACACCCTTCTGCCCTCCCTGGTCTGTTGTGCTGCAACTGCTCCTCCTGCCTGCCCTGCGTGGTCTGTTGTGAGGCCCCTTCCCCTGAACTCTCTTGTTTGTGCCCGTGTCCTGACCCTCCCTTCTATACTCCATGGTCCTTTGTGTATGCCCTTGCACCCTCCTTCTTGCCCATCATAGACATTGTGCTGCCACTAACCCTCCCGCTTGCCATGCATGGTCTTCTGTGCTGCCATGGCCCCTCCCACCTTCCCTGTGTGGTCAGCTAGCTGCCCCTGACCCCCTCCCACCTTCCCTCCATAGTCTGTGTGTATGCCATCATAGTCTCACTGTTGCTCTCCATGGTGTGTCTTTTTTCTAGGGCCCATCCTGCCTGACCTCCATGGTCATCTTGCTGCACCTGCCCTGCCCCCTTGCCCCCAGCCCTCTGTTTCCATGTGCAGACCCCTATTCCCTCCCTCCTGGCTTGTCTATTCCATTGTAATGCCACTGATCCGTCCCTCCTGCCCTTTATGGTCTGTTATGTTGCAGCTTTCTCTCCTGTCTGTCCATTATGGTCAGCTAGCTACCATTGCCTCTTTCCCCTCTGTTCTCTGTTGCCCATGTGCATGGTCCAGTCCACTCCCTATTGCTTTCTATGGATTGTTGTGCTGCACTCCCGTCCTGCATGCCCTGTGTGGTGTATCGTGCTGCTGCAAACCCTGAGGCCTGCCCTGTAGGGTCAGTTTGGTGCACCTCTCCATGTCCCTCCTGTCCTTTGTTATCCAAGTCCATGTCCCTACCCCAATTCCTCCTGCCTACCATGATCCAATGTACCATACTTGCGAACATTTTGAACTTGGTAAGAGGGAGATTTTGAAGAAAAACTGGGGTATTGATTTTCCCCTTTGAGTTACATTGAAAAAGAGGAGATTGTACACAGGAGACAGATCAAATAAAGCCCATTTGAGCTTAAAAACATTGGACGTTTCCTGGCTGAAACGGGTCTGTTGGCATGTATGGTTGTACTACCACTGCCTCTTCCTTCTGCCCAGAATGGTCTATTATATTGCCACAGCCTCTCTTTCCAGTCCTGTTTTGTTGGTTTGTTGCCCCTGCCCCCCTTTCCACTGCCCTCCATAGTCTCTTGTGCTGCCACTGCCCTTCCTGCCTGCCCAGTGTGGTCAAATTGTTGCCTCTGCACTCTCCTCCTGCCATCAATTTTCAGAGTCCGTGCCCCTGGCCTTTGCCTCTCAACAGTATCCCAATGAACAACTAGATTGCTAACATTCTATATTTATTACAAAAGTGTGGAACGCCAGACGTCATCTTGATGTAATCAAAACTGTAATACCTAGAGCATTTTCTTTAGAAATTACATATATAAGAGGGTATTATTTGCATAAAAATTATGGTTAGTGCTCTAAAAAACTACAATGAGGACATATTTTCTGAGTTTTCAAACAGCGACAAAGAACTTTTAAATTATTTGTAATCTTTATGTTTTTTTTATCCAGTTGACCACTTGATTAAATGTTGCACTTAGGGGAGAGGATGTGGTGTTACTTCCAGAGCTGCAGACTTTGCAACTGGGGAACCAGGTTGGAGTTTCTGCTTCAGCTCAACATTCTGTGATTCTGGTCAAATCACTTAATCTCCCCATATCTACAACCAAAATGAATTTGATCTTGTGTGATGTAACCAATGCTCATGTAAAGCACTCCAATACCTGACATGTCTGCACTATATAAAACTGCAAATACACACAAAATAATTGTTTTGCACACTTCTGTCATTGGGCTACATGTGGGCTCATTCTGGGTGATATTTGTGCTGTATTTGGGCTCTTTTGTCTCTGATGGCCATCTTGGGAGATGTATTTGTTATGAAGTTTCCTAATTTCCTCATTTACTGCAGTCTCCTCAGTAGGAAATGCTTTCAGTTTTTTACTTTGATTCCATCAAGAAGGAATTCAGATATGTCACACATTTGCCATAAATTCTGAATGTTAGCACTCTAATTGCTCATTAGATCACTGTAGTAAAGCTACTGCTCACCACGGAAGTCTGCTGCTGGTATTAAAAGTGCATGCTTCAGTCTGCATATCAGAATATTTTAATGAAATAGAAGAGGATATGAGAAGTCACTCAATATATGCCCTAATTTTTCTTTCTTCAGCACTAATCATAATTTCTATGGCAAAATGAACCCCCTCATTGTGTTACTTTTTAAATTAAATGTTTTAAGTGTTACCAGTTTACTCCAAACAAGATGGCTTCAGGTGTGCCATACTTTTGTCATAAGTAAGACAGTAAGCGCTCTAGTTGTTCTTAAGAACACTCTGGACATTCTGTCATTGGGCTATTCTTGGGCTACATCTGGGTGATATTTGGGCTACAATTTGTCTCTTTTGTCTCTGGTGGCCATCTTGGGAGATTTATTTCTTATGAAGTTTCCTAATTTCCTCATTTACTGCAGTCTCCTCAGTAGGAAACACTTTCAGTTTTTTACTTTGGTTCCATCAAGAAGGCATTCAGATGTGTCACACATTTGCCATAAATTCTGAATGTTAGCACTCTAGTTGCTCATTAGATCACTGTAGTACAGCTACTGCTCACCAGGGAAGTCTGCTGCTGGTATTCAAAGTGCATGTTTCAGTCTGCATGTAGAATTCTTTTATGAAATAGAAGAGGATTTGAGAAGTCAAAATGCGCCCTAATTTTTCTTTCTGCAGCACTAATCATAATTTCTATGGCAAAATGAACCCACTCATTTTGTTCCTTTGTAAATTAAATGTTTTAAGTGTTTCTACTTTATTCCAATCAAGATGGCTTCAGGTGTGCCATACTTTTGTCATAAGTAAGACTGTTAGCACGCTAGTTGTTCGTTAGAACACTGTGGGACATACTGTCATTAGGCTATACGTGGGCTACATCAGGGTGATATTTGTGCTACATTTGGGCTCTTTTGTCTCTGGTGGCCATTTTGGGAGACTTATTTGTTATGAAGTTTCCTAATTTCCTCATTTACTACAGTCTCCTCAGTAGGAAATACTTTCAGTTTTTTACTTTGATTCCATCAAGAAGGCATTCAGATGTGTCACACATTTGCCATAAATTCAGAATGTTAGCACTCTAGTTGCTCATTAGATCACTGTAGTAAAGCTACTGCTCACCAGGGAAGTCTGCTGCTGGTATTCAAAGTGCATGTTTCAGTCTGCATGTCAGAAGTTTTTTTATGAAATAGAAGAGGATTTGAGAAGTCAAAATGTGCCCTAATTTTTCTTTCTGCAGCACTAATCATACTTTCTATGGCAAAATGAACCCCATCATTTTGTTCCTTTTTAAATTAAATGTTTTAAGAGTTACCACTTTATTCCAATCAAGATGGCTTCAGGTGTGCAATACGTTTGTCATAAGTAGGACTGTTAGCACGCTAGTTGTTCGTTAGAACACTGTGGGACATACTGTCATTAGGCTATACTTGGGCTACATCAGGGTGATATTTGTGCTACATTTGGGCTCTTTTGTCTCTGGTGGCCATTTTGGGAGACTTATTTGTTATGAAGTTTCCTAATTTCCTCATTTACTACAGTCTCCTCAGTAGGAAATACTTTCAGTTTTTTACTTTGATTCCATCAAGAAGGCATTCAGATGTGTCACACATTTGCCATAAATTCAGAATGTTAGCACTCTAGTTGCTCATTAGATCACTGTAGTAAAGCTACTGCTCACCAGGGAAGTCTGCTGCTGGTATTCAAAGTGCATGTTTCAGTCTGCATGTCAGAATGTTTTTAGGAAATAGAAGAGGATTTGAGAAGTCAAAATGTGCCCTAATTTTTCTTTCTGCAGCACTAATCATACTTTCTATGGCAAAATGAACCCCATCATTTTGTTCCTTTTTAAATTAAATGTTTTAAGAGTTACCACTTTATTCCAATCAAGATGGCTTCAGGTGTGCAATACGTTTGTCATAAGTAGGACTGTTAGCGCTCTAGTTGTACTTTAGAACACTCTCAGAAGCTGCAGTAGAACACAAAGGAATCAACTGACAGTCTCTGCCCTTGTTGGATGTACATGTTTTACTGAGAATGTCAGACTTCATTCTCACATGACTGAGAAAGATAATGTGGATTTACAGAAAATATGCTCTCAGTTAAGCTTATAGATCACCTTCCAAACCTCTGTGGGAAAAGCATGAGAAAATAGTTTTCTCTCAAACATGATTCATAATATCACAGCAGAAGGCTTTTTCACATGGCAAAATCACCTTAGAACACACCACAATTCCTAAAATGAGTATGGTACCATCAACAAATGATTTACAATGCAACTAAAGTCTTGAAACCTTCTATTAACTGCAATGCTTTTTAATGAGGTGCTATCTTGTATATTGGTCCCAAGATGGCTGCCAACACTTCTTGGATGAAGTATTGACAGCCAATCAGATCTCACGATGAGATGTGTGGTTTTCTCAGGAACTACTGAACAGATTTACACCATTTATGCAAAAGGCAGGAGTCTGAACTGAGGACTACCTCTTTGCCAAATTTGGTGTAATTCCGTTCAGCAGTTCGGGCTGTAGCTGCGTCAACAGGTCCTATGGGAAAATGCATGGGGAAAACGCGTTTTGGGACCCCCTTTTTTTCTCGGCCCCCGCTTGACAAATCACTGTGAAATTTTTAGGATAGGAGCGGACTGGAACTGGCCAAAACTTTAGAAAATTTCGCGAAGATTCGTCAATCGGCGCCAACATTATTCCAAATAGAATGTTGTGGATTTCCTATGGAAAATAGGTCCTAACTACGACTACCTACTGGCGACTGCCAGTAGGTAATATATTACCTACTGGCGGTCACCAGTAGGTAGTTATAGTTAGGACCTATTTTCTGTAGGAAATCCGCAACATTCTATTCCTAATAAGAATAAGTCTGGCGCCAGTTGACGAATCCTCGCGAAATTTTCCAGACTTTTGGCCAGCTCCGCTCCGCTCCTACTCTGAAAGTTTTGTGGTGATTCGTCTCTCCCTTTGAGGGCCTTCACGAGCTCTTGGTCCAGGCCCTCGGGGGTAGAGCAGTGTCCTGCCTGCACACACCCTTATGAGAATGACCTACATGTGGTTCTCTTTTGCAAAGCTTACCAAAGAGCGAGGAAATACTGGCTTTTACGTCTTTTTAGAAACATGGGTTTTAGGAAATATTTGCCGGCGTTTAGAATCCTCAAAACTGATCTGTCACCCCCGATCGTTTTTGCACTATCAAAGTATCTAATGGCCATGTGGTATGTTCGATCTCGCATCCTGAAAGCGGGGGCCTCTGTTTAAAGTATCAAGACACTAGTGTATTTTTTATGATTCTTCTAATGTTTTTTTGTTTTTTTTAAATGTTTTGAATCATGAAATTTTTGAAGGTTATTGAGTGATTGAATTGGCTTAAAACATTGTTAACTTTCAGAGTTTTCTTTTTATCAAATACAAATGTAATGTATTTTTATCTTTGATGATCTAAATGACCGAGAATAAAGATTTTGAATTTGAATTTGATTCGTCAAGCGGGGGTCGAGAAAAAAGGGGGGTCCCAAAACACGTTTTCCCCATGCAATTTACCATAGGATCTGTTGTCGCAGCTACAGCCCGAACCGCTGAACGGAATGACACCAGGTAGTCCTCAGTTCAGACTCGTGCCTTTTGCAGAAATGGTGTGAATCCATTCAGTAGTTCCTGAGAAAATTAGACTTAAAAGTACATAAATATCTATGGCCGCGGAGGATCCACGGACCGTACACACACCGTATGCGCACCCTCCCCGAACCGAGCGCGCACCCTTCCGATCGCGCGCTGAATGCTAATTGGCTGTCGAGTGTCTCTCTACATTCGAAACCAGGAACTGTTGGCGGCCATTTTCTGCTTCGGTAGAAGCGAGGCTGAAGAAGGAGGCGGAATAAGTGTGTAAAACATATAAAGGGGGCAGAGTGGAAATACTCTGACCCTCTAGAGGTGCTTAGGGGGTCCCAGAAGGAGCCCCTGGGGCCCCCTTTTAAAAAAAAAAAAAACGGCAAAATGCGCGCACAATGCGCGCATCCTATCGCGTTGGGTACGTGGATCCACAGAATTCTTTTTTTAAAAAGACAAGAACTCATTGGTTGTATGACTACTTTGTACACTGAAAGGTAGGGTGTATATTTCTTTTTTTTAAAGGAATGATTCTTATTGGTTAACAAAAACAGATTGTAAGGAACATTATATATGATTAGCTGATATGTTGAAAAGTGAAGCACACTTCCTCTCTTGTGTAGGAACATTGTGTGCTGAACTTCTGACCTGTGTGCTTAGTGCAGTGTTCCATGACCTGTTTCTATGGTAAGAGGCAGAAGGCAGATTGGGGAAGGGTTGAAATGTCTTTCAGTTGGAAAGGGTTGAAATGTTTAACCAATAGAAATGTGTGTTTGCTTTTGAGTTTATGTGTGAAGGATTGTGATTTGATGTTTACATGTATATGTGTGGAAAATGAAAGGTAAACTTTTCCATTCTTTGTTTTTGCTGAGAGGTGCACAGTGCAGAGATTCTGTAAAATAAAATATGGTGAGTGACTGATATACTTCTTAATCTACAAAAGAACTTGAAAAAAAGTTGAGTTATTTAATTGTGAGGGGATGTATGTAGACTATTTTGATTTTAATCAGACTAATGTATTTCTCCTGCTAAAGTGTAGGGAGTACTCTTTTTTCTCTACAATCTTATTGACAGTGTGTGTGCATGTAGAAACCATTCTGTGATGAGCATTTGTGTTGTGCTGTTTTTATATTTTGGTAGAATTAGAAACCAGTCATTGTTTATGAATTTGTGAAATGAGTTATGTTATGTTTCTATACTAAAATGTAGTACTACTTCTAGATGAAGAAATGTGTTTTGGTATAGTGCAAGTGATAGTGTTGTTTGTCTAGAATCACACAGTGAGTCTGTGTGCATTTGGGAACCACTGTGAGAGAAGCATTTGGTAACAGTGTGTATTTGCTGACAGATAACTGTTTTAACCTGTCATGTTGTGAAGTTTTAGTAGCATTAGAAGACAGTTATGGCTTATGATTTGATTAAATTAGTCAGGCTTTGACAGAAAAGTGCAGTCCTGAATTATGTAGATTGTGTGCAGTTCCCTTACCACTTGCACTGTAGTGAATGAGTTTTGGTAAACTCCTAGGGATAGTGGTGCTTGTCTAGAATCACAGTGTGAGTTAGTGTGTATTTGGGATCAGTCTGAGAGAAGCATTTGTTGACATCATGTATTTGCTGACAGATAACTTTTTTAAAACCTGTCATGTTGTGAAGTTTTAGTAGCATTAGAATCCAGTCTTTGCTTATGCGTTGATTAAATGAGTCATGCTTTGACACTGATGTGCAGTACCATTAACTCTTCTAGACTAGTGAATGAGTTTTGGTAAACTCCTAGGATAGTGTTGATTGTCTAAAATCACACAGTGAGTCTGTGTGCATTTGGGTAAGGATTGTGAGAGAAGCATTTGGTAACATCGTGTATTTGCTGACAGATAACTGTTTTAAAACCAGTCATGTTGTCAAGTTTTAGTATCATTAGAAGCCAGTCTTTGCTTATGCTTTGATTAAATGAGTCAGGCTTTGACACAAAAGTGCAGTCCTGAAATATGAAGATTGTGTGCAGTTCCCTTCCCACTTTCACAGTAGTGAATGATTTTTGGTAAACTCCTAGGTATAGTGGTTGTTGTCTAGAATCCCACTGTGAGTCTGTGTGCATTTGGGAACCACTGTGAGAGAAGCATTTGGTAACATCGTGTATTTTTTTAGCAGATAACTCTTTTAAAACCTGTCATGTTGTCAATGAATCAGGGTTTGACACTAAGGTGCAGTACCATGTACTATTCTGTTCACTGTGGCAGAACTGAAAATTTAAAAGTTTTACCTAAGCACTGTCCTAGAAGTAGTCTGATTATTTAGTTGGTTTCTAAGTACCAAATAGATTGCTTGAAATGTCTACGCAGTATGCATGTAGTGTTCTAACATACTATACACTTGTCTTTTATACCTTCAATTCCCTAGTCAGTATCCATACACTTCCAGGAAACACCCTGTCACTCCCTTTGCAGTCCTCTAGAGACCCATTCAACAGCATGTACTAATCCATTCACTGTGCCAAAACCCAAACACTTATAAATTCACCAAGACACTCTCTTTCCAGTACTCTAATGATTCAGTCACTGCCTAAGTATTCATGCACTGAGCCAGGTCTTAGCACATGGACTTCTTCAAACCCCTATCCACTATGCATGCAGTCCTCTAACCACCTACACACTTGTCTTTCACACCTTCAATTCCCCAGTCAGTATCCATTCACTTCCAGCAAACACCCTGTCACTCCCATTGCACTCCTCTAGTGACCCATTCAGCATCATGTACTAATCCATTCACTGCGCCAAACCCTAATAAATTCACCCAGGCACTCTCCTTGCAGTTCTCTAATCATTCAGTCAGTACCCAAGTACTCATCCAGTGACCCAGGCCTTAGTATATGGACTGCTTCAAACCCCTATCCACTATGCATGCAGTCCTCTAACCACCTACACAATTGTCTTTCACACCTTCAATTCCCTAGTCAGTATCCATACACTTCCAGGAAACACCCTGTCTCTCCCTTTGCAGTCTTCTAGTGACCCATTCAGCATCATGTACTAATCCATTCACTGTGCGAAAACTCAAACACTTATAAATTCACCAAGATGTTATCTTTGCAGTACTCTAATCATTCAGTCAGTGCCTAAGTATTCATGCACTGAGCCAGGCCTTAGCACATGGACTGCTTGAAACCCCTATGTGACCCATTCAGTACCAAATACTAATCCATTCCCTGTGCAAAAAATCCTAGCACTTATAAATTCACCAAGGGACTCTCCTTGCTGTACTCTAATCATTCAGTCAGTACCCAAGTAGTAATGCAGTGAGCCAGGCCTCAGCACATGGACTGCTTTAAATGCCTATGCAGTATGGATGCAGTCCTCTAATCACCTACACAGTTGTGTTTCACACCTTCAATTCCCTAGTTAGTATTCATACTCTTCTAGCAAACACCCTGTCACTCACCCAGTGTGTCTCCTTATAGTACTGTAATCATTTAGTCAGTTAGCATGTAGAGTTTTAGTGAGGTAGGCTTTAGGGCATGAACTGCTTCAAAGTAGTATGCACTATGCATGTAGTGTTTTAACAATCGTCACACTTGTGGTTCAGGGACATAGTTTCTTAGTCAGTATTTATATAAAATGTGTTTGTACAGTAATGGAATAGTATAATTTTGAAAGTTATTAATATACATTTAGGTGCCGATTCCGATCCTGTAAAACCCGGGTACAAATGGTCGTACGGAGCGTTTTCTCCGTACGACTCGTACCCGGGAATTCCACCGTACAAACCAACAAGTACGATTCGTACAGAAATACCATTTCCGTATGAATCGTAAAAAACACCGTGCGGCTAAAAAATACATACAATTCCGATCCTGGACAGCGTGCACGCGACGTCCGCACGGAGTCAGGCAGCATTTTACGGTCCAGCAAGTGCGATTTGTACCAACATCACTCCGCACGGCTATATTTTTACGGGAGCCAAAAAGTGCAGGAAAAGCTAAGTACGCCACGATGCACGAGGAAAAGGGGGACCGGTACGCACCATACCCCCAGCCCCCGTATGTACACACCGTACCCCCAGCGCATACCCCCAGCCCTGTATGTACGCACCGTACCCCCTGCCCCTGTATGTACGCACCGTACCCCCCACCCCCCGTATGTACGCACCATACCCCAGCCCCCCGTATGTACGCACCGTATCCCCTGCCCTGTATGTACACACCGTACCCCCAGCCCCCGGTATGTACGCACCGTACCCCCAGCCGCCCGTATGTTCGCACCGTACCCCCTGGTCCCGTATGTATGCACCGTACCACCAGCCCACCATATGTACGTACCGTATCCCCTGCCTCCGTATGTACGCACCATACCCCCAGCCCCCTGTATGTATGCACCGTACCACCAGCCCCCCGTATGTACGCACCGTACCCCCTGCCCTGTATGTACACACCGTACCCCCAGCCCCCCGTATGTACGTGCCGTACCCCCAGCCCCCTGAATGTACGCACCGTACCCCCAGCCCCCCGTATGTACTCACCGTACCCCCAGCCCCCCTATGTACGTACCGTACCCCCTGCCCCCATATGTATGCACCGTACCCCCAGGGGGCTGGGGGTACGGTGCGTACATACGGGGGGCTGGGGGTACGGTGTGGACGTACACGGGAGGGGTGGGAGGCTGGGGGGGGCCGTACGACTCGTACCCCGGACCCAAGTGTACCCGGGGTAGGGGTCGTACAAACTTCGCTTCGTACGGGACGTTTTCCATACGCTTGTGTATTCGGGACGCCGGTACGGATCGGACTTGTGCGCTCGGACTTCAGTTTTACAACTCGTACGTAAAACTGTCCGGGGACGTGTTGTAGACTTTTCCCGAGGTCATTCGTATGTATTTTTCACTTCCAAATCGTACTTCGCCGTTTGTACGGGACTTGTACGATTCGTACGTAATAAAATACGGATACCAGTCAGTCGGTAAATTTTTTTAACGGAACGGAATCGGCACCCTATTTGTGATTCTTTTTTACATATACAGAACAGGAGTGTTTCTCATCTGTTTTCACTCTTCTCGTGCAAGATTGTTTGGATGAAGGGTCCTTAGGTGTTTCATCATACTTACTTTGCCGCATGAGTATTTTTTGTTAGGATCCCCTCGTAACAGAACTCTTTTGAAAATCTTGTGCATGAGAAAGGTGGTATTGGTCTTTGTTTGCCCCTCGAGAAAAGTAGAACATTTCCACATCACTGAAGGAAAACGTTGTGGGCGTGGTGCATCCTCCAAAAATTCAACTTTACATTTGGTGAATATTTTATAGCGACATCATTTACAGTTTTTGTAAGTTAAAGTTAAAAAAATGTGTTAGCTGTGTGCATTTTATATTTCTGTCATTTGTATTTTGAGAATGGCATGTTGTTGTTTTTTTAACAATCTTTGAGATTGTGTTTTTTTTGCCCGCTGTTAAGTGATGAGTACGATTGAAATCACTATTTTTAGTGAAATTTAATATATTCTGAGAACAGCAAAAAAGGCAAAAAAATTACTTTGTGGAAATTATGCTGTATTGTATAAAATGTATTATTACATGTTATAACTTTTTTTCCACAGATCCAAAATTTAAAATAAGCAATTTATATGAATTTATATTTGAATGAAAAACAGAAAAAAATGTATACAATTTTTTATTCCTATTACTGTGAAGGTAAGTTTAACTAAGTGTCAATATGCAGAATGAAGAGGCCTGCAAGAAACTACATAGTTGAAACACGTTTCTAAAAACACTCTGTTTATGTAGTTTTGAAATCTGACCATAATCAGATATCATGTGACCTGCAAAAAAAGAGATTTGAGGGGTTCATAATATTTCACCTTTTTAGCTGTTGAAGGACCGCAATCATTTCAATCATTCTTCTTTGAACATCTTTGCAGACAAAACTCTGTGCTTACCTTCTATCATTAGCAAGGAAATTTAAAAACGGAAATATGTCACTTTTTGTAACATAGTTATTGTGCAAGATTCTCTTTTATATTTACAAAGAGAGGAAAAGGCACTCTGTGCACTTTTTATACTCCATGTAAATATAACCTCATCATGCACACCACTTTGTGTTGACAGGGTGTTCTATAAGTGTTGTTTTGCATGATTGCACTTAATACTCATAGAACAAGACACATGTCTGGATTTATCAGAAATCATAAATCTCGATATGTGTGTGAATGCGTCACCATTCTAAAATTGGTGTAGGAAAGCACAACAAGGAGAATTGTTTTAATTTCTCCACATTTTTATATCTTCAATGCATGCTGAAATGTTCAGCATACATTGAAGAAGAAAAATGCATTTTCTCATTGTTTTTGTGCAGGAAGGTGTGTCTTCCTGCAGAAAAACAAACAACACTTGACACAGATATCCTTGCACTATGGTGCAAGGGTGCCTGTGTCACCACATGGCTGCAGTTTAAGCAGCCGTGCAGAGAGAAGCATAGATTTGCAACATATCTATGTACATATGTTGCATCCCTGTGCTTCGGAAGTACTACAGCACACTGCAGTTAAAGAGGTTACTGTGTGATGCTGCAGCACTTCCTCATATGTAAAAAAAGGATAATGCCTAGGGACTAATATCCACGTATAGATTCGGATGAAAAGATAGATGAATTATCTCCTCTCAAGAGTAATATTTTTTCTCCAACAAACACTGTGTTGCTTTATTTTATGGCTAAGTCAACGGCGATTCCAATAAGAACAAATGGTATATAGAAAACTTAACTTTTTTTGTATGTGAAAGTATATTTATTTATACCCCACTTTTTCTGAAATTCTTTCGTTTTTAAACATATATATACAATAAACAAGTACAATATTTACAATACTTACATATAACTACACAACTCAACATATACATATCAACAAACGCCCTTTGTTTATACCAGGATGCTTCTGGGCTTATTTAGACACAGCATTCCTATATATCAAAGATCACTGATCCAGAGTCACTGCGAGATTTTATAGTTTATAATCTCCTAATTGTTTTGAGTGCTCTTTCAATAATCATTTCAATCCATAAAGCAAAAAATCAAACGAGTGTCTTCAAAACCAAAATGTCGACGCGTTTCAGCCTTATAACTTTTTCGGCCTCCTCAGGACTAGGGCATCCGAACACATAGATTTCAACCTACAAATCAATGGTCATTATTACTATATACATTATATACACAGGAACAAACACACTATTTTACAATTATTTTACAAGGCACTAAAAAACTGAAGTAGCGGCCCAGAAAAAGCTAGAAAAATTTAGAATTAAACACCCAAAGTGTGAATCAGACCTTATTACCCAATCTATCATATCACCGATAGTGGATTTAAAGGAATTAAGTGAAAGAGATACATAATTATCTTAAATAAACCTAAAAGTAAGTCTAGCTTCTTATGCCAGGAGAAGCCTATTACCTCTTGTCCCAACAGAATCTAATGGAACAACTGGTCGTCTTTTCTTTAAGTGATTCTTGTATTTCTTGATGGGCTAAAAGTAACAAGAGTACATATCACAAAAGCAAATCATTCTATCCGTAATAGATATATCTAATTTCTAATCATGAACTTGTAAGTCCATTTCTCGATATATCGGGATCTCTATTGTTTCAAACTACACCGATGAGAGTCGTAACATTGAAGGAAATCCACTAAATACCATTAAAAACCATAAAATGCACCTAGCATTGCTTGCACCTACGTGTCATCAAGAGTACGTAAGAAACATACCTTTTAAGTCACTTATTCACCATAGCGAAGCCATTCATTACTCGGTTTTCTCTATCGGTATTTGCATATATACACGATATTCTAGCGTTTCACCTCTGTCAAAAAAGACCCAACACAAGAACATAAATCTAAGTACAAGGCCTCCTATGTCTTACTGAAGCCTTCGCAACGCGTACCCGGCTGTCCGTTATTCTCACCTTTAAGTTTAAACCCGGGACCAACTTCTACCGTTCTTTCTCTCTAGTTTGAGAGGATTGCGTCCATAGTCACGTGGTACGGAAGTTTATTTAAACACGACAAAGCGTGCCGTAAACACAATGGAAGGACCAATTTTTTACATAGGAAAAAAGAAAAGAGACAACAGCGTTACCGGCCGTAAACCTAGTAAAGGGACTATTTTTGACTGCAACAGGGACTGCTACTATATAAACGCTAAAAAGACGTGGATAACCATTATAATTACTAGAAATATTTGTAATGCGATAAAGTCTATGCTTACACCTCATATTACCGCCCACATAGGAGATCACTTTAAATCTTCCTATATTCAATGCTAAATTAAATGCTAACATCTAAAAAAACACACTAAGTGTATATTTTTTGAAGATATTTAAATCATATTGTGCCTATTAAGATAAAATTAAAACAAGTAAACACCTTATACCCCAATATGGTACCGCCTTTCCTTACATTCTGACCTTTCATAATACATGGTTGCAAGTAATTAAGAACCAGCTATAGCACGAAACATCATCAGGAGAACATATGAGCCATTTGAACAGATCCATCATTGTAGCAGTGCCCAGATCTCATCTTTATCATTAAGGCCTAACGTTGTGGTTTGGTATTTTGCTATCAGCCTGGCCTCTAGTCTGTTGAGTTTCATTTGTAACTCATTTTTTTCAAAATTACCGACTAAACACATTACTGACCATTTCAAGTCATTCTCTGAATGTTGATGATTCTGAAAGTGATGCACCAGCGGAGCCCCCTGGACATTACATTTAATTCTTGATTTGTGTTGCAATATACGTTTCTTTACATGCTGTATTGTCTGGCCTATGTAATATTTATTACATGGACACTTTATGCAATAAATTGCATTTTTGGAATTGCAATTGGAAAATGACTTTTGGTAGTGTACCAGGCCATTAATCTCCAATTGCTTGGAGTCTTCTGTTAGGTTGCATGCCGAACAGTTTTGGCATCGAAAGTGGCCAACTACAGGTGGCAAATTCAGGAGGTTCCGCAGATCTTTTCTAGGTATTTCTGTCTGTCTTGTGGCCCTTACAAGTTGTTGGCGGATATTTTTGCCTTTTTTGAACGCAAACAAAGGTTTAGAAATTCCTAAGGACTCAATTATTTTCCAGTTTTTTGGGATAATTTTCTTTACTTTATTTGCTTTTGGATCAAAAGTTAATACACATGTCAATGGAGTGATTTTGTCCTTGATTTTTGGAACTAATAAGACTTCCCTAGGGGTGTACCATGCTCTTTTCAGTGCACCTTTCACTAGTTTTTTTGGGTACCCTCTTGTTAATAATTTGTCTTTCAATATCTCTGCATTGTTGAAAAAGTCTTTTCTGTTTGTACAATTTCTCCTTACACGGAGAAATTGCCCATACGGTAAATTTTCTTTTAAAGTGCGTGGGTGACTATTTGTGAAGTGTAGAAGAGTATTTCGGTCTGTCGGTTTTGTGTACAAACAGACCCCTAATACCTCATTCTCTTGTTGGATAAATACATCCAGAAAATTGATTTTATCATGGTCGGAACTTTTAGTGAAGTTAAATTCAGCTGTTCTTGAGTTTAACCAATTGTGGAAATCAACAAGGCGTGTATCATCTCCATCCCAAATCATAAAAATGTCATCTATATAGCGACACCAAAACCCGATGTTGTTTAAAAATGGGTTGGTGTCGCTATATATCCATCTGTTTTCAAATTCTGCTATAACTAAATTGGCTATTTCGGGTGAAAAACTGCAGCCCATTGCAACTCCCGATACTTGCAAATACAAATTTTCTTTAAAATTAAAGAAATTATTTTTAAGACATAAAGCCGCTAGAGCTATTATGAATTCAGTAGGGACTTGGTGGGGTCGATCTCTTTCGTCTAGTTTGTATTCCATGACAGCCAATGCCTCATCCTGAGGGATGTTGGTGTATAAGGATTCGATATCGAAGGAAACTAAAAGTTGTTTTTCTCTATTGTAAGGTAATCCTTCTACCTTCGATATCAAATCCATTGTATCCCTGATAAAGGATGGAGTTTTTTGTACCAAAGGAATTAGAAAGGTATCAATGTATTTAGCCAGTGGTTCTAGAATAGAACCACATGCAGACACGATAGGTCTACCAGGTGGATCTATCAACGTTTTGTGGACCTTTGGTAGAACATAGATGTTTGGTACCTTAGATTTATCACTATTGAGAAAGTCGAATTCGTTCTTACACAGCCATCCCCCTTCTAAACCATCTTTGGTAATTTCAAGGATCTCGGATTTTAACTCGAGTGTGGGATTAGTTTCCAATAGTCTATAATGCATGGGATTTGACAATTGGCGATTGACTTCGCAATCATATTTGTCTGTGTCCCAGAGTACAATTCCTCCCCCTTTGTCTGCCGGCTTAATTGTTATAGCAGGATTATTGGCTAAATCCTTAAGGGCTTGGATTTCCTGTTTGCTGCAATTGGTTTTGAAAAAGATCTTCTTGTTTTGTAATACATCCAATTCCCTTAGAGTTTGTTCTTCAAAAACCAAAATTTCCGCAGGCAAAAGAGTACTTTCTGGGATGAACTTCGATTTATTTCTTAGACCACTAATATTCAGCTGATCATATTTTTCTCTTTCTAAGAAGAAGGCTTGAAGCCTCACCTTTCTTAAAAAATGTAAAATCTCAGTTTTAGTGTCTACAGGGTTTTGTAAGGTTGTGGGAACAAATGACAAACCTTTATTTAGAACCAATAGTTCCGTATGAGTGGGTGTGTAATTTGATAGATTGTAGATAGGTATAGTCTCTAATTTATCTTGTTTCTGTATGGAGTTTATACTTAACGCCTGTATGTTTTCTTCCTGGTTCTGAAGGTCTCTGAATCTTGGTTTTGATATTGTTCTGGGGTCTGATATTGGCCCTGTTGATGGTATTGGCCAACTTGTGCATTGTAGCCTCTCCATCTTGCTCCTCCTCCTCTGCCTCGATACCGGCCTCTGCCAAAAAAAGGTTGGGATCTAGGATATTGGGGGTTTGGATTGTAATTATTATATGACCCTTGGTCCGAATCAGAGGAAGTGTCAGAAAAAGTAATGAATTTATTTCGTGACCTACCCCTATATTGTAAATTCAGGGAGCTAGGGTTGTTGTTCTGAAAAAAGTCTTCTTTTAAATACGGATAGATCTCATCCAATTTAAAGCTTTTTATATCTCTAGCTACTTTTGTGGTTTTTTGATTGGTAGTATGAATTTTGAAATCCGCTATTGTTTTTTCGACTGATTCCAACAGAGATTTGGAATCTTTTATGGTGGTGTCTCCTAGAATTTCTTGTTCTAATAGCTGAATTTCTTTAAGTTCTTCTTCATTTAGTCTAAGGGCAGTTTCTATAGATAGTGCCATCCAATCTCTGGAACATTTTGTGCCCACTCCACCAAATTTACCCAAATAAGCCTTATCAGTGATAAAGATGACTGGAATGTTTCTCACTTGAAGTCCCACTGGGATGGTGTTGTTTTTTAAATGTTCCAACAGCACTTGCGCATGCAGTTGGGTTCTGATGTTTTTCTTTTTCAATTGTTTCAATCTTTCAATTTTATCTATATTCAAAACCTGCGTCACTATTTGGTCACCACTTAGTAATGATGGAATTTTACATAAAGCACTTATTTCTTCTTCTGTGTAACTTACTAATAAGGGTTCTGTCATGTCAATGAATGTCTAAGGTTAATGTATTCTTGTTCCTGTGTATTAGATACCAAACTGTTCATAAAATTGGAAAAGCCAATTGACTCATATCTGTAATATTTCTTTCAATTAAATACTCTCAAAGGATGTATTTCTAATTTATTCAGTACCCTCACACCTAACCAGGTGTAAATATAGACCTTTTCAAAAAAGGGGGAGAACCCAATAACCCTCTGGCATCTGGGTATGTTAACAATATGTAAGAAAAGGATAATGCCTAGGGACTAATATCCACGTATAGATTCGGATGAAAAGATAGATGAATTATCTCCTCTCAAGAGTAATATTTTTTCTCCAACAAACACTGTGTTGCTTTATTTTATGGCTAAGTCAACGGCGATTCCAATAAGAACAAATGGTATATAGAAAACTTAACTTTTTTTGTATGTGAAAGTATATTTATTTATACCCCACTTTTTCTGAAATTCTTTCGTTTTTAAACATATATATACAATAAACAAGTACAATATTTACAATACTTACATATAACTACACAACTCAACATATACATATCAACAAACGCCCTTTGTTTATACCAGGATGCTTCTGGGCTTATTTAGACACAGCATTCCTATATATCAAAGATCACTGATCCAGAGTCACTGCGAGATTTTATAGTTTATAATCTCCTAATTGTTTTGAGTGCTCTTTCAATAATTATTTCAATCCATAAAGCAAAAAATCAAACGAGTGTCTTCAAAACCAAAATGTCGACGCGTTTCAGCCTTATAACTTTTTCGGCCTCCTCAGGACTAGGGCATCCGAACACATAGATTTCAACCTACAAATCAATGGTCATTATTACTATATACATTATATACACAGGAACAAACACACTATTTTACAATTATTTTACAAGGCACTAAAAAACTGAAGTAGCGGCCCAGACAAAGCTAGAAAAATTTAGAATTAAACACCCAAAGTGTGAATCAGACCTTATTACCCAATCTATCATATCACCGATAGTGGATTTAAAGGAATTAAGTGAAAGAGATACATAATTATCTTAAATAAACCTAAAAGTAAGTCTAGCTTCTTATGCCAGGAGAAGCCTATTACCTCTTGTCCCAACAGAATCTAATGGAACAACTGGTCGTCTTTTCTTTAAGTGATTCTTGTATTTCTTGATGGGCTAAAAGTAACAAGAGTACATATCACAAAAGCAAATCATTCTATCCGTAATAGATATATCTAATTTCTAATCATGAACTTGTAAGTCCATTTCTCGATATATCGGGATCTCTATTGTTTCAAACTACACCGATGAGAGTCGTAACATTGAAGGAAATCCACTAAATACCATTAAAAACCATAAAATGCACCTAGCATTGCTTGCACCTACGTGTCATCAAGAGTACGTAAGAAACATACCTTTTAAGTCACTTATTCACCATAGCGAAGCCATTCATTACTCGGTTTTCTCTATCGGTATTTGCGTATATACACGATATTCTAGCGTTTCACCTCTGTCAAAAAAGACCCAACACAAGAACATAAATCTAAGTACAAGGCCTCCTATGTCTTACTGAAGCCTTCGCAACGCGTACCCGGCTGTCCGTTATTCTCACCTTTAAGTTTAAACCCGGGACCAACTTCTACCGTTCTTTCTCTCTAGTTTGAGAGGATTGCGTCCATAGTCACGTGGTACGGAAGTTTATTTAAACACGACAAAGCGTGCCATAAACACAATGGAAGGACCAATTTTTTACATAGGAAAAAAGAAAAGAGACAACAGCGTTACCGGCCGTAAACCTAGTAAAGGGACTATTTTTGACTGCAACAGGGACTGCTACTATATAAACGCTAAAAAGACGTGGATAACCATTATAATTACTAGAAATATTTGTAATGCGATAAAGTCTATGCTTACACCTCATATTACCGCCCACATAGGAGATCACTTTAAATCTTCCTATATTCAATGCTAAATTAAATGCTAACATCTAAAAAAACACACTAAGTGTATATTTTTTGAAGATATTTAAATCATATTGTGCCTATTAAGATAAAATTAAAACAAGTAAACACCTTATACCCCAATATGGTACCGCCACTCCTTACATTCTGACCTTTCATAATACATGGTTGCAAGTAATTAAGAACCAGCTATAGCACGAAACATCATCAGGAGAACATATGATCCATTTGAACAGATCCATCATTGTAGCAGTGCCCAGATCTCATCTTTATCATTAAGGCCTAACGTTGTGGTTTGGTATTTTGCTATCAGCCTGGCCTCTAGTCTGTTGAGTTTCATTTGTAACTCATTTTTTTCAAAATTACCGACTAAACACATTACTGACCATTTCAAGTCATTCTCTGAATGTTGATGATTCTGAAAGTGATGCACCAGCGGAGCCCCCTGGACATTACATTTAATTCTTGATTTGTGTTGCAATATACGTTTCTTTACATGCTGTATTGTCTGGCCTATGTAATATTTATTACATGGACACTTTATGCAATAAATTGCATTTTTGGAATTGCAATTGGAAAATGACTTTTGGTAGTGTACCAGGCCATTAATCTCCAATTGCTTGGAGTCTTCTGTTAGGTTGCATGCCGAACAGTTTTGGCATCGAAAGTGGCCAACTACAGGTGGCAAATTCAGGAGGTTCCGCAGATCTTTTCTAGGTATTTCTGTCTGTCTTGTGGCCCTTACAAGTTGTTGGCGGATATTTTTGCCTTTTTTGAACGCAAACAAAGATTGCACTTAATACTCATAGAACAAGACACATGTCTGGATTTATCAGAAATCATAAATCTCGATATGTGTGTGAATGCGTCACCATTCTAAAATTGGTGTAGGAAAGCACAACAAGGAGAATTGTTTTAATTTCTCCACATTTTTATATCTTCAATGCATGCTGAAATGTTCAGCATACATTGAAGAAGAAAAATGCATTTTCTCATTGTTTTTGTGCAGGAAGGTGTGTCTTCCTGCAGAAAAACAAACAACACATGACACAGATATCCTTGCACTATGGTGCAAGGGTGCCTGTGTCACCACATGGCTGCAGTTTAAGCAGCCGTGCAGAGAGAAGCATAGATTTGCAACATATCTATGTACATATGTTGCATCCCTGTGCTTCGGAAGTACTACAGCACACTGCAGTTAAAGAGGTTACTGTGTGATGCTGCAGCACTTCCTCATAGTTCTGCACTTAAACATTCACCATACGCTACTACTGCATTCATTCAGTCAATTACATACCACACATACATTCATCTAAACTAACACTAACAAAGAAATTTAGCTCTTTTTTTAAACCAGGAAATTTAGTTCTTACAAGAACTTTTTTTTTCTTCTTTCTTCTTTTATAATTTTTTGGGGGTTTTCTGAACAATTTTTAATTTTTGGGGGTTTTTCGGCAAAAAAACAAAAAAACTAAACAAAACAGGAGAAACCAAACAATGAACTTCAGGGAACAATAAAAAAAAAACTAGCAAATGTGACTTTCTTGCCGGCGGCAGATCAGATCGATCAACTGCTCACCATAGCACAAAGTCTTATTGCAGTTAGTCCAGAGCACTTTTAAAAATTGAAATTGAGGACGGATGTCCAAGGTTTGGGCTGATGGATGCACTCTTGAGGTGCTCTGCTGCGATGAGGTGGATGGCGCAGGAGCAGGAGTGTTTCTCATCCATTGGCACTCTTCTCGTGCAAGATTGTTCGGATGAAGGGTCCTCATGTGCTTCATCATACTTGCCGTGCCGCAAGAGTATTTCTTGTTAGGATCCCCTCTCGATAGGACTCTTTTGCAAATCTTGCACGTGACCAAGGTGGCATTGGTCTTATTCTGCCCCTCGGGAAAAGTAAAACATTTTCACACCACTAAAGAAAAACGTTTTTTGGGTGGTGCCGCCGGCAAAAATTCATCATCAGAAGTATGAGGTGTTGCAGGTGATGCCTGCTGCCCTGAAACCATTTTTGGTTGAAAAAAGTTAGAGCTAAGTGTAAACTTAGTCTAAAAAATTTTCTTCTCTCCAAAGAGATGGTGCTCTAAAGAAGGACAAAGAAGAATGATTGAAATGGGTGGGGTCTTTCAATAGTTAGAAGAGGAAGTGTAATAAACCAATCAAATCTCTTTTTTTGCAGGTCACATGGAATCCGCGCACCCTGCGCTTACACAGCACGCACCCAGCGTGCATCCGTGAAATTCAATTAAAAAGAAATCTAGGATTAGATGTAAAAATATATTAGTTTTAAGACTAGTTTAGAGTTTGTCTTCAATTAATATTCACATGAAATACATATATATATGTTTTTGTAAATGTTAAATATTTCGCGGGATCTGCGCACCCACCGCGTCATAGACGCAGAAGACGCATCGCGGAAGCGCGTAAACGACACGTTACCTACATCGAACGTGTCGCGTATAGGCTGGGAGTCGCGTAGCTGTCGCATTGCGATCTCGCACTAAACATGTACCCAACTCGTACCATGCGCGGATGCTATCACGTAGGGATCGAGAACGGTGCGCACAGGGTGCGCGGATCCAAAAACATTGCAAAACTATATAAAATACAGTTTGGAACATATAGTTAAAAAACATATTTTGAAAAATATAAAAAAATATGTTTGTAAAACCCATTAAGTTCAAATAACATTTTTTTATTTTTAAAAGAATTAATTGAAAAAATAAGTTTAAAAAATGGTGATGAAAAGTATATTAAAAAAAAGATAATTAATGAAATTGACACACTGAATTTGAAAAATATAGAAATCCAATCAAAATCATTAAACATGATATCTTCAGAGATAAGTTATAGATAGGAATTAGCATTTAAAAAACCGTTGAAATTCACTGAAAAAACCATAGGTTTCATGCACGTTAAAGTTAGGAATTGGCATTTAAAAAACCTTTGAAATTCACTGAAAAAACCAAAGGTTTCAGGGGCGTTATAGTTAGGAATTCGCATTTAAAAAATCTTAGAAATTCACAAAAAAAAAAATAGGTTTCAGGGGCGTTATAGTTAGCTGGACATTTTCCTCGTACAAAACCCTAGAAATTCCCCCGTTATAGTTAGTTCAGCTAACTATAACTCGCGCCCCCGCAATGCACTGCTGATGACGTCACATATTACATCACTCATGACATGGTCAGTGACATCACTGATGACATCACTGATGACATCTCAAATGACATCACTGATGACATCACTGATGATGTCATCCATGTGATATATTAGTGCATCTTCTCACACCCTAATATAACCTTTGATACACCGACTCAAAATTTCAGACGGCCATTTTGAAAACCATAGATACTCCAATACCAATAACTACATACCCACTCATTGACTCTTACGTCTACATACATCTCCACTCACTCACCTGTACAGTCACTCATACAGTCACTCCGTACAGGACTATCATATGCATTTATACACCTATATAGACACTCACACACCGCCAGTTATCCATTGAGGTACTGAAACACCTAGTCAGTCATGCAAATAATTAATCACAGTCCAATTTACTCACCTATACAGTTAAACACACTCAAGTTCACTTGCTCATAAAAATACTAACAAATTCTGACACTCTTATACAATTACTAATACAAGCACACACTCATCCATACAGGCACTCCCTCAATCACACACTCTCACATATAGATAGTTATATACTCTTACACACATATACACTGCGTTTTACATATGTAGTTACTGACACATGTACAACTGAGATATACATTCAATCACTAACACACTCATACATACACTCACCCAACCATACAGTCCATCACAGTTACACTCTTAAAACCATGCACCATAGAATCACCCACTCACACATCTATGCACAGAGTCACACACACCCTACCCACACAAACACTCAGGCACCCATACAGATACTGAGACAACCAATCAATAACCCATATATACACATTCATATAGGTATTCACAAAACCATGCAGCCACTTAGACACCAACACACAGACACATACAGACATTCACACAGTTTAGTCACTAGTCTGCAGTAAGATACATTTAATGACTCACTTATAGAGTCAGTTACGCACCTAGAAAATCATCCATTCACACACTTGTACACCCACTCATTCTTCAACAGGCCTTTCATTATATATATTAAACATATTAAAACTTTACAGAAACACACTCACTGGATGACGTCATCAGTGATGTCATTTGAGATGTCATCAGTGATGTCATCAGTGATGTCACTGACCATGTCATGAGTGATGTAATATGTGAGGTCCTCAGCAGTAGGGGTGGGCGGAATTTGCGCACCATCCAGCAACCTAATGGATTCAGTATTTTGGTAGGAAAAATGAACAAGCGTCTACTAAAGATTCTTACTTACCTGAACTGCATTGACCAGCAAGCATAGCGAGGACACGCCCCTGAAGGGGCAGTCTCAAAAACTTTAAAAGCATCGCTAAGACAGGAACACGCTGTCCCCTTTCCACCTGAGCCCAGCCAGTGATCAAGGGAAGTTGTCCCGGAATGCGTGTGGCACCAGTGGCGAAAAACATGCTGGAAGGTCCGTTACCGGTCTTGTTGCTGTCATCCGAATAAAGAAGCAAAACAAACGCTGCGTGTGGTCTCCTCAATAAGCGAGCAAGCTTCATATGGTATGTTTTGTGGCCCACTCTGGCCACGAGGAAACCCCCCTGTTGACGGTACAGGTCCGTGTGCTTCAGACTCACGAGCACACAATGGAGCAACGTTGCGGATTTGGCTGACACAAGCAAAGCAACAAGATGGCAGCGCACCATACAGCAACCTAATGGATTCAGTATTTTGGTAGGAAAAATGAACAAGCGGCTACTAAAGATTCTTACTTACCTGAAATGCATTGACCAGCAAGCATAGCGAGGACACGCCCCTGAAGGGGCAGTCTCAAAAACTTTAAAAGCATCGCTAAGACAGGAACACGCTGTCCCCTTTCCACCTGAGCCCAGCCACTGATCAAGGGAAGTTGTCCCGGAACGCGTGTGGCACCAGTGGCGGAAAACATGCTGGAAGGTCCGTTACCGGTCTTGTTGCTGTCATCCGAATAAAGAAGCAAAACAAACGCTGCGTGTGGTTTCCTCAATAAGCGAGCAAGCTTCATATGGTATGTTTTGTGGCCCGCTCTGGCCACGAGGAAACCCCCCTGTTGACGGTACAGGTCCGTGTGCTTCAGACTCACGAGCACACAATGGAGCAACGTTGTGGATTTGGCTGACACAAGCAAAGCAACAAGACAGACGGCAGCGCACCATACAGCAACCTAATGGATTCAGTATTTTGGTAGGATTTTGGTAGGAAAAATGAACAAGCGTCTACTAAAGATTCTTACTTACCTGAACTGCATTGACCAGCAAGCATAGAGAGGACATGCCCCTGAAGGGGCAGTCTCAAAAACTTTAAAAGCATCGCTAAGACAGGAACACGCTGTCCCCTTTCCACCTGAGCCCAGCCAGTGAACAAGGGAAGTTGTCCCGGAACGCGTGTGGCACCAGTGGCGAAAAACATGCTGGAAGGTCCGTTACCGGTCTTGTTGCTGTCATCCGAATAAAGAAGCAAAACAAACGCTGCGTGTGGTCTCCTCAATAAGCGAGCAAGCTTCATATGGTATGTTTTGTGGCCCGCTCTGGCCACGAGGAAACCCCCCTGTTGACGGTACAGGTCCGTGTGCTTCTGACTCACGAGCACACAATGGAGCAACGTTGCGGATTTGGCTGACACAAGCAAAGCAACAAGACGGCAGCGCACCATACAGCAACCTAATGGATTCAGTATATTGGTAGGAAAAATGAACAAGCGTCTACTAAAGATTCTTACTTACCTGAACTGTATTGACCAGCAAGCATAGCGAGGACACGCCCCTGAAGGGGCAGTCTCAAAAACTTTAAAAGCATCGCTAAGACAGGAACACGCTGTCCCCTTTCCACCTGAGCCCAGCCAGTGATCAAGGGAAGTTGTCCCGGAACGCGTGTGGCACCAGTGGCGAAAAACACGCTGGAAGGTCCGTTACCGGTCTTGTTGCTGTCATCCGAATAAAGAAGCAAAACAAATGCTGCGTGTGGTCTCCTCAATAAGCGAGCAAGCTTCATATGGTATGTTTTGTGGCCCGCTCTGGCCACGAGGAAACCCCCCTGTTGACGGTACAGGTCCATGTGCTTCAGACTCACGAGCACACAATGGAGCAACGTTGCGGATTTGGCTGACACAAGCAAAGCAACAAGACGGCAGCGCACCATACAGCAACCTAATGGATTCAGTATTTTGGTAGGAAAAATGAACAAGCGTCTACTAAAGATTCTTACTTACCTGTACTGCATTGACCAGCAAGCATAGAGAGGACACGTCCCTGAAGGGGCAGTCTCAAAAACTTTAAAAGCGTCGCTAAGACAGGAACACGCTGTCCCCTTTCCACCTGAGCCCAGCCAGTGATCAAGGGAAGTTGTCCCGGAACGCGTGTGGCACCAGTGGCGAAAAACATGCTGGAAGGTCCGTTACTGGTCTTGTTGCTGTCATCCGAATAAAGAAGCAAAACAAACGCTGCGTGTGGTCTCCTCAATAAGCGAGCAAGCTTCATATGGTATGTTTTGTGGCCCGCTCTGGCCACGAGGAAACCCCCCTGTTGACGGTACAGGTCTGTGTGCTTCAGACTCACGAGCACACAATGGAGCAACGTTGCGGATTTGGCTGACACAAGCAAAGCAACAAGACGGCAGCACACCATACAGCAACCTAATGGATTCAGTATTTTGGTAGGAAAAATGAACAAGCGTCTACTAAAGATTCTTACTTACCTGAACTGCATTGACCAGCAAGCATAGCGAGGACACGCCCCTGAAGGGGCAGTCTCAAAAACTTTAAAAGCATCGCTAAGACAGGAACACACTGTCCCCTTTCCACCTGAGCCCAGCCAGTGATCAAGGGAAGTTGTCCCGGAACGCGTGTGGCACCAGTGGCGAAAAACATGCTGGAAGGTCTGTTACCGGTCTTGTTGCTGTCATCCGAATAAAGAAGCCAATCAAACGCTGCGTGTGGTCTCCTCAATAAGCGAGCAAGCTTCATATGGTATGTTTTGTGGCCCGCTCTGGCCACGAGGAAACCCCCCTGTTGACGGTACAGGTCCGTGTGCTTCAGACTCACGAGCACACAATGGAGCAACGTTGCGGATTTGGCTGACACAAGCAAAGCAACAAGACGGCAGCGCACCATACAGCAACCTAATGGATTCAGTATTTTGGTAGGAAAAATGAACAAGCGTCTACTAAAGATTCTTACTTACCTGAACTGCATTGACCAGCAAGCATAGCGAGGACACGCCCCTGAAGGGGCAGTCTCAAAAACTTTAAAAGCATCGCTAAGACAGGAACACGCTGTCCCCTTTCCACCTGAGCCCAGGCAGTGATCAAGGGAAGTTGTCCCGGAACGCGTGTAGCACCAGTGGCGAAAAACATGCTGGAAGGTCCGTTACCGGTCTTGTTGCTGTCATCCGAATAAAGAAGCAAAACAAACGCTGCGTGTGGTCTCCTCAAAAAGCGAGCAAGCTTCAAATGGTATATATATATGTATATATATAATATTATATATTATCTACTGGCGGTCGCCAGTAGATAGTTATAGTTAGGACCGTGTTTCCATAGGAAATCCGCAACATTCTATTTGGAATAACTTTGGCGCCGGTTGACGAATCGTCAAAATAGGTGGGGCGCTCTGCTCCGCTCCTACCCTGAAAGTCTCAGGGGGATTCGTCAAGCGGGGGCTGAGAAAAAAGGGGGGTCCCAAAACACGTTTTCCCCATGCAATTTTCCATAGCGACCTTTAGTCCAAGGTACAGCCAGAATGGCTGAACAGAATTACTTGAAATTTGGCAAAGAGGTAGTCCTCAGGTCAGGCATGTGCCTTTTGCATATATGGTGTCAATCCGTTCAGTAGTTCCTGAGAAAATCAAATCACATACATATCTGGGCGGAGCCTAACCACACATCTCATCGTGAGATCTGATTGGTTGTCAGTACTTCATCCAAGAATTGTTGGCAGCCATCTTGGGACCAATATACATGATAGCACCTCATTAAAAAGCATTGCAGTTAATAGAAGGTTTTAAGACATTAGTTACATTATAAATCATTTGTTGATGGTACCATACTCATTTTAGGAATTCTGGTGTGTTCTAAGGTGATTTTACCATGTGAAAAAGCCTTCTGCTGTAATATCACAAACCATGTTTGAGAGAAAACTATTTTCTCATACTTTTCCCACAGAGGTTTGGAAGGTGATCTATAACCTAAACTGAGAGCATATTTTCTGTAAATTCACATTATCTTTCTCAGTCATGTAAGAATGAAGTCTGACATTCTCAGTAAAAGATGTACATCCAACAAGGGCAGAGACTGTCAGTTGATTCCTTTGTGTTCTACTGCAGCTTCCCAGAGTGCTCTAAAGAACAACTAGAGCGCTAACAGTCTTACTTATGACAAAAGTATGGCACACCTGAAGCCATCTTGATTGGAATAAAGTGGTAACACTTAAAACATTTAATTTACAAAGGAACAAAATGAGGGGGTTCATTTTGCCATATAAATTATGATTAGTGCTGCAGAAAGAAAAACTAGGGCACATTTTGACTTCTGAAATCCTCTCTTATTTCATAAAAACATTCTGACATGCAGACTGAAACATGCACTTTGAATACCAGCAGCAGACTTGCCTGGTGAGCAGTAGCTTTACTACAGTGATCTAATGAGCAACTAGAGTGCTAACATTCAGAATTGATGGAAAATGTGTGACACATCTGAATGCCTTCTTGATTGAATCAAAGTAAAAAACTGAAAATATTTGCTACTGAGGAGACTGCAGTAAATGAGGAAATTAGGAAACTTCATAACAAATAAATCTCCCAAGATGGCCACCAGAGACAAAAGAGCCCAAATGTAGCCCAAATATCACCCAGATGTAGCCCAAGTATAGCCCAATGACAGAATGTCCCAGAGTGTTCTTAAGAACAACTAGAGTGCTTACTGTCTTACTTATGACAAAAGTATGGCACACCTGAAGCCATCTTGATTGGAATAAACTGGTAACACTTAAAACATTTAATTTAAAAAGGAACACAATGAGGGGGTTCATTTTGCCATAGAAATTATGATTAGTGCTGAACAAAGAAAAATTAGGGCACATTTTGAGTGACTTCTCAAATCCTCTTTTATTTCATTAAAACACTCTGATATGCAGACTGAAACATGCACTTCTAATACTATCAGCAGACTTCCGTGGTGAGCAGTAGCTTTACTACAGTGATCTAATGAGCAACTAGAGTGCTAACATTCAGAATTTATGGCAAATGTGTGACATATCTGAATACCTTCTTGATGGAATCAAAGTAAAAAACTGAAAGCATTTCCTACTGAGGAGACTGCAGTAAATGAGGAAATTAGGAAACTTCATAACAAATAAATCTCCTAAAATGGCCACCAGAGACAAAAGAGCCCAAATGTAGCCCAAATATCACCCAAATGTAGCCCAAATGTAGCCCAATGACAGAAGTGTGCAAAACACTTATTTTTTGTGTATTTGCAGTTTTATATAGTGCAGACTTGTCAGGTATCGGAGTGCTTTCCATGAACATTGGTTACATCACACAAGATCAAATTCATTTTGGTTGTAGACATGGGGAGATTAAGTGATTTGACCAGAATCACAGAATGTTGAGCTGAAGCAGAAACTCCAACCTGGTTCCCCAGTTGCAAAGTCTGCAGCTCTGGAAGTAACAACACACCCTCTCCCCTTGGATGCAACATTTAATCAAGTGGTCAACTGGATAAAAAAACTAAGATTACAAATAATTTAAAAGTTCTTTGTCGCTCTTTGAAAACTCAGAAAATATGTCCTCATTTTAGTTTTTTAGAGCACTAACCATAATTTTGATGCAAATAAGACCCTCTCATATATGTAATTTCTAAAGGAAATGCTCTAGGCATTACAGTTTTGATTACATCAAGATGACGTCAGGCATTCCACACTTTTGTAATAAATATAGAATGTTAGCAATCTAGTTGTTCATTGGGATACTGTTGAGAGGCAGAGGCCAGGGGCACAGACTCTGAAAATAGAAGGCAGGTAGGAGAGTGCAGAGGCAACAATTTGACCACACTAGGCAGGCAGGAAGGGCAGTGGCAGCACAACAGACTGTGGAGGGCAGTGGAAAGGGGGGCAGGGGCAACAAACCAACAATACAGGACTGGCAAGAGAGGCTGTGGCAATATAATAGACCATTGTGGGCAGAAGGAAGAGGCAGTGGTCATACAACCATTCATGCCAACAGACCCATTTCAGCCAGGAAACGTCCAATGTTTTTAAGCTCAAATGGGCTTTACTTGATCTGTTTCCTGTCTACAATCTTCTCTTTTTCAATGTAACTATTGGGGAAAATCAATACCCCAGTTTTATTTCAAAATCTCCCTCTTACCAAGTTCAAAATGTTCGCAAGTATGGTACATTGGATCATGGTAGGCAGGAGGAATTGGGGTAGGGACATGGACTCAGATAACAGAGGACAGGAGGGACATTGAGAGGTGCACCAAACTGACCCTACAGGGCAGGCATCAGGGCTTGCAGCAGCACAATACACCACACAGGGCATGCGGGACGGGAGTGCAGCACAACAATTCATAGAAAGCAATAGGGAGGGGACAGGACCATGCACATGGACAACAGACAACAGAGAGGAAAGAGGCAATGGTAGCTAGCTGACCATAATGGACAGACAGGAGAGAAAGCTGCAGCATAACAGACCATAAAGGGCAGGAGGGACGGATCCGGGGCATTACAATGGAACCGACAAGCCAGGAGGGAGGGAATAGGGGTCTGCACATGGAAACAGAGGGCTGGGGGCAAGGGGGCAGGGCAGGAGCAGCAAGATGACCATGGAGGTCAGGCAGGATGGGCACTAGAAACAAGACACACCATGGAGAGCAACAGTGAAACTATGATGGCATACACACAGACCTTGGAGGGAAGATGGGAGGGGGTCAGGAGCAGCTAGCTGACCACACAGGGAAGGTGGGTGGGGCCATGGCAGCACAGAAGACCATGCATGGCAAGCGGGAGGGTTAGTGGCAGCACAATGGCTATGATGGGCAAGAAGGAGGGTGCAGGGGCATGCACAAAGGACCATGGAGGATAGAAGGGAGGGTCAGGACCTGGGCACAGTCAAGAGAGTTCAGGGGAAGGGGCCTCACAACAGACTGCGCGGGGCAGGCAGGAGGAGCAGTTGCAGCACAACAGACCAGGGAGGGCAGAAGGGTGTGGCAGTAAAATGGACCATGGAGGACAGGAGGAAGGGGATAGGGGCATGGCATGTGGACAGGCAGGGTGGAGGTGGCAGGGACAGGTTACAGTCATCTGACAATGCTAGGCAGGTGGTAGGGGAGTGGCAGCTCAACAGAACACTAAGAGTAGATAGGAGTGGCAGGTCCATGGAACATGGTGGTCAAAAAGGATGGAGCAGGGGCATGCACAAAGACATCGGAGGGCAGGGGGAAGGAGAATAGGGGCAGCAAGCAAAGCACAGAGGCTAAGCAGGAGGTCAATGATGGGCCATAGAATTGGGCAATGGAGGGCAGGATGAGTGGACTGGTACATCATGCTAAATGCAGGGCAGTGGCAGCACATCAGACCATGCATGGCTGGAGGGAGGAGGCTAGTCCATGGATTCAGACAACAGAGGATAGGGAGGAGGTGGATGGGGCAGCAAGCTAATTGTTCATAGAAGGTGGGTATTAGGAACTTTATTGTTTTTAAAATGTGTGTCTGTGCGAACTACTTAAAATATGAACAAGTATGCAGCATAATCTCACTTTTATTCAGGAAGAAAAGGACGTTTGGGACTGTAACTCGGGGCTCACTTGGCAGAAACATCCCCTGACCCTCCACCCCCCATCACAAAATGTAATGCCCGTGAAAAGGGTAGGTGGACACAGTGTTATATAGAACATAGTCCTGAGAGCACGATTGAAAATGAAAACTAGATATAGTATATGGTATAAACTATGCACCAAAAAGTGTGATATAAGATGAACCGGGGCGTGAAATATAATATGCAATACATTGTGCGCAATGACAGATTCATTGGAGAGCGCGAGATAGCACAGGCACTAGCGCTTGCTATGTGATATGCGCCTTGGAGTGTAATATGCACAGGGCAGTGTTGTGTAACCTAAGTAGTCTCTAAAGTTGTAATATAAAATATGTGCTGGGAAGTGTAACATTGCATATGCACTGTGACAAAGATATGGATCCCATATTGTAATATGTATGGCATAGCGCTGTGCTTTATAACATAGGCATCGAGGAAGGCACGTTAGATTGGGCAATTTAACCCGTGCGAAGGCAAGTGTTGCATGACATATTCACGGGGTGGTGTTACAGTGCACATGGGCTAGAGAGTGTCATAGCATACGCACTAGCTGGTGGAATACAACACAGAGGTGTGTGGCACTCGGCGGGCACTGGTGGGTGTAACACAGCATTGGGCTCAGCCAGGAGCACGCTGTGACTCTCAAGTGAGGTTTGTCTCCTTTCCAGAGAGTAAAATAAAAAGTATTACACATCCGGCGGTGGATGTGTGTTTTATTAACCGTGAGGGGGTTTCTTGCATAGTTTGGTCGAATTTTTGTCGAATCCCCTTTGAATGGCTTGGTGTGCATGTGTATTAAATGTGCCCGTCAATAGCTACCCATGTTTGTATAAATAAACGACAAGGGTGTCTACTTGGAGAGTACCCACCAGCGGGTGCGCCGGGATTAGGCACTGTAGGGTGTCAGACATGTCAGAGCTTCACTAGCGGTGTGAATACATTCTACGTGGATTCATTGTATGCATAGTCGCCTTTTAATGAATATCACGCAAATCGTCATGGTGATAGGTACATACGGTTTGTCCAGAATGTCCTAGGTGTTTCTATAAATATATATTTTAAAAAAAAAATTAAAAACAAAGGCCGGCCCCGGGGGATGGGGTCCCCGGGGCCATAAGTGGCCTGAGGAGGGGGGCAACACAGCCCCCCCTCCTAAAGAATTCATTTTTTTTAAAAAGGCCATGACCTGGGGGTTGGGGTCCCCGGGGCAGATTGAGGCCTTGGGAGGGCCAAATTAATTTTTTTCAACAAAAAAAATTAGGGTGCAGGCCCTGGGGGATGGGGTCCCCAGGGCTAATAAATTAGAAAAAGAAAGGGGGCCACACAGCACTCCTTCTTAAAAATAAATAAATAAAAGACCGGCATCGCGCCGGAGGCCACGCCCCCTCCTTGCAGCACTCTGCAAACGCGCCCCCTGGCCAGTTGTAAGTTGAGGAATTAATTCCCCTTCAATACTGAGGGTCCCTGAGGGCCAACTAGCCCAACAGGTATCTCCAGTATGTGCCAGGGAGCTGCGTTGCAGACAGGTGTTCTGAGGCCACGCCCCTTTTTACACCTCCATGCAACACAGCTCTGTGGCGCTTACTGGAGGTACCTAGTGGGCTAGTTTGACCCTAGGGACCCTTAGGATTCAAGGGGACTTAATCTCTCAACTCAGAACGCCCACAGGCCCTGTGGCGCATTTTTAAGTTGGAGAAATAATTCCCTTTCAATCCTGAGGGACCCTGGGGTCCAACTAGCCCACCAGGTGCTTCCAGTAAGCACCACTGCTCTGCGTTGCAGAGAGGTGGTGCAGGCCGTGCCACTTTTTACACCTCTCTGCAACACAGCTCTGTGGCGCTTACTGGAGGTACCTAGTGGTCTAGTTGGACCCTAGGGACCCTCAGGATTCAAGGGGACTTAATCTCCCAACTTAAAACGGCTACAGGGCGTGTTTACACAGTGGGGAAGGGAGGGGACGGGGCATGAGGTGACGTGTTCAAACGCGCCCTGTGGTGCGTTTTAAGAGGTAGTTTTAATCCCCTGCCCTATTATATACTAGGGGCTTACAGAGGAGGTCATGCTAATCACAGGGGGACCCCAACACATAGTGTGCCCTAGTGTATGTAGGTGTTTTCACTGTATTCTGAGTGTCTTTTAACATAGCACTGGCTCTAGGACTGGTTAGTCAGACTCAGTTACCACCAGTATCCGTCTGAAAAAGTTGAGGGTACAGGATGATTTTGCAACAAGGCTTGTTTCTGCTCTTCTGTTTGTTCTTTCTGCACGTTATACTTCTTCCTGCACTTTTCTTCGTCTTTGAGGACTTCTGTTGCTTCTTTCTGCATTTCTTTTTTTTCTTTCTGTGCGTTTTTCCTTCTTTCTTCACATGTCCTATCGCTGTAGGCATAGCTAGAAATTAGCATTTAAAAAACCTTTGAAATTCACTGAAAAAAACATAGGTTTCAGGCACGTTATAGCTAGGAATTAGCATTTAAAAAACCTTAGAAATTCACTGAAAAAACCATAGGTTTCAGGGGTGTTATAGTTAGCTGGACTTTTCACTCGTACAAAACCATAGAAATTCCCCCGTTATAGTTAGTTAGTGGTAGACCTCCTCTCCCCCTAATATAACCTTTGATACACACATTCAAAAATTGAAATTTTCAAAACAATGGACATACCAATACCAGTTACAACAACCTATTCAGTAATTATAAGATCCACATCCACTCATTCACCAACAGTCCTATACAGTCACTCATACATGTACTCACTCATCATATGTACTCATACACCCATACATCCTGTTACACAATGCCACTCATCCATAAAGTTACTCACACACATAGTCACTCATGCTAATAAAGAATCAAACATGCGTTTACCTGCATATACAGTTATACACACACCACCACACTTACTTCTACAGAAACTTACACATACTTAGTCTTTTTAACAATCACTTATAGAAACACATACTTATTCATACAGGAGCTCTTTCAATCTCTCACTCTCACATATACTCACTTATATACACCAATAGTCACATATACTAGTTTAAAACATATGTGGTTACTCATAGAGACACTATTGAGACAGTCATTCACTCACTAACACACCCATGCACACACTCATCCACACATACAGTCCTACACACATGCTGTCTTCAACACATACAAACAGTGAGTCACTCATTCATGCACCTATGCACTACGTAATACCCCCCACCGAACCATACAGTCATCAGACACTTATACTGATACTCATAAAACCAACTAATAACCTATATAGACACTCATGTAGCTACTCACCAACCCATGCAGCCACTTATACACAAAGTGAGAGACTGATACAGATATTTACATATTTAAACATTACTCACTAAGCCATGTATTCACTAAGATACACTTAATCAGTCAGTTATACAATCAATTTTTCCAAAACAAATCATCCATTTAGACACTTATATACCCATTTATTCTTCCATCGACCTTGAGATATACATATAAAAAAATATGTAATTTTCAGAAAAACACACATTCATTGGATGATGTCATCAGTGATGTCATTTGAGATGTCATCAGTGATGTCATGAGTGATGTCACTGACCATGTCATGAGTGATGTAATATGTGACGTCATCAGCAGTGCATTGCGGGCGCGCGAGTTATAGTTAGCTGAACTAACTATAACGGGGGAATTTCTATGGTTTTGTACGAGTGAAAAGTCCAGCTAACTATAACGCCCCTGAAACCTATGGTTTTTTTCAGTGAATATATATATGTATATATATATATATATATTTATATATATCAAAGAGATACAGTGAGAAATTCCCTGCTTGAAATATGATAGTATGACAGTTTTAGATAAGATGTCCGATTTCTTATTGATAATGTATATATAACAAAGGGATCCAGTGAGAAGTTTATGAAATATTGTTAATTACATACTATGGTAATGTCCATTATGGTGTTATAGAAGTGAACCGCAAGCAATCAGAAATTAATTGAGAGCTCTTTATGTGTTGTAACCAGGAGCAAGGTCACAAAAAAACTTAGGCCCTGGGGTGTCCCCCACAGAAGATAAAGGCAAACAGATTAGTCAGGTGAACAAGATAGAGCACCCGAGCCCTTGAAAAAATAGAACATACATGCCAGCAAAGGTAAAAGTTGAAAAGTGATTACAGGAGTGTAAAAAACTGGCCCCAAGGCTACTCACCAAGTATCACAATAACAATTCCAATCTGTTTTAGTTTGAAGAAAGAAGGAGAAAAACAACAAAATTTAACAACTGTGTTGGGCTGTCAGGGAATTGTTGAATATTATGGACGAAACGTAGGACATAAACATGTGTCGGTTGTCCTGTTGTAAAACGAGTGGTAGATGAATCCTGAGTACTACCTCCATAACGGAGGAACTCGGCAAGGAAAGATAAATGTATGACACATGTATTGTTAAGAAAATTATATGAATAAATCCAGCATCTGACAGTAAAAGGTAGTAAAAATAAAGTCTGCAGTATACTCGCAAAACAGAGATGAGGTACATAAAAAAAGTTTGGTGCTCCCAATAACAGGGAAATATACAGTGATCAAAACTAGCGAGCAGGGACCACGGTAAAAAATTATAAGAAAAGGGGACTTCATCCCGAAACCAGCAGTGCGTCAAGAGATGCATTTTGCAGATTGGTGGAGAAAGGGGGCGTGACCTCCAAAGTCCTCTCAGCAATCCCGTTGTTTGGGACTTACTGAAGGTAACAGGAGGGCCCCCAAGGACCCTCAGCAGCCAAAGGGACTTCATCCCCCTTAATTCCCCAACCTATTTTGCACCAGAGTGGTGGTGTAAGGCAGCAGGGCCTCTTGGGACTTGCCGGTCTATTTTATCATTCTCTTTTTTTTAACATTAGGGGAGGCAGGCCGTGTGACACCCCTTCCCTGGGCCGTTTTCATCCTCGGAGACTCCATCCCCTGGGGCCAGGCCTTTTTGCAATGGGGGAGGGGGCTACACGCCCTCCTCCCCAGGCCTCTTTCAGACCCTGAGACTCCATCCCCGGGGAACAGCCTTTTTTTTAAGAAATGGGGGGGCCATGTGGCCTGTTGAGCTGGCTCAGTGCACCGTCTTATACTATCCGTCATAATTTACATTTCACCTGGAGCCCGCCATCCGTATTCCAGCTGAGATTGAGTGGGTAGCGGTACGCTACAGTCGACCCCAAGATTGGCCAGTGACCTGAGCCCAGCTCGCGCTACGCATCGCCAGTACCCTCCGCCTGTGATGCTGCAGGAGATACGGTGCAGTGGCGTGGGTTGTCTGGAGGCATCGGACCGCTATCTGCTCGGCCCTCATTAAACGTGGAGCGAGCCTACGCTCTACAGGTTTCCCCTCAGCTTGTTTTGGCGCTGCAGATCTCGATTGGCTGGGCAGCCCTCTCCGCGAGTTTGCCTTGCTCAGCCAAGTGAAACTGTCTGCTGTGCGTGCCGCTCTGAGCGGCAGCTAATTGAGCCTGTGGTTGCGGCTTGCAGTGGGTCTCGGGCTTGCTGCTGCGGGTGCGACGGTGGGGGTTCCTGGACCCGGAGCCCTTCCGGCGGTAAGTGAGGCACTGCTACCCTCTTGCGCTCTACTCTAGGCCCTCCAGCACTCCCCTACCCTGAAATAATCTGCATATAGCGGCCCCGTAACTGGGATCCTGTGCGTAGGTCAGTTTTAGCCTGCCTGCTCTCTGGGTGCCTTCACCTCTGGAGGCCCTCATGCTGGGACATGGTGTGCTGGGAGGGCCACCATTCAGCCGGAGTGACTGAGCAAAAGGGGGGTGCTTTTATCTGCAACTTAACCCCCTCTTTAACTAAAGCACTTACCTGCATAGAACTCGGCCATATCTTTCCCTCAGCACCGGGTTGGATTACTGTGCAGTGTCAGCCTGGGGAGGGTGTGTCCCGGTCTCTTGACTGTGCTGATTACTCCTTTATGGTCCCTACTGGCGAAACACGTTCACTGATGACGCTAATCTTCTCAGCGTGGGGGGCGACTGCTGGATGCCCTTGGCTTGAACCTAGAGTTATTTCCTCCATCTACAGATACAGGATCGACTCCCGTTTACGCTGCCCTTCATCTTGCGACTGCGCTGGGTGGGCCCCTGGGTGTCTGCGCCCGGTGTCATTATCCAAATTGAGTGGGCAACACTCTTACTATGGGCAAGCCGGACAAAGCTTCATCGAAGTTGAACTTCAAACAATGCAACTATAGGCACAGAGACGATGCCTCTGAGACGTCGGCGGCTGGATCTGGTCAGGAGTCAGAGGCCACGGGCAGTGATATCAAGCAGATCTTGGCCACTATGCACAAAAGCCTTTCAACTATCGACGGCAAAATTGACTCCCTATCATACAGAATGGACCATATGTCGAAAAGATTGGACAAGAAGGCAGGGCACCTGGACATGTCTGAGCGGTGTATCACAGAGTTCGAGGAGGCACAGACTGAGGTGGGCAACACTCAGAGGCAGATTGGAAAGGTACTGGCGGCGCTCCAGGATAAGGTGGTGGACTTGGATGCTAGATCCCGACGAAGCAACTTGCGCATCACTGGCCTTCTGGAATCCACTGCTACTTTAGTCATTAAAATTTTTGTGGAGAGATTGCTCACTGATTTGCTGGGTGCTGAGACTATGTTTGTGTTGCAGCGCGCGCACCGGTCCTTGGGCCCCCGACCTGCCCTGGGTACGCCTCCACGCCCCATCATTGCCGAGCTATTCAATTACAGGGACAGAGATGTTGCTCTTAAAAAAGACATGGAACTGGGAGAATTAAGATATGAAGGCTCCTCACTCTCACTGTTCCCGGACTTTACTCTTAAGGTCCAAGAAGCTAGAAGGCAATTTGTCCCAATGAAAAGCAAGCTGAGAGAACAGTATATTGAATACGTGATGATATATCCAGCGAGACTGAGAGTGGTAGTTAATGGCTTGGCGAAGATCTTCACGGACTCTAAGTCTCTCCAAAAGGCCCTCAAAGAATGGAGGGTGAGGGAACAGAATCAGAGAGCCATGAACTCTGGAGAGTGGGCTTTGGACTCAAGCGAAAACCTGGATGATAACGACTAGTTATTATGACACGGTCTAGCTGTTTCTGTGTTGTCTCTCCAGTCCCTTTCTTGTTGTTTCAGATTCCTGTATAACAAGGTTGTTAAGTCTGTAACACGTAATACTTGATCTAAAGTTTGAATCTTCTTTGCCCCTTCTAGATCAAGCTATTGGGCCTAATCAGGATTCTGTGAGGCAGGGAGGCTGTTTATTTCCTTGCTAAATATTGTGAGAAGTTGGCCTGATATATGCTGTCCACTAGTTATAGTGGGCACCCTGTATTAGTCCAAACAACTCGTTATGGTGATAGGTTAAAGACAACCTTTATTGAAAGCTATCCTAATGGTAGCTATGGAGAGCAGCCTTCAGGCTAAGTCTTGAAGGAATGTAAAGCAGCTTGTTTTACCAGTCAATAATCTCTTGAATGACCAAATGAAAGGACAACCACATCAGGTATATATTTAAAATACATGTATTTCAGATAAAACACACCCCTCTAGTCTCGTTATGATCCTGGAGTTCAAAGTACTTAAGTTACAAGTTAGCAATCAACAGTACCAGCATAAATACACGTTTGGGCCCTAGGGGCATACCAAACCATATACCAAAAAAGTGGTATAAGAACCACGACTGAACTAGACACAAGGCCTAGAACCTGTAGAATCGCTGGGACCCACCCAAGGTAGTGGCACAGGGGACCCACGGGGGCCGTGTTGAGTGTGTGAACACAGCCGCCGGTTCCTGTTAGCATCTATGGGCAATGTCGCGGTTGGAAATTTAAAGATTAGGGACACTTAGAAATGGGTCAGGACCAAACCCTTTTGGACTTAGGAAGTTATAGGGCTAGCACCCATGAGAGCACTGGAGTACTCGTGATACCTCACCCAGGGAAGCCGGGTGCATAGATGTCTTTTGGTGTCGGGTCGCGTCGCGTCGTCGATTTCAATGGAAGCTGGCGAAGAAGTGCTGCTGCCGTGAAGAGGAGAAGTGTCCAAAGTGATCCAAGCCTGGATCTAGGATGGAAGGAACCTGAAAGGAGAGGGGACAGAATCTGGGTCACTTACCAGTGACCAAGGGCACTATAGACCAATGCCCACAAATGTCGGGTGCTTCAGGTGAGATGATAGGTGTCTTGACTCTTCAGCCACAAGGTCCAGGAGGTGCCGATGACAACCAGGAGCTGGATTCGAGCTGGCCCATGAAGTTTGTCGAGTGCTGCGGTGTCGGCGACCAGATTGGACCCAACAAGCCTTGGCAACAGCAAGTCACTTGGAATCAGAGAAAGGACGGCGGTGCAGACCAGCAAGGTCTGGGGGACTCAACCAGTGAGGGTAAGTCAGGGAAAATCTGGAGCTGCCAGGAAAGCCCAATCAAAAGAGGAATTGCCTTTGTGGGGACCTACTAGCCAATGGGCTACCAATCGCAAAGGAGCCTCAAGCGGTCGCACTGGAAACTGGCCCACGGGTCACTCGTTGAGTGGAGGCCAGAAATCTTCGGTGCAGGAGATGCTCAAGGCTGGGGCTACACGGAGCCCAAAGCACAACTTTGAGAAAGACCAGGAAGATGATGGATCAGCAAAAGATCACGGTGTTCAGGGTCACGGTTCCACGTGTCCTACAATAGCCACGGGCCTCAGCTTTGCTGTGGACTCAGGGTAGCCTCGGGGAAGTCTGGAAATCCACCTCTGGTGATGCAAAGACTTCAGCATCTGGTGGGAGCTTCAGTGATGCAGACCAGTCAGTTGCTTCTTTGGTGCCTGCCAAGCAGGGGAGTCACTCCTTGACCCCAAGGGAGATTTCTTCAGTCTTCTAAGCAAAGTAGAATGTCGAAGGTCCAGGATATATATTGCAGAGTTTCGTCCAGGGTAATCTAAAGTCGCAAGGACTGGGTTCCCATACTTATACAAAGTTTGGGGGTTGGACATACTCTAGGGACCCACCTATGGGAGGGTTTGGAAAGAGGGGTGGTTACACCCATTTCCTTTGTCCAGTTTCATGCCAGAGTAGGGGCAGATAGCCCCTGCATCCGGTTTGAACTGGACTATGCACAGGGACACCAAGTGTGCCCCCAGTGCAGGACTTCAAAGCACCAGAGAGTGCTCCCGCCCAGCCCTAATACACATCTGCCTGTCTGGGGAGGTGCTTACACCTCCCTGGGACAGGAAACCTATTGTCCAGGCCTCCCCTGCCGGAGTTTCGGTCAGAAGCAGGAGGCCAGACCCATGTCTGTGGCATCCATTTTGTGAAGCCAGGGCTGTAGAAAGTCCTACCGGTTTCGACCAGTGTGAACATGTCTCTCTCTCTAGGAGGGTGTAATGCTACCCCCCGTGGTAGTATTCCAAAGCGCTTGACACCAAACACAACATGTTTCCGTGCAGCCAGTCCAAAGTTAGCATATACAGCGAGGTTATAATTCACTTAAGAGTATATGGTCAGGCTGCACCACAAACAGCATCAGAGGAGGTACTCCGAACACTGCAGAGGGGCTCTGCTCATGCAGAGGCACCCTCTCACATAAAATCCAAGCACTTTGCCATCAGGATTGTTAAGGCCTGCCATAGGAGTGACTTATAGGTTTTATATGTGTGTGCAATGGTAGTGATATAGGTAGCCTATACCACTGTAAGGGGTGCAAACACCACCTTACCCAGGCTGCAGTAGCAGACCTTTGGTGTCATTTTCTAGTGCTTCCCAGGGGTGGCATAATACATGCTTCAGCCCCTGGTAGGCCTATGAGGTACCTATGCCCTAGGTACATAGTATACCATATACTAGGGGGTTATAAGGCACTCCAGAATCCATTTAGAAATGTACCTAATGTACATGGAAACCATTTTAGAGAGGAAGCAGCTAGGCTGGGGTCCTGATAAGCAGGGCCACAGCCAGACTAAGGTCGAAAAACAGTGAAACACCAGCAAAAAGTGGGGGTACCCATGTGAAGCAGATCCTACTCTCCTACACATATGGTCTATTCTATCATTGCTTAGTACGGTGGTCCCCATAGGGTGGTATATCATTCCTTGCTAGACGATGTGGTTTGTTTGGTGTTAATGTTATGCCTGGATACATCCGCCTCCACTGGTTACCCCCTGGGTGATTTATTGACTTTGCTTTTCTTTCTTTTACTCATTCATAGGTATTATTGTAAATGTTTAGGACTGTTATGGGGGTGGGATACAGGTCTCATAAGCTCAGTTGGGAAGGGCATTGTGTGGGTCAGGGGGTTGGTTTCTGTTTTCTTTTCACAGCTAACTTCTAAGACGTGGTGGGATCAGCTGCAAATGTTACATACAATGGGTTGCAAAGGACAAAATGGTTTGTCAACAGCAGAGGCTAGGAGATATGCCACGAAGCCAACCAGGCAAAGTCCGGTTCATCACTTGGAATGTCAGGGGCTTGAACGATTTTAGAAAGTTATGTAAAATTCTGGACTATCTCAAGCGTCACAAGATTGGCATTGCCTTGCTGCAGGAAATGCACTTATCCCCTAATAATTGCATGCGGAATAACAAGAGGCTTCAGGGTTCATTTCATGCGGCAGGGTTTACCTCTCACGCCAGGAGGTTTCTCACTTGGATTAACCCCAGATAGGAGATCACTCTGGCCGACCCTAAGAAGGATCCCAACGGCAGATATGTAGTTTCAAGGTGCCATGGTCCTTTATTTTATAAGTTTTTACTAGCTCAGATGTCAAACTGTCCTATGTTGCCTCAACTATGGGGCGGGGACCTGAACTGTGTTCTGAACCCCTTACTACATAGATCAGGTGGCCCATCGCGGTGCTTCTCAGCTGCTGCCAAAGCCATTTCCGACATTGCTATGCAATTGGGCTTGGTTGATATATGGAGGGCTAGACATCCAGGTGCGGGTGGGATCACTCACTACTCAGCCCATCATGATATACATACTAGAATAGACTACCTACTTCTGGATGGGTTGCTTCTCCTGCAGGTCCTAGAATGTACAGTATTGCCTTGCACTCTCTCAGATCACTCCCTAATGATTCTAGAGGTCGAAATTCCACTGCAAATTGTTGCCCCATTCCCATGGAGATTTCCCCCGCACTCATTACTTGACCCGGTGTTTAAGGCCGAGCTGGCCACAGCTATCACTCACTATTTTGACATCAACACTGATTTGGTTGAACACTTTGCTACAGTTTGGGAGGCTTTCAAGGTGTACATTAATGGGGTCACTATCAGCAAGCACACTGGTGTTCTCCATCAGGGGCAGAATTTCAACCCTGGGGAAAAAAACTGGGTGACTGGAGTCAGATCCTCTTGGGTGCGGCGATCCTCAGGTTGCGGATGCAATCAAAAGAACACTGGAAGAGTATAGCGAGGAGGCTGCCAATGAAGTTAGCAAAACCAAAGGAAATGATGGACGGAGTGTTGAACATTGCAAGCACTCACCCCCAGTCAACTGATCTGGGTTTAATCCACCACCGTTCTTTAGCCCACTCTGCCACCCCAGTTCAGACATGGCCATATGCAAATCAGTCTGACCCTGTGCCTCATGGGAACAGTCCAGCCCGAACTGCCAAGCCATGTCTTCCCTGGACCGGAAAACAAGCTTCCTAGGACCGGTTTCTGGCATTTCAGCCGTCTTCAGCCAGGCTTGCTTGAATCCAGTGGCAAAGTGAGCAAGGGACTCACGTCTGAGCATACCCTGCCAACTTATGGCGAACAAAGCAAAACCAAAGGAAATGATGGACGGAGTGTTGAACATTGCAAGCACTCACCCCCAGTCAACTGATCTGGGTTTAATCCACCACCGTTCTTTAGCCCACTCTGCCACCCCAGTTCAGACATGGCCATATGCAAATCAGTCTGACCCTGTGCCTCATGGGAACAGTCCAGCCCGAACTGCCAAGCCATGTCTTCCCTGGACCGGAAAACAAGCTTCCTAGGACTGGTTTCTGGCATTTCAGCCGTCTTCAGCCAGGCTTGCTTGAATCCAGTGGCAAAGTGAGCAAGGGACTCACGTCTGAGCATACCCTGCCAACTTATGGCGAACAAAGCAAAACCAAAGGAAATGATGGACGGAGTGTTGAACATTGCAAGCACTCACCCCCAGTCAACTGATCTGGGTTTAATCCACCACCGTTCTTTAGCCCACTCTGCCACCCCAGTTCAGACATGGCCATATGCAAATCAGTCTGACCCTGTGCCTCATGGGAACAGTCCAGCCCGAACTGCCAAGCCATGTCTTCCCTGGACCGGAAAACAAGCTTCCTAGGACCGGTTTCTGGCATTTCAGCCGTCTTCAGCCAGGCTTGCTTGAATCCAGTGGCAAAGTGAGCAAGGGACTCACGTCTGAGCATACCCTGCCAACTTAAGGCGAACAAAGCAAAACCAAAGGAAATGATGGACGGAGTGTTGAACATTGCAAGCACTCACCCACCTTGATGAATACAGGCCCCAGCTAGGCCCGCAAAGCGAAGGGGTTCGCTCTCCTGTAACGGAATCTATAAGGAAGTTGGCACGGAAACTGCAAAGTACAAAAACAACGTTTATTAACCCTTAAGGGTGGTCCTACAATCCACATAACACTCTTCAGTATTGCATGGAGTAGCACAAAGAACATTCGTACACAGTCCCCTTTTATACACAGCAGAGGGGCTCATAGTGGGTGGATACAACATGAGGTCGAAGAACATTACCGTTTATGGTCATTCTCGATACTGAATCAATACATGGGCGGAGCCAACACACTCCTTAAGCCCGCAAAAGGACATGGTCAAGCAAGGCTAATTATAACAGATGTGGTCAAGTCTGGGCATGCGCCAGACGGACAAGAGAGAGCTATTTATAAACTGTTGCTAGGCAGATTACAAGAGCAACTAACACAGAGGTCGGACTCTCCTCGTGGTGAACACATGGCAGCATGCCAATACAAAATGGAGTCCGGACTTCGGTCAACATAACGGAGAAAACATGATCGCAAGGCAAAGCATTAATGTTTTCAGTAAATGCTTAATCACTTTTCTGCTTTAATTTACAACAGACGACCCTTTCAGCATTTACTGAAGACATCCGGTTTCCAAGAATAATCATCATATATATCAATTATCATCATTCCCTTAACCTCTTTAGCTAGACCCTTCTGGCGAGCAACATCGGCAATAGCTTTCTTATCTGGAATGCAGAATGAAATGCATACGGAACAGCACAATGGTCCACATTGAATACACATACAGAAAAGGAACAGAATTGCTATAATAATGCAGAGACCAGTTAAGACCTTCCATCCCCTGGCAGTAACCAACGCCCAAAACCATCCAGAAAAGGACCAAGTGCCGTTTTCCGTGTGGATTTCAGCTGCTATTTTATGCAGCTTGTTAATGGCGTTATAAACGGATGGCGTATGATCAGGGATGAACACACAGCAGCTACTTCCAATAATTTTACAGGCTCCACCTCGATCAGCTAGCATTACATCTAATACCATACGATTCTGTAATGCAACAATCCGAGTTATTTGTAACTCTTCCGTAAGATTCCCAAGAGCAGCAGCAGTCTGATTAGTCACAGCTTCTACCACTCTTGTTAATCTTCGGATCTTCCTACTATTCAAAGCAGCTCCAACAAAGAAAAACAGTCCTAAGTTAAAATCAATATACTGTTGCAAGCTGGTATCGGTTTGATCCACATCATCAATTGATAGAGTACGTTTATATCTATTTACTGTCACATTATTCAACAGTTTTAAATCCTTATGATATGACGCGGGTGCTAAGAATACAGGAGGTAATAGGAATGATACATAGCATACCCCAGACCACCCAGCCGGCAAACGGTAATAACCTTTATTTCCACATACAAAGTAGGTATTATGGGATGCTAGGAAGGTACTATTATTTAACCCATCGATGTTTAATACGGTTATGCAATCACTGACACCAACAGGGATAAAACCCACACTCTGGACACACAGGTCCGCTTGGGCTTGTGCTACTTGGATTACGAATTTGTCCTTCCCCACAGTGTCTCTGGTGTTCGTGAAGATATAGGGGATGGATTCATTGTCCGGTCGGTACTCTTCCCATTCCCAAATTGTCCCATTCGCTTGTGGATATCCATTCTTGTCCTGATGGCATTCTTTATTAAGTCTGAAAAGCAATCGTCCCACTGTCGGTTTCCGAGTGGCAAACAACAAAGTGTACCATGCTCTACAAGAGCCATTATGAGAGAAAGGAAGTGGTATGAATGGCGTACCTCCTTTCTTCTGATGGGCTGGCATCATCCCACATATCCAACAGTTCGTAGCGTTTGTAGCAACGTGGGTGTGATGCAGCATCTGAATGAAAGTGTTATTCAAATAGGATTGTCGATGCTTCAACTCTTGATATGGCAATGTATAAAAGTAGTGCTCCGCAGGCACTGGAGTTGTCAACACAAGCGTCTTTCGAGCAGGAGTTGCCTCCTCCACAAACCATGTGGTTATACCAACGATAGCTACTGTTAGCATGAACCCCAACGCACAAAGAATTTTCTTCTTCTCCATGTCAAAGGAAATAATACCCTGATATCTTCCTGAAACTAAAAAGTCTGTCAGAACTCTTCCCCTTGGGCAGCGGTTGATTTCTTCACCAGCGGGCCAAGACGGGTGTCGCTACACTAATGCAGGGCTGATCCCCCCCCCTTGCCTCATCGGCTCTCCGTTTCACTAACCCAAGGGCCGTTCTGACAGTATGTCCCGGTACTGGAAACCTCACTTCCTTGGTCGCAGATGATATCGCCTTCCTCCAGAAGTCGCGTGGTCCGGAAAGAGCTCCTCAGTGTCGTTTGGCTCTGCAGCACGGCCTGTCTCTGCTGCTAGGATGTCTCGTTGATCGGTCAGCACGGCAGACTCCACCAATCCGGGCGGTACCTTTCGACAGTGCAGGGAATGGATCCAATTCTTCCTGTTCGAGACTCGCACTGCCGTCCTCGTTGCAAGGAGGACTTGCTCAGGTCCTACCCATCTCGGCTCCAAACTGTTCGTTCTGTCGAAGACTTTCACCATAACATGATCTCCGGGCCGGAGACCATGTCCTTCGCCGATAGACCGATCAGGGAGCGCCTCTCGGACCTGTTGATGAATAGAAACCAAGTTATCCGTTAACTGTGCCAGATAATCGCTCATCATTACACAAGGTACATCATACACAGCCTTAGGCCTTGGTGGACCCCAAATGTTCATTGGGCGTCCGAATACTATTTCGTATGGCGTAAGGCCGGTTCGAGAGTGTGGCACTGACCTAATTGACAATAACGCCAGTGGCAGGGCGTCTGGCCAAGTCAAAGACGTTGAAGCTTGGATTTTGGCGATCTTAAGCTTCAGTGTACCATTATATTTCTCGACTAGTCCTGCAGACTGAGGGTGGAACACGGCGTGGAACTTCTGGGTGATGCCTAGGCCCTTCAAGACATACTTTATAACATCCGCTACAAAGTGAGGGCCATTATCACTCCACAGAAGTCTACAGACGCCGTATCGAGGGAAAAACTCTTTTAGCAGTAGCTTCGCCGTGGTCATTGCAGTATTGTCTTTCGTAGGGTACGCCTCAACCCATTTACTGAAAGCGCAATCCACTACTAGAACATACTTCAAATTGTTACAGCGCTCAAGCTGGATGTAATCCATCTGCAGAACCTCAAAGGGTGCAGTGGGTGTCGCAAATCCTCCTGCTGGAGTTCGAGTGCCTTTCCCTGGGTTATACTTCAGACAGATCATACAGGTCTGCACCACCCTCTTTGCCGTGCTAGCAATCTCTGGATGCTCCCAGACTTGGGTAAGCAATTTCACAATTGCGGAAGCTCCAACATGTGCTAGCCCATGTGCCATCTGAACCATAGGTTGTACAAAGGCCGTGGGTAATTTCCATCTATCCATCTGCTTATTTCTCCAGCAACCCTCGTCATCCAGTTCTCCTTCGCTAGCCCATTGTTCCCGCTCTTTGTCAGAAGCGGTCTTTTGTATTTCTCGCACTTCCTCCTTCGCATCATGCCATCTCTCCACCTGTGACTTTACTACATACATGGCAGTAGTACCGGGCTGCATCGCAGTCTCCCGTGCTACTCGATCCGCTAACGCATTCCCTTCTCCAACCTTATCAACCACTTTCCTATGGGCGCTACACTTAACAATGGCGATTTTCTTTGGGTATGTCAATGCAGTTAAAAGATTATGAACTAATTCTCCATGCATTATCTGTACTCCATGTGACGTTAGAAACCCTCTCTCCTTCCAGAGTAGGCCGAAATCGTGCGCTACTCCGAAGGCATAGCGGCTATCTGTATAAACATTCACACATAATCCTGTGCTGAGCTCACATGCTCGTGTTAATGCTATCAGTTCCGCTGCTTGAGCTGATTTCTGTGGTATGCGTGCTGTCTCCACTATCGTGTGTAATGTGGTAATTGCATACGCTGCTGAAGTCGTACCATCTGGTAGCTTCAGGCATGATCCGTCTACCCACAACTCTCCATCTACATCTGAAAAGGGCGTATCCTGGAGATCAATACGACCCTTTGTTTGTTCCTCAGTCACAAGAATACAATCATGCGCTTTCTGTGCCTCAGGCTGGGTCTCGGGGTATGGCAACAATGTGGCCGGGTTTAATGTCACGCACCTTTTTAACGTAATATGAGGAGCCAAAAGCGTCAACTCATATCCCGTTAAACGGGCACTGGTCAAATGCTGCGTCTTTGTTTGATTAAGCAGGGCATCAACAGCGTGGGGGACTAACACCAACAGTTTATGGGATAACACAATTCCTTCACTCTGCCGTATTGACACAGCTGTCGCCGCAACCGAGCGAAAACACCCTGGCAATGCTCGGGCGACAGGATCAAGTACAGCCGAAAAGTATGCACAAGGGCGCTGCTTATCGCCGTGCATCTGCACTAAGACTGATAATGCACATCCATCTTTCTCATGCACATACAACGAAAAGGGGCGACCCCCTCGAGTAAGGCAAAGGAGTCCAACTGTCGCTTCAAAGCCTGACTGTAAATACTAGGGCTTTCTGTATAACCTTGGGGAATTCTACAAAAACGATAAGATCTATTGTTTAATGTGAACCCAAAAAGAAATCGGCTATCAGGGTGAATGGGAATAGAAAAGAAGGCATTTTTCAAATCAATCACCGAGAACATGGTCGCCGTAGGCGGGACCAAGGTAAGCAACGTCGTGATATCAGAAACCACCGGGTACTGAGGTATCACGATCTTGTTTACCTCCCTCAAATCAATTATGAACCGATAGACCTTTGCATCCGTGTCCTTTTTCAAAATTGGGAGAATCGGACTGTTACAGATATTATAGGGAACTTCTTCCACTACCCCTACTGCGATCAAGTCTTGCACAATCTGTATGAGAGCCTCCTCGCCCTCCTGGGAAATACGATACTGCGGGAGGCGTGGTAGCACCGCCCCCTCCTGGACACTAATGTGGACCGGAGGAATCACCATTTGTCCCACATCTGTGTCCGAAGTCGCCCATAAAGCTCGGGGGAGGGTAGCCAACAATGCATCCTCTGATATCGTACACATCCGCCCAGACCGGGGGTAGTTGTCATTTAAGATCACCCTCACACCCTCAGGGGAGCAGCGGATTGTAGCCCTAAAGTACTTTAACATATCAAGGCCCATAATGTTATCCGGTGTGTACGGAGCAAGCAGAAACGGACAGGGCGCAGAAAAACAATCAACTGTAAATGCAAGGGGCTGTGAAAGAGGGCTTCGGGAGAGTGTACCGTCAAACCCTACCGATGTAACTATTGAGCCGGATGGGGGAGCCCCCGGAACCAAGTACCTAGACAATGCACTACGTGTCGCTCCTGTATCCACTAGGAACTGATCAGTAGAACCTAAAACCTCAGCCGATACATAAGGACCCGTCTGATCGACCGGCACCTCAACTGATTCGGACCCCCATCCTACGCATTCCTATGCATGCTGAGAATCATGATATCCCGATCGATCGATGTCCGATACATGATACTGGTGCTGGCGATCGAAAACATTTGAGCTATCTCGGTGCTGTCCAGCAGTATCGAAACGGACATTATCGTTGGAATTCCCTCTAAAGTTCGAGAAGCCCCCTCTACCTCTCGGGCCACCCGGAGTGTGCCCCTGACGCGAAGCACGCAACGCTGGGCAATCCCTGGCCCAATGGCCCAACTGCTTGCAATACGCACACTGGTTCCTATTCAAATCAGATCGGCCCGAAGGGGGACCATAAGATCCACCCCTTCCTCTATTATTATTACCCCGTCGGGGCGGGCCATATACTTGTGCTAACATCACCTTGGTTTTGAGATCTTTCGATTTCTTCTCCTCCTGGCCCTTCGCCTCGTGCTCCTGACGCTCATAATACTGAGCGATGGTCAGAAGGGCCGTCGGTGTCGCGGAGGACCAAGAACTCTCACTCGCTTTTAACCGGGCCGCAACTGCCGGTAGCAGATTGGCCACATATTTGTCCGCGAAAAGGTGGCGGCCCGTGTCGTCAGTAAGCGACTGGCCACTAAAATCATGAAACGTCTCCTCAAAGCGCGTAAAGAAGTCCGCGACTGACTCGTCAACTTTCTGTTTACATGCAGCTAACATATTCCAGTCAATCTTTTTAGGGGGGATAATCGTCTTCAACTTAGCCACAATAGCCGCAGGGAGATCTAAAATATTCTGGGGTGGTTTCTGTGCGGGCTTCCGTTCCCTATCCTCATCCTCAAGGTCAGACCACCGGGCCTTGAAGGCAACCGCATCATCTACCTTTCGGACAGAGCGCCACGTATCCGGCGGTAGGATAAGGCCAAAGAACAGGTCTATATCCGCTAAGGTCATAATGCAAGAATTCAAGGCCCCCTCGACTTCTTCATAGAAGGCCGCTGGATTCTTGCGGGGGTCAGGCAGCGCATTCTTTAATGCCATAACATCGGCCCTATGCCATGGAGTGTAAACCCAATTATATACAAAATATCCCCTTGCATCGGCGGAGTTAATATCCGAGCTAGTCCCTGCTCCCTTAGGAGGAACATACAAAGGCGCCGCCTCTCGCATTGGTTTAGCATGCACTATGTCATCCTTATCTGACTGGGAGGCGGATGGGTGGCCCCCTGCTGCAGACGAATCCGACTGCTTCTCCTCCTCCGTTTGTTGACGTGCTTTCTCTCTAAGGGCCAGCACCTCGTCCCGCAAAGCGAACAGCCGCCGAGCCGCCTCAGGAGCCTTAGGGGGAGAAAAAACACCATTACGTAATGCTCCGGCATCCGAAGACACTTCGTCAGGCTCAAGGACACTAGAATATTTTCGGAAAGCAGCAATTACTTCTTCTGCGAAATGAGACAGAAAATACACCCTCTCTCTATCTTGCCACGACCCCCAAGTATGGAACAACTCCTCCTTAGACATCTTGCCCTTAAGTGCACGGAGGGAAAGTTTCCGAAGCTCAGCCATATGCTCGGCCGATAACATGGACCGTGTGTCGACCTTACCCGGAACCGGGCCAGAATCTTGCGGCCGCGGAGCAGATGCGCCAGCATAAGGGGGCGGAGAGCGATCTAGTAAATAAAAATCGTCATCAGGATTATTAAGGACAGGATAAAGTGGCTGACGAACAACATATTGACCCGAAACTTGTAGCCTACGCTCTTTCTCTTGTCTGTCCGTTTGCTCTTTGTCCTCCCGACGCTTCGCTTCCTGCGCTCGCATATGATCATTCTTTCGCTGCTCCTTATCAAACAGCGCTTTCTCACGTTTCTCTCGCTCACGCACTTCCTTCACCCATAATCGCACACACTCAAACATATCCTGACGAGCACGTCGCTTACACGTACACTGTTCCACATACTCAATCTTACGTATATCAAACGATCCATACAAAGGCCATCGCAACTCAGGATCCTTCTTCGTGTATTTCCTCCATAACGTGCTGTACATTATGGAAGAAAGACCATGCTTCACGTACATATCCCTATTAGGAGTCCCCTCTGGGGGAGCTGGAGCAGATTCCTCGAGGTTCAACCGGTTTCCAAAACAGCAGCACCACTTACGGAGTGCGCTAAAAGCAGGCATGCTAGGAATAGTGCAAAATATGCAATATTATAAAGAAAATGGCACTTAATCGTTGCGCCGTTCAAAGTTTACACAGCTCCTGGAGAAATTTCTCCACATTACCTGCCTATATGTGTTGCAACGCATATATTTTCACAAAGACAAATTCAAAATATGACTAGTCACCATCAATCAAACTCAAATAGCCAGACCAGGCTTCAAAACTCGGAGCAAGTACCGTACAACGGTTCTTACCAATCAAGAGTCCAGGTTCCAACTGCCAAGCTCCACAATCGCCCAAACGGCTCTCACGGCAGGACCGACAGAAGAGGTCTCAGTCGATGACCGGCGCCACCCAGACGGTCAGATCGGAAGGGAAGGAAGAAAAACCCCGGGATGCCAGGGCTAAGACGCCGCTGGCAGTGATCACGTCCCCGGCCAAACTCCTCACCTTCGTCGCGACCAGTCCTTCGAGCATCCGAGTCGCCGATGAGCCCCACGTGACGGGCGCCAATTGATGAATACAGGCCCCAGCTAGGCCCGCAAAGCGAAGGGGTTCGCTCTCCTGTAACGGAATCTATAAGGAAGTTGGCACGGAAACTGCAAAGTACAAAAACAACGTTTATTAACCCTTAAGGGTGGTCCTACAATCCACATAACACTCTTCAGTATTGCATGGAGTAGCACAAAGAACATTCGTACACAGTCCCCTTTTATACACAGCAGAGGGGCTCATAGTGGGTGGATACAACATGAGGTCGAAGAACATTACCGTTTATGGTCATTCTCGATACTGAATCAATACATGGGCGGAGCCAACACACTCCTTAAGCCTGCAAAAGGACATGGTCAAGCAAGGCTAATTATAACAGATGTGGTCAAGTCTGGGCATGCGCCAGACGGACAAGAGAGAGCTATTTATAAACTGTTGCTAGGCAGATTACAAGAGCAACTAACACAGAGGTCGGACTCTCCTCGTGGTGAACACATGGCAGCATGCCAATACAAAATGGAGTCCGGACTTCGGTCAACATAACGGAGAAAACATGATCGCAAGGGAAAGCATTAATGTTTTCAGTAAATGCTTAATCACTTTTCTGCTTTAATTTACAACACCCAGTCAACTGATCTGGGTTTAATCCACCACCGTTCTTTAGCCCACTCTGCCACCCCAGTTCAGACATGGCCATATGCAAATCAGTCTGACCCTGTGCCTCATGGGAATAGTCCAGCCCGAACTGCCAAGCCATGTCTTCCCTGGACCGGAAAACAAGCTTCCTAGGACCGGTTTCTGGCATTTCAGCCGTCTTCAGCCAGGCTTGCTTGAATCCAGTGGCAAAGTGAGCAAGGGACTCACGTCTGAGCATACCCTGCCAACTTATGGCGAACAAAGCAAAACCAAAGGAAATGATGGACGGAGTGTTGAACATTGCAAGCACTCATCCCCAGTCAACTGATCTGGGTTTAATCCACCACCGTTCTTTAGCCCACTCTGCCACCCCAGTTCAGACATGGCCATATGCAAATCAGTCTGACCCTGTGCCTCATGGGAACAGTCCAGCCCGAACTGCCAAGCCATGTCTTCCCTGGACCGGAAAACAAGCTTCCTAGGACCGGTTTCTGGCATTTCAGCCGTCTTCAGCCAGGCTTGCTTGAATCCAGTGGCAAAGTGAGCAAGGGACTCACGTCTGAGCATACCCTGCCAACTTATGGCGAACAAAGCAAAACCAAAGGAAATGATGGACGAAGTGTTGAACATTGCAAGCACTCACCCCCAGTCAACTGATCTGGGTTTAATCCACCACCGTTCTTTAGCCCACTCTGCCATCCCAGTTCAGACATGGCCATATGCAAATCAGTCTGACCCTGTGCCTCATGGGAACAGTCCAGCCCGAACTGCCAAGCCATGTCTTCCCTGGACCGGAAAACAAGCTTCCTAGGACCGGTTTCTGGCATTTCAGCCGTCTTCAGCGGTCCTAGGAAGCTTGTTTCCAGTCCAGGGAAGGCATGGCTTGGCAGTTCGGGCTGGACTGTTCCCATGAGGCACAGGGTCAGACTGATTTGCATATGGCCATGTCTGAACTGGGGTGGCAGAGTGGGCTAAAGAACGGTGATGGATCAAACCCAGATCTGTTGACTGGGTGTGAGTGTTTGATTGGTTCTGATGCTCCGTCCATCACCACCCCCTTTTGTACCGCTTTGTTCGCCATAAGTTGGCAGGGTATGTTCAGACGTGAGTCCCTTGCTCACTTTGCCACTGGATTCATGCAAGCCTGGCTGAAGACGGCTGAAATGCCAGAAACCGGTCCTAGGAAGCTTGTTTCCAGTCCAGGGAAGGCATGGCTTGGCAGTTCGGGCTGGACTGTTCCCATGAGGCACAGGGTCAGACTGATTTGCATATGGCCATGTCTGAACTGGGGTGGCAGAGTGGGCTAAAGAACGGTGATGGATCAAACCCAGATCTGTTGACTGGGTGTGAGTGTTTGATTGGTTCTGATGCTCCGTCCATCACCACCCCCTTTTGTACCGCTTTGTTCGCCATAAGTTGGCAGGGTATGCTCAGACGTGAGTCCCTTGCTCACTTTGCCACTGGATTCATGCAAGCCTGGCTGAAGACGGCTGAAATGCCAGAAACCGGTCCTAGGAAGCTTGTTTCCAGTCCAGGGAAGGCATGGCTTGGCAGTTCGGGCTGGACTGTTCCCATGAGGCACAGGGTCAGACTGATTTGCATATGGCCATGTCTGAACTGGGGTGGCAGAGTGGGCTAAAGAACGGTGATGGATCAAACCCAGATCTGTTGACTGGGTGTGAGTGTTTGATTGGTTCTGATGCTCCGTCCATCACCACCCCCTTTTGTACCGCTTTGTTCGCCATAAGTTGGCAGGGTATGCTCAGACGTGAGTCCCTTGCTCACTTTGCCACTGGATTCATGCAAGCCTGGCTGAAGACGGCTGAAATGCCAGAAACCGGTCCTAGGAAGCTTGTTTCCAGTCCAGGGAAGGCATGGCTTGGCAGTTCGGGCTGGACTGTTCCCATGAGGCACAGGGTCAGACTGATTTGCATATGGCCATGTCTGAACTGGGGTGGCAGAGTGGGCTAAAGAACGGTGATGGATCAAACCCAGATCTGTTGACTGGGTGTGAGTGTTTGATTGGTTCTGATGCTCCGTCCATCACCACCCCCTTTTGTACCGCTTTGTTCGCCATAAGTTGGCAGGGTATGCTCAGACGTGAGTCCCTTGCTCACTTTGCCACTGGATTCATGCAAGCCTGGCTGAAGACGGCTGAAATGCCAGAAACCGGTCCTAGGAAGCTTGTTTCCAGTCCAGGGAAGGCATGGCTTGGCAGTTCGGGCTGGACTGTTCCCATGAGGCACAGGGTCAGACTGATTTGCATATGGCCATGTCTGAACTGGGGTGGCAGAGTGGGCTAAAGAACGGTGATGGATCAAACCCAGATCTGTTGACTGGGTGTGAGTGTTTGATTGGTTCTGATGCTCCGTCCATCACCACCCCCTTTTGTACCGCTTTGTTCGCCATAAGTTGGCAGGGTATGCTCAGACGTGAGTCCCTTGCTCACTTTGCCACTGGATTCATGCAAGCCTGGCTGAAGACGGCTGAAATGCCAGAAACCGGTCCTAGGAAGCTTGTTTCCAGTCCAGGGAAGGCATGGCTTGGCAGTTCGGGCTGGACTGTTCCCATGAGGCACAGGGTCAGACTGATTTGCATATGGCCATGTCTGAACTGGGGTGGCAGAGTGGGCTAAAGAACGGTGATGGATCAAACCCAGATCTGTTGACTGGGTGTGAGTGTTTGATTGGTTCTGATGCTCCGTCCATCACCACCCCCTTTTGTACCGCTTTGTTCGCCATAAGTTGGCAGGGTATGCTCAGACGTGAGTCCCTTGCTCACTTTGCCACTGGATTCATGCAAGCCTGGCTGAAGACGGCTGAAATGCCAGAAACCGGTCCTAGGAAGCTTGTTTCCAGTCCAGGGAAGGCATGGCTTGGCAGTTCGGGCTGGACTGTTCCCATGAGGCACAGGGTCAGACTGATTTGCATATGGCCATGTCTGAACTGGGGTGGCAGAGTGGGCTAAAGAACGGTGATGGATCAAACCCAGATCTGTTGACTGGGTGTGAGTGTTTGATTGGTTCTGATGCTCCGTCCATCACCACCCCCTTTTGTACCGCTTTGTTCGCCATAAGTTGGCAGGGTATGCTCAGACGTGAGTCCCTTGCTCACTTTGCCACTGGATTCATGCAAGCCTGGCTGAAGATGGCTGAAATGCCAGAAACCGGTCCTAGGAAGCTTGTTTCCAGTCCAGGGAAGGCATGGCTTGGCAGTTCGGGCTGGACTGTTCCCATGAGGCACAGGGTCAGACTGATTTGCATATGGCCATGTCTGAACTGGGGTGGCAGAGTGGGCTAAAGAACGGTGATGGATCAAACCCAGATCTGTTGACTGGGTGTGAGTGTTTGATTGGTTCTGATGCTCCGTCCATCACCACCCCCTTTTGTACTGCCAATGAAGTTAAACATATGGGGAAGTATGCCATGGCTAGATCTTACGGCGAGGGTGACAGACCAGGTGTGGTTTTGGCAGCACTGGCTTGGCACCAGAGGGAGACAAAGGGGGTGTCAGAGTTGACAGAAGACGATGGTACTATTCTCAATGACCCTTCTGATATCGCAAATAAATTCAGTCAGTATTACAGAGATCTGTATAGTTCACGTATCACAGTCAATGAATTGACTGTTCTGGATTGCCTGGAACACGTGTAGCTGCCATGGCTGACTAACTCCCATAGGGAATATCTGATTAGGTCGCTAGACTCTGCAAAAATCTGCTCTGCCCTGAATTCTATGCGAGATGGCAGCACTCCTGGTATAGACAGATTTACTGTCCCCTTCTACAAAGCCTATATTGAACTGTTGGAGCCCCACCTCAGCAGATTATTTGAGGAAATTGGTGACACTGGTATAATGCCGCAATCAATGAGGGAAGTGCTCATAGTTACATTTCTAAAGCCAGACAAACTCCCCCAGGTGTGCCGGTCCTGTAGACCACTCCCACTCCTTAACGTGGACACTAAAACCTTTACAAACATTTTAGCCAACAGACTCGCTCATCTTCTCTCTATCCTAGTGGGACCGGAACAAGTCAGTTTTTTGCCAGGATGCACATTAATCCAAAATGTAAGTTTAAGGACAGTGTTTGATGTTATACAACAAGTCAGATCCGAAGTCAAGGCCGCTACCGTCTTTGTATATGCTGAAAAGGCTTTTGATTCAGTCGAATGGCCTATTATGATGGCTGTGCTGTGCAGGATGGGTTTGGGAGAGATTTTCCTGGGATTAGTCTCCGTACTATACAATCAACTGATAGCTAGGGTTAGAACTGGGAGCCATGAGACGCGCAAGCGCGCGAATCAAGATGGCCGCCACCCGGTGAGCTCCTCCGCGTTTTCGCCCGTTTTTAAAGAAAAAACGACGAAAGTCTGTCAGAATTTCGTTTAAAAAGAGGTCGCCGCTGCAATAATAGGCTTACCTGCACTGGGAAGTGGTTTCAAGCCTATTTGGTCGTGGGAAGTGGTGTTTCTGGCTCCCTGGTTCCTGCTCCGAGCTCTGCATTGAGGTACTGCCTGGTTAGTCAGTCAGGGGGGCGGAGCATACTTCAGGAAAGGGCCTGGCTTGGGCCTAGCCACACCCCTAGTCCAGTTTAGCTGCTGCACCAGTCTTTTTGAGGATTGCTTTGCATTTTTTGCTCTTTTTATTCATAAACTGTTCTTTTTTCTTCAAATTTCATTATTTATTCTCAAAAATGGATAATAAAAATCCTCTCAACAATAAAAGAAGACAGCAGATTTCACCTCCTCCAATAAAATCAAAAGTAGTGGAGTCATCTGAACCTTCGCTTTCTTTAATTTTAGAGGAAATTCAGGCTCTTCGTGCTAATACAGAAACTATTGCGACTGAAATTAAAAATGTCGAAAAGAAATGGCGAGTATGTCAATGAAAATATCAGATAACTCTATTAAAACACAGGATAATAAACTTAAAGTCGACGCTTTAACTCCACTGGTGGCGAAAATATCACCTTTGTGCTCACAGCTTTTGGACATAGAAAATCGCAATAGACAATACAACCTTCGCATATTTAATTTACCAGAAGAGGTTGAGGATACTAACTGTCGACTATACTTAGAGAACTTAATTCCTGGTCTTTTAAATATCAAATTTCCAGAAAAATTTGAAATTGATAAGGCTCATAGAATTCCTTCACGTCGCAATCCTCAACATACCAAGCCTAGACAAATGATATTTAAAGTTCTTTGTCACCATCATTTGGTTCTGATCGGAAAAGCAGCTAGAGAAATTCCTGCATTGATGGTCAATGGTCACAAAATCTTTATTCATCAAGATTTTGCTAAAGAAACTGTTGCAATACGTAAGGGATTTACTGATCTTCGCCCACAATTAAGAAGCCTTGGATACCAATACGGCCTTTTTGACCCTTCAACAATGCGCATTTGGAAAGATAATTTTTCAAAATCCTTTCAGCGTCCTGAAGATCTGCGACATTTTCTAGATCAACAATTACAGCAAGCTATGGACACTCACGGCCCTACCACTTGATTTTTTCCTGTATGATCTTCTTTGACAGATTTATATAATTCATAATATTTTGGGCTCCAGCGGTTCCGGCCATGCTTGTAGAGCGTGTGTGCGTTTCAATGTTCATATTTATGTATTTTGTTTGTCTTTTTTACTATGTTTTATTTCTTCCATTCCCTTTTGTGTGTTCTGGAGCTACTTTCTTCTTAACATTTGTGTCTTTTTCTGACTTTCCTCTTTCTACCCCTTTTCTCTTTTTATTATGTTATGGCTAATATTAAAGTAGTGTCATTGAATGTTAAAGGTTTACGCCATCCTGTGAAACGTACACAAATTTTGGATTATTTGGGTTGTTGCAAAGCTGACTTTTGTTTTTTACAAGACACTCATATAGATGATAAAATCTTAGATTATTTGAAGAAAAAATCGGTTGACAATATTGTTTCTTCTCCTGCTAATGGCAAGAAAAATGGTGTAGCTATATTATTCGCAAAAAAATCGCATTGCCAAATTTTGAGCAAAATTACAGATACGGATGGGAGATATTTAATTGTTAAGGTTAAAGTTCATGATTCTATCTTATTTCTATTAAATGTTTATGGCCCTACTGCAGATGACCCTGTTTTTTGGACTAATCTTTCAACTGAGGTTGTAAAAATTGGTAATGTACCTTTAATTGTTGCAGGTGATTTTAATGTCATATCTGATCCTTTATTAGATAGATTATCTCGTACTAAATTCCATCCCCCTAAGGTTTATTTTGCTTTTAAAACATTCCTTCAAACCACTAATTTAGTTGATATTTGGCGTCTACACTTCCCTACAGAAAAAAAACGTTACTTTTTTTTCTAACCCACACAGTTCTCATTCTAGGATCGATTACATATTAGTCACAAAACAGCTGATTAACTCTGTTAGTACCCCTAAGATTGGCAGCATTGACGTCTCTGATCATGCTATGGTTTCTTGTATTCTAAATGTAAATTCAACCTTTACTAACCAGCCTAGATGGAGAATGAATTCTGGTATAGCTCTTAATGAGCATAATAAACCAAAGCTCCTCTCTGCCATTCATGATTTTTTTCAGTTTAATCCTGAAGGTACTACTTCAATGGTTAATAGATGGGATGCTTTTAAAGCTTATATTAGAGGGGTTACTATTTCTATTATGGCTCACGAAAATAAGACCTTTAATGCCAATATTAAAAAGCTAGAAAAGCAAATAGCGGACTTTGAACGACTTTTTATTACGTCTAACGATCCTCAATATAGAGTTAAATTGCAAAAGCTTCGATATGAATTTAATACAATTCTTAGTAAAAGATCTGGCATTCAGATTTCTAAAGCCAAAGCTAAATTTAGTTTTAATGCAAATAGATCTGGAAGACTGTTAGCGAATTACATACGTATCAAAAAAGACAAAACTCAAATCATCTCTATTCACGGATCCAATGGTAAAATTGCTTTATCTCTAAGTTATATGATAAACCTGATTTTCATAATGATTCTTTTGTTGATTCTTTTTTATCTTCATGTGGTCTACCTAAAATTTCTCCATCAGATAAAATGGGCCTTGACTCTCCAATTACTAAGGATGAAATTTTATCCGCTATAAAATCTCTTAAAAAAAATAAATCTCCGGGTCCTGATGGTATCCCGGCGGAGTTTTATAAAGAGTTTCAGTCCCATCTTTTACCTTTACTATTTCAACTTTTTACAACATTTGGCTTTACGGGAATTACTTCAGGTTCCTTTACTGAAGCTTTAATTATCGTTCTTCCCAAACCTGATAAAGACCCCACTCTTGTATCTAATTATCGCCCTATCTCTTTAATTAATCAAGATTGTAAATTATATGCAAAAATATTAGCCACACGATTATCCCCTGTATTAGATTCTATTATACATTCAGATCAATCTGGTTTTATGAAAAATAGACACTCTGCAAATAATACAAGAACTTTGTTACATGTCATTGAACAGGGTCATACGTTAACTACTCCTTCAGAAATTATGGCTTTGGATGCTGAAAAAGCCTTTGATAAACTGCATTGGCAATTTTTATTTCATGCTTTATCATCATTTAACTTTGGCGACAATTTTATTCGTATGATTTCAGCTCTATACTTTGCTCCTACTGCTCGGCTATTTATTAATGGCCAAGTTTCAAATCAATTCTCCCTCTTTAGAGGTACTAGACAAGGGTGTCCCCTTTCCCCGCTATTGTTTTTAATTGGCATTGAACCTCTCCTTACCTCTATAAGTAAATGTGATAATATTAAAGGAATTAGTTCTAATGAGATTATTATTAAAACTTTAGCATATGCTGATGATGTACTTTTATTTATTAGTGACCCCTTATCCTCATTTCCTTCTTTATTAGAGATTATAACAAAGTATTCTATTGTTTCTGGCTACAAATTAAACACTAATACAATGGAATTTTTCCCTTTAAACATTTATTGTACTCCTGATATGATATCCATGAATGAAATTGTTTGCCAAAATAATAAATTAAAATATCTTGGTATTTTATTTTCCTCATCCATAAAATCTACAATGACTTTAAACTGTAATTTTGTCTTAGATTATATAAAAGATAAAACGTCTAAATGGGCATCACTGCACCTTTCATGGTGGGGTAGAATGGAATCTATTAAAATGAATATTGCTCCAAAAATTTTTTATACTCTTGCCATGATTCCTACTCAATTTCCATTAAAATGTTATAAAGATGCTGATAAACTTCTCTCCAAATTTCTTTGGAATAACAAATCACCTCGCATTAGTTATAAAAAATTAAAAATGTCTAAATGTAATGCTGGATTTGGTATCCCAGATTTTTTTCTTTATCACAAAGCTTTTATTTTAAAACAAAGTGCCATATGGTTTAGTCATTCCCTTTTACATAATCCACCTTCTTGGCTCCAAATTGAAAAATCTATTGTGAAGCCATTTCCATTACCAACTCTGTTAACTATGTCTAACAATTCATCATTTTTTCATAAATCTGTCATTCTCAAATCCACTAAAATGATTTTTAATGATCTAGATTCCATTTTTCTATATCCCATGTATAACACTGTTGAATTATCATTATGGTATAGCAATGTCATTAAATTAAATAGGAACATTAGTTTTTGGTTTTCGTGGATTAAGGCTGGTATTTTTTATCTTAAAAACATTTATTCTAACAATACTTTTATACCGTTTGAGGATCTAGAAAACAAGGTTTGGTTTATCTCAATCTGATCTTATTAAATATGAATATTTAACTAATTCAATTTTAGATTCCTTTCCGCAAGCTATTCCGACTAATGTTGCAGCTGACTTATCCGTTTATATTCAAACGATATCGATGACAGCTCATGGTGTTTCTATTTTATATAAAAAATTATCTAACACTCTAGGAAGTAACATAAATATGATTGCAACCTTCTGGAATAATGAACTGTCACTTACATTGTCTAATGATACATGGGACATTATATGGATTAGAAATACATCTGGTTGGTTACCTGTCTCACTTTATCAAACCAATTCCTATATTTTATTTAATTCTTTATGGACTCCATTACGTTTATTCCAGGCTAAACTTCTTTAATCTGACACATGTTGGCATTGTAAATTACACCCTAGCTCGTTACGACATATGCTTTTTGATTGTCCTTTAATCTCAAAATTCTGGACAGAAGTTTGGGATATTATTAAGAAGTTGTTAAATATACATGAAGACTTATCATATAAAATATTAATATGTAAATCAGTTACATTATCACAATCTCTAAGTAATCTTGAATGTAGTCTTTTTGATTTTTTGATTTCTGCTGCGTTAAAATCTATTACCTTTTGTTGGAAAGATGTTTCTAAGTTATCAGTTCATGCTTGGTGGTCATGGGTTATCTTTACAAGAAGAGGTGCTCAGTTATCTTTGTCTGGGGTTAATCATAATTCTATTTCCTATCACTCTTTTTGGATTCCTGTTGATATTTATTTTACATCTTAAAGGTATATTTATATCTTGTACCACTTTTTACGGTTCTTATATTAATCGATATGTCATAGTAGCTCTATTTATAGCTTAAACAATAATTTGTTATTAGATGTTCCCCCCCCCCTCTTTTTAGTTTGATAAGAATATGACTATTTTCTTTTCTATTGAAATGAATATGAAAATGATATTGTACGTATTGTATTAGATATTTTAGCTTATTATTATTCTTTTTTGTATGTCTATGTTTTGGTTGTTCATTATAAAATTTCAATAAAATATTTTGAACATAAAAAAAGAACTGGGAGCCATGTTACATTTCCGTTTCCAATATCTTGGGAAACTAGACAGGGTTGTCCCCTCTCCCCATTACTGTTGGTGTGCTCTCTAAGGGAGTACCACGGGCACTGTGACATTCGCTTTCCAAACTACAACCTGATTATGTCAGCGTATGCTGATGATATACTACTATACACACATGACCCTGCCATTAACCTCACCCCTCTAATTCGGGAAGTGATTAGATTTCGTGGCGTCTCGAGGTTAAAAATAAATTGGAGCAAATCTACCATTTTCCCATTGACACCCACTGTGGCCCCTTTTGATTTAGAATTCCTACTGCAATGGACCACTGATTTAGTGAGATACCTGGGTATTCAGGTGCACACTGACTCAGAACTAGTAATGCGAGATAATTACAGAACAGTGATCATCAAGCTAGAGGGGGATATAGAGAAACGGATCAAGCTGCCACTCTCTCTTGTTGGCCGTATCTCGCTGATGAAGATGATAGTATTGCCCAGATTACTATTTCTTATTAATAGCATTCTCATGGTAATTCCGAAATATATTTTTAAAAGGTTGAAGGCCTTAATGGTCAAACTAGCATGGGTAGGAAGATCCCCTAGGGTCAAGATGGACACGTTCATGCTCCCATATTCCATGGGGGCCTGGGTGCCCCGATTCTTGAATTCTACTACAGAGCTGCTCAAAGCTCACATGCCTACTTTTGGTGCCATGGCCCACAAGTACTCCCGCACCTCTTCATAGATAGCAGTGGATCCATCCCCTCTCCCCAGGCAACTCACTCAGCCTCCCAATAGTCATTATGGAGTTCTTGACTCTATCACTCGACTGTTCATGCATGGCATGAGCTATTAAAAAGACAACCGGGTACTCTGCTATACTCCCCTCTGCTCTGCTGAGTTGGTGTCAATGGTTCAAGTTGAGGTCAGAGGCCACGGCAATTCAATCACTTAGGGGCATTCAGATCCATAATATGGGTGATTTTTTCACCGAGAGCAGAGTCCACACATGGGACGAGGTTGCCTCTGGGGGGCAAAGTGCCTTAACTTTCACACAATTTCATTATTTCAGGGCTCGACATACTATGAAGGCGTTGCTTGGTGACAATTTTCTAGAGCCTCTAGATGTCCCGTCTTTCGCCTATCTCCTTCGTGTCAAATCTCCGCATAAGCTGGTCTCTAATATATGCACAATGTCGCAGGAATATTATCGAACGAACTACTCTCCGCTTAGATTACAATGGCAACTAGACCTGGTGGTTCCCATAGATGACAGTAAATGGAGGTAATGTTGCGAGGTCACCCAATCTGTCTCATTGAACGTCAGGCATAGATTAATCCACTTCAAGTTCCTTAATAGGGTATATAACACGCAGGCACAACTCCACAGATATGGGCTGAGGGACACGGACTGCTGTGAGCGCTGCGGTGTCAGTGACGCAGATTTCTTTCATGTGGCATGGTCCTGTCCCCGGATTGCTGCTTTCTGGAATCAAATATTTCAAGAGCTGGGTAAAGTGATAGGAAGTTCGCTTGCCCCTGACCCTCTATTGGCCCTCTTTGGATATGCAAAACCTCTGCCAAAAGATGTTAAGAAACTCATTGGTCTGTGTTTGCTCTTGGCAAAGCAGCGGATAGCGTTGAGCGGGGCACAAAGCCCTCCTCCCTCAATGTCTGAGTGGGAAAGAGACATGATTCTTTGCATTGCACAGTCTGAAATTTTCAGTGAGCTACTGCTCCCACAAAGCAGCCCAAAAAGCTTTTTGGGTTTGTATAAACAATACCAGCTGATACGGGATGTGGATAGGTCGAAGGATGTTTAGTGTTGTTGAGCCGAACTAGTTACATGATGCTGGCTGTTCTGGTATGCAAGGCCATTCCATTTGATGCAATATCTGTGACAAAGTCCTAGTTGTCAGACTACACTGTTCGACAAGTGGCTATTGCATCTGTGATTTATCTTAATGGCAGATAACATGGCGATGTTTAATCTAACTTTGCTGAATACTTATATATTCTCACTGCTGTAATTGGTCATTTGCATTAAACTGTATGCACTGCTGTGAACTGTTAAACAAAATTTATAAATAAAATTAAAAAGGAAAACAACAAAAAAACTACCTATTGGCTAAATATATATAGTTGCCATAAGAAAAGCGTTTTTTGTTTTGCTAATAACTGTGGTAAAGCTTGTTGAATCTTCACAGTATTTTCAAAACATAAACTTTAGTGGGTACCAGCTGCTGTGTTGAAAGTTTCAGAATGATCTGTCAAGTGGGGGCTGAGAAAAAAGCGGGTCCCCAAGATGCATTTTCCCCATGTCATTTCCCATAGGACCTTTGAACATGACTACAGCTCAAACCGCTGGATGGAATTACACCAAATTTCGCAGAAAGGTAGATTTTGTTACGGAGATCAATCTTTTTGTGATTTGGTCTAAATCCGTTCAGTAGTGTTAGAGCTATTAAAGGGCAACACATATAGATATATAGGGCCATGGACCCTTGCAGAGAATTTACGGATCCATGTTGAAATCTGATTGAACAACAACCAGTAAGTGTTGGCAGCCACTTGGGACTCAGCTTGAAGCCGAGTCCCACGTACCGAATTCAAAAAAGAAAAGGGGGCCAGGGTAGGGGCACTCTGAGCCCCTGGCCATGGTGCAGGGGTCACTAGAGACCCCACCATGGCCAAAAAGAATGTAAAAAAAAATTCTCAGTTCAATCTGCATCCTGATCTGCAATTTTTCTGAGTTTTTTTAAAAGAACGTGGTCTTCTGTGCTTTTACTTTATTTCGCTCCCAGGTGGGCCAGGACCTGGGGACATTGGGGGCAGAGAAAGAGGGGGGCACAGAGGGCCCCCTCCTAGGGCTTATACCCCAGGGTTTTAAACAAATGAGTGCAGGGGGGCCTCATGGACCCCCTCAGGAGCTGTACAGGGCCCTGGAGACCGCGACCCCCCCAGGGATGGCTCCTGCAATGTCCCATGGTGCCCACACTAGAGACATTGCAGTTTGCAGTGACTTGGAAGGCTCTTCCCACCAAACCACAGCAAATGGTCCACTTTCAGCAAGTGAAAGCTACCAAATGCTCTCGCTTGCTGAAAGTGGAGCATTTGTCTGTTTCCCTGCCAGCTGTCACTCGAACAGGGAAACAGACACATTGCTTTGAGATCCAGGGATCTACATGTTTAGCAGCTCCCTGGCCTTCAAAGCAATGCCAAGTCACGCAGTAGGTGGGGAGCCAGCAGGGACCATGGGGCCTTGAGGCTCCCCTACGGTCCCGAACGGAGAGGCCAGGCCCTTGGGGATGGAGTTCACATGGCTAAAATCGGCCCCCTTTAAAAATATATATATGTATAGTCCGGGCCCCAGGGGATGGGTTAGACTTGTGGTCTGCCTGACTGGACAAGGCAAAATGTTGTTATTATTAGAGGGATTAGCCAGGTACATGCAGCTCGCTGTCTGGGATTGGCAGTGTGAGATTGCTTCTTCTCACTTCTCAGTTAATGGCCTATACCTGCACCAGTTTTTACTCTGCCCTCTTGCTCCTCATGCACCCTGAAGATTATTGCTTACCTTGACTCTTCAATATTGACATTTATTTTTTGTATTCCACAGGCCATCTCTTCAGTAAGAAGAATGCTCAATCGTCCTCCAGCTTTGTGGTTCAGGCCTGCACACAGGACTGATGGTGCCAGAAAAATGCAGATCCACTGTCCATTTGAGTACAATATAATTCTTTGTGTCCTAACTATAACTAATATTTAACTGCAGGGTCCTCCCTAGTTTGCATTTTCCAAGCCTAGATGATAAATCGATTAGATAACTTTGGAGTCCTGGAGCTGAAGGACTGTTTGCCTTTGGTAACTGATGTGATGTACTCATCGATTTGATGAATGTTGTGTTTGTCTATCTCTCACTTTTCCCCATTCCCTACCTATCCATTCATGAAACCCCTACATGTTTCCCCCAGGTCGTGTGTGATCGGTAAGCTGTGTGTTAATTCCCACCATCAACAGATCTTACGCTAGGCAGTGCGATGTGATAAAAGTGACACCAACTGTTACAGGAGGTGGTTACCAAAATATACCCATTTTCACCCCTACTACCCAGGCAAGAAAAGGACATCACAGTGCAGAGACATTATTACAACAATGTTACACAATCTATGACAGATAGATTTTATTGAAGTAACCTTCTCCTGACTGAGGCCTGACTTTTGAAACTTTAGTAAATAACTTAATACTATGCTCCTAGTTGTTGCTGTGCTGTCATGGCGGTCTAGGTCTTAAATTGTTCACTCACTTTGTGTTTGCTTTTACTCTAGTTGCCTGTGATGCATAATAAGAATGCTTTGGATAGTTCACCTCACCAGCATCATTCTCAATATAAATAACCTTGTTTTTCCTATAATGTCGTACCTGGTAGTACTGGGCCGCCACCACCACCAGCATTAGGAAGACCCTTTAAAAAACCCTGAAGTGAGATATGGGCCTATTGTGAGAGGTAGCAGACATTGCCTAATGTACACAGGTAAGAACGGAAACTCCTCGGGAATAAGGGATTGGTGTTTTGGTGTATGTTAACAGGCCCCATTCGTGGCCACCAGTTACAGAGGGCAGGGCAAGCGCAGTGAGTAAGTAATATACAACCATTCCTGATGGGAGGATGGGTGCAGCACAGTCTGATCGAGCTATGAAGGGTGAGATGCTTATGTGATCATAGTCAGTTTTGTGTTTTGGCAGTGGTATGTACACTGTGTGATAACTGTTTTGCAATAAGACAGGTGGGGAGGACAGTGCTTCCTGTTAAATTAACAGTGATGTTACATTAACTAATAATGCAAAGGCAAATATTCAAGTAAATAAGTGTTCAATTTATTAATATAAATAAATAAAGTCCAACCCTGTCCTCCCACAACTGGCCCACCTCCTTTCCCAATAAACCCCAAAACCATAAAAAACATACCCTGAATAACCCCGGGCATAAAACTCCGCTGTACTCGGGGAGTTTGCGGAGGTTTGGCAACTCCGCAAAAACTGTGCACACCTCAACTGAGCTGAGTTGTTTGTGTTGGTGTGCCTGAAATGCATTTTCGTGCACAGGACTTACTGGGTGCCTGCGATCACTGTCGTGATTGCCTGAGCTCTTCGCGAGTGCCACTAGATTTGCTAGGTGACCACATGGTACAGCGAGAGTTTGCGGTCGCCAAAACGTCATTCGAATGAGCAGGAGGACTTTCGGCTGGGTTTTTGTAAAGAACGTGATCCCGAACGCACAGGATTTACTGCCACTGCAATCTGGAGAAGGTTTTCTCCCTGAGCAGTATCAAATCCTTCTCGAAATGACGATATGGAGTAAAAAAACTCCTCAAATTGACATTTGGCTATCCTTTTTTGACAAGGAGTCCTTTTTCTTTTTTTACTTTTTTTTCAAGATGAAGGAAGTCCCCACAGCCTCCAACTGCCTGTTCCTGTCCAGCAGGCTCCTCCCAGTGCTTGTCCATCTCCTCATCACTTTTCATTTGGATTTGGAGCTGGAAGGATCACTCTTTGTGTCTGCTGCAGAATATATCATTGGATTTGAGGACTTTGGATTTGAGATTTCGAAAGTAAGTTGGAAAACTGGTGTTATTTGTTTGACTGGGGCCATGCACCAAGATTTATTTGTACTTTTCTTTGATTTTTTTTAAATTACTGTGGTGGGTGGCCTGTAGTTTCAGTAGGAGCCTAGTTATTTCTTTGTGAGTAATTTTTCTTCTTTTATAAAGGAAACATGTTGCACAGTTCACTACATTTTTCCCACATGCTTTGAAATCAATTTGTAATTTTTATTTAATTCACTATGTATGTAGCCCAGTAGTCTCTCAATAGGCCTTGCTCAGCCGGTAGGCCCAGAGCTACTTATGGGTGCATGAAACAACAACTGTTTCTGTGGTGTCTGTTGATTAAAACATCATTTAGGGCATGGATTGCATTGGATTGAAATATAAAATGTGTCTTTTTGTGGTATTTCACTTTGTGATGTGTTGTTTAGCATGCTTCCTTTACCTGGCCAGTATGTGAGTGTGTTTGTAATTGTAATAGTAGGCATTTGCCTGGGTTTCTCATGTGGTCAGGGGCCATTTTGTAAAGTCTGTGTCCATAGGCATGCTTATGTTCATTGTTTGCCAGGCCTCCGTCTTGTTGTTGTGACCATGTGGCTGGTGGCCATTTTGTTGAGGCAGTCAGTGTGATTTTTTACCATAGGCCTGCATGTCTTCCCTTTGTTCCTCTTGGCTTATTGCTTCTTGTTGTGGTGTTAATTTCACAAGGAGGGACAGGGGCTTGGGAGCTCCAGCACACAGGCCCTATGCAATTGTGGAAAAACAAAAAGAGTATGCTGTTCCTATGTGGGAGATTAGGGAGAAGGAAAACGGGTGAGGGGGCTTTTGTTGGAGAAAGAAGGGGTAAAGGGGTAATAGTAAGGAGGTTACAACCAGGTGCTAGAAAGAGAGAATGCATGGTTTCAATGGGATAGCTCCAATAAGGAGCAAGGGCCCTCACACACCCCAAAGGATGTCATGCTTCATCATAGGGCAGCTCCTCATTGGGCCGGTGCTGGTTGCTGTCATGAAGCTAAGAGTTATTGGAGGGGGTTTATGTGTAGGGAGTAGAGATGGGATAGAGTGAGTGTGAATTCAAAATGGCTACAAGGATCTCCAAGGGTAGTTTATTCACTGGGTTCTTGTGCCATGAGTAAAAACACTGACTGGTAAGTCGTGGACTGAAGAGGGGGAATGATACCTGCTTCAGTTCAAAGGAATATGTAAGGTGTGCAGGGGGTCAACATGTTTCATGCCCTATACAGTCCAAGCGGATCTAGGCATTTCACCAGGACCTAAATATCATCTTCAACTCATAAGGGATGGCTTTGACTATGTGAAACTAAAAAAGAGACATCTGGACGAACTGTAGTCCTGTTAAGTGGTGAAAGCAAGAGGTTAAAATATATACCTTCTAGGAAAAGGCACCTGGAGGGAATAAAACAAACAGTCATTGGTTAAGTAGCCACAATCACAAAGCTGGAGGAGCCATGAGACCGTGAGGGGAGGGGGAAGGCAGAGAAGGATCATTTACGTTGGACAAATTATAAACGCTATTGGTGTAAATTAAAATTAGGACATAGGGTCCATGTGTGTACACCATATTCCATAAATAATTTATAAATTCAATGTTCGTGTGGCAAAGCCACGTGGAGGTAAATCTGGGGGTGGTGGGCTGTCATCCCGGGGGAAGTGATGGTGTTCCCCGCAGCAGTGTACCATCACATGTGTCCCATACAATTCTCCCCATCTGTAAACTCACCTCTGTAGAGGAATTGATTTGCCCCAACCGTGTCAGGCCAGGGTACGTGCTAATTTAGCAATTGAGAGAAACCTGTAACGTAAAATTGACAGATGAGGAGGTGGCTCAGAAGCCATGGTGCGGCTGAAGATTATAGGTAGGATTTAGCCAAAAAAGATTGAGAATAGCCCAAGGCGGTTAGGGAGGAGTTTACGAAAGGTAGTGACCTAACGTGAATCGGTTCTAACCATTGATGCTGGTGGAAGGGAGGATGGGGGCTTCGGGGTGTGAGGCGCTGTGGGGAGGTGGCTCCCAGGGGCCCTTACAAGAGGAATTGCCTGTGGTGCGGTCCGTAATGGATTGGCGGGAAGCTTTTAACCGTTGCCGCCATTGGAGTGACTAGTGTCTGTGGTGGGCAGGCAGTTGGACTTCTGGTCCAAGCTGGTAGTGGTATAGGGCAATGGATTTGTAGGAGACCCGGTGGTGGGTTGAATTAGCAAATTATCACCCACTTCGGGGTAACCCCAATTCAATGCTGTGGAAACCACGAGGGAGGCCGGGGAGGGTGGGAGGCCAAGGTTTAGGGCAAGATACAAAAACCTCCCAGTCTTGTTGAGAGTCCGGCGCTTACAGAAACCAGGACCCAGGAAGCAGGCTTAAAGGTACTTGCTCAGGTTGTACTTACTCGAATTGAGTATCTCGAGTTGAGTGGCCTAACCTCGTTTGGCCATCTATAGGGGCACGCAGGGCGAATTATATAAACCTCCCAGTCATGGTAAAAGTCCGGCGCTTACAGAAACCGGTGCCCTGGAAGCAGGCTTATAGGTACTTACTCGAGTTGAGTATCTCCTCTGTGCAGGACCTACCCGCGTCTGGCCGTCACAGGATGTGTCGGCATCTCTGCCAGAAGGGTCTTAAGTGCAGGCAAAACATTGGCACATAGAGCGCTGACCCGTGTTTCGGGAGATGGGCTAATCGGCGGCCCCCTTGGATTTCCATGCTGCAGCCCAAACTTGGTACCATGTTGGTTGGAGGGCCATCAGTGCAGGGAGGGTGCTAGGGAGCGGGTCTGAGTGTAGGGAGTCAGAATGTATGGCAGCCATCTTTGATTATGAGACCTCTGCTAAAAGGTAGGAGTCATGATGGAACTTGGTCCCGGTGAATCGCTGGTTGCTAGATGGGGCATCACCGGGCCACTTGAGTGTAATCTGAGGGGACATAGTCAAGCTGTTATTAAATCAGTAAGGCAAAAATTGTGTAGGCTGATCGGGACAACAACGTTTGGTAGGGATATTAACCTTCATAAAAAGTGTGTGAAAATTCTGAGATGTGGGGTGGTGAGATACCCAGCCCCTGACCAAAATCAGAGAATAGAAGGTAATATAGTTTGTCCGAAAATGGACATAGCGCTGAAGAGTGGATGGTGTTGGGACACATGCGGGTTGTCATCGTGGTAGGGGAGTGAATAAACTACCCTTGGAGATCCTTGTGGCCATTTTTAATTCACACTCACTCTATCCCACCTCGACTCACTACACATAAGACCCCTCCAATAACTCTTAACTTCACGACAGCAACCAGAGAAGACCTCTGGCAAAGAGCCCTCTCGGGGGGCCTGTTGGGCATTGTAGAGCATGCCCAACGAATAGCTGGCCTATGATGAAGCATGACAACCTTCAGTGTGTGTGAGGGCCCTTTCTCCTTATTGGAGCTATCCCATTGCAACTATGCATTCTCTCTTTCTAGCACATGGTTGTAACCTCCCCAAACAAAAGCCCCCCGTTTTCCTTCTCCCTAATCTCCTACATAGGAACATAATGCTCTTTTTGTTTTTCCATTCTTGTTGTGGAGGCCTGGCCATGTGCTTCGAGGCCATTTTGTGAAGGCAGCCAGTGTGTTTTTGTCATAGACCTGCATTGTCTTCCCTTTGTAGGCTTAATATTGCTTTTTGTTGTGGCCTGGCCATGTGGCTGGTGGCCATTTTGTGAAGGCAGTCAGTGTGCTTCTGCCATAGGCCTCCATGCCTTCTTTGTGCTGGCTGGCTATGGTTTCTTGCTGGTTGTTGTTTTACATGCAATTTTTTATTCTTTTATTCGGTAAATATATAGCACAGTTCACTACATTTTCTCCATGTTTTTAATAATTCGCAATATTGATTTGAATTGATTCACTATGTGGCCTAGTTTCCCGATGGGTTTTCCAGCCAATAGACCCAGAGCTACTCATGGGTGCATGAAACAACTGTTTCTGTGGTGTCTGTTTCATTTAAACATCATTATGACCATGGATAGCATTGGATTAAAATACAAAATATGTTTTTTTGTGGTATTTCACTTTTTTCATATGTTAACTCAATGAAATGCCTTTGTCGGATGTGTGTGGTTGTAACTTGCAAACCTTTTTAAACTGTGGATTTTTGTTTTTTCCATTGTTGCATTAAAGATGTGTTGTTTAGCAAGCGTGCCTCCATTGTCTGGAAATTGTGTGAGTGTGTTTGCAAGTAGGCCAGCAATGCATTTGCCTTGGTTCCCAAGGGCCATGTGGCGGGGGCCATATCGTAAAGTCTGTGTCCTCCGAGTCCTTAGGCCTGCTGTGTTCATTGTTTTCCAGTGCTTCTGCTTGTTGTTGTGATCTGAACATGTAGCTGCCATTTTGTGAAGGCAGTCCGTCTGCTTTTGCTATAGGCCTGCATGTCTTCCCTTTGTTCCTCTTGGCTTATTGCTTCTTGTTGTGGTGGCCTGGCCATGTGGTTGGCAGCCATTTTGTGAAGGCAGTCAGTGTGCTTTTTTGCCATAGGCCTGCAGGTCTTCCCTTTGTTCCTCTTGGATTATTGCTTCTTGTTGGGATGGCCTGGCCATGTGGCTGGCGGCCATTTTGTGAAGGCAGTCAGTGTGCTTTTACCATATGCCTGCATGTCTTCCCTTTGCTCCCCTTGGCTTCTTGCTTCTTGTTGTGACCTGGCCATGTGGCTGGCAGCCATTTTGTGCGTTTAACCAGTGTGCCCCTTTGCCATATGCTTACGTGGATGATTGATCAATGAGATAAGCAGCTTAATAAATTAATAATTAGACGCTTGAGGATAATTTTCTTTTTTTTACTTATTTATGATTATTTCTTTATTCTAATGTCTTTTTTTCATTCTTATGTTTTATTTTTCAATTTTTTAAAAATATTTTCAATTTTTTTATTTCAATTTTTCAAATTATTATTTTTATTTTTTCAATTTCTTTTTCAAATTTTTTATTCTTGAGTTTCAAAGTAACATGACTTGGCTTCAATGAACTGTTAACATTACTCCAAGTATGCTAGATGATGTGCACAACAGTATTCATTGTCTAGGGATTGTTCCATTCCATTGTCATTTGTCAGCTGCAGATCCGTGAGTGCAGCATCCATTCCCGCCACATGAAGAAAATGCCAAAATGTTACATTTGTATTTTTGATGTTGTTCTTCTTTCCTATCCTTCCTGAGTGTACTGGACTGTACAGTACACCATGAAAGCCCTTGTTGTTGTCAAAGTCTCACAAATGGTTACACGGTATTGTTAATTTGTTTAATAACTGAGGTAACAACACTAACAACAAGTGTGACCACCACACACTAAGTTATATATTATAATATTTTTACTAGTAATTATTGAACTACAACAATGCCACATTTCACTGAAGTTCTTCTTGCTTCTTTGCTTTTAGGTGCATAAGAGGAGGTGGAAACATCACCCATTGTACTGCCAGACAGAAGGCCGGTGCCTTGCGCATAACGTCACATGACGTGTGACCACAGACATCTCTTCAACATGTGAATCTAAAACAAGTGCTGCTGCATGCAAACTGACAGCTTCGAGATGGCCCCAAAGATAGGTACCAGTGTCGAGAAAGTCAAAGTTGCCAGTGAGAAGAAGAAGGCACTGCCACTTACCACTACCGGTATGTCGCCGAGTACCTTTTTGTGAAACCAAAAATTGTGCCTGCAGCAGCAGTGTCCGGGGAGCAAGCTGGGAGCAGCACTCCCACATCAGCGGACCCACCCCACTAACCCAGGCCCAAGCCCATGAATGTCACAGAGGCAGCATCAGTCTAATCATGACAATGCAGAAGAGTAGTGACGTTGAAATTGACTGATCGTTATCGCAAAGTAGTACCCAATCAATGCAGAAACCTCAGATAAGTGGGCAACAACAGCCTCAAACACCACCGATAGTAGTAGTTCCTCCAGAAGTAGGGGCAGTCCAGGAGATTGCGCTTCCTGCTGAGGAAGAAGAGCAAGCCACTCTTTCAGGAGATCCAATGTCTTCCAGATTCCCAGCAAGGAAAAGGAGGGTCAGTCTATCAACTTCTTCTCCAAGCCCCCCTTCTGATGATTTAGACACCACTTGGATCCCGCCTCAGTCTGAGAGTGAGACACGCCACGCCCACGAGACAAGGCTAGGGAAAAGGAAGGTTCTGGAAAGCCTTAGAGTTATGGAGGTAGATGTAGAAGAGGAGGATGATGAAGAGCCAGTCATCATGGATGTTAGCCCCACCCCAGTTGAGACTGACATTACCCCATTCCAAATCTTTCGACATTGAAAGTGGCACCAGCAGCATTAGAAAGTTGACCTCCCCGGTTTGGGACTTCTTTTTGGTTAGGCAGAAGGAGATGAACATTGCTATATGCTCCATTTCTGGAGTAGGTGTTAGTCGGGGTAAGCTTGGTACAAAATATGGTAACAGAGGCCAAACAACCCATGTGAGAAAACACTACTTGATCCACTGGGAGGTGAACTTTAGTGGCCAAAAAACTGCAAGTGTTGTTGGTGGAGGGGATGAAGATCCGATCACGGTGAAAGGTGAAAAAGAGGGAGACATTTGCTCTGGCACACAAAGCAGCCCTGTCCCCAGTAGTACAGTGGTACCGTCCACATCATCATCAGCAACATCGCAATGACACAAGAGTCAGGCTGAGATACCAAGGGGTCCAAGGCAATAGAGTACCGCAGCAAAAAAGCTAAACAGATTTGCACTGAGCCTAACAATATCTGGTCTTAAGAAGTCACCTGCATCAGTGGCACCAGAATAGAAAAAAATCCAGGCTACCATTCTCAGCATTTTTAGGCTGGAGGGCCAGTACGAACGCAACCACCCAACGGCACGTTTGTACAATGCAAAGCTGGCTAAAACGTTAGCGCTGGTCCTTCTCCCTTTTTCTTTTGTGGAAGGGGTGGGTTTTCCTGAATTTGTGGCAGTCATCTGACCGAAATGCAAGGTTCCCAGATGGTCCTATTTTGCCAAAATTGCTGTTCCTGCACTACATCACAGGGTGCTGGAATTGCTTGGACAATCTTTGCAGCAGAGTGTTGTTCACACTATCCACTTGACAACAGATATGATAACCAGTTGCCAAGCCACTAATTACATGCGCATCACTGCACACTGGATCTCTTTTGTGGGGGTTAGAGAAAAGATGTCTGCAGGTGTTGACACTGCTGACATTTTTAATGGCGCTCAGAAGCATTCTACAGTAGTCATGTTCACCATGGAGAAAACCCATACTGCTGCAAACATTTTGGAAGACTTTAACACTAAGGTCTTTGAATGGCTGCTACCAAGAGGGGTTAGCATTGGTTTTGTTGCCACAGACAATGGCAGTAATATAGTTAAGACCATGGCAGATGGTGGCTATTTTAGGGCCCTGTGCTTGGCGCGCTGCATTAACATCATTGTTCAAGACTTTCTGAAAAAGTCAGCAACTAACTGACCACCTGCAGAAGAGTCTACACACATTTTAGCCATTCTTTTAAAGCCCAGAAGCAGCTGAGGATCATTTAACGTGATAATAGAATGCCAGTTAAGGCACTCATCCAGGAGATGCAACGCATTAAGAACCAACTTATTACATGCTTGAACATCTGTTTGAGCAGTACAGATCAATCAATGAATATGTCATGCAAAGGCCGGATGCAACTGTGAAAGGCATGATCATTGAGATGGACCAATGGGGCGAGTTAAATGCCTGACAGAGATGCTGCTTCCTTTTGATGTCTTCACACGTGAAGTCAGCAAGAAGAACTGTATCATGGGCCAAGCTATCCCATTATTGTACATGCTACAGGAACAGCTAAAGGAGGTGTCGCAATGTACGCAGATGTGGAGGAAAAAAAGAAGCATATGAGTTGGTGGAGAGCTTAATCCTTCACTTATCTGAAAACACAAGGCTGCAAAGAGGCATTGTGTCATCCAAACAATACATTTGTGCCACAGATCTTGACCCATGGTACAAACCATTATTGGACACTTTCGTTCCTTTTTCAGACTGGGATGTGGCTAACTACAAATCTTGGATAGCTGTGCAAGCCAGTCAGCTAGAAAAATAACTGCTGGGAATTAGAGGCACGCTCTTCCAAGGCATAACAAGTACTGCAGGGCAGCCTTCAAGCCCAACTTCAGAGCCTGAGGGCAGTGTGGTTGGCTCACAGCAGCAAAAACCACCAACAACAGCAAAAACAACATCAACAATAACAAGAAAAGGTACATCATCCCCAAAATCGGCAAAGGAAGGGTTTCTTCTGGCAGGGCTTAAGTCTAGTGCTGATGCAAAGGCAAAAGAGGCAGATCAAAGCGAAGCACCCATGACCATTGAGTGGATGGTCCAGGCATATCTGGATGACCCAACAGAGGTCTACTTTGATCAAAACCCATTGCCGAATTGGTATGGGAAAAGGTGCCAATGGCCAGTGCTCAGCAGGCTGGAGATAAACTATCTGGCTTGCCCCGTAGCAAGTGTGTCTGCTGAGCGTGTTTTCAGTGCTGCTGGTTACGTTCTAACAGTGAGACACGTGGAGAGGTTAACCATGATCAAAATGAATCATCACTTTACACCACCGGATTACACCATACCAGAAGTACCACAGCAAGAAGATGATGACGGCAGCTCAGGTCATAGAAGTAGTGTTTTAGGTGACTTACTTCTGTGCAAACCACCATAGTTTGAGGACGAGCTGTACTTCCCTGACAACTAGGCTTTCAAGATGCTTTCTTTCTTTCTTTGACACCCAAAAAAATATATATATAGCGAAGGAACATTATTTACTTAATTATTTGTGTGTGTCACTGTCTCTCTGGTTCACAAATCCATCACCACTGTCTTACTCTTTTATTGCTGGATCAGAGTTGCAACTGTGTGCAGTCAGTGTCCACTCCCAACTTGCTCTAAATCCATTTCCCTCAAGCCAGACATTGGATGGAGAATACAAACAAATGTGTGGCTACCTCCAACCATGGGCCCTGGCTATCTATCTATCCTTTCCTAGCCTAGAGGGACTGCCCTGGAAGAACAGGTAAATGATGGCATGCATTGAACGCTGAGTGATTGTTGTTTGTTGTGAATGAAGTCTACTATTTTACACACAAAAAAGTGACTCAATTCAATCTTTTCCTTCTTGTTGTTCAATAACACAATTGTACTGCTACAGGCCGATCGATTGAATTTTGAGTCTGAATGAGTCTGGACTCACTTGGGACACTGTTGGTATGGAGATGGACACCATACTCGCAGTCAGAGTCGGGAAGATCAGAGATAATTGATGGAATAACTCAGGTCGTGGGCGTGAGCATAACTACTTCGAGAAATGCCACCAGAAGAAGATGGAAGCTTTCAAATTCACTGAAACCAACCAATTTGGATGATGATGACTTTGAAGTGGCCTAAAGGTAAACAACAACACCAGACCAGACTTACATGTCTGTGTAGTGGTGGTGGGCAGTGAGTGTGGTGTGACTGACAGCGGTGCACTGATTTTTTACTTCATTTGGAAAATGCTATGTTGTGTGTGTGTGCTCAGTGCTGTCTGGCTCAGATTTGAAGCTAAGTGGAGGTTGTTTGGGGGGGCCTGTTGTTGGAAGTATCTGCTGGAAACAGACATGATTTAGCCATGCTGCCTCTGAAAGCCTTCTTGTTGCACTCCTTATGCAGTTTAAATTTAGTTTTCTCAATATCCTGTTTGTTTTTCCATCTACAGGCCCTTTACCCTGCGCCATACCAGAAAACATCTCACACTTACCTTACCAATCTGCATCTGCCAGGCACCCCGGATTAACAGGCGGACCGTCCAAGAGGAATGCGGAGATGCAACTCCCAATTGATACAGTATCATTTTTTTTCTCTTACATCATTACGACTGTGTGTTTTGTTTATGTTTGATTATTTGCTTCCTACAGATATTTTAATTTTATGTGCTATATTTCTAAACCTGGTATAACAGAACATAATGTATGTAACTTGGGTCTCTCTGGGGGCAGAGCAGACAGACAATTGCATAATTAATATACTGCCCTGTACTAGTTTAGTACTACTCATCATCATGTATGCATTTACTTTTCCTCCCATAACAGATTTATGATGGTCGACTGCCGAGATGAATGTGTTGTCCATGTTTAGTGTTTGTTTTTGCCAAACCTTTCCCTCAAATCCCCTTCCAATCCATTCTATGAACCCCTAACCCTCTTCCCCCAGGCTGTGTGATTTATTGAGGTGTGTGACTAAATTAAATTTACACCATTAATTGATCACACACTTGCTGGGGAGGATGTGGTGAAAGCAACACCAACTCAAGGCAGGGCGAGGATCTTCTTCTGCTCTAAGTATATAGCCCAGACTGGCAATATATATATTAGATTGCCCACCCATGCACAGTATTCGATATTCACATTTTTCCAGAGGAACAAAACCCATCATAATTAATTGTCAGCATCCTTCTAGCACTAAAGGTTAAGCTTGTCCACTTCATAGCTCGAGTCGATTTCAGTTTGTAACTTGCACTTGGCTAACCCACCATTCTGTTTTATTTTACTTTAGCATTACTTATCATGGTTTCTTGATTGACAGTCTTCTGCATGTGTATTGTACTTCTACCACTCGTTATCTAGTCTCCCTCAGGTAACTGTCTTATTTTTTTTTTGCAACTGCTACCATCACCATGGCACCTTGGGAAACCAAACCATTGCCATGCAGCTATTGCTTCGCCAATCATCAATCACAGGTAAGAGAAGAAGTGGGGGATGCAATAAATCTATATACTCTGGATATTCTTTAATTCATACACCCACACCCCTTCCGAATCCATAGGGGTTATAGTTGCAGACTGCATAGACTAGGAGGAAAGAGTAGTAGGGCAAGTGAGGGTACCGCATCTATGTATTATACTATATCAGCAGATTTCAAAAACTGGCTGCGGCCTTGCTGCAAGGGAAACTGTTCAGTGAGAGTTAACCCCCCAAAAAAAGATTTACATCATATTGTAAAACTAAAAATGTATTCCCCTAACTCATATAAAACTAGAAATGCCCACAAAACCTGACCCACCCTCTCCCTAACCCCAACCAATTTCCAACAAGAGTCCAAAATCCAAATACCCGCAAGAAAAAGCCCAATCCAATTTCTCCAAATCCCACATCCCACTCCCTCCCCAACAGGTCCCACTCTCACCCACCAAACAAAAGATTAAATAAGGGGCAAGAGACTGAAAGGCTTACCGGCAGGCTAGGAGTCTGATTTTCATCTCTAGGCTGTCAAAACGCTCCTCAATCCAGCTTTCAAGGTGCGCCATCCTAAGGAGCATGCAGGAGTGAAAGGTTCTAACGGTCACCGCCAAGAGGGTTGCAGCAGTAGATGAAAAGTTGTGGCGGGTGGCTGCTGGACCACGGTGCAACACCACCGGAGGCTCTATTGGGGGCTAGCTGGAGCCCAGGGCATTTGAGGCTGCAGCTGCTGCCACCTCCTTCTCCTCCTCCCGGACCACCAGTTGCTGATAGTCATCCCTTATGGCCTCCGACTTCCTTTGCCGGGTCCTGGCTGCTCTCTCCCACCTGTCAGATTGTGGATTGGCAGGAGTAGCTATATCAAGAAATAAAAAAGACAAATTGTAACCATTACTCTTTGCAAAACTGTAACACATAAATTATATAGTGGCACAGTAGCACTAGTAGTACATAACATAGCATTTGTTGAATCCATCTCAGTTCCTCTGCCCCTAAGATTTGGATGAGATTAGAGTTTCAGGCATTAGGCACTAAAGTATGGATATGGAGTCTCTCTCTTGTTTAGCTAAATTTATCTTGTAGGCATGCCAGCTCAGCTTGAGCAAGTTGGGCCCTAGACAGACATACTCGTGGGCGTGTCACAGACTTGCATTACTTTACTACTGCCTGCAGGTGGGGCAGCTGTACTACACAATTATCTAAATTTCTATTATGGTCATGCTATGCTAAATGGCAAATGGTCAATTTTACTTTCATCCTGACTAGTCTACAACAAGGCAGATGAATAGTTACTATGAATGATAATAAATGTCACGATGTCACCTGACATACTACTTTGTAACCATGCAGCTGATAGGCCACCCGTGGCGGCAACCGTCAAAATTGGAGGGAGGCGATTGATGATGGATAGGTACATAATATCATGTTGTGCTTAGTAAATACTTTGAGTCAAGGGAGTAGGCCTAAATATAACCTCAAACCTTTGAATCAAAAACCTTGCTAAAAAACATTCCTTGTTTTAATTTATTTTTCTTCACAATGATTGATTTTTCCATTTATCATTGCATTGTTCTTCTAGCATTATTTTTTCACCCTTGGCTTTGTTACTCAGCATCAGTTTAAGTTTTACATTCTGTTTATCCAGTCCTCTTCACCTATGATTGAATACCATTGATCCATTCCAAACATTACTATCATTCTCAACAAACCTTTCACCAATATAAATTTGCCATTTCACTTGACCAGCCCATGGCATGCGTACTTACTCCTTGCTTTAGGTTGACCCATCAAACCCCCTGGAGGATTCCTTTCATCCATACACTTTCACCCACACAGGCAGGCTTCCTTTCTTTTACCTTTCACCCATCCTTCATCCACCCATGCATCCTATCAGCCACCTATATCATTCCCTTCAGCCTTCACCCACGCATCCTTCTCTGCCAGTCATATTACATTTCACCCATCCTTCCTCCCTCCATTCGTCTTTCCCTTTTCTGTCAACCCATCAATGTCTGAGTCTTCTTCATAAAAAGTTCCCTGCTGAGTTGAAGATAGAGGAGGCCATTAGTTACTCAACTCACATATGAAAATGCTAAGTAAAGAGTGTCTTCAACTGTTCACAACTTAGTCTCATAGTTCAGTATACAGTGAACACCATTGCAGCTAGTGTATATAAATTCAAATTTTCAATAAGCAAGCAATATAACTTTTTTTCTATAACGTTTTATTAGCATTTATAGATACTGGCATTACATCTGAGTGCGTAGGCGTCATAATGCTTTCAATTATCGCATAATGACAACTTGCTGTCTAACGTAATCCGTCCTAACATAATACATAAAGAGAATTTTCCTCGGTAAACAGAATCCCTCACCGTCCTTCCCTCCCCTCCCTTCCCTCGTCAGTCCGTGTCAGGTTACCTGGTTATTTGCACTATATCACATTATATCTGTTTGCTGTAATAATAAACATGGCCTTGACAGTGCTCCACTCTTACTTCCTTCTTGGGTGATCCACCCCTCCCTATGCCCCCTAAGATGTAGGTGTTTGCTCATTCTTTAAGTCTGCCAACATAGGGGCTCAGGCTAGTAAGTCCTCCCCAACCTTATCATCCTTCCGCACAAATTTCATTCGTACCGACTCCGCAGTCGTCCACTCGCACGCATCCCTGATCCAGTACATGGGTTGCGGGATCCGAGGAAACACCCATACTATAACTACTCGCCTCCTATCCAGAACGAGTCCCAAAGTGACTAATCGTCTGCTTAGTTTCTTATGCTTTGGTGTAGGCAATAGTCCCGGTACTGCTTGCCGAATTTCTCTGGGAATGGTCCAGCCCGTAGTGTCTGGTTAGCGTGTAAGTACTTCCTCCCAATAAGGGAGCAATAGTGAACAGGACCAGACCATATGGAGGAAACCGGCCCCATGCCTGTGGCATCTGGGACACTCATCCTTCCGGCCCAGATAAATTATGAGTAGCGGTCGCATGCTGAGATACATCTGGTGTTTTAGATTGTATTAGAGGAGCTTAAACCGCAGATTTGTGCTAACCCTCTGCACCCCCGTGTACCCTCCTCCATTCACCCTTTGTCAGGGGCTCATTCATGAGTGTGTCCCATTTCGGCTGAATTCCCTGGGTCTCCCATGGTAGATCATCTCTCAATGCTCTGTAGAGATGAGAAACCAGGCGCCTAACCTGTGCCATATACAACATGACTTTCAGAATATTAGTTGTAGGAGGTTCCTCTGGGAACCCCAGCCAGAGATCCCGGGCAACACTAGAGATTTTCCTGTGTTGCAGGAATTGGCCCGGCCCTAGACCAAAGGCATCCAGTGCCTCTTCTCGTGTCACACATTTCCCCTTTATATAAAGGTCTCCTAGCATCTGGCAGCCTCCCTCTCTCCAGCGGCGCACCGACATGGAGTCCATGATACTGGCAAAAGGGCGCAGAGCCCACAGGGTAATATCTGGAGCGAACGGGGCACGCCGAAATACTCTTCGCACCGCGTTATACCATACTGCTGCTATATCAGGCACAATATATGGGCATTCCCTAGGAATTCTGCCTCCCTGCATCAGCAGTTCTGTCAGTGAACTATCGCCGTAAGTTCCCGCCAATAATCGTTTCTCCCAATTATCCTCGCCATCCAACCAGGGAGCCGCATGCTGCCATGTAATAAAACTCCAATCGAGTCACCTCCTGCCCTCCCCTTTCCCACGTCCTCTGTAGCGTTGTTAATCTCACCCTCCTTCTTTTCTTCCCCCATAGGAGGTCTACCAGTAGACTCTCCAGCATATGGAAATAATGCTACAGGATTATCTAGAATGAGGGTTGCATTGCATACAGGCAGCGGGGTAGGACAATCATCTCAATGATTGCAATGCGCCCCATGAGCGTTTTTGGTAATTCTGTCCAGAAGCGGATCAAGCCCCTAAATGATCTGACCAAAGTTCTGTTCAAGATAGTCAATGGCCATGTTGGCCAGACGAATTCCCAAATATTGCACCCCCTCTCCCACCCACGGCAATTCGGTGTGTGGTCGCTACGCCTCAGGGACCATGGCCAGTCTACCCAGAGGGACCACCCTGGACTTCCTGGGATTAAATCAAGTAATATAACTTACCACCGCCCGCCACTGCTGCTGGCTCACCCCCTGTAGCTGCCACATCAGCTCCCTGCTGGCCCCGGCACTGGTGGTCAGTACCCCTAGAAAAAACATGACACATTTTTAAACGACATGGCATATATAGGCCTCCCCCTGTTTATTTTCTTCCATAGCAAGATTGGAACTACATACACCACATACATCACTACAATTCTGGTACAGACTACAGAGTACAGTATGTCCTATCAAAAATAATAAAATCCAATTGGGCATTTTGTTGGTAGCAATTTTTGAAACGCTTCTCAAGAAGACAACCTGTAAAAGACTGGTCTGAGTGGCTAGAGCTATTGTTGAATCTGAGTTTTGGAAAACAAATAAAAGTGGGCAGCTGGGCGGACAATCAGACCTGGGGTCTTCTTGGTTAGAAAATGTAATAGTGCCATCCTTAATCCTCAATACTCCCTTCCGGTCATGGTGTACGATAATCAGTTCACCATCAACTGCTGCTAATATATTTAATACTAGGCCTAGATGAGAAGAAGGCACAAGTTTGGGGTGTCTAACGTGACCATGGCAACTCTTGTTTTACTGAATGAGCATGAGAAAGTAAAAGAAAGCCTTGTCATTCTCAATCTCATCTCAACAAAAAATGCGTAGAATACCTTACTTGGGCTTGCACTCTGCACGGCAGAGTAGTAGTACTAGTAGTAGTAGGAGCAATGGGTTCTCTGAGTCTTACAGTACCACCACTAGGCAGTCCACAAAATATATTAGGGGAGAGGGAAAGCTGAATAAAAAAACAGAAGAATGCCAGCTACAGACAGACTGGTACAGACTGAGGCAGAGTGAGGTAAAAAGTAAAATACAGACACTGGAAATATAAAATAACTAAGTTATTAAATAGGATAATGCAGGGATAACAAGTATTTAAATGTAATGTAAATGTCCGGTATTTGTAAAGCGCGAACAATTACCCGAAGGTGTCAAGGCTCTGGGGGCCGTTGGGAAGATTAAGCGAGCTATATCCCAGAGTCACATGGTGCTGGGCTGATCTGCCGCCGGCACTGGGGATCGAACCGTGAGCCCCCTGGTTCTAGAGTCAGTTACCCTGGCTTATGTTTTACTTAAGTTAAACTTAAGACCAAAACTTCACTTTAACTGAGACAAAATCCTAACTTTACTTCTCATAAATGCCCTTTGTGAATACCAAATGTCGTAAAGTTAGGAATTTTTCTCAAGTTACTTTTGTGAATCGTGCCCGATATTTGCTTCTCAGTTCTGATCTCATTTGCAATTAGCAATCATCTCAACTGGCTTTGATGGGCTAATAAGTCTGCATTTAGTCTTATGTATAGATGGACGCATGCATATTGCATACACCAAATTGGTTGGTTTCTGCCACTTGCTAGGCACTACACGAACTACAATTCTTTTTCTTTCTATAAAGTGAAAGTATGCAGGCTGAAGATTATTACTAGTACTGCTAAGTAACTAACTAACTACCACTATCTTAATGACAGTACAAAGGAAAGGAGTCTCTCTCTAGTCTGCATTAACTAACTTAAGTTCTTATATAATCTGCCCAAGCGAGCGCCAAGTTGCAAACAAAGGTACGATTAGGTGCTTTGTCAATGGCACTAGATCTTCTCCCTTCGCAATCGCCAGAGGCACCAGACAGGGGTGTCCCCTCTCACCCCTCCTCTTTCTCCTGGATATCGAGCCCCTAGCTGCTAAAATACGCCAACACTATTGGGGTCATGCTCTTATATACCCTAATAGGCAAGTCCTTGTCTCCTTATATGCCGACGACCTCACCCTCTACCTCCGCAATCCAGAAGTGAGTCTGAACCCTATCTTACGACTGCTTACCTCCTTTGGTCACATCTCCGGGGTCAATATTAATTGGGGGAAGTCCCATCTGTTTCCTCTTACGGACGCTACTCTGTGGTACATACCAGACTACCCTCCCACGTGGTTTGACGACACAGTTAAATACCTCGGTATAGTCATCACGGGTAGTCGGAGCGATATGATGACAGCTAACTATGGCCGCGTACTCGACCTCCTCACCGACAAGATCACAAGATGGATCGCCATGCCCATCTCCTTAGCAGGATGGACCTCCTTAATCAAAATGGTCGTCTTGCCTAAACTGCTCTACCTATTCACTAACATTCCCTACGCTCCTAGTCGGCACTTCTTCAAAACCCTAAAAACTCAACTCATACGACTCACGTGGGGAGGGAAACACGCTAGGCTCCAATGGGACATACTCATGTGACCCTTTGAGGATGGGGGCTGTGAGATCTCAGATTTGGAGTTGTACTTCAGCTGCACCCAGGCCCACTTCCCATTATACTGGATGAACCCCCCACATGCTGCATCTCGCAGTTGAAGAGGGCCACATAAATCTGACCCCCAGTTCTGCATTCCTCAGCGCGCCTGACACCCCGTGCCACTTGGCCTCCACTACAGTGGAGTGTACCATCAGCGCTTTGTGCGACTTGGTCCGCCGCCTCCACGCAACCCTTCTTTACTCCACTTTGCTCCCCCTCCAGGGTGGCTGTCGTCGGCTTCTCCATAAACTCTCTGTTCAGACCTGGGGGAAACTCTATGTAAAAGGAACTTTCTGCTCCAGCGCGGAATATTTTGGCACTACCCCGCCCACCCCTCTGGAGTGGTTTTACTATATCAGACTGCGGCAAGATATGAAAGCCCTCACTCCATGCTTCCCATGGGAGCCCCCTATCATGACCCCCTTGCACGCCCTCCTCCAACAAATGACTCCCACGCATGTGGTCTCATTGTTATACCGCACCACCCAGCAAGACAGCACACATGGTCCCCCTCTGGCCCATTCCCGTTGCGAGAAGGAACTGGGCTCCCCTATATCTGACGACCAGTGGACCTTTTGCTGCCGGCAGACTGGGAAAATATCAGCCAACAGCAGACTGCTTATCATACATTTTAAATATATTCATAGGCTCTACTGCACACCTGCACGCTTACAACGCCTACATCTCTGCGACAGGGATCGCTGTGACCGCTGTGGCTGTGAAGGGGCGGACTTCAGACATCTAGCCTGGGACTGCCCTCCTATAAGAAACTACTGCACGTGGTGCTGGTGGCGCAAGACCAGATGACTGGGGTGCGTGTTCCTGATGATCCCTTGGTAACACTTCTGGGTTACACCGCAACAATAGCTGTTTCAGTACGGCGTTACACCTCCCTGGCAGTTCTTCTCACAAAGAGACAAATTGCTTGCAGATGGGGCAGGGGAAGGGCTCCTAAATTTAAAGAGTGGCTGCGGGACCTCCTATATTGTCAGGAACAATTGACCACATACGCTGACTTTCTGCCGCCTTCTTCCCGCCCACTGGACATTTGGTCCCCCCTCCAATTCTATCTCCTTGAACACCCTGCCACGGACGACGCAGATATTGAGCCACGCACTGATGGGACTGGGGAGAGGACATGAGATATTCCCTCTCGTCCCCCACATACAGGTCTACTCAGAGGTTGCAGCCTCACACACCTGGTGTAACAGCATTTGTCACGATGTTCGACTGGTCTACTTGCAATGTCATTACTATAAAGTGGTATTGATTACTTCTGTAGGTTGTTCTTCTCAACAAAATCAATAAAGATTTTTTTTTTTAAAGTACAATTAGGTAGCGCCGAGCATGAATAACGATCATGTGACATAATATAAGATTTTTAAACCTAACTTACCTGCATGTGAGCAGCAGCACTCTTGCAATTTGGGAACAAAATAATATTCGCCATAACATAGATAGAACACATAATAGTAGCTATAATTAGCTACTCACCAAGCCCAGCGACCTCAACACCTAGCAGGTCCAGCAGGTCCTGCTCTCAGTCCAGAATATCGGAACACGGGTGTGTCACTTGGTTAAGGGTGCGCCGGACCCCAGAGCAGCGATACTCTGCCCGGCACACCCTCGCCCACTGCTGGTGACACTCACAGATCCTGTGTCCGGACCCAGCCCTGCCGCCTGCTGCCAGGGTGGAGGAGAGGTGGCGCTGCACACAAAAAACAAACGTTGCCACCTCCACCTCTGAAAACAAGGCCCGGGGCTGCACCCTGCCGGGTGCCGCCTTAATGCTGGGGGGACGGGGGCGCAAAAGGAAATATATAAAGTAAAAAATTAAGGTAGGAGAAGAAGAAACGAAGTAAAAAAACATAGAAAGCAAGTAATATAGAAAAACAGTACAAAACACACTAAAAGACACAAAAAGTAGAAAATATACACTTAAGAAGACACAGGGAAGGATAATAAATAAGAAAGATCAGAAAAAAAGGTTTCAGAAAGAAGGATGGAAAAGATTAAGGCAGGATTAAGAAGAGAAGAAAACAAGATGGCAGCGCCCATGCGTGACAGCTTGGTGCAGTGTGCACGAAATTTCCTCCCGAACACGCAATCCCCGTTGCAGTATGGAAGAAACATCACACAAACGGACGTAACAAGCAACTCCATCTGCTCATGGAAGTCTACATAGTACGGTGGAGTTTTTTTACCACTTTGCAGAGTTCGCCGCTACGCGAACTCCGCCCAGGCTTAACCCTGAACCAATTCCCCAATTGTCCTTACCTCGGTCTGTTATCACAATGGACCAACCCCACACTCTTAAAAACAACACTCCAACAACCCTAAAAGACCAACTAAACTACCCTCTTCCCAAATGTTTCCCCCTCACCTCCCACAACAACAGTCCCAGCCCTTCCCTTCCTGTAAGAAATTAGGCCTCCACATACTCCAGTCTCTTGGAAATGCCCTGCTGGCCATTCGTCAGGTCCTTCATGTAGAGCAGTAGATGGTGGTGGTGTTGCACTCGGGGTGGCTGGGAACCTCGGTTGCTTGTAGCAGTGGTAATGATATTGTCGGGGTCCCTCTGACTGGTGGCATGAGGCAATGGTGGTTGCTGCCTCCAACTCCTCTTTAAGGACCAGCAGCTGGCAGTGCCCTTTCCAATTGGCTCCATTTTCCGGAGGAGCAGCCGAGGAGCTGTCTCACTCTGGGAGTAGGCCTCCAGGGAAGGTCCTCAAGCAGGAGTAGCTAGATGATCTAAAGAAATAAGAAATGAACCTGAATTGTAGTCCTCAACATAAACACTTGCTTGTATACAGTTGCACAGTAATAATGGAAATTATTTTGGTGTGATTCTTGGTCGCAGCCTGAACTATGATTTTTCCCAGATATCATGTAATGCAGAAGCAGTGTGCAGTAACTGATCCATGACCACCCCTATAGTAAAAATAGATTTGTTTTTCATAAATATCATGAAAAGTTGAAGGGATTTTAAAAGGTGACACCTGCAAGCAAGACACACTTTATTATGCTCTACCATTATTAAATGAATTAGCTGCCAAATATGAATCTGTATTTCCATTGATATGGCACATGAAATTTATGCTGAACATTTTACTTGTAGGGAAGGCTGGCAAGTACATGGATCGGTGGAGTGGACAACTGAGTGGTGGGTGGATGCATGCATGCAGGCAAGGTGAGTGGCAAATAATAAAAAAAATAAAGTCACTTACGTTGCTTGCTGCACGTTAGACGTCCTCCTTTACGCTTGTCCCTGTTCTGTCAGCTCTGTCAGGCTGGCTTGATACTCCTTCAGGCCTTGTAGGCCTGTGCTTGGTCGCAACCCAGCTGTCTAGGACAAATTGTGTATGTCACTTTGGCGAAAGAGCGACGGCCAATCTGACGTGAACTTTGGAGCGTCCAATCAGCTATGCTCCTCCAGTCTTGTATGCTGCAAATCGACAGCAGAGTAGGACATGCCCCCATTTCTCCCGGCAGGGGGCAGACTGACAGCTGTGGCGCACTAAACATGGAAAATAAATTGGTAATGAAATATTTTCATTGCCATTTTATCTTTCATGTTTAATGCAGCTACAACAGGCAGGGAAGCCTCACAAAGAAACCGCCTCTGTTTACTTGTCTGTATATGGGCAACATTAATTGAGCCATCCTGGTGCGGCACCATGTATTTTTTGGGGCTGCTAATTGCCTGTCATCATGTTCCAATTCCAATGGCCCTATTCTTAGCCTACTCCCTCCTTAGTTCCTCACTGAGTCCCACACTACACCCTCCACCCCAAATAATTTTTGAAGAGAAACTTGTTTCCTTGGCAGTGAGACAAGGAAGTGTTACGTAAGGCAAGTTATAAACATTTCAGGACTAGAAGTGGGTAAAGTTTGGCTTGGGTGTCACACTCATTATATATTATTACATCTAGTCGCACAGTTAATGGAAGGTAGAAAATGGAACAGTAATGTAAGCCATGAAAAGTAGTCACTTGGGCAACAACTGTGGGAAAAATATGGCACATGCCAAGATGGGATTGTAATTTTTGGGCTGACTGGGACAGAACAAATGGGAGAAGTTGTAGGTGAGTGAGCACTGGGCCTCAATTCTGGAGAAGTTGTGACAGGAGCATAGGAGGCTAGTTAATTTATAAAATTATTCTTGACTGTACTTGGATGAAAGGAATGAATAACCTAACAAATGCAAAGTTGTAATTGAGCAAGGAAAGTGACTTTCCACTTGTTCTAACCATCACTCCTTCCCCCCTCCCAGTATGATGATCTTCTCTGCCCTTCTCCTCAGAGTCATGGGGTGCTTCTGGATCTAGACAAAAACATTATACATTTATTTAGATACCTGTAACCATTTGCACAAGTTATAAAAACAATATTACACTAATGTTAGGTTATCTTTGTCTTCCTTCTATCTAAAGAGTATCACTTTGAAAGGTTTACTGGGCATTTTAAAAACCAAGTAGTCATCCATTCACCCTTATAGTATATTTTCTCATGATGGAGGGACATGCCTATGAACCTGATTTAAAAAACAATGAAGGGGTGGAAGGGAATTAAAAGAAAATATGGTATTGGAGGTATCCTACCACACAGCATTGTCACAACATCATGGAACCTTATGTGACATCTGGCTGGTGCCCATGATGACCATTTCTGTTACTATAATGTTGACTGTTCAGTAAAACCTTCTGTCAACCTAATTGTTGTGACTAATTAGGCCTATGATCTCTTACATTACCACCAATCGTATGTTAACAATACAGGAGATGTAAAAGAGGGGCAAGGAAAAAATCAATAAAAAGTGAGGGGAAGAAGCTATATACAGGAAGAAGTCAGCTGCAGAAAATGATGGAATGTAAAAGAAAACAGTACAGAAGGAGGCAAATATGGGTGGTAAAAGCGGATACTAAAGTAGATGGGGAAGATGGAGAAAATACAAAATAAGGAAGACCATAATGCATACTAGTTGAACAGTAGGAAATATTTAACATGAGTTACCAAAAGCACCAGCAGACATGGGTGTGGATGTGGAGCCTGTAACTGGCCCATGCGGCAGGGGTGGTGATTGTGAGCTGTTCTGAAACAAGAAGCGAAGAAATAGTTATTAATATTAATAGGTACTCTTTAAAAAAGGACATATTTTACAGGCAGACAAATCTACTGCCTAACTAAGCAAACCTTTTTGTAGCTTCACTCAAACCCAAAAAATACAATTGTTCCAACTTACACACAGTTTCCTACAAATGCTATTGCTCCTCCACTCACTTCAAATAGTTTTGTATTTTTTCTAGGTCTAATTTTGACCCTCTAAAATCTATGGGCAAAGTCAGTCCCTCTTTGTATACTGCATGGCCCAGAGATGGAGATATTCTATTTCCTAACTATAACGTCCCTGTAACCTTTGTTTTTTTCACTAAATTTCTAAAGCTTCTGAATGCTATTTCCTAACTATAATCTACCGGTAACCTTTTCAGTGACTTTCTACATTTTTTAATGTTATTTCCTAACTATAATGTCCTTGGGTGCATAAATGTCTGGTGGTTTGCTAGTGCACGTGTTACTAGCTTAGTGGTCTGTGAGTGGATGTGTGAGTGGCTGTATTGGTGTGTACGTGAGTGTGTGAGTATGTCTGCGGGTCTGTGAGTGGGTATGTGAGTGGTTTTCTCGGTCTCTGAGTGAGTGAGTGAGTGGCTGTATTAGTATGTAAGTGGGTGAGTGGTTTTCTGGGTCTCTGAGTGAATGTGTGAGTGGCCATATGGGTATGTGAGTTGGTATGTGAGTTTTTGTGTGAGTATGTAAGTGGGTGTGTAAATGTTTGACTGGCTGTATAAGTGCGTGTGTGACTTGCTGTGTGAGTCTCTGAGTGGGTGTGTGGGTGGTGTTCTGGGTCTGTGAGTGGGTGTGTGGGTGGCTGGTGGCTATACAGGTGTGTACATGGGTATGTGAGTGCTGTGTGGATCTGTGAGCGAGTGTGTTATTGGTTCTCTGGATCTCTGAATGGGCATGAGAGTGACAGTATAGGTATGTGAGTAGGTGTGGGAGTGGTATTCTGGGTCTCAGAATGGGTATGTGAGTGGCTGTATGGATGTGTAAGTGGGTATGTGTGAGGGGTTGTGTGGTGTGTAGGTGGGTATGTGAGAGTGTGCGTAGGTCTGTGAGTGGGTATATGTTTTTAATCTGGATCTAGATTCATAGATCTGTTGCGGATTCACACGGTGGCCATGCTGAGCACCACAGTGAACCCATGGATCCTTGTGCAACCCAAAACATAATTTTAGACAATAACTTGCCCATGAGGGTTCCTCACAGACCCCTCCATTATTATTTTTATTATTAGAAACGTATAATGCTCCCAGCTACCCATAGGGGCTTTCCGGCGCAGAGTGGGAAAAGACAGTGCAGAAGAGAGGAAAATTAGAAAAGCCAGGTCTTCAGGCCCTTGCGAAAAGCAAGGAGTGAAGTGCCGTCCTCAGAGAATCTGGAAGAAAATTCAATAATTTTGGGCCTAGATATGTAAAAGCACGCTCTTTCATGCGAGACAAATGGAACCTATTCACTGTTAACAAGGCCTGATGTGAGTATCTCTCCCAGGAATGAGAAGGATGATATGTAAGTACCAAATCCTTAATGTAGTGTGGACCAAGTCTGACCTTTGCCTTAAACATGTAACATAGCGATTAAAACATAAACATGACAGCGGGCCCCCTAGCACAAATTGAACCTAACCTGTATTTCCGCAAATAGTCAAACATGATATATACCTGAGAAGTGCACTCAATATCAACACCTGCTGTCAAGGTGTTGTCCCAAAAAAGGACTATACAAATGTAAACACACAGTAAGGTGCACAAAATGACATCTATAAACAAATAAACAGTCAAAAAGTAGGGTTTTCCAATTTATGTGCAAATCTTCTTTCTATTCTGTAAATTGTTTCAAAACTTTGGTATAAATCACGTAGCCTTCTAACATAGCGCTTTGAATTTGATATGATTAGAGACCATGAATCAATACTGCTCATGGGGAAAATTTGAAACTGATGCAGATTTGGGCAGCCGTTAAAGAATTCTAGCAACGGCGTTCTGCACTAGTTGCAGCCAATGGATAGTGACTTTGTCGGCTCCCAAATACAGCACATTTCCATATTCTAATCTAGAGATGATTAGGGCTTGAATCACAGTCCTTTTCACATAAACGGGGATCAACCAAAGGATCTTTTTTAGCCACTTGAGCACTGCAAAACAAGTGGCTGTCACTTTAGCCAATTGCAGCTTCATAGATAATGTGTCATCCAGAGCAAAGCCCAGGTTTTTGGCCTTTGAGGATAGAGAAGGCAGAGCATCAAAGGAAGCAGGCCAATGTTGTGGGCCCCAGAGAGCAGGGTTCTTGCCTAAAATCATAACCTCAGTTTTGTCCCCATTGAGCTTGAGTGAGTTGTTATTTATCAATAGGGAGATAAGACTCAAGCCCAAACTGAGATCAGAAGGTCCATGATTATGAGCTGATAACAGAGTAAAGATGATCTGGGTGTCATCAGCGTAAAAAAAATGGGACAAACCACTGCTCTCTACTTCATCTGCCAAAGGGCAGATATAGATGTTAAAGAACATCAGGCTTCCGGAAGAATGGCCCAGACAGCTGCCAGGAAAAGGAAGGGCAAGGGGGAAAGGAAAACAGCCCTTGAATGTCTCACAGTCGAGGAGGATGGGGCACCGGAGGTGGCCACCCCGGAGCCTACTGGGGAAAACTTTTATCCCCAAGTGCTACTCTGGCCATCCCTTGTGACTGCCCACCAGTAGGGAGCAGTGACCTCTTGTCCACTTAGCATTTCCCTGGATATGCCCATATTGGTAGCAGTCATAGCACTTAGGGACACATTTTCCAGTATTCTTGTCTATGAACACAAGTCAAAATTCAACAAATTCCCTTTGTGTGTGTTCAACCAAGGCCAATTGGTAGATCATACACCATTCATACCAGATTCAACTAACATCACCAAGAGTCATGACTATATTCAATATGGACATTTTATTTTCATTCATAAAACACCAGTAGAAACTATATTATAAATACAAATAGTGCATTCAATGTGACAATAAAAATAGCCACAGCATACAGTCATATCTCAAGTTCAAAAGATTCCTCCCGGGATGTTCTAAACATGAAATCACAAATTGATCTTTCCAGGAGTTTGTCAAACAATATCTCTTAATTGTTAAAAAAAGGAAGAATATCCTAGACATTAGTTTTTGTCATTTCACCGCACTACTCGGACAAAACAATCATTGGTCGAACTGTTCTATTGAGAAAAATTCTCTTTGTTCAACCGACACTATGTCGATTTAGTGCTTAAAAAACTTGCCATCGACGTGTTTTGGTGGATTTGCCTGGTCCAACAACCTTCTTCAGAAACTGAAATTGATGTCTCCCATACCTTCAAATCCGTAATAAAAATATATGTAAACGTTGTGCCGTAGCTCCTTAGGGTCAGCTTTTTGATATCCAATGCACCCACAGCTTTCTTCAACTGGTTTCTCAAGTAAAGTTTATTTCATGGCGAGGCTTAAAAATGGTCCTATTCCTTATGTATATTCTCTGTGGGATTAAAGAATATCTACTCAATCACTCATTTAGGGAGTAATTACATGGACCAAATACTGCAAATAATCCAGATATCAACTGGAATTGAGGCAGACACAGCCTTCGGTATCCTCTGCTTCCCTTCGCTGGAGGAATCTTTTGAACTTGAGATTAGACTGTTTGTTGTGTCTATTTTTATTGTCACATTGAATGCACTATTTGTATGTATAATGTATTTTCTACTGGTGTTTTATAAATGAAAAATAAATGTGCATATTGAATATAGTCAGGACTCTTTGTGATGTTAGCTGAATCTGGTATGAATGGTGTATGATCTACTATTGGGCTTGGTTGAACACACCCATAGGGAATTTGTTGAATTTTGACTTATAGTCAATTTTGTGCCCTATCCATTTGTTTTTGAGAGGCCCCTCTCTTGTTATTTTAGAATTCTTTTCCATGAAGCCTTTCTTTCTGATGGCCAGATTGGGATTAGTACTCTTTCCCCTATGAACTGTTTGGGGGACTTCAGTATCCCCCCTCTTTCCTCTGTTGGGAACCCTGACCACCCTTTTTGGAGTTCCCTCCAGACACTCTGGTGCTGATCCAAAGGTCTGCCTCTTCAGCAGACTTCCTAGTATTAGTAAGCCAGCTATAGACTAGGTGTTTGCGCAGCTCAGTGAAACACATATTGAGCTTGTGCTACCTCAAAATAAGGTTGTGCAGCCCAGTAAAATCATCCACTTGGCTGCCCCTCACACAACCCTTCAGTACCTTGCTGATATAATCTGAGAAGTCCACCTAGGACTGTATTGGGCATTTGTGGCTGTTCCTGAATCTCTGACAGCACTCATAAGGGGTCAGCCCAAACTAAGCTACAAGTATTGCTTTCATGGGGGCATACCTGGCATGATCCTCTGCCTCTAGTGTAAGAACCTCCTTCCCACTGTGGCCATGCCTTTCCACAGGCTACCCCTCCAGTATCCCTCTGGGACCCTGTATACCTTGAGGGCAACTTCACATGAGGCAGATCACATGTCTATATCATCTCCCACCACATAGGTACTGGCTGCTGTGGTATGCGGACTCTCACCTCTCCATCAGACATTGTTGGTATGCTGCCACCTTCACTGTTGAGGTCACCTTGCCTTTGGAGGCATGGCTAGCCAGGCCAAGATGGCGGACTCAGTCTAGAGAGGCTCCACTCACCTACTCCGCTATCCAACAATAATCCTGGCCAAGCCTCACCATCTGCTATCCCAACGTACCCCATCTCCCTCCTGTAGTAGTCTCCTGCTGGTGGTTCCCTGCTATCGAGCTGATTGCCCTCCCAAAGTCCGAGATATGGTGAGTACCAGACTGAGGCATGCGCCCACGCGGAAATGGGCTAAGGAGAACTACCATGTTATGTTATGTTTTTTGGTTGCATATTTATATAGCGGGAACTCGACCCGAAGGTATTGGAGCGCTTTACATGAGCACCGTATTTACATTACACATTCAGGCATGGGGAGATTAAGTGATTTGCCCAGAATCACAGGATGTGGACGCGACCCCGAGGCTCGAACCCTGGTTTCCAGCACCAAAGTCGGCAGTCTAGCCGACGGACCACATCCTCTCCCCATGTTATGTTACCAGGCTACTCCTAGGAGTGTCCCGGCGCTGAAGAACCCCATGACAGACAATGTGCACTAAAGTACGAGAGCTGGTTTAATGTTGAAACAGCCAAGTTTTTAGTTTCCTCCTAAAAACAAGAAGATCCTGTACCAGTTTGAAAGAGGCAGGCTATTCCATAACTGGGATGCCACCACTTGAAAAGAACGGCCACCCGTACGGGAGCTGGAAAACCTCGGGATGGTAGCAAGGCTTTGAACTGAGGACCCCAAGGTGCGCAGAGGGGCATAGTGCAGAATTATTTTCCTGATGTAGGCTGCTCCTGAGTCATGGAGGGCCTTAAAGGCCAGGACTAGAGCTTTAAAATGAATCCTCTTCCGGACCGGAAGCCAATGCAGAGATCTCAAGTGGGGGGTCATATGAGCCCTAGAGCTCACTACAAGAATCGCTCTAGCTGCTACATTCTGAATCACCTGTAGGCAGCCAAGTAAATAATCATGACGGCCCAGATACAGGACATTAGCATAGTCCAATCTTTAAATAATCAGGGCCTGAACAAAGCAATGGAAGGAAGTTTTTTTGCATTTTTAATAGTCCAAAACAGGTACCAGCAACAGTTTGAATTTGAGATTTCATGGACATGCCAGCATCCATCTTAACCCCAAGGTTTTTTACGGTAGTTACTGAGGTTGTCGGGTGTGACATATCCTGTGGCCACCATTGGCGCTGTTCCACACACGGATTGAAGCCGAAGAAAATAATCTCAGACTTCTCCGGGTTGCACTTGAGTTGATTTCGTCTTAACCAAGCGAATACCTTTGTAAGACAGGCGTTTATCTCGCTATCTCTGAACATAGAGCCCATCTCACAGGTGAACAGAAGTTGCGTGTCATCGACATAAGATACAATTTTTGCGCCGAATTCCTCCGCCAAGAGCGCAAGGGGGAACATGTACATATTAATAAGGGACTGGCTCAGGATCGAGCCCCGAGGGACTCCTACTTTCATGGTGGGAATGGGAGGCGAGAAAGGGGGGACCATACTATTTGCTGGCAGTCACTTAAAAAGGAGGTGAACCAGCTAAGTACCGTGCCACTTATCCCGCAGTCCTGAAGTCTTTGCAGGAGTTGGTCATGGGGCACAGTATCAAAAGCTGTGGAAAGGTCCAAAAGTACCAGTACCGCATTGCCCCCACAGTCCAGAGTTGTTTTAATGGTTTCAGAGACTTAAAGTAACGCTGTCTCAGTGCTAAAGTTAGCTCTGAAAGCTGACTGACTCGGATGAAGTAGGTGGTTAGCCTCCACAAATTCCTTAAGAACTGCATTTATGTATTTCTCCAAAACCTTGGAGAAAAAAGGCAGTAGCGATATAGGCCTGCAGTTACCAGCTACTAAAGGGTCAGCTGTGGGTTTCCTCAAGAGCGGGATCATTTTTGCATGTTTCCAGCTCTGAGTCATTAGTCCCACAGACAAGGAGGTATTCAAAACCAGATTAACAGTGGGGTTAATCACTTCGGCAATGGACGCCAGAACTTTCGTTGGACAGGGGTCGGAGGGGAAACCAGATTTCAAGGCTTTCATAATCTCGAGGGATTTAGCCAATAAAATGGTAGGGAACTTTGAGGGGGACAGATCTAGATTGAGACTAACTCTTGAAGGTGCATCTACGTATCATTCCTCTACTTGGGGCAGCGCCTTGAAAGAATCTTGATTGATTTTAATTTGATCAAAAAAATAGCGGGCTAGGCAGTTGGTCCATTCATAAGTGAGGGTAAATGTATTAGCCAGTGCATTAGGAGATGCAAAGTCTTTTACAATTTTAAAGAGTTCCATGACTGCACTTGTGGATACGACGGCGTGCTGGTTGATGTACCTGGCTGTTCTCTGCCTGGCTGGTGGTATGCCTACGGAGGCCATTACTTTGGTGGGCACCGAGGCCCAATGGTATTGATTCAGCACACCACTCAGGCACCTTGAGGCACTTTGAGGCACTGGATCTCACTGGGAGCATCGTTGGTTGACCTGCTGAAGTCTGCGATGATTGCCCTTGCCAGGTGAGCCAGAGCGCCATGCTGCTGCTGCCTTCCTGCCCCCTGGCTTGCATGAGCTGTTGTGAGCCCGGAGGCTGTGTCGGTCTAGGGTCAGCTGCTGGGGGGGTGGTATGGACCACCTTGGCGTATTGAGGCCCCTTATCCTGGCCTTGCATCTATCACCCCACTCTCTGCTCCTGGCTGGGAGCCAACAATTGTGAGACCTTGATGCCACACCCTCACTGCGCTCAGACGGCGGCCAGCAGCGAGCATACGGGTGAGGGTATGGGGTCAGATCGGACCTAGGTGCCCTCCGCTTGAGACCGTACAGCATTGTCTGCGAGATGGCTGTTGGGCACGTTACACCTGGGTCTCTACGTTCTACTTTGGGCTCTTTCCATCTGCCCTCTGACCTGCCTCTTAGAAGCAGCACAATTGTAGGCTGGATCAGTCTCTACTGCTGCCTCTAAACTGGGGTGGTGTAGTGGGCAAAAGAATGATGGATTTAACCCAGATCTCTTGACTGGGGGAGAATTTATGCATTGTCAGCATTCCGTCCATCATTTGTTTGTTGTAACAACCTACATGAGGCCAGGTACAGCCCTTCGGGGCTTAGGGACTACACCTGTTAACTGGGCCTTACAGTGTTGCCGTGTTGCAGGCCCACTGCTACTGCCATAGGAAGCTGACTGCACTCCGAACCACAGCTGCCTGTGAGACAGTCTGAGGCTGGCTGCAGGTCAGGGTCCTGCTCTGTTCCGGAGGTTCTCCTGGAAACAGGGGTGCCATCTTAGTAAAGCAGACCCTGCCTGACTCTGTTCATTCATGTTAGCACACCTCACTGCTCTCCAACATTGACATATCACCTTTCCTTTGGACCACATCTTTGCAGTACTTTGAGGCTCCAGGCTCAATTTTCCACCTGTGCTGCAATTGTGGGCAGTGTATCCTGGGCACTTCTATCTCCCTGCACTGTCAGGCTCTGCCAGGGTGCTTCTAAGCAGGAGTGACTTACAAGTGGTTCTCTTTTTTTCCCTCTGCAACACTGAGTTTGCTTCCCTTTGTATACAGTTGCGCTGGCCCTTTGAAACATACTCATCCCATTGTGTTGGCCACTGTTGCACCCTGTGGATTGGGTTCCTTACCCCTCTGCTCCAATGTCTGGTGCCACTCCATGACTGGTTCCCGGTCATCTTCTGTGCAGCATTTTGCAACTCTCTCTTGCCTTTTGCACCTCTCTTGCACTCTGACACCTACTGACTAGTGGAGATCTAGGAGGAATAATATCTGCATTGTGGGGCTCCCAGAGGAGGTGGAGGGTCAAGATGCAGCGTGCCACGTTTGGCAGTGGTTGCGAGGTCTTCTGCCCCGCACACACAATCACAGTATTTGTCTATAGAACGGGCCCACAGCGCACCTGCATTGAGACCCCGCCTCGTTCCAATCCCCTTCCAATGGTGCTAAAACTATTGCATTTCTGCGACAGAGACTCCATCCTGCGTGAAACCAGAAATCTGTCTGAGATCGCAATGCTCACGTCATGTACTTTACTGACTACACTGTCACAGTCCAGAGGCAGCGAAGCTCCTTCCTTGTGGTGAAGCAACAACTCCGTGAATTGGAATTAAAATACTCACTCCTTTTCCTGGCATGCCACCAAGTGGTCGCAAATAGAACCACACACTTTTTCGATTCTCTGGACGATACTTGGTGCTGGCTGGAGACCTATGTCCATCATGCTGCTCAAATGTCTCAGTATGATGCTCTGGCGGGTTGGGCACCGGCCCTAAATGTTAGTTGCTGATTGGTTTGGGTGAACGATAGGTTGGTGTACTGCTCGTATGGTATTCATTGTTTTTCTTATTATTATGTTCTTTTGTTTTAGGTGCAACATACTATTTAGCCTGTTCGTTCCTACCACAGCCACTTGTGAAACATTGCCTTCACACACACACACACACACGTAATTTTAACTCTATCACTGGAGTCCCATCACTGCCTTGCCCGACCACGACAGCATGTCCACTTCCCAAATGACAGTAACACGGCACGAGCATGCAGCTCTCTTAGAAAGGTTAAGATGTCACAACTATGCCGCCCATTCTGCTAAAACGCATGCCACCGCTGACAGAGCTGGCTTGCCCCTAGCGTGGCTGATATGACAAGATCGACCTAGTTGCCCTTTTGTTGCATTGCACTCTATTGCTGGTTCATTACTATACAGCCAGCACAAAATGTGACTATACCACTATAAACCAATCGGTGACCATCGCTGCCCCAGAGGTTATTCTCTCTTTTCTAACTACTGTGCCCCTCCCCTGCATCACACATGACCAGAGGGCGGATTTAGAAGACCCTATCATCTGACTGGGGAAGTTCCATTGGCAACCCCATTTTCTTTTTCTTTTTCTCTTCTTTCTTTCTGTACCTCGTTGGTCTTATTATTATTTATTTTCACTATTGTGGGTCCTTTGCCAATACCCTTAGCAAATATGAATGTTATCTTTATAACTGAGCTAAATGATCGATCGAAACCAGAAGATGACTTTGATTTAAGACCTTGGATTTCTCCTATTAAATATACTGTACATGCCATCAATACATATCATCTTTCTGCTAATGTTAACATTTTCGCTGAATCTAACAGAGTACAGGAAAATTACACATGTCTTCAACTTCCGGTGAATTTCCTAATTAATGAGTACTATAATATGCTATGTCGTTTTTTTCCCCCTTTTGTTGTACACCTTCTTAAAATCCTAATAAAAAGTATTTGAAAAGAAAAGAAGACCCCCATGATGTCATTTGAAATTCATGAGGCGATACGAGCATTTGCAACAGGCAGGACCCCAGGTCGCACTGCCTTGCATGAGAAATTTTGCAAGGTGCATGCTTCGCAGCTGGTACACTACTTGCCATCACTATACCAGGAGGCTCTAGAAACATCTTGCCTTCCGATCTCTCTTCGAGATGGCACTCCTCATTTCCCTGTCAAAGCTGGGCAAACATCCTGAGGTCCTAAGTTTGTACGGGCCAGTGGCATTGCTGAACACGGCCTATAAAATACTGGCAACAATCCTAGCCTATCGCCTGGTGCCATTGGTTTCAAGGTTAGTGCACCTGGATCAAAACAGATTTGTTCTGGCCCACACAACCTCACTTAACCCACAATGATTTTTACATATTCTGGACTACATCCCACTTACATGTCCTCATACAGGCTGCCTGGTCCTCAATTTTTAAAGGGCCTTTGACTCTTTGGAATGGCCCTTCCTGTTCACAGTGCTACCCCATTATGGCTTCGGAGACAGATTTCTGAGGTTCATCCATTTACTGTACATGCAACCGTCAGCAAGAGTGAAGACAGGCTCCCTTATCTCCGATCCCATCCCTATAGGATGAGGCATGTGCCAAGGGTGCCCACTCTCTCCATTACTCTTTTCCCTGGCAGTGGAAACTCTGGCAGCTCACCTGCGAGCGCGGGGCAATGAGTGGGGCATACCTCTTGGTGATGAGGTCCATTCGGTCTCCCATTATGCGGATGACTTACTTATGTATCTGAGGGATGTTACTTCTATTCCCGATAGGATCCCCTACACACTCTGACAATTTGCTGATCTCTCTGGCCTGAGAGTCGATTGGGCTAAATCCTACCTCTCCTGATCCCTCCTAACCCAGGCATCAACCTATTTGAAATACACCTTACCTGGCAGCCAAATACGTTTAGATATGTGGGCATCCAAATCTACCATACACCTTCAGATTTGTTTGACAGAAACCTGACACCTGCCGTCACCTCGCTGCATGCTCAGATGCCTTTTGGAAGACATTACTCCTGTCAGTGGTGGGCAGAGTGTGTCTCTGCTCAAGATTGTTGTGCTCCTTCTCCTCCTTCTCCTCCTGTACTCTTTTGTTAATCTGCCCCTATACATTTGTGCTTCCTTTTTCCATTCATTTGAAGGTGTGATCAGGAACTTCATATGGAACACCTCCAGATGCCGACTGGCACTCACCAAGCTTTATCAACCAGCGGACCACGGGGGACTAGCAGTGCCCAATTTTGAGTAGTATTATTTGGTGTCCCAACGTTAGTGGTGGCGCGATGGCTTGCTGCTTTGCACTTAACTGACTCCGCCACACTGCTGCCGGCCTGGACTCTACCCAGTCAACTATTCCACCCCTGTGCCCGACCACTGCCACCCAAACCCATGCTACAGTTAGTTGTGCATTGTTACTTTAAGCATAGCCTCTATCTCACAAGACAGACCGTCCCATATGCACTAGCTTTAGCGCTGTTGGGGACGCCGTGTGGGCTTTACCACCACAGCAGAACTATCTGCCTGACCCTTGCGGGAATCCAATCAGTAGGCGATCTCTATAGAGACGTCACGCTGACGGCACGCTCCTGTCTTATGAGTCATTGATGGAAGAAGATGGCCTTTCCCCAGACAATTTTTTTAAACACGTCCCTAATAGGGGTACTGGGACATAGATGGGGCGATATGACCTGTGAGCCTCCTATGCACCTCACAATACAGTACCTTCATATTCTAGGTCGTCAGGCACTTTACACTCACACACAGCACCAACACTTGCATCCCTTTGTGGACGGCGGGAAGAAATCCTAAACCACACCTGCACCTGGTCTGCTCTGTTGAAGGGTCCTATTCACATACCCCACAATGCCTGATTTTGATTGATTCAGCTATACATTATATACAGGACTTTCCTCATCCCTGCCAACATAAACAGGTACTTCCACTTTGCGGACGCTGCCTGCTCCCTTTCCACACTGGTAAATGCAGCTATTATACATATGCTTCTGGCATTCCCCCGCCTGCAGTGCTACTGGAGGGGAAGGATGAGCCACCTAGTACATTGTTCTGATAGATTTCTTCTGAACATGTGGAAGGTATGCGTGCTAGGATTATATCGAAGAAGTAGGAAGCATAAGGTCACATCCCATTTTATTGACTTGGGTTTATTGTTGGCCAAAAGACTGAACTCCTGTAGATGGAAATTTCCTATTCCTCCGCACCTCCCAACCTGGATACAGTTGTTCACTAGCTGGGTGCAGCGGAGAGTGTTGCCTTACACAGGGAAGACGTCTTAGGGCTTCCCAAATACCCCATCGCCAGTAGTTGGGATGCCATTATGGCTGACTTACACACTGACTTACCTGATGCTTCCACATCACCAGATGCCCAGCTGATCTGTGATGTAGAGGTGAGGGACATGCCGTGCGATATACTTCCACATCCTCCTCTGGCATGCCAGCTCCAGAAGTCATGCGCCCCATGTAGTGTCCCTTTCAGTGGTGGGACCGGTAGAGACAGACACAAAAAACTAACCCAATAGCTAGCTGCGTGGTGTTACTTGTTGGAGAGTTGGGGTGAGAAGTAAGGGCTAACATATTAGTTAATATTACTATTTTCCTTTTTTCCAATTGTTCCAGTTGCTCAACTGTTTGACTCTGATAATACAAAATGTTGTTTACTGTGTAAGTGCATACCCTCACTTGCTGGACAACATTATTTTTACTGATTAGCCCATCTTAATTGACTGTACGTATGCCTTCTATTTGTTTCTCCTCAATTGATGTTAATAGGCGCTATGAGAGATGAATTCGACCTGTGCAACAAGCGACTGCCACCACAGTTTGTCCTAATAATATTGCTCTTATCATCACACACCGTATTGCTCTTAGTTGGTATTGTGACTGTATAGTGTAACCTTTTGACGTTTCTGCACTGGTGAGTGAACAAAAAACATAAACTGAAAGCAATAAACAAATGTAAACTTAGAAAAGGTTGCCTTGCCTTTAGCTTCAGCTCCCTAATGCTTTTCTCATTCTCCAGCAGTAGTTTATTTTCAGCTAAGGCTCTCTCCTTAAATTTGCCCAGTTCCAGCTTAAGCTCCTGTCTTCCAACTCCACTTGTGAAAGGCCTTTGGAGGATACACTGCTCCAAGCCCCATCTTGTGTATCCCAGTTTTTCTTGGGGGCAGTTGCGCGCTCTTTGCAGTTCAGGGCACTCTGGGTCCTGCTCCTCATCCTCATTTAAGTCCATGTTCTCCTCAGGGTAATCCTCTACAGTTGCTTTTTGTAACCTCTTGACCTCTTCATAGGCTCGGAGGGCTATCTGTAATCTGCTCTGAAAGCTTTCCTGCCCACAGCCAGCCCCTCGTCTTGGCAGAGCCTGTGTAGCTCAAGCCTAGTGAAGTTGTCGATGCTGATCAGCTCCATTTCCATGATAAAAAGAGGAGGGTAGGTACTTAAATTTAGAAAAAGGAAAAAACTGTCAATGGAGACTAATACGCATTTTAAAATGCTCAATTTGGTATCAAATTATTTAACTGGAATGTTGTGTTACACAAATCACTGCATGACACTGCAGAAACACATGTCCTGATCCCCAATGCTGAACACCAATGTGAGAAATTGTAATGCTGGTTGACTTTTGTGTGTGCCCTGGTCAAGCAACAGCCACAGTCCCTTGCAGGGTGTATCAGAAAAAGTCATCAAATTAATCTATGCTTAACCCTGGGTAGCTTGCAAACAACAGTCAGGCTTAACTTGGAAGCAATGTGTAAAGTATTTATGCAGCACACAAACAGTAATAAAGTGGAAACACAACAGAAAAAAATCCAACACCAATTTAGAAAAATAGAGTGAATAATTTTTTATAAAAAGTTTGACACCAGAAGTACAATAATCCAATCAGTGGAACCGGGGCTATGAAGTTTTAAAGTTTTTAGTAAAAACTAGCACCTAAAAAAATCAAAACTCCAACAACAGACATCTTGTTACGCGAGACCGGATCAAAGTGTGGCCAACCACAATGGAGTGCAGTGTGGATACACAAAGTGGACTGGGACCCCAAAGCGCTTACCTTTGGACTTAGAGGAATTTCTGAGAAAAAAGTTCTGAGAAGGCAAAGCTCAGTGCTGCATGGCTGCAGGAGGTGTCGGAAGAAGGAGCGTCTTTGTCAGATAACTTGGGACAAAGCTGCCATGAAGATTTCTAGCCAAAGACTGTTCCATGAGGGCGGATACCCCTTTGGCAAAGGACTGCTGAAAAGTATTTGCTCCTGTGGAGGAGAACGCGAGGTCAATCTGACATGCAAAGCACCTTGGGTGGATAGGCGAGCAGGTTGGTCCCGGTCTCCTCCTGGTTCTCAGAGTAGGTTTTAGCCAAAAATGTTCAAAATCCCCACTTTTGGATTTTGGCAATCTTGTCACCTTCAACATCACTTCCAAGTGTCCAGTACTGATTTGGCACTACATGGAGGGTCAGGACTCACTCAGTCTGGGTTCATGTTTGAGTTCAAGGTGAAGGGAGCCTTTTGTGTCCCTGAGGTTCAGATCAGGAGGCCAGAACATTAGACCTTTGGAGTCACTCTGGTGGTCCTGGGTTAAAGTTGCAAGACCAGTCCTTCTTCCCGAGGCAAGAGGGCAGATGGACAGAAAGGCTGCAATTCAGCAAGACAGCAGCAGGTCAGCAGGTCAGTAGTCCAGAAGAGTGGCAGCCCTTTTAGCAGCACAATAGTCCTGCATCCTGGCAGAGTAGCAGCAGACCCAGAAGTGAACTGAAGAGTTAGTGTCTGAGATCCCCTTTTATACTCTGGTGCTCTCCTTCTGGAAGGTAGGAGACGTTCTAGGCAGTGACTTTGAAATGCATAGAATTTCCTGACTCTCCTGTCCTGGCTCCAAGCTGGCTGCAGCAACAATGTGGAAGTGATAGGTCCTTTGAGCGAAGGCAGCGCACTCACTGTTAAGTTGAAGTGAGGCTGTGCTCAGTTCCGATCCCCATCCAGGCAGCAGATGACCCATTCAGGCACACTACTCCCTCTATTGTGTGACTGTCTGGGGAATTCACAAAGTCTAACTGTCAGTTACACGCAGTCATGTGACCCAGGACAAGCTATATGCACAAAAGCGCTAAGGCCAGAAAAATGACAACTTTCAAGTGCCATTTTCAAAATCGTAATCAAAAACCCCACTTTACCATTAAAGGGGGCTTTTCATCACAATTCCAAAGACACCAAACATGACATAGCTACCTTACCATTAAATGGGGCTTTTCATTCCAATTCCAAAGATACCAAACATGACATAGCTACCTACTCCCATTTGGAAATTACAGCTTATTAAAAGTAATAAGGAATCTAAAATGTTATTCTGAAGAAGGGGTAGACCTCGCAGTAGTAAACAAAGAATTGAGTTGTTTTTCACAACCAGGGCATATAAAACGTAAACGTTTTAATTTCACAGCACCTTGCCATATGAGCTACCTAGGGCCTTCCATTGCGGTCACTTGCAGTGGCAGGCCTGGGTCATGTTTTGAGTTGTTACTAAAGTGGGTAGCACAATAAGTGTGGCAGACTCACTGGTAGCATTTAATTTGCAGGCCCTAAGAATATGGCATACCACTCTACAGAGGACTTATAAGTAAATTAAATATGTCTACTGGGGATAAGCAAATGTAACCATGTTTTAGGGGACTGAGCATAAGCACTTTAGCAGTGGTAAAGTGCACAGAGTCCTAAGGCCAATAAAAATAAGTTCAGCAAAATGGAGGAGGAGAGGCAAAAGGTTTGGGGGGAAGACCACACTAAGGCTGGCATGTCTAACAGTCCCTGTTTCCTGAAAATTAAAGATAATGGAGGTATAAAGGGGTAGGGCACAGATTCCCTGACCTGCTACAATTTACACCTTCTCCCTACTGGGTCAAATTTGGAAAACATTTTATTAGGGTACTGCAACCCCATTGGAATCTCTGGAGTCAGCATGGCCCCCTGTGCTCCAAAACGGAGTCTTGTGGGAGCACAGACGGAAGCGCTGGCTCTCTCGAGAGTCCCATGAGAATCTTTGGGACCAAGGGAGCAGAGTGGTTGGGCGCAGGCATGACTGAAGGCTCTGCATAGCAGAGGGTTGACCACCTGCAGTGGGTCGGGCACAGGGCCTGGCCACAGGCCACACCCTGCAGCCTATCACTCATCGTGCATGGGCCAAATGCTGTGCACTGCAGGCTATTGGCAAGCAATGTATGGTGATGCAATCTTACTTTACTGCAAAAAAAACCAAAGCTTTAAGTGATGTTTTATTTAGGTATGTTAATAATAACTTTATATTAAAAACCTTAGAAATACACAGTGATGTTATAGTTAACTGAAAATGTCAGTTAAAACTTAACATTTCAACCTCAAAACAAACAATGATATTCACCAGTTATAGTTAACTGGAAAAACTATAACTCATAACCTCACCCTCCACTGCTCATGACCTCACATCTTACATCACTCATGAAATATTCAATGACATAATTGCAAACACCACTGATGACATCTTAAATGACATTATTGATGACAACACTGTGAATGGCAGGGGCATGAGTTATAGTTTCTTCAGTTAGCTCACTATTTCCTATTCATTCATAACAGATTCATAATACTTTGCTGTTGTTATAGTTTGTTCCACCATCTCTGAATGGCATTAGCATAAAGGGGGCAGAATGATTATTCATGTAGTGGGATAGTGCTTAGGTGTTAATGTAACATGACATTTAATATTTCTTTGTTCATATTTCCTAAGGAAATGGTGCATTTGCTCACACCACAGTGATTCTGCAGTTCTGTTAATTTCTTATGGCAAAATAATGTATAAAAACCCTCGATTTGGGTGATGAGCCAGAACACTTTCTGTTTACTAGGGATGATGCCCATCTCTCTCCCAATTTTGCTGCCCACTTGGGACTTCAAATATTTTAGATTTTTCATTTCTCTGTAATGTTCTAGCTGCTGAGAGCCACCAAGGCAATTAAACTGTACTGCTAAATTTTGCAATCTTTAAACTATTTTGACGGTCTAGAACTCAGTTATTGAGTGGACCCTATTAGTTAATTGACTGTATTTCTAATATTTTTGGTGTGATGGTAGCCTTACCTCGGGACACATTACCTCATGAAATTAAGGTTCAATACCCTTTACGATTCAGCGTTCTACTGAGGTAAATTCTAGGCGCATCAAAATGTCAGGGTTCCCCGCGCCCACTTGTATCAGTCAGGACTGGTTGGACTGCTAACTGGGCAAATCTCCCAAATGGCTTTTGCCACTGAGATTGTTTCCAGAGCCTGAACAATGGAAACTATTTCAGCTGCTTTAGTGTCAGAAATACACCTCATTCCCCACTAAAGATGAGCCGCAGGGTAATGGTATTCAGACTATGGGACTTACAATTTTCATTTATTTATTGTTACTATTAACTTAGAGATTGCTACTCTTCTTCTGCTGTCCCCCATAGAATATATATTATAAGCGGAGTAATTTTTTAAAAATTGTTTGGATAGCCTCACTGGTAACTTAGTGAAATAATATAATAAGAACAGTAGAACCACCATCTTCGTCAGAGCAATGCAACCCATAACTGAGAGTGGGAAGCACTTTCAGAATGATACCGAACTGCAGATCACCAATACTGTCCTATTGATGGCACCTGCAAGTATGTCCAATTTCAATCGATATATGGTAATGCCCAATTGTTAAATGTGTGACGGGTTCTTTGCATCATCCCATCACTTGCGATTAGGTATAAAGCTGTGGTCCTGCCTTCAATAGAAAGGGACACAATTTGTTCCAGTTCATGTGTTCACCCATAAATTACCAAAGTACAACTTCGGGTCATCTAGGTACAGTAGTATGTTATCTACTTGTATCAAAATATTTTGCTTAATGCCATAGACAGTGGTCTCCTTGTCGTGTTTGCTGCCAAGGATTGACCAAGCCAGTGGCTTCATTCTTAGAGGAAATGTAAGGATGAGAGCTCACAACTTTGTCATGTGTTCCTCTGCACTGTCCAGGTGTCCAATAAGACTCAATGTGTTCTAAGCCTTGCTTTGAGCTGTGAATGCAATAGTTTAATCTATCATATAAAGTAGGCCCCAAAGTTTGTTTGTCTCAGGATGGAATAATTCCTTTTCATGGAGTTAAATTAAAAAAAAATGATTATCCTTACATGAGACTAACTGCACCTGGAAGGTGTTATCTAGTATCACCTTCTTCCCTAATATCCTCATCTCATCCTCCATATCCGTCAACTGCCCATGTAACAGTTGCCGAGTGCTGCACACCATTTAGATGCAGATACCTTTAAATACCACTTTGAAACAGACCATCACCTTCCTCCCATTCCTTCGGGGATCATTCCCAATTAGACCAACATCAATCCAGAGTAATTACATTTCTCACAAACACTCCCACAGCTCTCAAAATCACCACTTGTTAATACATCCATGGTTCCAACATTATGAAGTGCTTTCCGAGAAAGAGCTCTCACCTTTCCTTAAGATAGTTAATTGGTCCCTCACTCAATTCATCTTCCTAGGCTCATTCAAAAATGTACAGGTCAAACCTCTCCAGTGGAAAACAACCATGGATAGCAACAACTTGGGCAATTACTGCCTCACTACATGCATTTATCGCAACAGCTTATTAAAATGGTATAAAAGAATTGAGGAAAAGAACCAGACAAAGATTTCCAGAAAGAAATAATACCAGGGCCAAAACATTGCAAAGTGACAGGTAAGTTTAATATGTTAAAAGGTGAGTGTTACTGCCAACCAGTAAAAGTAACACAATTAAATTGAAATTCTTAATCGAATGTTAATAAAACAAAAACAATAAAATAAACACGGAACAGAATAATTCCCCAAAACGAATTCTGATGCAAATAATGGTCCTGTTTTAATCACATGAAACCACTTGCTATTGCTCAGAAATATAATTCAGAAAGTTTTGTCTAGTTAGGTACATGACAAAAAGCAATAAGAGACACCTCCTGCATGTTTATAAGGGTTCACTTACAAAACATCGATGTAAAAATATCAATGTTAAAAATATCGAGTAAAAAACAGAGACAACAAAATATCGACTCCTATACTTTAACAGGTAACTACAAAAATATTGACTAAAACATATCAATGTAAAGAATATAGATGTATAGAATATCAACTTTTATATAAATATAAAATAAAATAATATATATTAAATATAATTTTAACACAATATAATAAATTGAATATACACTTTAATAAAAATATAACAAACAAACAATAAAAAACAACACACAAACTTAATCATTTACACATATATATTTACTTTAAAACAATTAAGAAACTATTATTTTTAATTCATGTTATAAGTTTAAAACAATATCAAAATAAAAATATATTAATGATTTAATATATTTTAAAAAATCTATAAAAAATATTTAAACTCAAATTTCACAATACAATCAGTGCAACAGTAGGGAAAGTGTTGGATTCCAAAGGGGTAAACATAACTATTCCCACTCCAGTGAGTGCAACAGTAGGGTACGTGTTGGATATCAGAGGAATTAAATTTACTATTCCAACTCCAGTGAGTGCAACAGTAGGGAAAGTGTTGGATAGCAGAGGGGTACAAATTACTATTCCCACTCCAGTGAGAGCAACAGTAGGGAAAGTGTTAGAGAGCGGGGGAGTAAAAATTACTTTTCCCATTCCAAAGAGTCCAACAGTAGGGAAAGTGTTGGATAGAGGGGTAAAAACTACTTTTTCCACTCCAAAACTGCAACAGTAGAGAAACTGTTGGATAGCGGAGGAGTAATATTTACTATTCCGACTCCACTGAATGCAACAGTAGGATAAGTGTTGGATAGCGGAGGGGTAAATATTTTTATTTCCACTCCAGTGAGTGCAACAGTAGGGAAAGTGTTTGATAGCGGAGGGGTACAATTTATTATTCCTACTCCAGTGAGAGCAACAGTAGGCAAAGTGTTGGATAGCGGAGGGGCAAAAATGACTATTCCCACTCCACTGAATGCAGCAGTAGGATAAGTGTTGGATAGCAGAGGGTTAAGAAATGTTATTCCCACTCCGGTGAGTGCAACAGTAGGGAAAGCGCTGGATAGCAAAGGGGTACAAATTACTATTCCCACTCCACTGAGTGCAACAGTAGGATAAGTGTTGGATAGCGGAGGGGTAAAATTAACTATTCCCACTCCAGTGAGAGCAACAGTAGGAAAAGTGTTGGAGAGCGGAGGGGAAAAAATTACTATTCCCACTCCAAAGAGTGCAACAGTAGAGAATGAGTAGGATAGCGGAGGGGTAAAAATTACTATTCCCACGCCACTGAATGCAACAGTAGAATAAGTGTTGGATAGCGGTGGGGTAAAAACCTTTATTCCCACTCCGGTGACTACCATAATAGGGAAAGTGTTGGCTAGCAAAGGGGTTACAATTACTATTATCACTCTAATTAGTGCAACAGTAGGGAAAGTGTTGGATAGCAGAGGGGCAAAACTTACTATTCCAACTCTAATTAGTGCAACAGTAGGGAAAGTGTTGGATAGCAGAGGGGTAAAAATTACTATTCCAACTCCATTAAACTATAAAATAATAAAACACAATTAAAACTTATTTTTAAATTAAGAACTATTACTATTAGCAACTAATAATAAAGTAATACAAATGTATTTAATACCCACCCTTTACCCCATTAAAAGTAAAAACAACACACACAAAAATACAATTACCCAAAATAAATATCAAATAATTAACATTAATAAACAACTATATATTACTTAATTAAACACAAATTACTTCCCACCCTTTACTCCTATAAACACCACAACACACACCTAATATTAATTATCCATTACCATAATACGCAATTAATTAAATTAATATCAATTAACAAAAAATCAATAATACAAATACATAAACTACTTAACACCCGTTACACCTATAAACCACAAAACACCCACCTAAAATTCATTACATAAATACCATAATTAATTAACAATTAAATCATTAAAATTAATTAACAACCAATTATTAATTCCCACCCTTTACACCTATAAACAGCACAACACACACCTAAAATTAATTACACAATTACCATATGTAATTACCAATTAATTCATTAAAATGAATTTACAATCAATTATTAATTAATTAATTAATTAATAATACATCTTTAAAATCTCAACTAAACAAATATTAATAAATAAATACAAAATCAATTAATTTATTTACTTCCCATCCTATTCCCCTATAAACCCAAAACCCGCTACGGAACTAAAAATGCAAAATTCTATATTTATTTTTATAACTACTAAAAATGTAATACATATATTAAAAATCCAAACAATTCTTATACAAAAAACATACATGACATTCATATACAACATATACTAAAAATATAAAATCATTTAAAAAACGAAATTTTTAACAACTATATTTTTGCAAACGATATTAAACACTTCGATATTTTGAAAATCGATATTACTTATCTTAAGTCAATATTCTTAACCACAATATTCTTCCTGTCAATATTTCTGGACCACAATATTTATTACTCGATATTTGTGCAGCTTGATATTTTTTACTGGACATTCTGTCTGCACACCCTTTATAAGTACTTTTCAGGTAATGAAGCAGCAGCAATGCAGCCTGAGGCCAGGTCCTGCAGCCAACCCCCTACGGCCAACCTTCCAAAGGCAGCCAACTCGGTGGAGGAGGGTACACAGCTCCCCTCCCCGGGCCAATATTTTCCAAGGCGATCCATCCCCCAGGACCTATGCAATTAATAATTGGAGAGTGAGGCAGTACAGCCTCCCTCCCAGGGTCGATTTTGGGGTGCAGCCACATTATGAATGGGGAAGGGGGTGCACAGCCCCCCTCCCTGGGTTTATTTTGGTACCAGGGACCCCATCTTCTGGGGCCTGGCCAGTAAAGAGTGGGTGCCTTGGAGCCCACCCAGGACACCCCCTTTATCTTTGCTGGGGGCCGCGGTGTAAGCTTCAATGTCCCAACAGCCCCAGCAAGTTTCCCATCTTCAGCGGGAGCTGCTATTGCTTCCGCCCCCACAGGCAGCAGCAAAAAATGCTGCTCCCTGCGGGTGGGAGCAGCAAAAAATGCTGCTCCCTGCGGGTAAGAGCAATTTTTTCATCTGTTTCCCTGCCTTCTTCACAGTGGGCAGTGAAATAGATGAAAAGTCTACTCCCAGTGGGTGGGATCACTTTTCATGTGCCTGCTCTCTGAAGCGGAGTTAGTGTTTGCTCTCATTTTGGCGGTCCCAGAACAGGCAGGGAAAGCGCTATGTCTGGGGGTGAGAACCTCAGGCCATACCTGGAGCTGTTCATGTGGGATAGGGTCCCTAAGGCCATTATTGGCTCCGGGAGGGGGGTCATATGATCCCCCTCCATTTTCTGTGCATGGCATGCCCCGGGGATGGGGTCCTGGGGACAAAAACAGCCTGTGGAGAGGGCCACACAGCTCCCTCCCCCTTTTTTGGACTGGGTCGGGCCCTGGGGTTGGCGCTACCTGAGTCTGAAATTGGCACAAGAGGGGGTTAAGCCACCCTCCCCCTTTTTCAATTTTGGCTGGGCCCTGGGCGATGGGAACCCTTGGGCTAAAATCAGCCCGGGAGGGGGGCCGCGCAGCTCCCCTCCCCATTTTTGAAATTTGGCTGGATACCAGGGCTTTGGTCCCTGGGGTCGAAATCGGCCAGGGAGCGAGGCCACATGTGCCCCCTCCCTTTAACATATAATTTCATTCCCTCTGGGACCTGGCCTACTGGGGGGGCAACAAAAAAAAAACACAGGCAGGTTACCGCACTTGCTTTTTAAAAAAGAATTCCCACAAATCCACAGAACATCATCAAATTTGTGGGAGCATTTTTATAGCAATGTACAACCCCCAGCAGGGTTCCTGTCTAGGGTCACAAATGAGTCACAATTTTGCAGCAAAAATGAAAAACAATGCTTTTTTGCCCCACCACCAGGCCTAGGGGGGTCAGGGTATTCCTACCCTGCCCCCTTGACTTTTCTTTTAATGTTTTTTCCATGGGCCTCAGCTGAGTCCGAGTCCCAAGATGACTGCCATTGCAGAATGCAGCACCCATAGAAAGAGGAATCAATGAGGAGAAATAAGGATATTTCTCCTCGCTATGCCTCACCTGGGAGGCATAGCCTTTTAATGCATTACCTGGTCTACTATTAATGTTAAATCTGGTAATGTGCCAAAGTCCATGGATGAATGCATGGGAACACAGAGGCTCCCCTCATGGAACGCCTCTCTGGTGCAGAGTACCGCAACACAGAGATTTGTGCTGCATTGCATTACTCTGGATTTATCACGCTACTCAGGGCCATGCAAGGTGGCCTTGGTGGCTTGATAATTCATACTTAGGTTTTGCATAGCCCTTGTGCCCTTTTGCAAGGCACAAGAGTGACACAAAACCTACATAAATATGCCACTTAATGCTGGTTTGCACTATGGTGTGCGCTATGACCTTAGGCAGGTAAGGGGTGCAGGGGAAAATTGAATAATCCTTTAAAAAATTAATGCTGTTGTGTGCCTATGGCCTAAGAGACCTGTGGCAGGCAGGGGGTGCAGGAAAAAACAAATGTTTAAAAAAGAATCAATGGAGTTTCACTAGGGACTATGAGTAATCCTTTGGAAGGAAGGAGGTGCAGGGGAAAATGGAAAAATGCTTATATTATTATATAAACACTGTACATACATACTACAATGATCCTCAATCACATTTCACTGATATCAGGGAAAAAAGTTAAAAAAATTAGGAAAAACAATAATTCATAGCCCTCTTCTATCAATGTCCCTAGAAAATGCCTTGAAAACTGGAAAAAACAGGATTTAACACACTCGCTGGCAACATAAAATAGCTACATATTCAAACAACAACACGCAAGAAGGCCACAGACAGTAAAGAATACATGCAGGCCTTTGGCAAAAGCACACTAGATGGCTATACAAAATGGCTACCGGCCACATGTTTAAACAAGAACAAGCAAGAAGGCATGGACAACATAGAACACAATCTGGCCTTTCACAAAAGCACACTGGCTGACGACACAAAATGGCCACCGTTCAAACAACAAGCAAGAAGGCATGGACAACAAAGAACACATGCAAGCCTATGGCAAAAGCAAACTCACTGGCTCACATAATGGCCGCCAGCCACATGTTCAAACAACAACAAGCAAGGAGGAGTTTTCAGCAAAGAACACATTCAGGCCTATGGACACTGACTACACATGGCATGGAGAACATAGTCAAAATGGTGGCCTATGTCAAACACACAGACACACATAGACACAGACACACACACACACAAATACACTGGTCAGACAAAAAAGGGGCACTTGGCCAGCAAACATAAGAGGCATGGTAAACATTGAAATTCAGCGATGCAAAAAGCAATAATTAAGTCAGCTATAAAAAAAATTCCAACAACACACATCATCCCAAGGCATCAAAATATTATAACCCCACCAAAATATACTTTTTGTAGAAAATAATACGTGAAAACATAAAAAACAGATTTAGCAATTAATACAATGCCATCCCTAAATGATAGATGTTTTAAAACAACATATAACACAGAAACAGTTATTTCATATACCCAATGAATGGTACAGGCTGGATTGTTTGGGGGCAGACTAGGGCACATGGTAAAATAAATGAATAATGCAAATCTCACAAACATGGAGAAAATGTACTTAACTGTGCAACCTTTTTCCCTTATAATAGCTAAAAAATGTAATGCAAAGAAATAGACCCCTACTACAACTTCAGGCCACCCACCACAACCACAATCAAATTAAAAAATGTTACAAAAGTTTCAAATATATACTGGTGCATGCCCTCTATCAAATAACTCACTTATCCAGAAAGTTGTTTTTAACTTACTTACTGTGATGCCACAAAAACAAAGTCCTTAAAATTCAATATTATATATGCATTCGGAATTGCCGACAAAGATAGTGATCCTTTCACCTCCAAATGAAAAGTGACCAGGAAATGAACAAAGCACTGGGAGGAGTCTTCTGGACAGGAAGAAGTTTCAATCCCTGTGGAACTTTCTTACTGTTCTTTCAAAAAAAGATACAATTAAAAAAATACTTTTCATAATAAAAAAACAACCTGAACGTCTGTTTGAGTATAATATCCTTTTGAAAAGGTATTTTTGAGTTGATTTACCTGCTACTTGAGTAGAAAATCTACTTGAGAAGCAGCCCGACTGCTCATGAATGCCGACGTTACAAAATGGTGCCGGAAGGCTCTGGAGTCACCAGAAACCGTGCCAGGGGCTGGCAAACCTCACTCGAAAGGGCGCATTGATGGAACTTCTTGTTGTTCCCATGAACATCACAAGGCTCTAACCGCAGAATTATTCCACTACGAGCCGATTGGCAGAATTTGTCAGGAACTCCGTATTACAAAATTCCACCAATTCCACAATCAAAATTATAATTCCACCCAGGCCTAGATATATCCAGAAACATTTCTCAAATAGCACATGCATATCAACCTAAAAAAGGTACTAAACCACAGACAGAAACTTTATACCTTGCATGCTGAATAAATATAAAAAGCCTGGTGTAGGAAATTGGGTGACTGGTTGAGGGGGGTGAAACCCTACTCAGGCAGCAACCACAATACTTGTCAGGGTGAACCCACAAGCAAACCCCAAATTAAACTGTGAAAACACACTACAAAAAGAGTCCTTTACCAGAGTAGATTTTAATGAATAAAACAAAACCACAGCAACAAAAATCCGATCCGTAGAACTAGAGATGTACAATTTTAAAGATTCAAGTGAAAATAGCAGCAAAAAGCACAAAGTATTAACTGTGGAAATCTGGTCACGCTAGACCAGGGCAAAGTCACAAGTTCAGGCTGACCACGATGGAATTCAGGCCGGCTACAGGAACTTCATCAGGTCCACTGCAGAGGTTATGTGATGGTTCTGAGGAGCCATGAGGATGCAATGTGAGGTCCTGTGTAATTATTGAGCATCCGGTCGATGAAGTCTGGCATCAAGGATGCATTGCGCAGCTGACTTGATGCGTCAGTTCTGAAAACCTGCTAGGCTACGATGCGAGGTCATGAGTCATCATAGAGGATCCTGTCGGCAAGAGGCTTACCATGCAAGAGCAGTGTTGGTGATGCCTCACGCCACGGCAGTTCTGATCAAGCTGCGAAGCTGCAAATCTGCAATGAGAAGTCCTTGGGTTGGAAAAGTCCATAGAGCAGAGACAAAGAATTTGTTCTGCTTAGGGTTGAGCACTCCAGCAGAGCCGATGCATCGGTTCTGCTGGATCCACAGATAGATGTGTAGATCACCTTCAAGCCCACTCCCATTGGTCCAGGACTGGGGTGGCACCCCTTGACAGGGTAGGACTCACAGACTTCAGAGTCCAGGTGCTGGGTCAAAGTTATTGGAGCCTTCCGTCCCTGAGGTTCTAGTCAGTAGGCCAGCCAACTAGCCCTTGGAGATACTCTTGGTCCTGGGTGCAACAGATGCAGATGCAGATGCAGTCGTTCTCACCAAGGCAAAAGGGCAGCAAGCAGCAGGCAAGCATGGTAGGGCATCAGTCCTTCAAAGCAGCAATCCTGCCAGTAATGGCCCATCCAGGCACACCTAAGCCCTCTATCGTGTGTGGCTGTCTAGGAGGAATACACAAAGACCAACTGTCAGCTACACCGAGTCATGTGACACAGAGACAGGCTGCAGGCACTAATTGGCTATGGCAGTAAAATGCCAGCTTTCTAAAAGTGTCATTTTCAAAATAGTAATACAAAATCCAACGTCACCATAAGAGAGGACTTTTCATTGCAATTCCAAAGACACCAAACATGAACTGCTTATCTGTTCCGATTTGGAAGCTACAATGTATTAAATGTAATAAGGTAACTCCAATGTTATCATACGGGAGAGGTAGTCCTTGTAGTAGTGAAAAATACATGTCCGAGTTTTTCTCTAGCAGGACATGTTAAACTTAAAAGTAGATGTCCAACTTTTTGCATACACTGCACACTGCCTTTTGGGATGCCCAGACCCTACCCTAGGGGTGATCTAAATGTATTAAAAAGGAAGGTTTGGGCCTTGGAAAAGGTGTATTTTGCCAAGTCGACATGGCAATTTAAACTGCTCACACAGGATGCAATGGTAGGCTTGAGACATGTCTAAAGGGCTACTTCAGCGGGTGGCACAATAGGTGTTGCAGCCCACTAGCAGCATATAATTTACAGACACTGGGTACATGTAGTACCACTTTGTTAGGCACCTACAAGCTAATTAAGTATGGCAATTGAGTGTAAGGCAATTCTACCATGTTTAAAGGAGAGGGAACATGCACCTTAGCACTGGTTAGCAGTGGTAACATGCGCAGAGTCCCATGGCCAGCAAAAATGAGATTGGCAAAAAATAGAAGGGATGAAGGCAAAACATTCGGGGGAAGACCACCCTAATGTTGACAGGTCTAACACGTCGAAACTCTTGTGTGGCAAGAAAGTAATATCAGAAGAGCATGGTGAGCCAGTAAAGAAAGGCTGTCAAATTCCGCTGCCTTCATAAATTACGCAAATCAAAATATTTATTCAGTTTTTTATTTTCTGTTGAGCAAAAATACAATGCAAAGTGAAACATTTTACATTAAAATGACCTTCAATTAAAGGAACAAGGGGGCCTCTCCCTCTCAAAAATGCAATCCTTTTTTCTGCCTAACGTAGCTGTTTCATAATATGTGCTGTCAGCATACAAACGTTCAAGGGCCCACTAAGGATGCACGCCCGTGGCATGATACATTCTGTTCATGATTCCCAGCAGGACTAGAGGTGGTGGTGTGGGTGGGAACACATCTACGCTCTTTTCTCTTAGAAAGAAAAGAGAAATGTTTATTTTTATCTTTTTTATTCGTTCAGTGGAAGTGGCACACTGTTCTTTCTAATGAGGCTATTACACAGAGGAAGCAATTTCTTTGTGAAATGCTTCATTGCATGCCAGGCATGAATCTGCAGCCATGATTTTCTATTGTGAGCTATCTATAGTGATGCACTGAAAATAGAATAGTAAAGCATTTCTAGAATAGTGTTGTCTGCGTTTAAGGACCAAAGGTTGTGTTCTAAGCTTTCCAGTAGGCCAGGTCCTTAACTTACTTATTCTGCTCGATGAACACAGGTTTTTTAGTAACATAAAAAAGAAGCATTGACAGACTTTTTAAATATTGAAACCCACAAGAGTTCAAGAGCAAAATGCACTGATTGTTTTGTTTTGCTTATTTAGTCGCTTCACTTCTCTGTTGTGTTTTGTCTCAGTTGCCCGGAGTACTTCGGGCCCAATTACGATGTTGGGCAGACTGCCACCAACAGGCCGTCGGTGGTGGTTTGCCCAACATTCAGTGTATCGGTCCGACCACCGGATTACAATACCGGCAGTCGGAGCAATTTGGGCGGGGGAAAGGCTGCCACCTCCATGCAAAGGCAGACAGAAAGTGACTTTGGAGGTCCCTAGCAGAGCCCCTGTGGGCATCTGCAATGGGGCCATGGAGGCACATGTGGTGCCCCCTAAACATTCATGCACCATGTGCAAGGCACCACATGGTTACTGGCACATGGTGCATGGATGTTTAAAAACATCCCTTTTTCAATTGCGGTGTTTTACTGCAGCCCTTTTCTGGGCTGCATCCCAAGCTGCAATAGAAAAAGGGATGTTTCCTACTGCCTACAAAGTGCTGGCATCAAAATCTGGCTGGTAGGACTGCTGACTACTTGTCAGGCGATCCTAATCCCGATACGATGACAGTCGGATGCTCATCTGACTGCCATCCTAATGACCGCCTTAGTTTGAAATAACATTTTTGGTTGGTGAAATGTGGCAGAACCAATCCAAATATATTGTATACATGGTCACTGACATAGAAAACCACTTTCATGGCTGTTCACAATGATAGGTTACACTTGTGAGTGATTTACATGTGTAACTTTACTCTTACATGTTATTTAATTGACTTTATTACATTTGGCTATTCACAGAATCTGCGATTAAAGTTACTCAAAAGTCTAATTTAGGAGTGTAAGGGCCCAATTCAAAAAGGTAAACTGAGACCAGAAGGGCCGTATTAGGTATGCAGTGCATATTCCTAGATAGCTTTCAAAAGGTGCGTCCAGCCCTGACTAGGAAAATGTGCTGCATTATAGTGAATGCGCTGCACCCAGGGCAGGCACGAATGCATTCAGTTGAAAAATGGAGCGGCTGCTTTGAAGCTGCTCCGTGTTTCACTGTGCAGGCGGTAACCCACTAGAGGGATTAGAGATCCCCTTGTAGGCGGGTGCAGTGAGTGCCTACACTGCCTGCAAGTGGATGTCTGGGGGGGTCTATGCCCCCTTTCCCCCCTCCAGAGGCCTGCCATAACAGCATGTGAGTCATCACCATTTGGATGTATTCTTCCGGAGGTGAAGACAATTTTTTAATGGGATGGGGGAATACAGTGCTAATGTCTGCAATTTGTGATTTATCAGTCATGTCCTCCCTCTGTAGACTTTTTCATTTTCGCCGCACTCAAAATGTCGGCCACAGGTTGCTGATTAGTCCTCTATATGAAGGATGTACACCACAGGTATAGTTTGAATTTTTTCATACTCCATACAATATGCAAGTATCTCTTTTTCAGAGTACCTCTTCAACATCCTTCAAGGTTCTTTATTCAAAACCAAGCATAACCTTGCTCATGTCAGAGCTGCATTGCAGGTCCAGATCAGGGCCACGCAGAGTGGCCGATGACCAGGAATTGAGGGGGGGGGGGGGGGGTAGCAGGGAAAGCGGTCTACTCTCTCACATTCCCTTTTGTTTGCCCAGTCTCCCGGAAGCCGCTCTAGTCACAGTCAGGATTCTTGGGTGCAGTAGTGTAAAGGCTGCACTCAAGAAGACCACCCTGCCCGTACTTATTAATAATAAAACAATGTATTCTTACCTTCTCTTCACTGTGGGGTTTGCTCCTGATTTCATCATGCTAATGTGAATCTGGAACCTTTCATTTTTAGCGGTAGATGCTCCTGGTGCTTCTTGCTGTTTGCTGCTCTTGTTACTTCTTTTTGGAAACGTGCAGGAGACAAAAGAAAGCAAAATGTTTACCAACAGCTAACTGCTCTTCTAAGTTGGAAAGGTGCATGCATATAATTTGGTGTTGGACATATACTCACCGTCCAGTGCTGTGACTTCATGACGCTCATGGATCGTGATATACCTACTCTGCAAAAGATGGAAACGACAATGATGAGTGGTTACTTTCTCTAAAGTACAGTGACTGAGAAAAATAGGAAAATCATTTCTAAAGACTTTCTCTGGCGCTCTTTGGAAAATTACTCAATCTCTTCTCATACGGATTTTGGTTTTGGCGAAACATTGAAAGAATTATGTAATCCTGTTAATTTTTTGATCTGCCTTTGATTTTTTAAAATTTATTTGCTAGATAGTTCAGTGGTGATCTAATTGTGACCTTTCTTACTCCATGCTTTGTGTTTGTTTCAATTTAGTGTTTCAGGTACTAGGTTCTAGTTCCCAATTTATGTCGTATGTATGATTATGCACATGCCTTAGAGATAAAGGATCTTAAATGTATTGTTTTAATATTATAGACAGGCAACAACACTAGAACACTAAAGGAATCAGCAGTGCGAAGAACTAATGCAGTTCCCTTGAAGAAGCCCGAGGACATCATCTTGGATTTGATTTTTCTACACTTCCCCTTTCCCCGAAGCACTGTTATCACCTGGAGTTATATCTATTCTCCTGTGATTGCAGGGCTCTGGTGGCTTCGGGAATCTGCTTCTGGCATTCGTGTCTCGCTCCCAACAGACGTAGCTATGCCCATACGGTACAGTTCATTCCATCAAGTTGAGATAAAAACGCTTTTAAGCCATGCAAATTGGCATCAACTGTGACATAGGTTACACAACCCTCCATACAAGGCTGCAGTGTGGGAGGATGAAGCTATACTTTTTTGATATGGTCTGAATTGACTTGACATTGCACAGACGAGACAAAGACATTGTTTTTTTTTGCACACTTTTAGAATAATTAAATTTGTAGAGTCTTTCAGAAACTTGGCTTAAAAAAGAGCATGACCCTGAAAACGAATGCAGTTGGTAACTATCTTTGGGAGGACAGCCTTTGATAATATCATTGAGTCCATTGACTAAACAAGGCTTTGGTTTGATCCCTTCCCCCAATGACGAATGTACCAATACTCAATCTCATGTGCCCTGAAAATACATTTCTATTTTCTTATGGTCATTTTTCTGTCTTCCTTGAGGGACAGCTGTTTTCCACAGTAAAGAACCGCCTTTTTTGTGGAAATGAGCATGTCATCCTGAATAGCAACTGTATAGACTAACCCCTTGAACAGACTAGACTTAGGGGTCCATTGGGATGTAGGGCAGTGGGAAAACCGCAACACTGGTGGTGTGGAAAAATGCCTTTTTCCGCCCGCTAGATGCGGACATCATGGCCGCCATATTAGTATGGTCAAACATAGGCCAATTTCCGACCGCCACGGTGCGACATGCACCGTCATCAAAGTGCACCCGCCACCGCTCCACAAATTAGGATGACTCAAGCAAGCAGACGCACTGCAGCGGAGACACCCCCCAACCAGAGACGGCGGAAACTCGACAGCGGAGCGCGAAACCAGAGTCCCGGTCCACTCCACCCGGACACGACCGCAATGGACCCAGCCCTACACGTCTTTCCGGTGCTGTACATGCTACATCACCAGGAACTCATGGACCGCCGCGGACGCCGCCGCAGGTACGCAATCACACAACACACAACCCACAGCCTGACACAGGGTCCAAATTCACATCAGACACCCTAGGGGGGACAGGGACACATCCACAAGGGCACCCACACATCACCCACCTGCCACAAAGTCAGCCCGCTGCATCCTGAACACACAGCTACCGCCACCATGCATCAATGTCCCGGTCACGTCATCGCAGCGGCGAACACAAGCCAATACATGCGCACAATGCAGAAGGCAGGGCCAGTGCCAGGCATGGGCAGGGCACAAAGACCACAGGGACACACCCACTCCCACCACACACAAGCACACCTCATGAAGGCACATGCCATGTGCCCCCCTGTGCACCCCATGCACAACAACAAGCCAGGGCAATACATATCCTGCACCACACAACAAACAATCATGGAGACACACAATGCAGGAGTGGCTGCACAGGAACACACAACACACAGCACAGTAGCACAGGGCCAGGGAAACACACACTACACCACACTCAGGGAAAAAGCAATGAGGACAAGCATCAAATGTACACACACAAGGAATCAACATCCCAATGGACACACAGCCTGCACAGTCACAGCTCAGTGCAACCACACCGGGAGACAGCAAGGCACACCATGTATAGGCACAAGGATGAAAGGAAGGCCCTGAAGTCAAACTGGGAACAGCCACACATCCATACAACTACTTCACAGGAGTACACCAGCAACACTACACACAGGGACCATCTACACACCTCAGGACTGACAAACACCAGTAAGAATCTACACACATACCCCCCTCACACCAGCAGCACACAACACCATGCCAAACACACTGAAGGCTGCCAATACTTGACAGGCAATACACACACAAACAACCACACTCCCTGGGCTCAGCCACAAACATCACACACACACACAGGGATGCCAACACAAATGTGGAAACAAATACAACAGACAAACACATAACCCAACAGAAACACACACAGAGCCACAACAACAACAACAGACATGCCCTGTGCAGCTAAACTGGGTAAAGGCAATGGGAGCACAGACACAACAGGAGTGCACAACCTCATCACTCAGGAACAATGCACAGACAACATACCACAACACACACAAGAAGTGCACCATCACGGAACAACACAGCCACAGCAAACAAACAACAGATGCAATGGCAGAACAATCACATAGCAAACATAGCACAACATCAGGGGATGCACACCAGGCAGTCACAAGGCAACATACACACATAGCACTGCATGCACAACAAGCTGTGTGTGCACACCAAGCATACCAGACACACACAGACTTCAGTGACAGAACAGCAACCCACACAACACCATACAGTACAGCACAAAGACAACAGCACACCCAGGAAGTGAAGCAATAACACAAACAACACACATACATCCAACACAACAGCCAATAGATGTACAAGTCTGGGACACAACGGTGGAAACAACATGACCACAGGACTGGGCAGCACACACAGTTGAACTGCATAGCAGCAACCATGACTGACAACCAGCACCAGAACATCACACATGACCCATTGGTGAAATGCACATTGACCCTGGACAAAGAACTGCACCACAAAGCACAGTGGCACAAATAAAGTCATGGGGAGGCACACACACATACAAACCAACCAAGGGGACAGCTCACACCAAAGTGAAGTGTACTGCATGTTAGTAGGGGACATGGCAGGAGTGTACCATACACAAAGAGAGGGAGTGCAGACCCACAATTGGTAGGCAGCTGAAGCACAGATAGGGGATGGCATGACAACACACACAACATGCCACACTGGAGGCAAGAAGGCACCATGGGACAGCAAGGCATGAGACAACACAACCACAATGGCAGTGTGGAGCAGCAGGTCTGCACAGACCCCACAAACAGCCACCAGACACATGGATGTGCAACAAAACACAACACTGAATTGCCAGTAACACACTCTGCATACTCACAAGTGACAAAAACAGCAAGTAGGAGTCAGACAGAACTGCAATGACACACCAACACACTGCACAGTACACAACATACAACTCACTCATGGGCATACAACCACATCCACAGGGATGAACAATCAAAATAACAGGCACACAACACCTGGGTGACACATGTGTAGTTGACATTGCATAGGCATGCACACATCAACACTCCCCACAAACTCACCCCTTCACACTGCACACAACCTAGCCATCCAAGAGCACACATGGAAAGTAAGCCATGTGACTAGGGTGACTGGTCCTCACAAGATGACCACACACATACACCACTGGGCACACATATAGGAAGAACACACACATGATGACCCTGGACAGCCTGCCTGCAATACTGCGTGCAGAAACCCACCCTGTGCTGACAGTGCCCCTCAACCTGACATGTGTACAATGGAGCCAACATGAACTAATCAAGTAAATGACAACTGCAAACCACAAGCATCTGTGCCAAGAAGAACGGAAGACCCTGTCACCACTGAAAAAAAGAGAGCAAGTGAGCCCAAACATTGACCATGTTGAAGTGCCACACAGACCATGTGGCACAGTAAACCATTTACACACAGCAAAATACGTTTATTCAGTAAGGACACTGACAAAATAGATACCTGGAGAAACTGTCTTTATTCACAAATTGCACAGATAGGCACCATGAGAAGAGAAGAGTAAGGCACAAAATGCAGAAAATGTCCATGAGAAGCTGCACAGGCAAGGGGGCAAAACAGCAGTGAACAACAAGGCCAGTGGCCAGGGCAGAGTGCAGAGCATGTCCATGAGAAGCTGCACAGGCAAGGGGGCAAAACAGCAGTGAACAACAAGGCCAGTGGCCAGGGCAGAGTGCAGAGCATGTCCATGAGAAGCTGCACAGGCAAGGGGGCAAAACAGCTGTGAACAACAAGGCCAGTGGCCAGGGCAGAGTGCAGAGCATGCCCATGAGAAGCTGCACAGGCAAGGGGGCGAAACAGCAGTGAACAAAAGGCCAGTGGCCAGGGCAGAGTGCAGAGCATGTCCAGCAGAAGCTGCACAGGCAAGGGCAAAACAGCAGTGAACAACAAGGCCAGTGACCAGGGCAGAGTGCAGAGCATGTCCATGAGAAGCTTCACAGGCACGGGTCCAACACAGCAGTGAACAACAAGGCCAGTGCCCAGGGCAGAGTGCAGAGCATGTCCATGAGAAGCTGCACAGGCAAGGGTCCAACACAGCAGTGAACAACAAGGCCAGTGGCCAGACCAGAGTGCAGAGCATGTCCATGAGAAGCTGCACAGGCAAGGGTCCAACACAGCAGTGAACGGCAAGGCCAGTGGGCATGACACACTGCAGACTGAGTCCATGAGAAGCTGCACAGGGAGTGTGTGCAACTGTACCTTTCCATGGTCAGCAACACAGTGAGGGGGCAACAATGTGCAGTACAGGCCCACCTGTGTGAGACACAGGTGTGTGAGGGTGACTAACACTCAGACTTGGCTGTCAGGTGGATTGGGAGCTGGCTGTATCTCGGGGACTGTCGGGCACTTAAAGGGGGAGAGAGCAGAACAGCTAAGGTAGAGCTATCAGTGGCTTGGCAAGCTGGAGGGCTGTTTGGACCAGGTGGTGTAGTGGCACGTGGAGGTGGAGTCATGCAGATGGGAGTCACGGTGTGGCTTGGAGATTGTGGAGGGGTGCCCTTCCACTTCTTGGGGATCCTAAATGGCTTGCCTGACTTGGGATCAATGGGAATTGGCGTGAGTACAACAGGCACACACACCACCAATGCTGCAGCAGGCGCAGGCACTGGCAGCCCCTCTGGTGATCTACTGGACCCAGCGGAATGCTTTGCCTTGCTTTGCCTCTGTCCCCCTTCCCCTATTTACTAGGTGTTACCCCTACAGTGCCCTCCGGCCCCTGCTTCACTGGGCTTGGAATGGGAGTCGAGGTGGTTGGTGATACTGCCTTTGAGCCCTTCCTAGGTGTGCCCTTGGCATGCACCACCTCCTTGGTGGGCACAGACACTGTACGATTATCTTTGCGCGATGCTTTAGGGGCAGGAGAGTCCTTGGATGGGGATGCCACTGAGGCATATGTGCCTGAGGTCTGTTGCTTTGCTAATTGTCCACTGGTGTCGCTTGACAGGCTTTTCTCCATGTGCTCTGGGGTGCCTTTGGTCTCCTGTGGGGATGGTGTCTGCGCACGGGAATGCTTGGGTTGCTGCTGCTGTGTGCTCTGTGTACTGTATCCTGACTTTGATGTATGTGGACCGCGGTCACTATCGTCAGATGTGGCCACTGCCGGGGGGGTTGGCGACAAAGGGACTCGAGCTGGACTGTGAGAAGGGGTCTGTTGCAGGGCAGACGTCACTGTTGATGACAAAGCCTGGACTGTCCGGTGCAGCCCACCCACGTCGGAATGCATGCCCTCCATGAAAGCAACCACCTGGGCCAATTTCTTGTCGTGGTCAATGAAGGCATTGCGGAGAGCTGTCTGGCCTACACACAGCTGGCGCAAGAGGTCCACAGACTCAGCACTGATGGCAGCAGGGGGGACAGGGGCAGGGGCAGCGGTGCCAGGGGTGAAGGACACTCTTACCCTCTTACTGAGGTGGACACGGGCAGCACCAGAGGAAGTGGCTGGGAGGGTGGGCAATGGCTGCTGTGTGGTGGAAGTCGATGCAGAGTCCCCGTTCCCTGTGCCCTCCAACATGGACGCATCTCCGCTGGCATCGGATGATGTGGTGCTTTGCGTCTCAGGCTGGAACTCCTCCAGCAGACTCCTTTCCCCCTCTGATGCGCTGGTGACATCTGTGTCACTGGGCTCCTGGGCAGCTGTGGTGCTAGTTTCACCCCCACTGGTGTCCGTCTCCTGTCTCTCCGTAACCACAGGTGATGCTGCATGGGAGACAGAAATGTATGGACAGGTCAGTCGCAAAAACAGAACAAACATAGACAAGCAATGCATGACAAAAGTAGAGCAAATCTACATGTTGCACACCACCCTGTGCAATCACATCGTGCCAACTCACTACATAGGCTCAACCAGTGCGTGGAAATTGGACACTCAGGCATGAGTGAGCCATGTGATGACCACACAGCACAACACCCTGCTTGTGGCTCTGTTCAATCAGACACACAACTAGTTCTGAGCACATCTAGGGACATGATGGGGGCACAGTCCTTGTTGCCAATGACAGAACTGGAGGGAACAGGAGGGGACAACACAGACCCAGACTACAACGTGACAGTCCACAATGGACATTAGCCCATTCCACCCACCATGTCGTACCTTGGGGACAATAGAATACTGCATATTGCTGTAAGATGTCTAGCCCTCCCCAATATGGGTGCATGCAATGGACGCATTGATGTACGCACAGTCAATTTGGGCACACTGCCGTTCCCTCCCATGGGATTCCCAAGACTACACCAATGCAGAAGAAACCTGAAGAGCACAACTCAGAATTTAATGTGAAGGCAAAGCATCCAAATCTACTTTGCAAGTACAGGTAGGGCAAATGCATGCCACAGGCACCCAGGCCAGCAGCCACTTACATGCCACAGCATCACACTACCAACATCACAGAGGCCAGCGCTGGCACAGGCTCTGTACACATGCAACCACTCCCATCCAAAGTTAGACTCCCCAAATGCTCACCCCTAGCTTGCTGCTGATGCCCTTCAAACGTGCATCCAGCTCAGGCTGTGTCACTGCCAAGATGCGCCCCATTAGTGGTGTCATGCTGCGCCGTGCCAGACGCCCGTGCGAGGAAGCAGCCCCAGGGTCGTCTCCGCCACATTCTTTGTCAGCCGGCTGATGTCGTCCCATCTCTAGTGGCAGTGGGTGCGCCATCGGTTTGAGACCCCCAGGGCTTGCACCTTCGCTGCAATGGCCCTCCACACGGCCTTATGCTGGTGTACCTTGAGCTGCAGGCATGGAAGACAAGAGGGAGAAATGATCAGGGACACAGTGCCATGTACCGACATCTATCGGTATGGCAGCAAGATACAACATCATCACATATCCAACGATAGGTCAATCAGAGACTATAGTACAGCCCACATGGGACCCCTGCATGGAAAAAGCTGATGTTAAAGCATGTAGGTGTGAGGGGGAACACAGTCTCTGCACATCTCACACACATGAAGGATGCCAGCACTGAAACACCCATATAGCCTGCCCACATCTCCAGTCCATTGTTTGCTTGAGCAACACATACATCACATGTCAACCTGTGTTTGTGGGTGGACTCACTGTGTCCAAGACTACGCAGCCATCAATGTCCCTGTCTTGTGAATATTTGAATGTGTCATGGTGGTCACATGGATGGCCATGAGATCACAAATCCAATATGTCAATCGGGCAGTTCTGTGCAAACCACAGAGCTGAGATGGACCATAGCTGGAGTGATATGTGACAAGACTGATGGCATACTCTGTAAGTTGAGTGAGTTGTCCTTGTCTTTGTAGGCGGGGACTGTGCAGGCCAGCTGAGGTGGACGACAGGGGCACACACAGACATCCAGCCAAGCAATCACTGTCCTGACTACAGCATGAGCAACCTTCTGTGTCACTGTATGGCTGACAACACAAAACAGGTCACTCATACATACATGTGCAGGGAGGGAAAGCTGTGGCATTGGGTACACACACCCTCCCACTGAAGACAGCATGTCACGCAGTGCATGACACTACCCCACACTCCCAGCCACATACTGCATCAGTCCACTACATGTGTGGCCCCCCTGTCCTTCAACACCACTGTTGAAGGCTTACCACGACATTTGGGGCACCATTTAGCCTTGGGTACTGTGTGAGCACCTCGTCCACCAGGGCCTCCAGCTCCTCGCTCGTGAAGGGACTGGCACGGATCTTCTCTGTCCTTGTCATCACTGTGGATGTGAGACAACAGCAGGGGATTTTAGTGGCGAGGGTTCCCAGGCAGCAGTCCCTGGAGGCAGCAGCAGGTGAGGGCTCTCAGGCAGCAGTCCCTCGAAGCAGCAGCAGGTGTGGGCTCTTAGGCAGCAGTCCCTGGAGGCAGCAGCAGGTGAGGGGTCTCAGGCAGCAGTCCCTGGGGGCAGCAGCAGGTGAGGGGTCTCAGGCAGCAGGCTCTGTGAGCAGTGGCAATGTGAGGCTCACTCCCACATATATAGCCCCCTGGGGTCGTTTCAAAGGTGCCAAGCTGCAGCAATTGGTGGTCCAGGTCTGCTTCTTTCAAATGCATCCAATGACCGCCTCTGCGGTGGCAGAGCACGCCTACCGCGATCTTCAAAATTGCAATATGTCACCACAATCAGGGCTCCCATTGGCTGTAAGGGCATGCTCCATGGTGGTGATACAACGCTGGGGCCCGGGGTGCGCTACCGCGATGATGCATCTTTCAAATGCATCCATTGACCGCCTCCGCGGTGGCGTAGCACGCCTACCGCAATCTTCAAAGTTGCATTATGTCACCACAATCATGGCTCCCATTGGCTGTAAGGGCATGCTCCATGGCGGTGATACAACGCTGGGGCCCGGGGTGCGCTACCGCGATGGTGCATCTTTCAAATGCATCCATTGACCGCCTCCGCGGTGGCGGAGCATGCCTACTGCGATCTTCAAAATTGCATCATGCCACCACTATCGAGCTTCGCATTGGCTTTAGGGCGAGCTCCATGGCGGTGTAACACCGCAGGGGCCCTGTGTGCGCTACCGCGATTTTAGTGGTGGGCATGCCAACCGCCATTTCCACATGTCTCCATGTCTATGACTACCGCACTTGTGTGAATGGGGGTGCTGGTGACACACCGCCGGTGCCAGGCGGTAGCTACTGCAATATGGGTGCCGTGCATTGACACGAAGCACTGCCATCCTGGCGGCGGAGCATGCCAAGCGCCATTTCCACACGTCTCCATGCCTATGACTACCGCACTTGTGTGAATGGGGGTGCTGGTGACACACCGCCGGTGCCAGGCGGTAGCTACTATGATATGGGTGCCATACATTGACACGAGGCACCGCCATCCTGCTGGCGGAGCATGCCAACCACCATTTCCACATGTCTCCATGCCTATGACTGCCGCACTTGTGTGAATGGGGGTGCTGGTGACACACCACCGGTGCCAGGTGGTAGCTACCATGATATAGGTGCCATACAATGGCGATGGCCATCTGTCAAACATCAACAGTGCACAGTGCCAACATGTTCAATGGCACATCATTGTGCACACAATGCCAATGTTCAACTTACTCCACTGATGGCTACACATGCCATGTTTGTGTGTGTGTAACATAAATTTGCCTGTACCCACTCACATGTCACTTAAGGATTTGATGTTGGTGTAGGCAGGACAGTGTACTCCTGGACTGTACAATATGTACTCATGGTAATGTGTAGAGGTCCAGTGACAATCACAGCAATGCTCGCCTCGATGAATGTTGATCTATTTAGCATTGCCTCTCATGTCTGCTCATGAACACATTCATCATTCCAGCGCCGACTGTGGTCATTGTGTGGTGGATGTGTGCCAGGTTGTAATGACACATTAAGTTGTGACCGGTACAGCAGCTAGGTATGAGACAGTGGTTTTGATTAGTTACACATATGCTGGATGCTAGACTCCCAGGCGTGCACATGTGTACTGTGGCCATATCCCTATGTGCATTCACATTGCCAAAGGTGGTGTTTGAGGTACTTGTCTTGTGTAAGTTGACACGTGTGCCCTTTGTGTAGCTGAAGGTGTCCCTCCATGTAAGCTGGTCTGTTAGTCACTATAGATGTCAGTCATTCTTGTCGTTGTGTCATCCAGAACGTGATATGCTATGCACATCTCATGATGTATTGCATTGACATGTGTCCACTATCATCTCCAAATGGAGGAGGCCAAATTTGACTCGTCACTTGACGGTGCTGGAGGACATGGAGGATGTTGCGATCATACGCAAATGCCACCTGGGCAGAGCCACCCTGAAAACCCTTTGTGATCTGTTGGAGCCCCACCTGCAGCCACGCAGGACGTATCCAACAGCTTTCACCACTACTTATAAGGTGATGGCAGCCCTACATTTTTTTGACACTGGATCGTTCCAGGAGACTGTGGCCAGCGCTGATGGGATGTCACAACCAATGTTCAGCATGGTGCTGCGTGAAGTACTGTCCGCCATGATGCTATACAAGGACAGATATATCCATTTCCCCAGGGGTGCTGAATTGCCAGCTGTGAAGGGACACTTCTATCCCTTTGGACACATCCCCAATGTTGTTGGGGCCATTGATTGCACCCATGTTGCTCTTGTGCCACCACAGACAAGTGAGCATATTTACCGCAATTGCAAGCATTACCACTCCATCAATGTGCAGGTGGTGTGCCTGGCATATATGACCATCTCGCAGGTGTGTGCCAAATTCCCAGGCTCAGCCCACGACTCCTACATCCTGCGGAACAGCATAGTGCCCCGGCTGATGGCTAATCTTCTTCCAGAGCATGCATGGATTGTGGGGGAGTATGCCTAGTCGTGTGACGTGCTGTGTGTGTGACCTGCTGCCCTGAGCCTCTGTGACGTTGCAATGTCTATTTGTGTTTGTCATACCTAGGTGACTCTGCATATCCCAACCGTGCCTGGTTGCTGAACCCAATGCGGAATCCCAGGTCCCCAGCTGCAGTCCGCTACAATGAGGCCCATGGGAGGACACGTCAGGTGGTGGAGCGTACTTTTGGCCTGCTCAAGTCACGTTTCCGGTGCCTGGACAAGACCGGAAGTGCACTGGCATACTCGCCCGGGAAGGTGTGTCAGATTGTTGTGGCATGCTGCATGCTCCACAACCTAGCCATTCGCAAGGAGATTCCCCTGCTCCTGGATGATGGTGAGGAGCCAAGGCCCCAGCCTGCAAACCAAGCCGTGTCCAGTGATGAGGACAGTGGAGAGGAGGAAGGTGTTAACCTGCGTGAACAGCTCATCACCCGCTACTTCACTTGACGGTGGGTGTCAATGTGCAACATACCCATTGTCTGATGATATTGCTGTTGTCATGAAGGGACATGTGAGAATTGTAGCATCAGCCAGTTGTAGACTCAGTGGTGGTTGGAAATGTTTCTAGGACATGTCATTTGGGATCATCAGCGGGGCATGTATGTTGACACTTGGTGGCCATTGTGACATGTGCATGTTGGGTTATCCTGGTTTTAGGGCTTGTGTGATGTCTGTGATGCCACACCCAGACCAGTGACAGTTGTTCTGTTGTGTTTCCCTCGGTGCCTTCGACTTCTCCTTGCCTAAATACAGCCCATGCTCCTGGTACATTGTGATCATGTTGAAGATTGTACACCCTAAAATAAAGACGGAGCAGACTCAACAACATGTGTGCGAGGATATTTTATTTACTACGGTGAGATGTGAGGGGGGTGTACATTTCCATTGGGGGGAGCAGTGAGTTGACAGTCGGGGTAGATGAGATGGTCGAGTAGTCACCACATTGCTGTGGTGATGACCCAGTCCAACAGACAGATGCCATTCACAAGGCAGTGTGGGGAAGGACAGTCCAAAGAGTCAATGCAGTGGTGGAGAGGGTTGCCATCATGGCTGGCTCTGTGACTGGCGTTTGGCAGGTGCTTGGCCTCCAGATACTCCCAGGGTCTTCTTGGGACGGCCCCTTCGCCGTTTGGCAGGGGGGGCCTGCTGCAGGGCCAGTGGGGTCTGAGGACTCACCCCTCTCTGTGGGCGCAGGGGAGGATGGTGAACTGTCATTGTGCAGCCCACCAGAGGGAGGCAGAGGTGTTGTCTGGGGTGCATGCCTGTCCCTCAGTACCGCCACTTGCTGGCCCAAGAGGTCCACGATTTGTCCCATGTGGCTGTCGATGGACCTCATCAGCAGGATGAGCTTGTGCAACAGATCGTCCGACCGGCCCATTCGTCCCTGGGCCTGTTCGTATGCACCCAGGACTCTGGTGATGTGTTCCAGGGAGTGGGTCCCAGCCTCCTGGTGTCCCTGGGTGACCCTGCCCCTCCCACTCGCCCTGCTGCCACGGACCTGTTGCCTCACCACTGTGGCATCCGCATCCTCTCCCTGCCCTCCTCCATGGGTGGTGTGTGCTGGGCATCCTCTGGGACAGGGAGGGTGTTGCAGGCAGCACTGGTGGTGGTGGCATTGGCGGTGGCCGCACAGGCTGTGACAGCAGGGGTCTGCTGTGGAGTTGTTGTTGCCGCAGATGTGGTGGGGGGGATGCTGGGGTCCTGAGACCTGTTGCTCCCAGGCACACCAGATGGGCCGGCCTCGAGCTCATCTTCCAGGAATCCTGGGAATCAAGATCCGAGAGTCCATGTACCGGGGGTGGAGACTGGCTCTGCAGGTTGCTGGTGTTGTCCTCTGCAGTGAGTTCTTGGTCACCTGTGGATCAGATGTGAAATGGTCATTGCAGTGCACCCGGCAAGCTTTGTGTTAGCTGTCTGTCATTCACTTTTTGTACACTGCACAATTGACATATCATCACATTGTTGACTATGTGCAGTACTGTGCTTCCTGACATGATGCAGTGTTACAAGCATTACTTGTCCATGGTGCGAGGTGTCAAGGCATACCATGCGAAGCATGCACAATGGAGGTTTACAGGGACTTGTTGCCATCTAGGGCCTGGCACAACATGTGTTTAATTGTGGACTCATAGTTTATTTGTCTGACCTAGCAGACGTTACATCTGGCCATGGACTGGCCATTGTCATCTCCTGCATCCCTTTGTCCTGTCATGTGCATATCTTGATTTGTGCCACCACACATGCTTTCATATTTTTAGAATGGTCCTTGTTGCACTTGCCCCATGGTGATGTACATGTAACTAGTTGCTATGCATGAATGTGCCCAGGCTTTCTTCTACTTGTGCTTTGGTGTGTCACACTTTGGTGGTTGTGACAGTTTCCTTAGCTTACCTGTGTGCACACTGTGCTTGGCAATGGGGTAGGTATGCCTCTTTGTGCAATGAGAGGGTTGGTGTTGTCATATGGCCCCATTTAAATTGTGAAAAATGGGTGGGTGCATGTACTGGCTACCTACCTGTGAGTTTTCTTGGTGTACTGCAATGGCTTCCAACTGCTCCTGGGTGGGGTGGGGGAGGGCTCAATCCTGCTGAGGTGTGGGACAGGGGGCATGGTGGGAGTAGTGGTGCCGGCCCCCCACCCTTAGACACCCTCATTGTGAAGATGGCTACCTACTTATAAGTTTGTTTGGTGTACTGCATTGGTTTCCAACTGCTCCTGGGTGGGGTGGGGGAGGGCTCCATCCTGCTGAGGTGTGGGACAGAGGGAATGTTGGGAGTAGTAGTGCAGCTCTCCCAGACACAAACACCCTCCCAGGGAAGATGGCTACCTACCTGTAAGGTTGGTACGGGTTGTGTAATGGCTGACCCATGCTTCTGGGTGGGGTGGTGGGAGGTCTCCATCCTGCTTAGGTGTGGGACAGGGGGCATGGTGGGAGTAGTGGTGCAGGCCACCCACCCCCAGACACCATCATTGTGAGGATGGTTACCTACCTGTAAATTTGTGTGGTGTACTGCAATGGCTTCCAACTGCTCCTGGGTGGGGTGGGAGAGGGCTCCATCCTGCTGAGGTGTGGGACAGAGGGAATATTGGGAGTAGTAGTGCAGCCCTCCCAGACCCAAACACCCTCCCAGGGAAGATGGCTACCTACCTGTAAGTTTGATGCGGGTTGTGTAATGGCTGACACATGCTTCTGGGTGGGGTGGTGGGAGGGCTCCATCCTGCTCAGGTGTGGGACAGGGGGCATGGCAGGAGTAGTGGTGCAGGCACCCCACCCCCAGACACCCTCATTGTGAAGATGGCTACCTACCTGTAAGTTTGTTTGTGTACTGCAATGGCTTCCAACTGCTCCTGGGTGGGGTGGGGGAGGGCTCCATCCTGCTGAGGTGTGGGACAGGGGGCATGGTGGGAGTAGTGGTGCAGGCCCCCCACCCCCAGACACCCTCATTGTGAAGATGGCTACCTACCTGTAGGTTTGTTTGGTGTACTGCAATGGCTTCCAACTGCTCTTGGGTGGGGTGGGAGAGGGCTCCATCCTGCTGAGGTGTGGGACAGAGGGAATGTTGGGAGTAGTAGTACAGCCCTCCCAGACACAAACACCCTCCCAGGGAAGATGGCTACCTACCTGTAAGTTTGATGCAGGTTGTGTAATGGCTGACACATGCTTCTGGGCTCCATCCTGCTGAGGTGTGGGACAGGGGGCATGGTGGGAGTAGTGGTGCAGGCCCCCCACCTCCAGACACCATCATTGTGGAGATGGCTACCTACCTGTAAGTTTGTTTGGTGTACTGCACTGGCTTCCAACTGCTCCTGGGTGGGGTGGGGGAGGGCTCCATCCTGCTGAGGTATGGGACAGGGGGCATGGTGGGAGTAGTGGTGCAGGCCCCCGACCTCCAGACACCCTCATTGTGAAGATGGCTACCTACCTGTAAGTTTGTGTGGTGTACTGCAATGGCTTCCAACTGTTCCTGGGTGGGGTGGGGGAGGGCTCCATCCTGCTCAGGTGTGGGCCAGGGGGCCTGGTGTGAGTTATAGTGCTGTCTGCCTGTACACATGCCCACATGGTTATGTTGTTAGCTATGTTTGGGGTGAATGGGAGTGTGTGAATGTTGGATCTGTGAGCCATGTTTTTGTGAGTGTGTGGTGCAGATGGATGGTATGTGTCCTAGGTGGTGTAGCTTTGTAGTTGTGCAAGGCAATACATTGCAGAGTGACGGTAGTCATTTGTTTGTACTTACCAGCCTCCACTCCCCCGGCTACTCCTGTGAGACTCTCTGGATGCAGTATGGCAAGCACCTTCTCCTCCCATTGTGTGAATGGTTTTGGTGGAATGGGAGGGCCACCGCCAGTCCTCTGAGCCAGCTCACGGTTCTTGTTCCTCCTCTCCTTGACCACCCTCTTCAGATCATGCCACCGCTTCATGATCTCCTTTTTTGATCTTGGGGTGGTCCCTACTGCATTGACCCTTTGGACTATCCTAGCCCACATTTGTGTCCTTGTGGCTAATGGTGTCTGTTGGACCAGGGTACCAAAAAGCTGTGGTTCCACTCCGACTATCTCATCTACCATGACCTTCAACTCACTCTCAGTGAATTTGGGCATTTTCTGTGTGGCCATGGTGTGTGGTGTGCAAAGTGATTGTGGGTGCAGGAGTGTGAGTGGTGGTTGTGGTTGTGCTGTGTATGGTGTGTGTTGTGCAGGAGATTAGTTGTGCTGGTGTAGAGGTGGTGGTGGTGCTGCATGTGGTGTGGCTGGTGATGTTGTGTCCTTTGCCTCTCCTGTCAGCTGGGGTATGTGTCCCTTCTCGCCTGGAGTTTTGCAAGGGATTGTGGTCAGGGAAGGGGCTGGTTTTATACTCAGCTATGTGGGTGTGTCCAATTGGGGTGTTGCTGACAGGTGTGTTGTCCTGGGATTTGTTTTTTAAGTTTTGCCATGTGGTTGTGTCATTGGGGTGTGTTTTGTGTATTTGGGAGGCATGTCTAGTTTTCTGTGTGCACGTTTTGGCCTTCTTGTGGGGTTTTGGCTTCGTCCGACATATTTTTGACGGTTTGTCCGCCGCGGTGGCTGTGCTTCAGCTCTTCCACTGGCTCTCCCATTCATCCCATTGTGCGACTGCGGCGGTCGGAGACGGCGGTTCGTACGGTGGGACCATCGGGGATATACTAATTTCTGGGGTGGTGTCTCCGCTATACTTGCGGCTGATTGTTGTTTTTCCGCCGCGATTCCGACCGCTGCGGACGGATTTTGGCCATCTCCATCCTCAACGGGCGGTTATTCTTGGCCTCGTACCACCGCGGTCGGATTTTTTGGGCAGTTAAGGTTAATTTGGCTGCCGGTTTTTCCACGGGGCCGGCGGGCGGTTGTTTTTTGCTTCCATGGCGATCGGGGTGTTTTTCCGCCCGCTATCCTAATGGCCCTCTAAATCTCATGAAGGACAGAGACTGTGGAGGCCAATTTTAAAGGCATGCAAATATATTGAAATGTATCATCAGGTGTTTGGAAAGCTTTTAGATGGCAAGCTTCTCATCAAACTCCATATGATGTCACATCTCATGAAGCTCTTATTCTGTAAACCATCTTACTTGGCCCGAATGGTGAAAAGTTCTTCAATAAGTGGAAGAGGAATGCTTTCCACCTATATGGCATTGTTCAAGCACTTTAGGTTTATGTAAAGAGGGAGTGTGCCATATTTCTTTTGGGTCAAAACTATGAGAGGAAACAGTTAATGGTTCGATCACACCCCTTGGTTATACATCTCTTATATAACTTTTGACAGCTCTCATCGTCCTCAGTTTGTATTTGACCTGTAGGAAATCCTTTATTTAACTTAGCAGTGTGCACAAAGTTTCAAATCTTACCTAACTTTTCGTTCACTACCATACCATATTTCTGTACCCATTTTTGTACCCATTCCTTGTTGAAGCACTTATCAACTAGTGATACAGCAATCTCTACCCAGGTCTAATTATCATGATAAAGTATTCCTGGTGCCACCATCCTATAATATTTATGAGCTTCTTCACAATGGAAACTTTTCCTTTTATAATTTTATCCTTGAATATAATTTCAGACCAGAAATTCCCCAGAAAAGGAAACCTATTTCCCCCAAAAATATTGGTGGTTACATCTCCACAAATATGATGGTACCAGAATCTATCAAGAATTCAATGTCAACACTCACTAAACTAATCAGTATGTGTGGGTCCTTATAGGTTTTATCGATTTCCTGAGCCCTCCCAACTTTCAGTTGAGTAGAAAAACAATTTAGCTCCGCCCCCACATTACCTTCAATAATTTGGTCACTTATAATTTTAACACTCATCTGCTTTCCGCCACAGCAAATTTTGCCACAGTGACCAGCCTTGTTACAGTTCTGAAATTCTTGCCCTAGGTAAGGATGATTCTTAGCAAATTAAACATAATAGATGAACCACACCTGTAATACATAATTTATGTAGATCACTTATTAAACTGTCCGAAGTTGTTGAACTGGAATGCAGAGGTTGCTGTGTCTGAGATGACTAAGGGCCTGATTCAAATGTTGGCGATATGTATGCTTCGTCACAATGGTGATCGATTATACATACTGACAATATGAAGGTCTACCCACCTGATTTAAATGTGGGCGAACCTTTGGTTAACTACGGTGGTGGCTACTCTGTCACTGGAATAGCCAAACCGATATGGCTACAAAGAGGATTGGCAAACACATTGCAATTTCTTTTTGTGTCTGTCGTCGCCAGGCAAGCCCTGACAGCAAGGGACAGTAAAAACCCCAGCCGTAGCTGAGGGATCATTTTTTTTTTATTTAAAAAAAGTCTAATTCATGATTTTCTTTTAGAAATAAAAAAAAAGAAAACTGGTGCAGGGTTCCGTCATGCAGACGCAGCCCTGCACCAAACAGCGAGATGCATTGACGACAACTGCCGTGATTGTGGTTCCTGCCAATGCTTTATAAATGTCCACATGCTAGGTGGCCATTTATAAATTTGACTGGCGGTCCCTCCATCATGCGAACTGAGTAATTTGCTCCATCATCATGGTGGAACATAGGGCCATCCATCTATATATAAATCTGCCCCTTAGTTTGGCAACTGCCTTAATAAGTAATGGGGTTTTTAAACATTTGGCATCTTCTTGTGAACGCCCCATGCCTTTGGCAACATATACTGCCTATTAAAACATTGGAATGTGGAGCACTCCATTGCAGACAATAGAGTGCTCCTTGCTTCTACGGGCTGGTAAAGGCCCGCAAAAGCAACATGCCAATATTATTTAAACAAAGGCCTCTCGGAGCCCGAGGGGATTTCAATCCCCTCGGGCTCCGAGAGGCCTTTGTTTAATTTGATAGAACATTCTGCTCTATAGTGGCAGAATGTTCTAATAGCCTTATAGCCTTTCGTAGCTGGGCTATACTGGCTACTAAAGTCCCGCTCCCTTGTTAAAGGCCCTCACCTGGAGGGTCCTTTAATAGCCAGTATAGCCCGCAACGGCGGGCTATAAGGCTATATTCAAAGGAGTGATTTTTACATTCCGGCACATTTTTGGAATAACATAAGGCCAATAACTGATCGTAAATAAGTTGGAATGTGAAGACCTCAAATTCACAATAAGTGACAAACACTTTTGATACTGATCACATTTCTAAATATTCATTGGAGCCTCGCACTCTAGTAAATAAAACTTTGACATATAACTAGATACTTCCTTCCCTCAAAATGCAACTCAATGCATTGCGATATTCATCGGTAACCTGAGCCTGAGAAGGTGTATAAACAGGGTACCTGGATATTGACCAGAGCAGAAAATATGCAATAAATCACCATTGGCAGAAAAGCTCTTTTCAACCGAGATCAGAAAAAAGCCCATTTTGCTCTGTTTTTTTTGTTTTTTTTATTAAACACCTTTATTCGTATAAGCCAGATACACAGCTATTCAGCCGACATCCCGGAGGTTCGGCAGCTCATCAATCGTCACATGAAGTCATCCATAGCTCTTATGCAGGATAAAGACAAAGGTTTCATTTTTGAAAACTATCTAGAATGAACACAACAAGCAAGGCAGTATACATCATAAATTCGTGTCAGTTCCCAGCGAGGGGGCGGCCCCATTTCCACCATAAATCAAAGCCACCGATCGAGAGGATGAGGGAGAAGCAGAGGCGCTAACATTCTAACGGAGGTGCATCAGAAAGACCCAGGTCGGAAGTGAGGCTAGGGGGAAAGTTGCTCCTCTGGTGGTTCAGTGGCAGGAGGCAGACATATGCCCCCCCTATACTGGTTCCAACCGCCCCATACCTTATGCCATTTCTTAGGCCTCCCCCGCGCACTATACACCGTTTTCTCCCGAAACATGCTCCAATCCATGTTGTCCTTCCATGCATCCAGGGTGGGCGGGCTATGAGAGCCCCACAGTCGTGCTATATCTCGCTTAGCCACCATATTGCCTAGGGTCACCCATTGAGTCTGCGCAGCGTCATAATCTGTAGGACCCCACACATTCAAAAGACAGCGCCGCGCCTCTGGATGCAGTACAATACCCGTGACCTCCTGCATCACAACATGAATCCGCTTCCATAACTCCGCAATCACACCGCACTCCCATATAATATGTAGGAAGGTGCCCACCATCCCGCAGCCCCTCTTACACAGCCCATCCTCGGAAAAACCCATATGGACCAGCCGGGGCCCAGTGACATAAACTCTATGCAGTATCTTAAGCTGGACCAGCCGTAGCCTGGCGGGGATCGCGACCTCCTTAGGAGAGGAGACGGCGTACTGCCAATCCTCGTCGTCCAGCTCAAGGCCGTCCCTAGTCCACTGATCCCGCACCCCCAGGAGGAGGTCGGTCCGAACGTTCACAAGCTTTTTGTAGATTAGGGAGATTGTGCTCTCCGGCATATGGCCGTCCAGGATCCGGTCCTCCAAAGGAGAGGACTCGGGCACCTTTTCCCCCTCAACGAGGACCGACCGCAGCGCATGGCGCACCTGCGCATACCGGAAGTATTCCGTGCCCTCCAGCGCATATTCCGTCCGCAGCTCGTCAAACGACTTAATCCGCCCCTTGGTCAGCATGTCCCCCACCCTGGAGATGCCAATCAGATCCCATTTCTCGAATCCCTTAGAGTGCCAAAGTTTCCCCAGCATGTCGGAGTCATACAACGGAGTGGCGAGGGTGAGCCTATCCTTCCAGCCCAGTGAGTTCGTGACTGTCTTCCACACGTGCACCGCCACCCCAGTCGGCCCCGAGAGGGACCCAGCCGGGGGCCTCGAGTAAAGTGCTCTATAGTAGCCACCCCCACGCAGCAACCACCGGTCCATAGCATAGCCAGGGCTAAGCGCCGGGCCGTAGACTCCATGATTGATCGCGCTCAGTTGGGAGGCCCAATAGTATCTTCTGATGTCGGGAAGCGCGATACCCCCATCGTACCAAGGGAGAGTTAGTTTTGCTATCGCTATACGCGGACGGCCGTCCCACAGCAGCGAGCGCTGTAGACTCTCAACCTCCCGAAAGTAGCTGGCCGGAACCAGGTCCTGGGTGTTCTGCAGGGCATAGAGAAAACGGGGAAGAGACATCATTTTGAATAGCACAGCACGGCCAAGGAGGGAAAGCGGCAGCTGCCGCCAACCCGCCACGTCCCGCCGCAGGCGCGCCAACGGAGGGAGCAGGTTCCTCTCATACCGTACCGTTGGGTCGGCAGAGATTTAAATCCCAAGATACATAAAACCCTCACGGGCGATCTGGATCGGGCAATTCCGCGGGGGAACCGGGACGTCTCCACACAGGGCATACAGATATGATTTCCCCCAGTTAATGGTTAGTCCCGAATTCCTCCCAAAGGAAGTCAAAATGTCGCAGACAACTATGAGGGACTTCCGGGGTGAAGTGAGATAGAGCAGAATATCATCGGCATAAAGGGAGATGCGGTCTTCGTGGTCAGGTGACCATCGAATCCCCCTCACATCTGGGTACCATCGTATCCAGGCCGCCAGCGGCTCGAGAGCAAGAGCGAACAACAGCGGCGACAGAGGACAGCCCTGCCTGGTACCCCTCCCCAGGTCGAAGGGACGGGACGCCCTACCGTTGACTGCGACTTTAGCGAGAGGTCCTTCATATAATAGTCTCACCCAGCCCACAAATCCGGGTCCGAAGCCGAATTTCGCAAGCGCAGCCCACAGATATGCCCACTCTACCGTATCGAAAGCCATCGTTGCGTCGAGCGCTGCCACAATGGCCGGCTCCCGCATTGTCCCCACCCTTGCGATCACTCCGTGGATGCGCCTAAGGTTCAACGCGGTGTTACGATGCGGGATGAAACCAGATTGGTCAGGGTGGATCAGATCACCGATCACCCTGACCAGACGGTTAGCGAGGATTTTGGCGAGGATCTTCGGCTCGGCATTAAGGAGCGAGATCGGCCTATATGAGCTGCACCTGTTCCTGGGCTTGCCATCTTTATGAATGACGACGATTGTTGCCAGGCGCTGGTCGAGCGGGAGGCAGCCCGTCTCCCGCGCCTCCACAAACATAGCTCGCAAATGCGGAGCGATCTTATCCGGCCGGAGTTTGTAGAACTCAATTTGCAGGCCATTCGGGCCCGAGGCCTTGCCCGGACGCAATGAACGGATAGCCCCCGCGATTTCGTCGACTGTGATATCGCCATCAAGATCGTCCCTGTCTATGTCGGAGAGGCAAGGCAAAGCAAGATCGCGCAGGAGTTCACACGAATCCCCCACTGGCCTGTCCGACACGGAGGTATAGACCGTGTGGAAGTAATCCGCAAAGCACTGGACTATGCCATCCGGCTCCGTGACCACGACGCCATCCTCCGTCACGAGGTCTGGCACAACACGATTGACCCGCTCCTTTTTATCCAGCCACGCGATTAATTTCCCGGCCTTGTCTCCGACGTCGTACAGACGGCCCCGCTGTTCCCTACTCAAGGCTTTGGCCGCGTCCGTCACAAGGGCCTTGTACTCCGATTGCTTAAGGCTTAAATTGTGCAGCGCCGCCGCCGTGACCTCCCCCTCCAGCGCCAGCTCTAGATCCGCGATCTCCGCCTCAATCTGGGTGACCTCCGCGTCTCTCCGACGCTTGGCAGCTGCTATCAAGGAGAGGGCCTCACCCCTAAGCACTGTTTTGAACGCTTCCCACATAGACACCGCCGACGTGACCGAGCCGAGATTTTCCTGGAAATAACGATCGACCGCCTTCAGCACCGCACTACGAGTCGTAGGGTCTGTGAGAAGTTGGCCTGATATGTAGTGCTCACTATTCTAGTGATCACTGTGTATCATTCCAAACGACCCTTATTGATGATTGGTTGTAAGTCAACCTTATAGACCAGCTATCCTAGTAGCGTGGATACGAGCAGTCTTAGGCTAAACTCTAGAGGGCGTGTTAAGCCAGCTGTTTACCATCACATATACCCCTTGAACACCAAGTGAAAGGACACCACACAAGTTGTTATGAAAATAAAAGGATATTTATTTATAACAAGACTACCCTGGCTCTTTATGAGTCAGGGAGCTAAGCACACTACAAAACTCTTAGGAAAATACTTCAGTTGCACAATTTACACAAATGCCCGAGGGGCACGAGAAACCATCTACACTAACAGTGAAATGCGAATGGTTAGAGTCTGGAGGTACTGATTCCGGAGTGATCCGATCAGTGGGACTAAATGAAAAAGGAACTGGACACTTGTAGAGCGAACCTGCGATGGAGCACCGAGATGCTCGAGTTACCTAGCCCGGAGGCTGCGGCTGCGTGAAGTTCGGCAAGATGTCGGGAGTCCTCGTGTAGTCTCAGGAGCCTGAAAGAAGAAGTTGCTGGCAGGCGACCAGTGACGATGTTCAGAGCGATCCAAGCCTGGATCGGTGATGAAGGAAACCTGAAAGCAGAGGGGACTCAGTTCTCAACCGCTAGCCAGCGATCGTGTGGGTACCAGGAGGGTACCGGCTGAAGTCACCTCGACCAGGTGAGTGGGTGACGTCGGACTCGGCTGTTCCTCGGACCAGGAGGCGCGGCGGCGACCAGGATGGAGGGCGAGCCGTCCCACGAAGGTGTCTGCGGTCGATGGTGCTGGGCCCAGGAAGGGGCAGCGGATCTTGGCAGTGGCAACCCAAGCGGGGGAGTCAAGATGGCGTCGGGAGTGGACCAGGAGGGTCCGTGGTACTCCTCTGTTGAAGGGGAGCAAGAGCCAGTCTGGAGCAACCAGACTAGTGATGAAACAAAACGTGGTGCGTCGTGAAGAGGGCCACAAGCCGGTCGGCGAGTGGTCGGACAACGCGGTGAACAGCAAGGAGCGGAAGGGCCCCCACGCAGATCTCGTGGATGCTGGGGAGACAGACTTCGATGCTGGAGCTACTCAGGGTTTAGGGCTTCTCAAACCCTAGGTGCACTCACTCGAGGGTCCCTCGGTGGGCGTGCTAGATAAGCGTCGTGCAGGTTCTGAAGATAGCCGGTCCCGCAGGTCTCGTCACACCTACGACTCTCAGCTGGGCTGATGAGGTAGGTAAAAGGTCAGAGATGGCAGGGTACTCGGGTCTCGTCGAGCTGGGCAGTCTTGATCCGTAGGAGAGACTTACAGCAAACCGCAAGCGCTTAGGTGGTGCCTGCTGGTGCAGGGTGGCTACTCCTTAGCCACAAGGGAGAGTCTTCAGAAATAGTCAAGAGTTCCTTTCGTGGAAAGTGGTTCGTGATTCGGAGTTATCCGATTATCTGATTATCCAATTTGGGAAGGGGACTCGCTCCTACCTTTATTCTAAGAAAAGGGGCTGGCCCGTGACTAGGTTCTACCTATGGGTGGAGCCAGGAGGGGGGTGGTTACACCCCTAACCTTTGTCCGGCTTCGCGCCAGCTCAGGGGCTGGTGTGCCCCCGAAACTGGTTTGAGCCGGGCTATGCACAGTGAGCACCGGGGTGCCACTTGCAATCACCTTCCTTTCAGCCCTGCCTACCTGGGATACACAAACCCTGTCTGGGACGGTGCTAACACCGCCCTCGACAGGAAACCCTTTGTCCAAGCTCCCCTTGCTGGAAGGTCCCCCAGCAGCAGGAGGTCAGACTTGTGTCTGGTGGCAGCATCCATTTTGTGATGCTGAGGCTTGAGTCAACTTTAACTGGGGTTCAAGGTTACTTCCATGTCGTGTCCCTCTAAAAGGGGGGAATGCTAACCCCGTCACCAGGACTGGCGAGGGGTTCGGATTCCCATTCGTATGACACCTTACTCGACATGTATAGGTGATGTGAGGCCAAAGTTAGCAAATGCATTAGAAGTAGTTGGCCCGCGTCACCATGGAACGGCTATTAGGACTTGGTTCCGCAAGCCGTCGACGGGCTCAGCTCGCGCCAGAGCACCGTCCCACATGATCCCCTGCACTCTGCCTTCAGGATTGATAAGGCCTGCTATAGGAGTGACTGATAGGAATCCATGTGTCCATTTTAGGGTTTAGGTGTAGGAATACTACACCTACAGCAACGGGTGATTACACCACGTGGCCCCAGCTGTCGTGCAGCCAGTTGTGTCAGATTTGGGCGGCCATTCCAGGGGTGGCATAATACATGCTTCAGCCCCTGGTAGGCCCTGGGTGCACCGATGCCCTGGATACCTGTGGTATGCTGAGACAGGGACTGACAAGGCGGCCCAGTTCCAATTAGTGGATGCACCTAACGTACATGTGTGTTAATTTCGAGAGAGAACAGCTAGGCTGTGGGTCTGATTGGCAGGCCCACAGCCGGAGAAAGTCGTAAACCAATGAAGCAAAAGCAAAAAATCTGGGTGATCATAGGATTGCAGACCCTACTCTCCTACATGACCCCCCCCCAAACTTCGGGACAATAAGCTAACCTTGACCAGGTGAGTCTTCTTGCTCTAAGTGGAAATACCTGGAGAGCCCATCTGCATTGCCATGATCAGTGCCAGGTCTATGCTCCACTGTGAAGTCCATCCCCTGTAGGGAAATGGACCACCTAAGTAGTTTGGGGTTTTCACCCTTCATTTGATTTAGCCACAAGAGGGGCTTATGGTCGGTCTGAATCTTGAAGTGAGTGCCAAACAAGTATGGCCTCAACTTCTTCAGGGCCCAAACCACAGCAAAGGCCTCCCTCTCAATAGCTGACCAATTCTTCTCTCTGGGGGTCAGCCTCCTGCTAATAAAAGCTATGGGCTGGTCATGACCATCAAAATTCAGTTGCGATAGAACAGCTCCCACACCCAGCTCCGAAGCGTCTGTTTGGACAATGAATGGTTTGGAGTAATCTGGACTCTTTAGGATAGGTGCTGTGCACATGGCCTGCTTTAGGTCATCGAATGCCTTCTGACAGCTTGCTGTCCACTGAACTTTTTTTGGCATCTTTTTACTTGTCAGGTCGTTTAGCGGGGTCACAATGGATCCATAATTTCTGACAAATTTCCGGTAATAACCAGTCAGCCCCAAGAAAGCTCGAACCTGAGTCTGGGTGGTTGGAGGAGCCCAGTCCTGGATGGCCTGTATTTTGCTCTCCAATGGTTGAACCTGGCCTCCACCTACAAGGTGGCCCAGGTATACAACCTGCGTCTGCCCTATCTGGCACTTGGTGGCCTTGATAGTGAGGCCTGCCTTCTGCAGGGCCTCTAACACTTTCCTCAGGAGGACCAGGTGATCCTCCCAGGTGGAGCTAAAGACAGCGATATCGTCCAGATACGCCGCACAGAAGTCGTCCAACCCAGTGAGAACTCGATTCACCAGCCTTTGGAAGGTGGCAGGTGCATTTTTCAAACCAAAGGGCATTACCACGAACTGATAATGCCCACCCGGGGTAGAAAATGCTGTTTTGGGCTTGGCCTCCTCAGCTAACCTGATTTGCCAATACCCAGCTGTCAGGTCAAACGTACTTAAGTAGTTGGCCGAGGCCAACCGGTCGATAAGTTCGTCTGCTCTTGGTATCGGGTGGGCGTCGGTCTTAGTGACCGCATTGAGACCTCTGTAGTCCACGCAAAACCTCATCTCTTTCTTACCGCCCTGGGTGTGAGGTTTCGGCACGAGCACTACGGGACTAGCCCAGGGGCTGTCCGAGGGTTCAATGACTCCCAGCTCCAACATTTTCTGCACCTCTGTCTTGATGCAGTCTCTGACATGATCAGGTTGCCGATAGATTTTACTCTTTACGGGCAGACTGTCCCCAGTGTCGACCTCATGGGTACACCACTTGGTCTGACTGGGTGTCAGAGAGAACATATGTCGAAAGGATTGAAGAACCTGTTTACAATCCTCTTGTTGATGTCCAGAGAGGCTGCCACAAAAGACAACACCATCTACTGATCCATCGTCAGGGTTCTGAGAGAGCAGGTCTGGGAGAGGGTCACTCTCCTCCTCCTGTCCCTCATCTGTGGCCATGAGCAAGCCCATGCCCTCCCTGTCGACATATGCCTTGAGCCTGTTTACATGGAGCACCCTGTGGGGGCTCCGGGGAGTTCCCAGGTCTACCAAGTAGGTGACCTCTCCCTTTTGCTCAATGATCGTGTGGGGCCCAGACCATTTGTCTTTGAGTGCTGCTGGGGCCACTGGCTCCAGCACCCACACCTTCTGTCCAGGCTGGTACACAGTCAGGACAGCCTTTTGGTCGTGCCAAGCTTTCTGTAATTCTTGGCTCGCCTCCAGGTTTTTAGACGCCTTTTCCATGTACTCCGCCATCCGCGAGCGGAGACCGAGTACATAGTCCACAATGTTTGATGCCGGCTTTCTGAGAGGTCTCTCCCATCCTTCCTTTACCAAACAAAGGGGTCCCCTTACAGGATGTCCGAACAGAAGCTCAAAAGGGCTGTAGCCAACCCCCTTCTGCGGGACCTCTCTGTAGGCGAACAAGAGGCAGGGTATCAGGACATCCCATCTCCGCCGAAGCTTTTCAGGTAGTCCGTGAATCATCCCTTTTAGGGTCCTGTTGAATCTCTCAACAAGCCCATTGCATTGTGGGTGATAGGGTGTGGTGAACTTGTAGTTGACACCACATTCCTTCCACATAGCAGTCAGATATCCCGACATGAAGTTTGCACCTCTGTCTGAGACGACCTCCTTAGGGAAGCCCACTCTGGAGAACACTCCAAGTAGGGCCCGTGCCACCACAGGTGCTGTAGTGGTCCTAAGGGGAATAGCTTCAGGATACCTGGTGGCGTGGTCCACCACCACCAGTATAAACTTGTGCCCTGATGCTGTCTGGGGTTCCATTGGTCCGACAATGTCGATCCCCACTCGTTCAAAGGGTACCCCCACCACTGGTAGTGGTATGAGGGGGGCCTTTGTCGTGCCACCTGACTTACCACTGGCTTGGCAAGTGACACAGGAGCGGCAAAACTCCTTCGTATCTTCGGACATGTGGGGCCAGTGAAAGTGTGGAACAATTCTGTCCCAAGTCTTATTCTGGCCTAAGTGACCTGCAAGGGGAATCTCGTGGGCCAAGGTGAGAAGGAAACCTCTCAGAGACAAGGGGATGACCAGCCTCCTGGTCGCACCAGGTTTGGGGTCTCTTGCCTCAGAGTACAGGAGTCCATCGTCCCAGTACACTCTGTGGGTACCTGTGGCGTTCCCTGCAGCCTCAGCAGCGGCCTGCTGTCTGAGGGGTTCAAGTGAGGGGCAGTCTAACTGTGCCTTCCCCAGGTCTTCCCTGGAGGGTCCCCCTGAGCCCAGAAACTCAACCTGACCAGGTTCAAGCTCTTGCGGCTCAGTTTCCCTCAGTTCTTTAAGGTCAGCCTCCTCGGAGACTTGATCCACGACCTGGGGCAAGGGGGAAGGCGAAGCCTTACCCTTACTGCTCCTTTTCTTGGAAGGTGTCTGGTCCGTTCTTCCAGGATCCAGCACCTGTTCAGTGGGGCATCTTTTGGCCTGTGACCTGGTCACAGCAAGGACATGTGCTGGCAAGCCTAACATCTCCATGTGAGTCCTCTGCTCCACTTCTGACCATTGGGACGTTTCCAAATCATTGCCCAACAGACATTCTACGGGGAGGTCTGAACTAACCACAACCTTTTTCGGGCCACTTACCCCTCCCCAGGAGAAATCAACAACTGCCATACTGTGATTGGTAGTGACGTTGCTGGCATTGGTCACTAGGTAACTGGTACCTAGCATGATCTGTCCAGGGTCCACGAAGTTAGGCGTCACCATGGTGACACTGGCACACGTGTCCCTGTAGGCCTGAGCCACTCTTCCATTTATCAAAGGTGTCTGTCTGTATTTGCCCAAAGTATTGGGACTGGCATCAGGGGACATATCCATATCCCCTGTACAGACAAGGACGGCCTGAGTGAGCGTGCCGACTAAGTCGTCACTCCCCTCGGTTCCCAAGGTTAACCCAACTAATGCCTTGGGAGGCGCACTACCACTGCTGACTGTACTAGGGGGCGCAGGTGCCTTAGGGGCTGCAGTGGCAGGAGTTTGCCCTCCTTTCTTGGTGCACTCACTAAACCAGTGAGTCTTACTTTTACAGTATTGGCACCACCTTTTTGACTGGCCTTCTTGAGTCTTCTTCTTCTGTGAAGCCTGACCCCCACCCTCTTTGGTTTGTTGGGGACCTGTCGAAGACTTCTGGTCATTTTGTTCGTTCTTGTTACCCTTTTGGTCTGCTTTCTTCTGACCACCCTGGTTCTGATTCTGGTTCTGCTTGACCCTTGTTCTGACCCATCTGTCCGCCTTCTTTCCCAATTCTTGGGGAGAGGTCAGATCCGAGTCGACAAGGTGCTGATGCAACAATTGGTTCTGACAGTTGTTTAAAATCTGTTCTCGCATGATAAGATTGTACAATCCTGTGTAATCAGTAACCTTGCTACCCAGCAACCAGCCTTCCAAAGCCTTAGTGGCACAATCGACAAAGTCAGCCCAATCCTGAGACTGAATTTTCTGGGTGTCCCGGAACAGCACCCGGTACTGTTCCGTGGTTAAGCCGAACCCATCAATCAGTGTGTTCTTCAGGACTTGGTAGTTGTTAGCATCCTCAGCTCTTGTAGTGAGGAGCTTGTCCCTTCCTTTACCTTCAAAGGAAAGCCACAGTATAGCTGCCCACTGACTTGGGGGGACGCACTGGACAGTGCAGGCCCTCTCCAAGGCAGTTATCCACTTGTGGATGTCGTCCCCTTGTTTAAAGGGGGGCACTATTTTACTCAGGTGTCTAGTGTCTATACCCCTGTCTTTCTCTCTATTGAGAATGCTGCCACCAGTGGGATCTAACCCACTTAATTTCTGCTCTCGGGCCAAGGCAAGTCTTTCTTTGGCGAGGGCAAGTTCTTCCCGCTCGATCCTCAGATTGACCTCCCGCATCTTCGCTTCATGCTCCCTCCTCTGAGGGGAAGTCATTCCTCTCTGAGAAGATGCCTGAGAGACATGTGTATGAACCGATCTGCCAGAGCCTCTGGAGAGAGACCTAGCTCGTCCGTTCCCAAGGTTAAGCCTGCTTGAGCGTGGGCCCGGGGCTCCCCCAGCTCCATTCTCATGCCTGCTTAAGTTGGTCCTTGTAAGCCTGCCGACTACCACTGGACCTTTGTCTGCCTCGTCTCCCGACAACTCGTCCTCGTCCTCCTCCTCTGTGTGGAGGTCGAGGTCTGGGTCACCGAGGGTTCCCTCTAAGGGCGGCATGTTCCCATCTGCACTGGGGGGACCTGTGTTAGAGGACCTCCTAGCATCGTACGCCTCTAAGAGACCTATCAGAATTGCGATGGTAGGGTTAGAACCCTGGTTTAGCTTCCTGGAGGCACACAGTTGTCGCATCTCCTTGAAGCTAAGAGTTGCATATCGTGACACGACCTGTGGAGGGTCACTGACCACTAAGGGAGTCTGCGAAGACTCTCCGTGGATCGACATGCTTTTCTAGTGAGGTGTAAGTGTTGCACCTACCTACACTATGGGTTTACCTACTGATCCCTTGCTAAGAGTTGTAGTCAGGGTGTGCTAAGCCCTGTTACACTACAACAGCCGGTTCAGTAGAACTCGGAGTATTCTAAGTTAAGTTATATGTACCTGGGTACTTATGTGATCTTTCACTGCGATATTCTTAGGATACGTGTGTGGTAAAACAACAGCAAGCTCAAATCCCAACCGCTGCTCACCAATGTGAGAAGTTGGCCTGATATGTAGTGCTCACTATTCTAGTGATCACTGTGTATCATTCCAAACGACCCTTATTGATGATTGGTTGTAAGTCAACCTTATAGACCAGCTATCCTAGTAGCGTGGATACGAGCAGTCTTAGGCTAAACTCTAGAGGGCGTGTTAAGCCAGCTGTTTACCATCACATATACCCCTTGAACACCAAGTGAAAGGACACCACACAAGTTGTTATGAAAATAAAAGGATATTTATTTATAACAAGACTACCCTGGCTCTTTATGAGTCAGGGAGCTAAGCACACTACAAAACTCTTAGGAAAATACTTCAGTTGCACAATTTACACAAATGCCCGAGGGGCACGAGAAACCATCTACACTAACAGTGAAATGCGAATGGTTAGAGTCTGGAGGTACTGATTCCGGAGTGATCCGATCAGTGGGACTAAACGAAAAAGGAACTGGACACTTGTAGAGCGAACCTGCGATGGAGCACCGAGATGCTCGAGTTACCTAGCCCGGAGGCTGCGGCTGCGTGAAGTTCGGCAAGATGTCGGGAGTCCTCGTGTAGTCTCAGGAGCCTGAAAGAAGAAGTTGCTGGCAGGCGACCAGTGACGATGTTCAGAGCGATCCAAGCCTGGATCGGTGATGAAGGAAACCTGAAAGCAGAGGGGACTCAGTTCTCAACCGCTAGCCAGCGATCGTGTGGGTACCAGGAGGGTACCGGCTGAAGTCACCTCGACCAGGTGAGTGGGTGACGTCGGACTCGGCTGTTCCTCGGACCAGGAGGCGCGGCGGCGACCAGGATGGAGGGCGAGCCGTCCCACGAAGGTGTCTGCGGTCGATGGTGCTGGACCCAGGAAGGGGCAGCGGATCTTGGCAGTGGCAACCCAAGCGGGGGAGTCAAGATGGCGTCGGGAGTGGACCAGGAGGGTCCGTGGTACTCCTCTGTTGAAGGGGAGCAAGAGCCAGTCTGGAGCAACCAGACTAGTGATGAAACAAAACGTGGTGCGTCGTGAAGAGGGCCACAAGCCGGTCGGCGAGTGGTCGGACAACGCGGTGAACAGCAAGGAGCGGAAGGGCCCCCACGCAGATCTCGTGGATGCTGGGGAGACAGACTTCGATGCTGGAGCTACTCAGGGTTTAGGGCTTCTCAAACCCTAGGTGCACTCACTCGAGGGTCCCTCGGTGGGCGTGCTAGATAAGCGTCGTGCAGGTTCTGAAGATAGCCGGTCCCGCAGGTCTCGTCACACCTACGACTCTCAGCTGGGCTGATGAGGTAGGTAAAAGGTCAGAGATGGCAGGGTACTCGGGTCTCGTCGAGCTGGGCAGTCTTGATCCGTAGGAGAGACTTACAGCAAACCGCAAGCGCTTAGGTGGTGCCTGCTGGTGCAGGGTGGCTACTCCTTAGCCACAAGGGAGAGTCTTCAGAAATAGTCAAGAGTTCCTTTCGTGGAAAGTGGTTCGTGATTCGGAGTTATCCGATTATCTGATTATCCAATTTGGGAAGGGGACTCGCTCCTACCTTTATTCTAAGAAAAGGGGCTGGCCCGTGACTAGGTTCTACCTATGGGTGGAGCCAGGAGGGGGGTGGTTACACCCCTAACCTTTGTCCGGCTTCACGCCAGCTCAGGGGCTGGTGTGCCCCCGAAACTGGTTTGAGCCGGGCTATGCACAGTGAGCACCGGGGTGCCACTTGCAATCACCTTCCTTTCAGCCCTGCCTACCTGGGATACACAAACCCTGTCTGGGACGGTGCTAACACCACCCTCGACAGGAAACCCTTTGTCCAAGCTCCCCTTGCTGGAAGGTCCCCCAGCAGCAGGAGGTCAGACTTGTGTCTGGTGGCAGCATCCATTTTGTGATGCTGAGGCTTGAGTCAACTTTAACCGGGGTTCAAGGTTACTTCCATGTCGTGTCCCTCTAAAAGGGGGGAATGCTAACCCCGTCACCAGGACTGGCGAGGGGTTCGGATTCCCATTCGTATGACACTTTACTCGACATGTATAGGTGATGTGAGGCCAAAGTTAGCAAATGCATTAGAAGTAGTTGGCCCGCGTCACCATGGAACGGCTATTAGGACTTGGTTCCGCAAGCAGTCGACGGGCTCAGCTCGCGCCAGAGCACCGTCCCACATGATCCCCTGCACTCTGCCTTCAGGATTGATAAGGCCTGCTATAGGAGTGACTGATAGGAATCCATGTGTCCATTTTAGGGTTTAGGTGTAGGAATACTACACCTACAGCAACGGGTGATTACACCACGTGGCCCCAGCTGTCGTGCAGCCAGTTGTGTCAGATTTGGGCGGCCATTCCAGGGGTGGCATAATACATGCTTCAGCCCCTGGTAGGCCCTGGGTGCACCGATGCCCTGGATACCTGTGGTATGCTGAGACAGGGACTGACAAGGCGGCCCAGTTCCAATTAGTGGATGCACCTAACGTACATGTGTGTTAATTTCGAGAGAGAACAGCTAGGCTGTGGGTCTGATTGGCAGGCCCACAGCCGGAGAAAGTCGTAAACCAATGAAGCAAAAGCAAAAAATCTGGGTGATCATAGGATTGCAGACCCTACTCTCCTACAGGGTCCCTGAAATACCACGGGTTAATTGGGGCCACCCTACCCCCCACTCCTCTACCAACATCCATACAGATCCACACCGGCGAATGGTCAGAGATACCCCGTGCCATGTGCCTGGCCTCAGAGACAAAGGAGGCGTGTGCAGCTAGGGTAAGCACATAATCAATTCTGGAGAGACTGCCATGCGCCCCTGAATGGAAAGTGTATTGTCGCTGTGTGGGATGCAACAGTCTCCAACAATCAACCAGAACAAGGGTATCTACAAAATCCGGAAGCCACTTCTGAGCCCCCCCCGAACTCCTTGGCGGGTGTCTGTCAAGCAATCCGGAGCCAACCGCATTGAAGTCGCCACCCACCACCAACATTCCCTCTGGGAGATCCAACAATGTCCTCTCTAAGTCCGCAAATGTAGAAGGCTGCAGTGCAGGAGGGACATAAACCGACACCAGGACCAGCGTCCTGCCTTCCCACCTCCCCGCTACTGCCGCAAAGCGTCCTCTATCATCTACAGTAGTGGAGTCGACCTCGTATGGCAGAGAGGACCTGACAAGTATTCCCGCCCCTCTAGAACACGAGGAAAACCCGGAGTGTGCGACAAATTTGTAGCCTTTCCTGTTGAGTGCATAGCACGTGTTACCAATCAAGTGTGTCTCTTGCAATAAGACAATATCAGGGGTACATCGCTTCAGAAATTGCAGGACAATCCCACGCTTGATACGATCCCCCAAGCCATTTACATTCCAACTGAGTATTTTTAGGCCCCTACCCCCCATCCCAACATGTAAGGAGACCACCACCCCCCGCGTGGAACCGCACTCGAGTCACAGAAGCTTGCATCTCTACGCCTTGCATAACCAAAAACAACAACAACCCCAACAACAACCCCCATCCACCCCCCACCCTGCACCCCTGCGTAAGCTCTAAAATGCCCCCCAACTTGCAGTGTGCCTGTCACCCCATACAAAGACTAATCTACAAAAAGAACCCCAGAGGAGGAAAAAGCTCCCATACTGCCCCCACTACCCCCCGGACTATCACCCTCCCGGGGGAACCGGAGTTCTAGTACTTAAGTCCTGGCTCATTGTTCATCCCCACCACCGTCTGCTCCACCGGAGCGTTCCACGCCAGTCCGTCCTTGGGTTAATGTGTCCAGCCAATCTCCGACCATGTCCGGTGATTCAAAAAAGAAAGTCCGCTCTTCGAACACCACACGCAACCTGGCCGGGAAGAGCATGGCGTATTTCAGTCCCATCTCTCGTAGCCTTCTCTTGACCGCCAGGAAGCCTTGTCGTTGTTTCTGCACCATCTGGGTAAAGTCCGGATAGAAACTTACGGTAGTGTTCTGGAATGGCATCGGGCCGGACACCCGCGATGCTTGCAGAATGGCATCTCGGTCCCTGAAGTTAAAGATCGTGGCAACAATCGGCCTCGGAGGGGCCCCCACCTTGGGCCTCCCGCCAGGGACTCTGTGGGCCCGCTCGACAGTAAAGAACTTACTGAGGCCTTTGGGCGCCAGATGGTTCACCACCAGGTCCTCCACAAACAGGTCCACCGACTGCTCCTCCGAATTTTCCGGGACCCCAATAATGCGCACATTATTGCGCCTTGCACGGCCTTCGAACTCTTCCAACCGTCGGGCAAAGTGATCATTTGCAGTCCGCAAGGTACGGACTTCCAGCTGAAGGCCGGAGACGTCGCCCAGGAGGCCGGCAGTCTTGAGGTCCAAGGACTGAACCCGCTCATTAGTTTTCCCCAGGTCTGCCCGGATCAGATTGACGTCGATCGATATGGCGTCCACTTTATGCGCCAGGGTCTCAAATTGTTGCCCGATAGAGGACTTCATCCCTTCAATGGCCCCCATGATATCTTGCAGGGTTGGTTCCGCGAAGGGGGGCGACACGTCCTTCAAGGCCTCCAGTGCCTGGCCTGATCCACCCGGAGACCCCTTCTGGTGGGCATAGAGGTCCATGTTGTTAGTCTGGGTGTAGCCTCCCCGCCTGGTACTCTTGGGCTTCTGTTTTTCGGCGTCCGATTTGCTCGACATCGCAATCTGCCGCGGAGACAATCTCCTTGCCCATACAGAGTAGACAGCCGTGCAACCAGTGACTGGCACTACTCACACCCAAGCCTGGGCGCGGTGGAGACAGGAAAGCGAAAGTGAAAGTGAAAGTGAAAACACCTTCCTTCCGACGACTCGCCCCTCGCACGGCCGCTGTTGTTCAATTAGTGCACGGGCACTGTGCCAACGCAAGTCCCGGGCACCTTTCGAGGAGTAGGCCACAAACTTCCAGGCAGTACAACTTCGGTCTCCGGTGGGCGATTTCGATCCGGACAGCGGCTCTTGCCTCAGCAACGGCTCCCCTCCAATAGTCCGGGCGTCGAAAGCAGGATAGTAGACAGGATAGCTGCCGGAGGGAGCGAGGGTCTCGGGAGCTCTAGGCTCACGCGGCCATCTTGATCACGCGCTAAGCTCCTCCTCCCTTGCTCTGTTTTTAAAGAGTTCTGTAAACAGGCAAAGCAGTATAGGTTCAGTCACTCTCTTATTAGGTCATTTTCAGATGCCACTACGCCAGTGCTTAATTTGTTAAAAAAAAATAAGCGCCATGGCCCTCTTCAGAGGCCACGGCAGCTTGCACCACTCATTGTCAATGTCAGTACTGTCAATGGCAGTACCTACACAACTCCTAACCATCACACTGCTACAAGTGTGACAATTCAGACTATTCGAGGCCCCCAAAGCTATAAGAATGGCTTGGAAGGTAGGTATTAGTTGTTTACAATGTGCATTGAATTAATAAACAACAGTTTTTGTGTTCACTTTTAAATTACACAAACATCTCCACCATGTGGCAGCTGCCTTAAGTGTCAATGTTAGCAATTAAGTACCGGTGCCGAGCACCGGAAATCACCGGTTACAAGTAAGCACAGCTGTATGCAGTAAAACTGAACCTAAAAGAAAAGGAGTCTTTCAACTTGTGAGGCATACTGAAGCAAACAACCTAGAGTCTAAACAACATAAAAAATGCTATTACAACTTTATTCCTTCCGACATATGTTGTTGGTTGCCACAACAACGTTGAGAGACAGAAAATGGTCATGACATGATTTGCGCCTCTTCTGGTGACTTGCATGAACTGTAACATCACGTCCGAAGCCATGCACTGTAGCTATTTCTGTAGTCGACCCACTCACACCCCAGAATGCACCGCTTTTCACCAGTGTGAGGAATTATGTGGAAAAGTGGAGAAGAGCAAATGGTCAAAGGTGGGTCTCCATAGAGTGCATAACAAATTAGACTGCATAACAAACCTCAAACTGCTGCTGCCTCAACTGAGGTGAGCCCTGTTGGAACACAATACAATCCTCTTCCTCCAGTAACCACCCTAGGTTGCCTACTACCTTATACCCTCCACAGGAAGTGTCACTCGCCCCTACCTTCTCTCTTTCTCAGCACCAAAGGGCATCACCTACAGAGATGCTATGAAGATAACTGCTACCAGCAGGGGAGAACCTTAGGAGTCACAAACAGCTTAATTCATTGAACCTCAACTGGGATCACTGCCCTGCTGGGAACACATGTTTGGGATGTGCACTGACTGGCACAGGTGTCACCCAGGAGCAGCATTCTTCACCAGCCACCTTTAGGTTGGTGGTTCATATGGTAAAGTATCTCATGAAAATTGGAAGTCATGAGGAAAACTAGCTGCAATAGCTGTTAGCATCTGCTGAAGCCATTTTGTTTGTGGGAGCCATTTTAGTTGGCCATGTGCTCGCCATGTGCTTTCTCCCTCTTCGCTGTTGACTGCCCTTGTATTCTGGTTGTGTCATGTGATATAGTTAACTCTTTCAGCACTGAGCCAGAGCCTTGCACATTCTCAGAAGAGTCTGTAGCTGCTCATGCACCTGCCTTAGACGGTAACTGTCAGGCTGGTCTAACTGATGTCAGCAACTCATTACTCCTCCTACTTGTTGAATCTGCATTTTCTGTATGACCATTTATGTGTATAACTCTTCTCATGTGTACTCGTACCGCCTCCTTTTGAGCCCCTGTGTGGGTATAAAAGGCCCCTGTTCTCTGCACTCCTTAGACTGTCTCCTACAGTGGCCTGAGGGTACTGTATGACACAGTCTCCCTCATGGGAGGTTAATAAATACTTCTTTTTGATATTACAGCTTCCTTGCCAATCTCTTCTTTGTTAGTTTAAACGACCAGGTTTATCAGTGAACCCCTAAAAAGGTTTATATTTCTTCAGTCAGTCAATCCAGAACCCTTGTTGTCTGCTGCAAGCTCAAAGGTCAGTCACTGCCAAGACCAATCTCTGTTTTTATTTGAACTGCTTCATACTTCTGGCATGAAATGCAACTGCAGAAGAAAGCAATCAAGTTAAAACAGTAACTGAACCAAGGGCAGACAGTAAAGTCCTGTATTATCTTGAACTTGTCTTTTTCAAGGTGCCTCGCCAGTCTGCAGAACACCGGAGCCAAGAGAGTTAGAGTCCAAACCAGGACTTCAGGTAGTCTCCTGATATCATTTCTCTCTATAATTGTAGCTTGCCATGTCATGTTTGACAATCCCAAAAAGAGATTACTTTAATCAGGTAGGTCTAATTGCCATTGATGTGAGACACTGCAAGCATAGGAGTAATAAGTGGTAATCATTGTAAGGTGGTGATGAAGGTATTCCTTGTGCAATGTCCCATTCACAACTCCTCACACCAAACAAGAACTAAACAAGAACTGTACAGAGGTTCCTCTGAAAGCCAAGTGTTTGCTGCCTGGTGAGTAAAAGGAAAGGGTTGCAGTGCAGAAGATGTGCTACTAAATGCATCTTTTGGAACATACTTTAAGAGAAACTAATAAATTAACACAGAGGAAGTTCATGCAGACATTTCTGACTTACAGAATATCCTTTCTACATAGTGACATCTGTTTGCAGTAGTAAAGTCTGTTATTTTGAAAAAGATGGGTTTTGCGACTGCAAATCAGCCCTGTATATTGGGCTCTAAGAAACATGTTATGGCTTGGTGTTTAATTAATCAGCAACATTTGCAACCAAGGTGGTCCTTTGTATACCAGGTCTGTTTTCCAGTTTCTTGCAAGGGTTCGGATGTTGTTGTCTGAAACCAACTCCTTATCTGCAACTAGGCTCATGGACTGAGGACAGGCTGTCTGCGAGGGACATATTAGGGACTGTGTGTGAAGTGTCCAAATAAAGATCCTGGTTATGAGCAGCAGTCCAGCAGAGTAGCACTCCTTCCAGCAGCACAACAGTCCTTCTTCCTGGCAGTGTATCCACAAGTCCAGAAGTGTACTGAAGAGTTGATGTCTGAGATCCTACTTTCACCCTGATGCCCTGGTTCTGGAATTTGTGAGAATCTTCTAGACAGTGATTTTGTGGTGCAAGGAATTTCCTGTCTCCCCTACCCTGGCTTCAAGCTGGCTTCAGTAACAATGTGGGGTTATTAGGGCCATTGTGTAGAGGCTATTTAGCTGTAAGTGGGGCCGTATTCAGCTCTGCACCCCCATCCTGCCAGCAGAGGGCCCATTGAGGCAATCCCACGAATGTGTGACCTTCTGGGAGGAATTCACAAAGGCTGCCAGTTTCACCCAGCCATATGACCAAGGGCATGCTACAGGCACACAAGGGCAGAACAATGCCAACTTTCTGAAAGTGGTATTTTTATAATTGTGATCAAAGACCCCACTTTACCATTAAATAGGGCTCTACACTACAGTTCCAAAGACGCCACACATGACATGGCTACCATCTCCCAATTGGAAATGAGAACTTATTAAATGTAATAAGGAATTCCTAATGTTATCCTATGTGAGGGGTAGACCTCAGAGTAATGAAAAACGAAGTTAGGAGTTTTTTACTACCAGGATATGTAAAACTTAAAAGTGCATGTCCAATCTTTTAATTACATAGCACCCTACCCTATGGGCTACCTAGGGCCTTAAGACTTGGCAAGGGGGTTTAAATGCCAAGTCGACATGGCATTATGAAACTGCATTCAGGCTGCATTGGCAGGCTTGTGACATGTTTTAAAGTGCTTCTTAAGTGGGTGAAACAATAAGTGCTGCAGGCCCACTAGTAGCATTTAATGTACATGCCCTGGGTATATAGTATTCCTCTCTACAAGGGACTTATAAGTAAATCAAAGATGCTAATTGGGTATGAGCTAATGTAACCACGTCTGAGGGGAGGGAGCACAAGCACTTTTGCACTGGTTAGCAGTGATAAAGTGTGCATGCGGCAGGGCGGTCCCACCACTGCACCATCAAACATAGCGAGATAGATGCGCTTGGCAGCACTGAGCACTTCATAAATATGATGAAGCATTTTACACTCCAAATTTCAGTTATACAGTGCAGAATTAAGTGAGGTATGTTTAATAAATATGTTTAAGTGCTCTGAAACTAGTAGTGCAATTGTAAAGCTCAGTCTAATTGAATTCTTTAGAGAACCAGAAAGTCCAGCATAAAGATATCACAGCAACTGAAACTAAATAAATTAACAAAAGAAATCAAATGTTTGTTACAAATCCTTTATCCCCGGTACATTTAAAGCCACAAACATAAAAAATGGTTTGTAATAAAATGCATAAATAACCATGCATCAATAATGTTTTGCTGGTCATCTTAGTGTTTCATACAAAGAGGAACACAAACCAAATGCATGACTGCCGTACCATTTTATTATTTACTGATGGCACAATCCACTGATTTCCCAGTGAAATGAAGGTCACTATGGGATAATAGGGAAAGCCTTTTTCAGGATGAATGAGTAAAACATATATTCAGTATAGGGAACTACAGACAAAATGTATTTTGAAACAGCTCTATATTGCATTTATATGTAATAACAGAATGTTTATACTAATGTGTATAGTCCTAAGGCCAACAAAAATAAGTCCATCAAAAATTGAGGAGTTAAGGTAAAAGGTTTGGGGTGACCCTGCATGGAGGGCCTGGTACAACTCCTGGATATGATTTGTATTGAAAGCATAGACTTCAAGTACAAATTCCTATCTTTAAACAAACATAGAAGGATCCCATGTACTTGATTTGTGCTGTGCACTTCAGCACAGACGCAATTTGTTTTTTGAGAAATAAAACATTTCTTCTTGTTAATGCCTGCTTCAAAGGGGCATTATTTGGTTTATGCAAAACTCTGTCTGGCTATCTTAGTAGGGGCAGGCTTTAGGTCAAAACCTTTGATTGTTTGCACTGATCCAACTAAGGAATATACCAGTAACTCCCCTTTGACAAACAGTGAGGCAAAGAAGTCCAAAGTGGATTTTGTGCAGAGAAAATGGCATAGGCCCAGCACAAACTTTTCAGCATGGGGCTGCTGATTAGTTCTTCCTAAGAACTAACATTTGGTTGATGGTAGGGGTGAGGAGTGAGCCTGCAGTTCTGTTGCTTAGGTTGAGCAAGTTTGAGGCCTGCCCATATGTCTGTCCCTGATTACTGCTTCAGGAAGGTTGATGACAACTAGGTACAGAATGGTCGGAGTGAGCCCATGTTCACTACTTCATGTTTGGCGCCAACCTCATTACTACCTGCCAAGTGAAGCATTGCTTTACACAAAGTCTGTGTTTGGAGAGAACCGCAGAGGTGACATTTGAAAGTGAACCAACCCAAACTGGTTTTGAAGCCTTAGACAGTGGATCCACATCCCCTCTTTATAATAAAATATGTACAAAACCATGATCCAAATGACCCCACTTTGTTCCAAGTTCTTTATGACCATGGGAGGGAGTGTTTCTCAGAATACTCAAAGAACTGCTGTGTGACCGTGGCTGGTGTCTTTTTGATAGCCAGCTTTCCAGAGGTGAGGGGCTATCACGGGAAATCCGTTCTATCTGCTCGAGAAGCTTAGGATCTGCATGGTGCCTAGAAGTCTGCTTGTCTGCTGAGAGAGGGGAGGAATTGCCTGGCAGTGCAGGAGGAGAGACTGTCCAGGACAAGAAGCAAGGAATCTAGCATGAAGAGTTGAGACTTTCTGCCCAAATTAATATCTGGTATAATAATTATTATAGTGAGTTGCTCATCTAAGCACATAGGGGTCAAAGTGAAGTAATCTGCACCTTTGCCTAATTCATGCCTCTGCTCACAGAATATTAGCGATTGATGCTACTAGGGTCTCCCACAGGGTAAATAGTGCTAGTAAAGGAAAGTGAAGTGCCTAATGGACAATGTAAAGATGGGTACCACACTGCATGCGCTAATCCGATTGAATTGCGTAGAATTTAGTTCTGCTCTGTGATTAAAGGACTTTCTTTACACAATAATAAAGCTTGGCTGGACATTTCATTATTGTGTCTGTTGGTTGACTGCTACCTCCCTGAGATGCCAATGGCTCTCTCACTACCCTCGGAGTCAAACATGGAAAGGTTTATACTTGACACAGTTTACAGAGTCAAAGTAGGATAAATCCTAGAACATCAGTAACAAATGACTTCAAACACCTCGTTTGGGGTTCAACTGCCCCTGTCTGCCACGTGGTCTTGAAAGGGGTGTGACAGAAATATACTGAAAGATTGGGCTGCCAATGTTTTGGTTGTAGTTTTACATGTGAGTGAGAAACTACGTACCTGCTATTATCTAATACTCACAATATTACCTATGCTACCATTTAGCTCATTTTCCTGAAAGAAACTTTGTGAATATACACGGGACAGTTTTAAATTAAAAGAAATAAGCAGGAGGAGTGTTGCCATCTTTATTAAATGTAGTCTCCTGATTTTAGATAAGTGGAGCAATATTCCACCTTCAAACAGCTAATGAAATAATAGAATCCACTACTATCTTCTCTTAACTTGTATGTGGATGCACAGACCAATGCAAGATCCACCATCAAAAATGTATTTTGCATCCAAGACTTGCTGTCCGATAATTCACCCCATGTACTTTATGTCACAGAGTTGTGATTAACTGATATAGCTGTGCCAATCATCCGACACATGCTCACTTTAAATTACAGCACCCTTGCCAAAAACAAAGCATAAGACAGTGTAGGCAAAAATGCGGTAATCTACCCCAACGCATTACCATGTATTGTTCTCCTGAAATCCTTTGGCTACCTCCTGCTTAAATGCTTAAGTACATCACCAGCCCTTCCACATTCTTCATATGTGGTAGCAATTAATCTTGTCCTACCAAATGCACCTTCTCTGATGATCTCTTTGATCATATAAAATACATACTGACCACCTGAAAGTCGCCCATGTTATCAGAGATGTTACTTACGTACCTGGAAATCAATCAAATACCTGTAACCCTTTAACTATGGACAAAATTGAAAACCTGGGCTTTATCCAACTATCATGTTAACAAATCAGTAAAACTGGTTGCAACAACCACCAAACAGGCACTGGGGATCCATTTCTCTGGGTTCCTCCCTGCAAGTCCCCTGCCATCTATGGTTCTATCTCAGTAGAGTAGTGTAGACATCACAAATCACTTAGAAAAGAGTGTTAGAATTGTTCTCGATCAGCTGGCTCCAATAAAAACTGACAAATCCAAGAGAAATCACATTAAAGGCTATAACTCATTTAACAATGACATCTGTGTTACGTAGCACTGGGGAGAGAGCTAGAAGGACCGAGTGACTGGCAGGCCATATTTAGTGTAGGATATACTTCAGAGGTTACAATGCTAGCCAAATCAGGCAACTATGACCCCTTTAGTAGTCTTACCTTTTGGAATGTTCTCTTTACTTCTTTCATAAGCTTTTGGAAATTAGTTAACGCTCTATCCAGCAATACCATCACTAAGAAACCTTATGTAGGTGGTACGTTTTTTGTGAGTGTTGTAATTCAATTATTTAATGATACATTTTCTAGATTTAAGAAGAAAAGATCTTCTGTTGGAGAACTGAAAGGTAAACACTATTGAGACCTCCACTCTATCCACCTTTGCCTACAGCTCAACAACAATAATTTTACCACCCCTCCACAACAGCTCATCTAAAATTGCAACCTCTACTCTATTTGTTTTTACATACACCTGAACAAATGCCATATCTTTGTCACTCCTTAGATTGATGAGGCTTGTTTTAATATCTGAAATCGTATATATCCTATGGTCATTGAAAGAATGTGTTCCACCTTCCAACATATGAAATTCAAAAGTCTGGGCCGCCAAACTAGAGCATCAGGCCTATCAAGCATAATAAGGATTATGGGGTTGGTTATAACAGTGCAAATGTCTACCCACCCAGGATTAATGAACTACTCTGTGACTTATATTGAGCCTGGTACCGCCGCTGTGGTACCAAAAGCACTCTCATGACAATTTAGGAGGATTAATTCAACACCTGGGGCTATCCTGAGCACATAACTGGACCTCCTTGGAGCTTTTGACACTGTCTGCCAAAACAATCTACCTTTTGCCTGGTGCTACATGATGGCCTAAGCAAAACTATTTCTACCAGGTTTACAACCTTCCTGACAACTTTCACACATCAGGTCAAATGGGTGAATTCCTTTCTTCTATCACTGCAATTATCTGTGAAACCTTGTAATGATGGGTAATCTCCCCAAGTGTCTTCACCATAACATATGTCTTCACTGACACACAGCCTAGTAGTTCATGACATCAGCTATTGCACATTTGTGGATAACAGATCAATCTTTTCAGTCTACTTGAGGGATCTGGCAAATGCCACCTATTATCAAACTGTACGGAGAAAAATGAACACTTGATGGAACAAAGTTAGCTGTGCTTGAATACTGAAGATTGATATTATATCTGGTGGACGAGTCATCTCTTCCACTCAATCTCTAGTGTGTACCATTTGATATCACCTTTTCTTCAACCATCATGTAAATGCAGTTACAAAAGCTGCTTCTTTCCCAGAAAATTGCCATTCATTTATTAAATTACATGAAGCAGGGTGTTTAGCAGAAGGGTATACATGGGATTCTCATTAACTTTCTCAGCAGCTAGATACAAAGCCTTAAAAATGAAACTGCTCCTTTTATGTTTTGGCTTCAATGAACAAATCTCCATCAAACCTGGTCTCAAACTGATCCATTGGTTAACAGACAGAGAAATGTCTCAAATGAAAACGTTTGGATTATTCACAAATGCCTACATTGCTGCACCCATGACAATCTTGCTAGGTTTTCAAAGCTGTACACACACTCCAGGTGCTAGAGGAAAATGGTGAGGCTCTGTCCTACCAACTGTGCAATTTCCTGCCCCATTTAGAGGTGGAGAAGTGCCTCAATTTGCTCCATCAGTGTACATTTCTGACATTATGGTCCTTCCTCCACTGGGGCCTGTCAGGTCACGATAAGTGCAGCTCTTCCTTTTAAGTGCAGGATGCCAATCACTAGCTTTCCCTACCCAAGAGTGCCATGCAGGACATGATGATCATGGATAGACTAATTTCCCAGTAGGCCACACTCACAGGGAGAAAACTTCGTAATTATGGCAGGCAATCCAGCAGGGGAGCCACGGCTATGGCCCTCATTCAATTGGCTGATGAGCATGCCATCTTCAAAAACCTACACAAAATGATCAGAAGAAGACCACATACATAGCTTGACCTTCAGGGTCATCTTCCATTTATCCTTGAGAAGGAGGTCTTAAAATTCAAAATAGGTTTGAAAACAAGGTTCTGCAATGCAGGTAGTTGCCCCAAAGTTTTTATCAAAGCAATGCAGCAAAAGCTGTTGCTCCTGTTAAACCCTGACTCTCTTGGCCTACTGCAAGTCAAATTACTAAGACTGGAGGTTCATTTTGGGTGCCGAGACTCAAGACCTTCCTATACAATAATTTCAACTCTAATGAGGCAGTCATGGTTCTTGTGATCTCAGTAAAACCTTAAATTAAGCAATCATTCTTATATTGGTTCAATGGTTGATCTCATTTGCACCAATTGAAAATGTTCTACCCATTCTGTATGAAAGTGAGTGTAGAACATGCCACATGAAGAAGCTGTGCCATCTGCTTGGTTTTACTATTGTTCTTGCTCAACGTTTTCATTTAAACAAAGCTTTAGTGATTGATTTTTCCTGCCCTGGTGTTTATTTCCCTCATTGGTTTCTATCTCTTAGAATATGTGGTTATATTTTTCTCCCAAATTCCTTTGTGGACAAGATGTATGAACCAATCTAAACTATTTTACATGCAATACTAATGCCCAGACATCAACAGGACACCGGAATAAGATCACTGCATTTTCCTGCCTGCAGACTGATGATCCTAGGAACAGGGTTCACCCGCTCGCTGGATGTTGGACTCTGTAGCTAAAATTACAGAATCCTGAATCAAAGCTGACTTGGAGAAATGCTTCATGTTGTTACCTACATGAGTTTAGAGTGCAATAGAGCCAACTACTACCAACCTCCAATTAGGCTACTGAAAGATTTTTTACCGGTGTGACACTACAGGATAATATCCACAAAACTGCCTGTAAGCACTCCCAAAGTAACGGTTATTTAAAACCAAGCAATCTCTTGTTTTGGTTTAAATATCTAAATCAAGTACAAACAGGTTTTGCTCTGGAACATTGTTTTGAACTGATTATAATTTTTTATAGAGCCTTATTGAATCTGTAAGAGGAAGGACAAAACTACTTGTTACAATCAACATAAATCATATACAGACAAAACATATAATAAGTAACAGTAATAATAATAGTAGTATAACATATAATAATAACCACAATATTATCAGTGAATATTTAGAATTGTATAATAATTTTGTTAAAATAATTAACAAGTTAAACAAGAAACTAGCATTTTAAGAATTTAAGAACAAAAGACAAGAAATTACGAGATTGGAAAATAAACAATGGGCAGAAGAATTAAAGAAAGGGAGAGAGAGAAAAGATGGACATCATGTATTATAATAGAATCAAGGGGAGGAAAGTTATGCTTAATAAGAAAACGAAAAAAGAACTATGAATATTGAAAACAAATGTGAAGAAAAGAATTGCAAATGTAATAATTCATAGATATGCCAACACCTTAACATTACTAGGCACAAATAACCAAACCATTGATGGAAATTTAGTCAAAGGCAACCATAACATATACCATTTTACTGCTCAAACAATAGAAGGTAGTGAAATGTCTCTAAGCTGTAACTGTAACAAACAATATTCCTCCAGTCTGTGTAAGTAATATTATCCTCGTTTTTCCAATTAGATGATATAACTAATAACAGAACATGTCCTGGCCACACTCCCCCAGAAAAACATGAACTCCAGAAAAGCAAATAGACATTCACAAATTTCATCAATTTCATCCCATGGTTCAGACAACAAGAGTTTAACTTTTGGATACATAAAAAACCCCTCTATGAAAATGACAATGACCAACATTGTTCACAGCTCAAGAGCTTAATTTCATACAAAATAGCACAGGTCAAATATATTCCATTTTAGAGAGTCAAAAGAGACTGCTTAGTACTAGTCGAATGGGAGGCATTGTTCTAGAGCATTCTAACCCTTTCAAATAATAAGAAGAAGCTTGTGTTTCCAAACGTTAGCCACAGTTCCCAGGATATTCAGTTTATCGGCCCTTAGGGTGACAAACTTATGGATTGTTGTTGCTTTAAGGCTGGTTTCAAGCCCTAAGAGGAGCCATGAGAGAAATGCTTGAACTGAATAAACCTTATACAGGATAGCAGAAACTTTAAAAAATGTTCTTCCTTATTTAAAAGAAAAGCAAAGGAATCACCCATTTCTTAACAGATAGTTTACTTGATGACTCATTCTGACAACTCAATCCCTAATGAGCACACAATATTCTTTGGCCAGTAATAACTGATCGTGAGACTGATCTCGTTTAGTGGGCTTTGCAGGAGCTGATGACTTGGAGATAACTTTCATGATGAGATTTTTCCATCGAGGATATTAATCTTTTCTCCGATTGATCATGGAGCTGGACAGCTAATACATTTTTTTTGACTGAACAAAATTTCAATAAAGACACCACTATATCTTAGGGTCAATAAATTAACCCAGATTGTAATCATAATTAAGGTAGATAAGGAACCGGACAGGGCATTACTATAAAAATGCTTATGCTTCCTTCAATTATAATTTTAATTTGCACATTGCCTAAATGTGAAGATCTCTGAGCAGACACTGCTAGAATCTGGTTTTTGTAAAGGAATTTGAAAGGACAGGTTTCATGTGACTTTTGAAACAGAATTCATTTTGGCACACTGGAAGTCCAGAGCAGATAAAGCTTTATAACTTTATTGCAAGCACCCAAAAACGTTACCACCAAGTTTAGCCCTAGTATTAGTGATAGAACCATACTTGAGTGTGGCTGAATATAGTTACTGCAGAAGATTGGATGTTAAAGTTTCCAGTCTACTATAGGGTAGGTTGGTTACAGAAAATCCTCCAATGTCTCAAAAAAATGCTAAACTTTGAAGTGATACCACTGGTGCAATTTCTGCTACTCTAACAATACTACAATGAACAAACAAGTTGTCCTTGAACTTTCTAATTTGCTGCAGTAATGTAATTTTTTTTTACGAAGAACAGGATGCCGTCAGAGTTTCAGTTGGAGTTGGTGGGAGACGCGGGTGGCTTTGCATTGACCGGAGACGTGGGCAGTCATTGTTGAAGCGACGAGCACAGTTCTTCTGTATTTTTACTTGGGTCTAGATCTTGCAGTTTGCAGGTTGAAGGAGTACACTCTGACTTGGGCCAAGGGTCCAGCACCACAGGGGGCACCGCTTTGGGGTCATGACTCACTCCACCAGCGGAGGCCTCTGGTAGAATCCAGGCATATTCAGTTGTTGCTAGTGGATAAGATAAGGATGGCATTTTCACCCCGCTAACTCATCGCAAACTCGGATCTCCACTAAGGCCACCAAGAGTTGCTGATGCTGAAGTTGCAAACTCATTAACATTTATTGACAGTGAAGCAGATATTGCCCCACAGTCATAACAGACAGGAGTAGATTGCAAAACCATAAAGGTTTATTGACAAATAAGTAAAGTTACAATCTTGAATCAAATCAATAAGTTAAAATCAATATTCACCTAAATACAACATACATGAATATAAACCATGCAGTTTAATTAACAATGTGAATGTTTCATTATGAAAGATAGCATATGCAAACGAGGCAAAGACTCATCTTCATGTAGGAAACGCCCTAATTCTAAGCTGAAGTTGTGGGCAAATCGGGGTAATGCGGAAGAAGCAGGTGTCAGCCAATATAGCATTGAAGGAAGAACCAGATAAAGGGTCATATTAAAATGAGAAGAAGCATACTTGCTCTAGAGAGTAAAAGGAGGAGGAAAATAGGGGGCATTGGTCTCAGGAGAAGATAAACAAAAGTTGGACGGGGCAAATTATCTAACTAACAAGCTTCAAAGAGTTAAAAAACATAACATTTCATTCAATTGATGTATTCTTCGGGTTCCCAGAGAGCAGGAACTAATAAAGACCTGTGTTCTCTCTGTACTTGACGTTGGACTCCTTCTCATGGATAATACAATGCCAACTTATTCTCCATTGTGACCTTCACGATATCTCACAAAGGAGTATTTACCTGCTCAGTTTCTCATCCACTGCAGGTGATGAAGTCACTTTCCAAACCAGTTGGTTTGGGAAGTGGCTTTATTGCAACTCTACGACCTTCAAAATGAAAGATAACAAAAGAATAACATTTTAAATGAGCACACAGTGAGTTTGGTATCTGACAAAGAAAAGTACTATGCACAGCAAGCAGAAATTCAATGTTTATTTCAAGATGGAGTGAGGCACCTAGGTCATTCTACGAAACCTAGATATAAAACAACATGAAAAACAATATGCAAAATAATATGTGTAAATAAAGAATGAATGAGGTTTAAATCATGTAAAAATCATATAAGCAGTAGTTATGTGGTTCATAGATTAACAAGTTATTTAAGCGCAAATAAATGATGATGGCACTGTGTCATCGTTTATCAGATGGGTGGTTGCAGGGAAGACCTCTGTAAGCTCCTTGTGGCCCGGTAGCTCAAACTGGAGGTCAGTCAACTGACTCATGGAATCACTTCTGGGATCCTGGGTTCAAGGCAAGGAGGTCCAGTTTTGCCTCTTCAGACAGTAGGACAGTCATTCTTCTGAATCTTCATCTGTCCAGGAGTGTTCTGATGAATGGTTTTGATGGTGCCACTTTTATAGCCAGTGCCAGCCAATGTCTGGGTTCAATTTCTGTGTCTACCTCTTAACTCGTTCTGGTCAGGTCTTTTCCTTCACCTGGGTCTGTCTTTACGTCTAGTGTAACAAAGGGCAAGTAGCTCAGGTGTGGGCTGCATTTGCCAGTGATAGGGCAGGCAACTCTAGACGTCAGGAAGGGAGTAGGCACTGCCATTAGGCTACCCTTTGATGTTCAGTAAGGATTTAATGCAACTCCCAGGCCAGCCTGCTCAGAAGAGGAACACTCTCCCCACACCCACTGCCCCTTTATCTCGTCTGGAAGAAATACACAACACACTATGGGAGAGCCATTAATTGTCATGTGACCCTGTACACTGGCAGAAATGCAAATTTGGTTTCGCAGGAAAATGGCAACTTTCTAAAAGTGGAATTTCAGAATTGTAATTTAAAATCCAACTTAACCATTAAATAGGATTTTAAATTGCAATTCAAATGAGTGAAATAGGTATTTCTCAATCTGCTCTCAAATTGCAGTTATCAATTATTAACTCAAATAAGGTAACTGAGTGTTAGGCTTTGGGAAAGTAAGCCTGGCTACAGTGGAAATGACTATGAGAGTTTTTCCCTGCTGGACATGCAAAACATAAGTTCTCATGTACTACCTTTTAAATACCATACACCCTGCCCTATGACTCTTAAGGGTCCATCTTAGGGTGGTCTTAAAAGTATTATGAAGGAAGGTTTAGGACTGGCAAAAGATGCATTTTGCCAGCTCAAAATGGCAGTTTACGGCTGTGCTGCAGGCTGAAGTGGCAGGTCTGAGATATGTTTTTCAGTGCTACTTTAGTGGGTGGCACAATGAGTGCTGCAGCCTATTTGTAGCATTTAATTTACGGTCCCTGGGTATTTGTGGTACATTTATACATAAATTAAATGGGCCAACTAGTTGTACACTAGTTTTGCCATGTTTAAGGGAGAGAGCACACGCAGTTTACTAGTGGTTAACAGGGGTAAAGTGCACAGAGTCTTAATGCCAACAAAAATGGGTTCAGCAGAACAGGCCAGTGAAGACAAAAAGTCTAGGGGAATGCCACCTCAAAGGTAGTCAGGTCTAACAGTTCTCGATTACCACTCACCCATAAATCCGGACCTTAGCTTTTTCTATGAAATATGTTGTGTGTCAGACAACACTGTAGGCTTTGAAGCAGATTGTCACCTCCAATGGGTAAGCGAAATTTCTAAATTTTGAAATAACATCAAGATAACCCTGCTACTATTCGAAGAATTGCTAGAGCCTATTAATCTGTTCTTTTGGGATTCCTAAGTGAAGATTTCTACAGTAGCATGTTGCATTGTTATTAACTTTCGCTATTATTTACCTTTTATTTTCAATAATGCTGGTCTAGAGCCATTTTAGAAGCTTGATGTAGCAAAAAGAACGGCTGACAACTTGGATTATGTATTTATGTAAATGTTCGTATTGGGTTAGCAGAGAAAAATCCTCTCTACAAAACATTAATCTGACACGAAAATGTAATTATGCTTTAACATGGTAAAACAAACAAGTCATAATTTCTAAAACGTATTCTAATAGATTTATGTCGTCTGAAACTATGTGATTATGCAGTCACACATTTCTAACTGCAAAATATGAATTTTACAATAGTTACATTCATCAAAATCTTACAGTTACCCTATCAAAAAAATAAAAGTACCGTAGGGCCTAGTACATTTCTCTTTTTAAATGTTTCTACAATAAAGTATATCATACAACATAATCTTTTTCACTTGTATAGCTTGAATTGTACAATTTACAATTCCCCATGATCAAGAATCTGACAAGCACATTCCAAAAAACATGCCTGGGGCCATATCTTGAACATGCACGTTTACGCAGTACACAGCTGTGTGGCTGTTTCTATTGGAATATCTAAAGCCCATACATTGCATTTCTGTGGTTTATTGCCTGAAATGCAGACATCACAGCTGGGATACAGAGGGGCATCAACTGCTCTGTTTTCAAGTTGTGCTAAATGCTGCTCATGCACTTTACGTAATTTCGATTTAAATGCAGGTATTTCAAACATTGCAATCAGAAAAAACACCAGGCACAGAGCTCTGCTCTGTGCCAGGGCACACATTCTCAGGGCCTGATTCACAAAGGTAAAGTTACACTTGTGTGTAAGTTTATAATTGTGTGCTATTACAGATGTATTTTACGAGTAGTTTCTTTACGAGTGTGGAGTCTCGGCACAAAAATATAGGACAGCCCTAACCTTTTATGTACGGGGACACCACACATTGTACACACTAAAAATGAGTAATATGTTGAGTGAAACAAACCACATAATTATGCCATCCTGGATACATCAAATACTCGTAGGGGACTCAAGAGTAAGTAAAACGTGAATTGTAACCACGAACACCTCACATCACCAGGTTTAGAGGACAGTGTCTATTATTGTTGGCTGCAGCTGTCGCCTAGTGGTGGGGCAGAAGGGGTGGCCATGGCAATTAAAGATAGGGCACTAGCCCTACCAACAACCCCCCCCACTCCACCCTCACCCCCTATCCAGCAGCATTACTACTTCTGTGAGCCTTTCCTGAATGCCTGTCTGCTATTGCTTGTGTCTTTATTTCTCTGCTTACTTTCACATATAGACGACGGGAAGCTTCTCTGTCTCGGCAGGCAACAGCATATGCTACATTTTGCAACACTGACTCTTTCTCCTTAGGTAAGTTATCACACTGACACTTTTCAAAGAGCAGGCTGCAGCTAGGCAGAAACTGCTGTTAATTGTTTGGACCTGCCATTACATTATTACAGTGGCACCCGTTCTACAGTGGTGCCAAGGGACCATTCCAGGTTTGGGAAGCTTGAGGGGGCTCCTTCACACCACAGGGCTATGGAAGCCTGTGATACACCCCTGTATTTTTATATCATTTGTAATGAAATACAAAATTAGCTAGATAATACCACAGTATGTGCTATATAATTTGATTTTAATTAGCGCACATTCCACAAAATTTGCATTTCCTTGCCACATAATTTGATTTTTTCGTGCTGTATAAATTAGTAAACCCTGTTCCATAATTCTGTCCAGTGTTGTACAATTCCAGAGGCCAATTCTCCATTACCATATATAAAATTGGTCCCCAGCAGTTACTTTCAGTATCTTAATTGTGACAGCAGCTTCCTCTTTAATGAACCTTTACATCAAAAGGCCGATTCTGATCTGGGTCGGAAAGCACTCCGACCCCTACAGTCCGACCGAGCGAGTACGATGCGCACGTATGCTGTCGGACTCGGTTCGGTCGGACTCCTATAGAAGTCAATGGGAGCCAGTTGTACGACGCGTACATGTGCTCCCATTGAATGAATGGGTACGTCTTGAACAAGTGCATCCCCTACAGTGGGTACACGTCGGTGCAATCCGCACCGTACATGCCTGTGTTGGGGAGACCCATAGGTCTCCCTCTGTGTGCGAGTCATACGGCTGCAGGTGTTGGGGGGTCTGACACGGACCCCCAAAGTCCGACTCCAAGAGCTTTTGCGAGCCGGACACTCCGGCTCGCACAGGCTGCCCGACGCGTGCATCGTACTGGCTCGGTCGTGAATCGCATCCATTGCACGCCACGGTTAGCTTACGACCGAGACGTACGGAGCGGTTTGGACCCAGAAACGACTCGTCGGTGAATTTCATGTAGCTCGCATCGAACTGGCTCGCTCGTACAGCTGTACGAGTCAGCTGGAAAACACGCGTACGGCTCGTAGTTTTTCCGTCCGGATCGCGTTCGGTGCCCTTCCGACCCGAATCGGAATCGGCCCCCAAGTGGTATACATCTCATAATCTATGCATAGTCTTGTATTGGCAAAAGGAACAAATGATGGAACGAATGCTGAACAATGCAAACATTCACCCCCAGTCATAAAGATTTGGGTTTAATCCATTGTTCTTTTGCTCACCACGCCACACCTCCCCACCCCAGTTTGGATACAGCCATATACAAATCATTCTTGACCCGGTTCCTTATGGAAACAGTCCAGCCCTAACAGCAAAGCCAGGTCCTTCCTGGACCGGAAACAAGCATCCTGGGACCGGTTATGGGGCATCCCCCCTCATCAGCCAGGCTAGCTTGAATCCAGTGGCACAGTGAGCAAAGGACCCACGCCTGGGCATACCCTTCCCACTTAGGGCAACACAAGCAAAAGGAACAAATGATGGACGGAATGCTGAAAAATGCAAACATTCACCCCCAGTCACAAAGATCTGGGTTTAATCCATTCTTTGTTTGCTCACCATGCCACCCCAGTTTGGACCCAGCCATATGCAAATAAGTCTTGACCCTGTTCCTCATGGGAACAGTCCATCCGAACTGCCAAGCCAGGTCCTTCTCAGACCAGAAAAAAGCATCCTGGGACCGGTTTCGGGGATGGCATGGGGAGCAAAAAAACAATGGTTTGAGGCCCATATCTCTGTACTGGGTAGAATGTTTGACAAGCTACCCTTGCTGATGAGGGCTGAAACCCCGAAACCGGCCCCAGGATGCTTGTTTCTAGTCCAGGTAGGACTGAGCCTGGCAGTTGGGACTCGACTTTTCCCCTGTGGTACAAGGTCAAGACTAATCTGCATATGGCTGGGTTTAAACTGGAATGGCATGGGGAGCAAAAAACAATGGATTTAGGCGCATATCTCTGTACTGGGGAGAACGATTGGCATTTTTTAACATTCTGTCCATCAATTGTTCTTTTTGCATTAGTCTTGTATTGGAGCATTTGTACATTGTGAATGAAACCCTTCAGAATTTATATTTCTCAGGCTTCTTCTGTATTTATTAAAAGTAAATAGGACTCTATCATGAAACTTCATGCAGAATACCCAGAAAAGTGCTGGGCTGTGTACTTTTCATTGCTGCCAGGAAAGACACTTGCATGAGTTCATGTTATACCTTTCACAATTTTAGCAACATTGATTCAGTAACTTCAGCCTTGGTCAACCATTTCCACCACCACAGAATGTTCAGCATCCTTATCCTCACAATCTTTATTTTTCAACTTCACTCTATTGAAAATGTGCTCTCTTGTCAGCACTTGAGTGGAGTTGGTACTTTTGAAATCTACACCAATTTGTTCTTGACTGCCTCTATTTTGTAACTAAATGCAAGACATTTACCGGCCAATGAGTCAATTATTTTACTTTGATTCTCAAGGCTATTGAACTGAGCATGTTGAGACACCTTTGTTGCATTCCCTGACCTTTGTAGTAGGCTGGAAGGGAATTTAAAAAATAGGGGCAACTATAAACCCTTTGATCTGATCTTTCAATTCTTTGTCTATGAAGAAAGGGGCTGATTCACAGAACTAACTTAAGACAAAATCCTAAACTTACTACTTTTGGTATTCTCAGAAGGCATTTAGCAGTAGTAAAGTTAGGATTTTGTCTTAAGTTTGACTTAAGACAAACTTAAGACAAACTTAAGACAGACTTAAGACAGACTTAAGACAGACTTAAGACAGACTTAAGACAGACTTAAGACAAACTTAAGACAGACTTAAGACAGACTTAAGACAGACTTAAGACAGACTTAAGACAGACTTAAGACAAACTTAAGACAAAGTCCTAACTTAAGTTTGTCTTAAGTCTTTCTTAAGTCTGCCTTAAGTTTGTCTTAAGTTTGTCTTAAGTTTGTCTTAAGTCTGTCTTAAGTCTGTCTTTAATCTGTCTTAAGTTTGTCTTAAGTCAAACTTTTGACAGATTTTGTTAAGAGGAGTCTGATAAGAAAGTGTTTGATTTATTCCATGAAAAAAAAATGTTTGCACAATTTTGTGATTAGGGTTCTGTATACCTTTAGAACCACTTGTGCAAATAAGATTACCTCCAAGTGTATTACCTATAGGTTTTAGGTGAACACTTTCTCTTTTTTCGACGATTTGGGTGGAAGGAACTTGACATTTTTGTTATCATTATTAATTTTTTGCGATTTTGTATATAAGTGTTATATGTGTATGTGTATATATATGTATATGGTATATTGAGAGAAATTCCAAAATTATGATGAAGTTTATCTGGATTACGTTAATTAAATTTTGTAATCATTTGGTCTTTGGTATGTGATTGTTTTTCCCTTTTTTGAAATGTATGTGAATTAATAATAGGACTATGTTCTATCAATGGAGGAATATTTAGCCTCCTATTGAGAAATGATTCTTTTTGTATATTTTTTCCTCCTGGCCATTTCTTTGATTTTTTCATTAAGTCAAACTTAAGACAAAATCCTAACTTTACTACTACTAAATGCCTTCTGTGAATACCAAAAGTAGTAAGTTTAGGATTTTGTCTTAAGTTAGTTCTGTGAATCGGGCCCCTAGTGACCTAGTATTGTTTTCACTTGTGGCACAAAGTAGCTACCTTTCTTCATATCCTCTGCAATTTGTTCATCCCATTTTGTGGAGGCTGTGGCAGAGAGTCATGATAGGATCATCTTGTTAATTTCAGGTGAAGCTGTGAAACAAATAAGCCTTATATGCTAAAAAGAATCTACTGATCATTTTCTTTAAGTTTTTGTATTTCCTTTCTCCTTCTCATTTCGTCTCTTGACTCTTCTTGCGTCTTTGTGGATCAATCTTGCTGTAGCTCCTGCAGATAGCTAAAGTCAAAAGAAGCAGACAATCATGGACTTTTCTATTAAAACCTGAATCCAAATTTTAACTCCCCAATTTGATGAGAAGTATATACAATCCCAGGATGCTCTTGACTCTTCCTCAGAGAATCAAACTTCCCAGTTCTTATTGCGCTGAAAACACGAAAAAGAAATATAGCTATTGAAAGTCATCCGTCATGTGGTTAGCTCAGAGGATTGGCTCTCATGCAAGAACCTTCAACGTGCTTATACACTAATTGGTGTTCTTGGGCCAATGGATTACATACATTGGCTTCTTGTTGACCTCTACTTCACTTTTAAAGTGATTCACATAGCGCTTGTTTCATAATGACACCGTTGACTCTCTCTCTCTTCAGCATCATCTCTTCTCTCAAGAGTATATTTATTGCTATGGCCATTTGCTACTCTTTTACAGACAGATGTATTCTACTGTATCTCCTTCAGCAAATCCAGTACAGGTAATTGTTTGTAAAACCCATAGAAATAACAGCTTCTACTTGTATATACTTTTTAGCCACAACTGTTAAGAACCAGAATAGTAATTTCTCATTTTCTCAAATTTGCCCTTTCCATTTACTAGTTGCCAGACAATCTCCATCTGCATATTGTACATGACACCCATTCTCAAACTAAATTTGCAACAAAATATTGATATTGAAATTTTGTAGATTCCATGCAAATCTCACACCTGGACATTTGCTGCCATCTTATTGGTATCCTACATTGCATATTTCTCTTATCTACTTGTTCTACATCTGTATCACACACATTAATAACCTTTCTGTCATATTGCTTGTTTAACAAGTTATTTGCATGTAACCTTCAAGGTAAATGAAATAGAGGTTTGCAGAATGATTCAACAGGAATATTGAATACCTGTTTCTTTTTTTCTTATTTACCTGTTTTTAGAAATTGGGTTTATAATTGGCAGAGGTATGCACCCTGTCCAAGCAGGAACCACGATCCTTGTCAGTCTAAGTCACAACACACCCTAAATTATCCTGTGCTAACCCTCTGGTGGCTTGGCAGAGAGTAGTCAGGCTTAAGTTGCAAATATGCAAATTATTTGTGCAACACATCAAACAGTAACACAGTAAAAACACCACAAAAAGACTCCACACCAATTTAAAAAAATACAAAATATTTTTTTCAATAAAACTAGACCAAAAGAACAAAATTCCAATCAGCAGAAGTCAAGATATGATTTTTAAAGATTAAATGTAACAAAAGCGCTTAGAAGCAGCAAGCAATTAAAGAGTTAATTGGATGCGCTGGACCGGGACAAAGTCAAGAGTTCTGGCCAATCGCGATGGAGCATCGGCCGGACACAGGACCCACGTATGGCCTGCTGAGCAAACATACCTTGATTCCGGTCACAAACAACGAGATGCAGAGTGCAGCTGTGATCCCCAAGCAGTTAGGGTGATGCGTCAGATTTTTTCCATGCAATGTCGGTGATGCGTCAGTTCCATTAGTGATGTGCCAATTCCGAAGTGTGGCGGTTCCGGATTCGATGTGCCAGGTTTTCCACACTGTAGAGGCAATGCAGTGACGGTGATGCATCGGTTTTGAAGCTGCAATTTCGGGTGTGATGCGTCGATCTGGTTCTGGCAATAGCAGCAAGGCGTCGTATCTGATTGGCGCAATGGTGTCAATGCATGGGTTCTGGCAGATGCAGCACTTTATCGTCACTTCCAAGGGCCCAAGACTGGGTTGGCACCACTTGGCAGAGCAAGACTTGTAGCAAGCAAAGGCCAGATGGTGTTTGTAGGTTGAAGAGAAGTCTTTGATGTCATTGAGACATCGGAACAGTAGTCAAACAAACATGCTCTTGGAGATACTTAGGTTCTGAGATGTAGAGATGCAGGTCCAGTCCTTTTCACTCCGAGGCAAGAGGACAGCCGCACAGCAGTCCTTCTTCCTGGTAGAATGTCCTTAGTTCCAGAAGTGCTCTGAGTTGGTAGTGTTAGAGATCCAGTCCAGTAAGTGGGAGGGACCTCAAAAAGATGCCTTTGAAGTGCACCAGTCCCTGCTTTTCTTGCCATAGGTCCAGACTCACTACAGGGGGTATGCAGCCCTTTGCGTGGGGACAGGAAACAACCCTTTCAGGTAGAAGTGTCAGCTCCTCCCTTTCCATCCTGCCCAGGATGGCCCATCAGGATATGGATGGCTCATCAGTCACACCCAAGCTTCCTTTGTGTGTGGCTGTCTAGAGATGCACAAAACCAGCTGCACCCATCCCAGACATGTATTCAGAGACAGGCAGAAGGAACCAAATGGCATTTTCAGAATTGCAATTTAAAATCCAACTTCACCATAGGTTGTGTTTTTAAATTGTTATTCCAGAGACACCAAAATTGGAGGTCTCATCTCTTCCCAATCAGAAATTACACTTATAAGATGTAAGAAGGTTATTCTATAGGAGAGAGAGACCTTAAAGTAGTGAAAAACGAACGTAAGAGTATTTCACTACTAGTGCATGCAAAACTTAAAAGTCTGCTTTTTATGTAGACTGCACCCTGTCCATGGGCTGTTCAGGGCCTACCTTCAGGGCGATCTATGTGTCATAAAAAGGAAAGTTTGGGCCTCACAAGTTGGATAACTTGCCAGGTCGACATGGCAGTTTAAAACTGCACTTGCAGGCTCTGCAGTAGCAGGCCTGAGACATGTTTAAAGGGCTACTTAAGTGGCTGGCACAATCAGTGCCTCAGGCCCACTAGTAGTATTTAATTTACAGGACCACGGCGCATGTATTGAGATTTATTCTGGACTTATAAGCAAATAAAATATGCCAATTGTGGATAAGCCAATGTTGCCATGTTTTAAGTGTAGATCATTTGCCCTTTAGCACTGATTAGCACTGGTAAAGTGCCCAGATCTCTAAAGCCAAATCCAAAAAGAACAATCGATGGGCAGAATGCAGAACAATATCATACATTCACCCCAGTACAGAGATCTGGGTCTAAATCCATCGTTTTTTTGCTCACCATGCCATTCCAGTTTGGACCCAACCATATGCAAATCAGTCTTGACCCTGCGCCCAATGGGAACAGTCCAGCCCGAACTGCCAGGCCAGGTCCTCCCTGGACTGGGAACAAGCATCCTAGGACCGGTTTCGGGCTTTCAGCCCTCATCAGCCAGGATAGCTTGACCCCAGTGGCATGGAGAGCACAGGACCCATGTCTGGCCATACCCGTCCCACTCAGGCTGACAAATGAAAAAAGAACAATTGATGGACAGAATGCAGAACAATGTCATACAGTCACCCCAGTACAAAGATCTGGGCCTAAATCCATCATTTTTTTGCGCACCATGCCATTCCAGTTTGGACCCAGCCATATGCAAATCAGCCTTGACCCAGCACCCAATGGGAACAGTCCAGCCCGAACTGCCAGGCCAGGTCCTCCCTGGACTGGAAACAATCATCCTAGGACCGGTTTCGGGCTTTCAGCCCTCATCAGCCAGGATAGCTTGACTCCAGTGGCATGGAGAGCACGGGACCCACGTCTGGGCATACCCGTCTCACTCGGGGTGACAAATGCAAAAAGAACAATTGGTGGACGGAATGCAGAACAATGTCATACATTCACCCTGGTACAGAGATCTGGGCCTAACTCCATCGTTTTTTTTGCTCCCCATGCCATTCCAGTTTGGACCCAGGAATATGCAAATCAGTCTTGAACCTGCGACCAATGGGAACAGTCCAGCCCGAACTGCCAGGCCAGGTCTTCCCTGGACTGGAAACAAGCATCCTAGGACCGGATGAGGCAGCCAGGATAGCTTGACTCCAGTGGTATGGAGAGCACAGGACCCACGTCTGGGCATACCCGTCCCACTCGGGGTAACAAATGCAGAAAGAACAATTGATGGACAGAATGCAGAACAATGTCATACATTCACCCCAGTACAGAGATACATACAAAAGAATGATGGATTTAACCCAGATCTCTGGACTGGGGGTGAAGGTTTTGATTTGTTCTGCATTCCGTCCATCAATTGTGTGTCTTTTGCTTTCTCGCCCTAAGTGTGCCAGGTATGCCCAGACGTGGGTCCTGATCTCACTGAGCCACTGGAAACAAGTCATCCTGGCTGAAAAGGAGTGAAACCTTGAAACCGGTTCTAGGATGTTTGTTTCCAGTCCAGGGAGGACCTGGCTTGGCAGTTCGGGCTGGACTGTTCCCATGAGGCACAGAGTCAAGACTGATTTGCATATGGCCAGGTCTAAACTGGGGTGGCATAGTGAGCAAAAAATTGATGGATTTAACCCAGATCTCTTGACTGGGGTGAATGTTTTGATTTGTTCTGCATTCCGTCCATCAATTGTGTGTCTTTTGCTTTCTCGCCCTAAGTGCGCCAGGTATGCCCAGACGTGGGTCCTGGGCTCACTGTGCCACTGGAATTAAGCTATCCTGGCTGAAGAGGGGTGAGACCCCGAAGCCGGTCCTAGGATGCTTCTTTCCGGTCCAGGGAGGACCTGGCTTGGCAGTTCGGGCTGGAATGTTCCCATGAGGCACAGGGTCAAGACTGATTTGCATATGGCCAGGTGTAAACTGGGGTGGCATAGTGAGCAAAAGAATGATGGATTTAACCCAGATCTCTTGACTGGGGGTGAATGTTTTGATTTGTTCTGCATTCCGTCCATCAATTGCGTGTCTTTTGCTTTCTCACCCTAAGTTCGCCAGGTATGCCCAGACGTGGGTCCTGGGCTCACTGTACCACTGGAATCAAGCTATCCTTGCTGAAGAGGGGTGAAACCCCGAAACCGGTCCTAGGATGCTTGTTTCCAGTCCAGGGAGGACCTGGTTTGGCAGTTTGGGCTGGACTGTTCCCATGAGGCACAGGGTCAAGACTGATTTGCTTATGGCCAGGTCTAAACTGGGGTGGCATAGTGAGCAAAAGAATTATGGATTTAACCCAGATCTCTTGACTGGGGGTGAATGTTTTGATTTGTTCTGCATTCCATCCATCAATTGTGTGTCTTTTGCTTTCTCGCCCTAAGTGCTCCAGGTATGCCAAGACGTGGGTCCTGGGCTCACTGTGCCACTGGAATCAAGCTATCCTCGGTGAAGAGGGGTGAAACCCTGAAACCAGTCCTAGGATGCTTCTTTCCGGTCCAGGGAGGACCTGGCTTGGCAGTTCGGGCTGGACTGTTCCCATGAGGCACAGGTTCAAGACTGATTTGCATATGGCCGGTGTAAACTGGGCTGGCATAGTGAGCAAAAGAATGATGGATTTAACCCAGATCTCTTGACTGGTGGTGAATGGAGAGACCATGAGCATTGGTGTGATCTGTGCCAGGATGGTGATCCACTGTAAAGTCCATTCCCTGTAGGGGGATTAGCCACCTCAACAGTTTGCGATTCTCAACCCTCATTTTAAAAAAAAAACTTTATTTATCGTTTTTCAACATAGATATATCAAATGCCATCTTTACAGTTGTTTCTTCACAATCATTTAGCATTTTGATTATAGAGTACTATCGTGCCATGCCATACGCAAATTTCATTGTCCAGTGACAAATAAAATACAATGTCTGACCTGTACAGGTAAGTCCATTTGTAACACATGACCCCAGTGCGTTCATGTATTCCTCTTCAACATTAACATTAAAATCATATACAATGCTGTTTTCCACTCAACATTTCAACCCACCCCAGTCGGAACTATACCATCAGGAGCCTGACTAGGGGCGACAGGTTCCAGGTTCTGGAAATAAGACTTGAGCGGGCCCCATATGTCTTTCGGTCGAGACTTGGGTGGGAGCATTGTGACATATAGTTCGCAGTTCGTATTGCAAAATGTAAGACTAGTAAGCCATGCACCAGTTGTTGGGATGAGTTTGCTGCCCCATCTAATAGCTATCTCGCGCTTAGGCAGTAGCAGCGCCAAAGCAACAAACTTGCGTAGTTTCTTGGGTATATTATGTAATATCCCAGGAGTGCAACCTCGGGGGTAGAGACTATTTCCAACGATGTCATCCGGGATATTGTTTCGTAAATATATGTCCACAATTCTCCAATATTGGGGCAAGTCCACGTCAGGTGGGGAAAGTCAGCATGAGGGCTACCACACTTAACGCAGTTGTGTGGCCGGAACGGGTCAATGGCGTGTATTTTGGCCAGCGCCATGTATGCCCTCCATAGCAATTTAACATGGACCAACTTATGCCTACTGTTAAGGGAGATCTCCCTCATTTGTGAACAACAATAGGCCCATTGGTCATCCAGGATGGGATGTCCCAGATCACGCTCCCAGGCCGTTCGAACCTTAGTGTCGTGGCACGGGACTAGAGTCATGATGGCCCTGTATAACCTTGAGATCAATTTAAATCCATCAGAGTTAGCAATTAAAAGGATTAAGGGTTCAAAAGACTGCAGTTTTAGTGGATATTCCGATACTTTTGCACACAGGACCCTATGAACCCTGCTGAAAATAAACTGGTCCATAATAGGCAGTCCAAACCCTCCCCCCAGCGCCATCAAATACATGTCCGCCCGGGAATAGGTCACCAAACTTTATAATGGAGTTAGATTGAAAAACACGCAAAGCCAACTTCTCTTTTGTAAAAGGGAGCCATAGATTGTGTGCTATTGGGATTTCGAAAGAGTCTGGGGAACCCCACCCAGTCACGTGCGAAAGTTAGTGCCATGCCCAACTTGAAGTGGAAACCATCTGAATGTCCCTAGGGTCGCGTGGAAATCCCTGAGGCAAAATGGCGTGGAGTGGGGTTGTGCGCACCATATCCGATTCAGGCTTACTATAAGGAATACGCGCATCCGGATGGTACCATGAGTGGGCAAATCTCCCATGAGCCACTAAGTAATACATTCTGAAGTCCGGGCCCCCAGTTCCCCCCTTTCATATGGCATAGTTATGGTCTCCCATTGTATCCTAGGTCGTCTACCCCCCCATGCGATCCTAATCAGATGCGATCTGAGAGTCTTGAAAAAACTGTCCGGGAGTGGGATGGAGATATTGTGGAACATGTATAGACATTTTGGAAGAACTATAATCTTCATAAGGGCAATTCTGCCAGACATAGAGAGCGGGAGCAATCCAACGTTCAATCCGGGCTTCAAGGGTGTGTATAGCCAAACCGTAATTTACCCTCACCATCTGGTACACCTCCCTATGTATCTGGATACCCAAATACTTGACAGAGTCATGACACAATTTCAGTGGGAATTTGCATTCCCATTCAATGGTGCCTGTCGTTAAAGGGAACACACAGACTTGCTCCAGTTGATACCCAATCTCGAGTATCCACCAAAACGAAGAATCTCTCTGATGAGTGGATCCAAGTTGTCCTGCGGGAGGCGGACATATAACACTATGTCGTCAGCATAGAGCAAAATGAGAAGGGGGCCTGTATTAAACTGAATGCCTCTATGTAGATGTTTCTCCTGAAAGTGGCAGACCAGAGGGTCAAGGGCCAATATGAAAAGTAAAGGGGACAGAGGGCAACCCTGTCTGGTGCCACATGTTAAAGCGAACGGGATGGATAGTGTGCCATTTAAGCGAAGTCTCGCAGTGAGTATAGTAATGCTGTGAGGTCTATAAAGCCTTTAGGAATGCCCAGTTTCCTTATCGCAGCCCATATGAAAGGCCATTCCAAGGAGTCGAACGCCTTTTCTGAATCTAGCAACACAGCCGTAGCCGGAACCTCTGGAGCAATTCTGTGCAACATAGCAAATAACGTGCGCAAATTTAGCGCCGTAGACCTGTGGGGGACGAAGCCAGTTTGCACTGGGGATATGATACGGTCAAAGAGCAATGCCAGCCTCAAAGCAATCATTTTAGCTAAGATTTTATAGTCTAAATTCAAGAGTGATAGCAGCCGATAAGAGCCACAGCTCGTTGGGTCCTTGCCAGGTTTGGGCAATAAGACAATTACTGCTTCACGGAGTGTGGGAGGCAATGATTTATTTTCCAGGGCTTTGTTATAGACCTCCAGTAGATACAGGGCAAGTATGTCTTTGTAATGTTTATAAAATATACCCGTGAAACCATCGAGCCCAGGCACTGTTGTACCATTTCAGGCATCTATGGCGCTAACAATTTCGTCTTTAGAGAATGGCGCCTCCAAAGACTTCTGCATGTAGTCTTCTAGCCGTACCATAGCGATCTCATTCAGGTAGGCCTTACAGTCTTCGCCGTCATGCCTCGCACGTGTTGTATATAAATTTGTATAATATCTAAGGAACTCATCCCTGATCTCTGCTGTGTCTGTGTGAATCTGCCCATCGTTTGAGTGGATAGACGTAATGTAGGCTTTTCCCACACAGGGCCTAAGCGGTTGCGCCAGTGTACATCCCGGTCTGTCACCCTCATCATACCGCCTGGCGATGGCGTATTTCCCCAAAAAATGAATTTCCCTTCCTGCAGCCTCCCTAAATTCTGTCAGTAGCAACAAGCGACTGGCTTGCTTAGCAGGGTCTGGGTGTTTGAGTTGTTCCTTGTCTAGAACCTTTAGACGTCCTCTATGCCAGCATTTGTGCCTCTCAATGATTTCAGTACACCAGTGTGCTTAGCAATGCATTCCCCCTTATGTACACCTTGAATGCCCCCACACCGTCGCCCAAGTACTGACGGGGCCAACATTTAGATCAAAGTATTTCTCCATTGACTCCCGGATTGCTGCAGAGAATAGTGTGTCATTTAAAGCCTGCCCCGCGAACCTCTACTGTCTTTCACTGCCCTCTGGTTTTGGGAGTTGCGTGTGCATAATAACCGGTGAATGGTCAGCGAATGTTCTAGGGCAATGGCTCATAGACCGGAACCAGGGAGCCATGGTATGTGAGATTAACTAAAAGTCCAGTTGTGTTCAAGTGTCATGGGGGGCTGAATAGTGAGTAAATGCACGGTAGGGCAATGTGCATGCCATATGTCCACCAGTCCAATAGAGTCACGGATGTCACCAAGTCCCTGCTGGCACGGGGTTTCGTGGCGTGGGAATCTGCAGTGCTATCTTTTCCTGGTTGCAAAAGTAGGTTAAAATCCCACCTAAGCAAACATAGTCAGCACCTAAGGGAAGCAACAGGGCGTGCAGAGAGTGGAAAAAATCAGGGTCATCAACATTTGGCGCATAAACGCACATTAGGGCGATGCCATAACCCATAAGTTTCCCAGTCACCAAAGTGAAACGGCCTGCTCTATCATTATGAACGTTATAAAGTTGGAAAGGCAACCACTTGTGTATAAGTATGGCAGTGCCCCTAGCATATGTGCTGTAGTTCTTGAAGTAGCGGTGCACACCCCAGCTAGAGGCAAATGTGGCGGGGGAGGAGGGGGATAAATGTGTTTCCTGTAGAAACACAATGTTGGCCTTGTGGCGCTGCAAATAATTTAACACATATTTCCCCTTCCTAGTGTTGTTCAAACCTGCACATTCCAGGTAAGGAAGTTAATGTCTGAGATTGTGGAGAGCCTACCCGCCATAATCACAAGTGGTCATATCTCACAAAGTGCGTGAATGTGTCAACGTTATTGCATGGGACGTAATGGTAAATCAGTCGTGTCAGGAACAAGTAATACTGTGAGACTAAAGAAACACCCACCCATCCCCTTGTTCTTGACCTAGGGGAAATCCCAAAACCCCATAAGAGTGTAAAGAAAACATTGCAATTACCAAATATAAACATTGCAAAAATGTGCGAATGCACTGGGGGGGGAGGCAACGCCTCGCCTCATCCCTGGAAACATTTAAACATGTAATAAAAAGAGTTTAGTACTGCCAAGTCCCAGAGTCCAATACCTGAATTATTATGCAGATAAAGGGAAATAATGAAAAAACAAATACACTCAATACTTATCAACATGCTGCAATGGCAAAGTCTCTCAGCTCGCTGAAAACAGTTCCATACTGGAGTCAGAGTTCGGCATCAGGGGCGAAAATTCCGGCATTGGTGATTTTCTTGGGGGCCCAGTGTTTGCTCTGGTTCCGAGGAATTCTTGGGCCTCCGCTGGTGTTTCAAAAATCCTTGACCTGCCATCCACATCGACTTTCAGTCTTGCAGGGTACAGCATTCCATACCTGAGTCTGGCCTCGCGAAGCGCTGTTTTGATAGTGGTGAATTTTCGGCGGGCCTCTTGAACCATCGCGGTGAAGTCGGGTACAAGGAGATGGCGGAACCCTGCCAGTATAATGACCCACGTTCACGTGCCAACCGCAATGCCGTGTCCCTGTCCTTAAAGTTCAGAAGCTGTGCCATAATGGGGCAAGGTGGATAGCCAGGGTTAGGTTGTGGACCGTAGGATCTGTGCGCCCTTTCAACAACAACTGTAGCAGTGAAGGATTCCCAAACAAATAGGTCCACTAGGAGACTTTCAACAAATTCATCCAGTCGTACCCGTTTTCGTAGATTCAGGCACTCCCATAAAGCAAATGTTGTTGCGTCTCCCCCTGGCTTCAAGATCCTCCTTCTTTATGGCGATACTCTTTAAGAGGCCCTCCACCCTTTCCAGCCCCTTAGTGGCCTGTGCCGAGCCATCCTCAAGAACTGAAATTCTGCCATCTGCGGTGTCAAGTCTCTTGTCATGTAGGTCCAATCTGGCCCCCATTTTGTCAAGCCGTTTGTGAAGTGCATTAAAGTGAGTGTACAGTCAGTGTTGCTCTTGGCCAGGGCAGGTAAATCAGGCTTGACTTTCGATGTATCAGGGGTCCACTAGCGCTCAAGCCCAAGCGTTTTAGCTTGGTGGTCCTTCCATTTGGTTCGGGCGACAGATGCTTCCGTTTTCGAAGTATAGGGTGGGGGGTGGGGGGTTGGGGTTGTTTCTTCCTCGTTGGGGAGATTTTGTTGGTGGGGGATGACTCCCTCTTATCTGTTGTGCTAAGGTATCATGTACTGTTTGACCTGCTCTCTCGCCCGATGTTCCGCTGTCCTTCCTCTCTAGGGGCCTGCTCAGACGCGCCTCCACTGGCCCCCTCTTCTGTCCTAGACTATGGATGACCCACCTGTCCCTAGGGCCGCCATGCGCATACTATCCTGGAACGTCAATGGTCTTCTGGACCGTTTTAAACGCATGGCGGTCCACAAATATGCGCAACGTGCAGAGATTGATGTGCTCCTCCTCCAGGAGACTCACCTGTTGGGTAACAACTGCCCCTTCCTTGGCCGTTACGGTTATGACAGGGTATGGCATTCAGGTTTTGCACGGGGATCCCGAGGGGTGGCCATTTTGCTTCGCAAGTCCTTCCCCTTTGTCCTGACCCGGGTGCTTTTGGACCTCCAGGGTATGGTAGTGGTGGTATGTGGCACTCTGGAGGGGCGACCCCTTACCCTGATGTCCCTCTACGCGGCGCCGTCCCTCCTGCCGTCGGCCCTCTCCCACGTGGCGGGTATCCTCCCGACACTCCCGGCGGGTTCCCTCATTCTCGGTGGGGACTTCAACGCTGTCTACTCGCCCCACCTGGACTCGACGGGTCCGGTCTCCCTGACCCGCGTCGCCCCTGCAAAACAGCTCTGTTCCTGGGCTGAATCGCAGGGCCTCTGTGATGTCTGGAGGATCTGGCACCCGCAGGCGCGCCAATACACCCACACGTCGGTGGCCCATCACTCCCATGCCCGGATCGACCTCATCTTCGTACCGTCCACCGATTGCGCGGGGGTGCGGGACGTACGCATTCTCCCGAGGGGCCTTTCGGACCACTCGCCAGTGCTCCTCGCTCTCGGCCCCCCCCCCCCTCTCTGCCCGTCCGATGTGGCGTTTGAACGCATGGTTCCTCCACGACAAGGCTTTTCGGAAGGCGGTCGGGGGCGAGATAGCCGATTATTACTCTCACAATGAGGGCTCTGTCATCTCCCCTGCTGTCCTGTGGGAGGCCGGCAAGGCGACTGTTCGTGGCGCCGCTAAAGGGCATCTGCAACGCCAACGGCGGGCTCAATCCCAGAAGCTCGCGGACTGCGAGGCCCAAGCCTTGGAACTGGAGTGCAGTCTGGGGGACTTGAATGATGCCGCACGGTCTCGTCGCTTGGCCTTCCTGCGGGAAGAGATTCGCCTACACTCCCTGGAGGCGGCGAAGATTCTATGGCGCTCCTCGGTGGCCCGGGTGTACGGCTGGGGTGACAAAAACGGCACTCTTCTCCACCAACTGGTGACCTATCCCCGGGCGGGCAGGATCATTCCAGCCATCGCGGACCCTGCGGGTGGCGTCCACACGGCCTCGGTGGCGATAGCCCAGGCGTTCGCTGACTATTATTCCCAGCTGTACCGTCTCTGGCCGTCCACGCTCTCCCTAGAGGAGTTGCTGGGGACGAACGGGGCGACGCTTGCGCGGCTGCAGCCTGAGGTTTCTGAGACCCTTGATTCGCCGATCGAGCTGCAGGAGATTGAAGAGGCGATCGGCCGCCTGGCTCCCGGGAAGACCCCGGGACCCGACGGGTTCCCCCAGGAGTATTACGCTCACTATCGTGAGATTCTGGCCCCGAGGCTTCGGGACCTCTTTGCGGCCGTGGTGGAGACGGGCTCGTTCCGGCCCGAAACGGACACAGCAACCATAGTTGCCCTCCCCAAGACACAGCCTCCCTCGCGTTCCTGCTCCGACTACCGGCTGATATCCCTTATCAACACCGAACTCAAAATCTATGCTACGGTCCTGGCGCAGCGGTTGCGCCCATCGCTCACCTCCCTGGTCCACCCGGATCAATGTGGCTTTATGCCGGAGCGGGGGACCAGACACTGCCTGCGGCGCCTACACCTCGCGATGGCGCACCGCGGCCGCCTTTCCCCCTATCTGGCCCTCCTCTTGGTCGACTTTGAAAAAACCTTCGACTCCATGGGATGGGCGTACTTAGGTGACGTCCTGGAGCGTATGGGCTTCGGTCCCCGGTTCCGTGCCATGGTAGCGGTCCTGTATGCGCACCCGCGGGCCCGTGTGTTGGTCAATGGGGCTCTATCTCGCCCGTTTTCCATAGGTCGGGGGACGCGCCAGGGATGTCCGCTCTCGCCCCTCCTTTTCGCTCTGGCCATGGAACCCCTGGCGGTGCTGATTCACGCGGATCCCGTTCTCCGCGGGTGGGAATGGCCAGATGTGGCCCCCGATAAGATCGCCCTATACGCGGACGATGTCCTCCTCTATCTTTCGGACCCAGCGACCTCGGGGCCCCAGGTCCGCCGGATCCTCCATCGGTTTGGCCTAGCGTCGGGTCTTCATCTGAACCCCAAAAAATCCGTTCTAGTCCCGCTACACCCGTCGCCGGAATGTTTCGACTGGCAATCGGATATTCCCCTCCGGAGACTCTCCTTTAAGTACCTGGGGATCTGGGTCACCCTCCTTCCGGAACTCTGCTGGGCCCTCAATGTGGCTCCAGTAGTCAACAAAACCAGATCAGATATGCTCCGGTGGCAGTCCCTCCCATTGAATCCGCTAGGGAGAGTCGCTTTATATAAGATGATGATCCTCCCCAAGTTTCTTTACATGCTACAAAACACTCCATGCCCTTTTCCGCGCCCGTGGTTTCGAGACCTGGATAAGATGGTGACCAAATTCCTCTGGGGCGGCGGTAGGCCTCGGCTGGCCTTGGATCGCTGCAGGGTCCCCTCCTACGATGGCGGCCTGAGCATGACCAACCTCTACCTTTATTATCTGGCCACCCAGCTACTGGTGATCCATGACTGGTTCTCGGGAGGCTGGGGCGACCCGGCTTATCGACTCGAGGTGCACTGCCTTGGGTTCTCCTCCATCCAAAACATGCTCTATGGCACAACGATCCCCCTGTCACTCCCCGACGTCGTGCGGGCTCCCTTTCTCGCATGGCGCGTGGCCTTGCGGCACACCAGATGGTCGGGGACGTCCACGCAACTCACTCCGCTTTGGCACGGGACATGGCTGCGGGAGGTGGTGGGACTAGCGGGCTTTCGGCAGTGGGATCTTCTTGGTATCTCCTGTCTGGGCGATTTATGGCGTGGGAGCCGCATGTGTTCCTTCCAGGAGCTTCAGACCCGCTTCTCGCTGCAGCCCTCTCAATTCTACCGCTACCTTCAATTGCGCCACGCGGTCCGGGCTCACGTCCCTCTAGACTCCAGACTGCCTTCCCATAGCCCACCTGAGGCTCAGGTGATGTTGGGGTATCTGGGGAAGGGGGGTATATCCCGCATTTATAAATCCCTGATTAACAATACCCCGGTGGACTGGAGCGGGCTCAAACAGCGATGGGAGGCCTGGGTGGGACCCCTGGATGAAGCGGACTGGAGGGACGCCCTTATGGGCCCTCGGTCGCTTACCACCTCCGCTAGGCTGCGGCTCATCCAAATCTATTACCTCCACACTGCCTATTTGACTCCGGACCACCTGTATCGTGCGGGCCTCCGTGTGGACGCCTCCTGCACTTGTTGTGGGGTGGCTCCGGCGGACTTTTTCCATATGGTGTGGTCTTGTTCCCGTCTGGAGGACTACTGGGCAGCGATCGAAGCCGAGCTAGCGGAGGTCCTGGGATGGGAGGTTCCCCACGAGCCTAGAATGGCCCTGCTAGGCATCATGGACGGGATGGACGGGTCCCGTAACGAGAAGTACTTCCTCGCCACTGCCCTTATGGTGGCTAAGAGAGATATAGCGGCAGTGTGGTCACAGCCGGACCCGCCCAGAGTGGCTACCTGGAGTAGAGGGGTGGATTGGTGTGCGGCCCAGGAGCGGTCGCTATACGCTGCACGGGGCTGCCCCAAAAAATTCCGCAAGATATGGGGGAAATGGCTGGGGGGCCTGTGTTGAAGGGTGGGGGCGCAGAGGGTGGGGACGGAGGATGGGGGAGGAAGGGAGGGTCTTTGCAATTGTTTATTGATGCTTCCCCGATTGAAGTTACTGATGCCTTGTTCAATGCACTGATGTATATCATTCTTGATATTGTTCTTTATGCCGCAAAACACAATAAAAATTTGTTTATCAAAAAAAAAAAAAGTGAGTGTACAATGTTCAAAAGCCCGCCTTAAGTTCTCCATGAGTGCCCCATTGCCCTGCACGGGGTCCTGCGTTGGGACAGCAGTCTAATCTCCTCCCTCTGCCATCGTGACGTTCGTCGAGTCTGTGCCACCACCTGCTTTTTTGAATGTGAGTTTCCGTTGTTTCGGATCGCCTTTGCCCATGGCCAAGGGAAGGGCCACAAGGGATGGTGTTGCGCCGAGCCTGACGCAGTTCAATCCAGTCACCTCACAATTCCCCCTGATGAGGGCCAACCGTTTTGAAGACAACAAACCACGTGGTGCAACTCTCACCTCCTTCATGAGTGGTCACCCCCAATAGGGCCGCCCGGCCGCTGCCAACAAAGTCCACAAGGCAACGGCAGCCTCAAAGCACCAACCGCAGACATCTAGTTCTGAAAAACCGGGATAAAGCATACAAATATGGGTGACCACGATGGAGTGCAGTTTGGATACAAGAAGTGGAATGTGCCCCGTCATCGCTTACCTTCGGACAAAATAAATGTCTTGAGAAAAAGTCTGAAAAGGTAAAGTTCAGTGGGTAAAGCCCGCAGGAGGTGTCCGAGAAGGGAGCGTCATCGTCAGATAACCTTGGCTCGAAACTGCGGTAAAGATTTCTATGTGTGGACTTAGTCTCTGAAATAGAAGTTGGAAATCTCCAGCGGGACGAGGTAAGGGGCTGTAGCTGAAGACAATTTTACTTGGCGAAGGACCACCGAAAAGGAGTTCGTGCGTTGGAGAAGAACATAGTGGGAGAAGCTGCAAAGTAAATTAAATGCACCACAGGTGGATAGACGAGGAGGTTGGTCTCTGTCTCCTCCTGGTTCTTAGAACAGTTTTTAGTCAAAAAGTTTCCAAGTCCCCACTTTTGGATTTTGGCTAAATGGGCACCTTTAGCACCAGTTCTAAAGGTCCAGGACTGGAGAGGCACCACTTTGAGGGTCAGGACTCACTCAGGCTGAGTCCAGGTATGGATTCAAGATGGAAGCTTTTTGCATCCCTGTGGCTCTGAACAGGAGGCAACCAACCCTTGTGAGTCTCTCTGGTGGTTCTGGGACAGTTGAAGTTCCAGTCCTTGTCCCCAGGCAGAAGCTAGAAGAGCAGTAAGATAAAAAGGGCAGCAATCCAGCAGGTCACAAGTCTTATAGAGCAGCAGTCTAGCACAGTGGAAGTGCTTCCAGCAGCACAGCAGTCCTTCTTCCTGGCAGAGTATCCACAGGTCCAAAAGTGTACTGAAGAGTTGGTGTCTGAGGTCCTACTTTTATACCTTTGTGCTCTGCTTCTGAAAGGTGGGAGAATCTTCTAGGTAGTGGTATTGAAGTGCATGAAAATGATTGCCTTCCCTGCCCTGGCTCCAATCTGGCTAGAGTAAAAATGTGGGGTTGTTAGGCCCTTTATGTGAAGGCAGAGCGCAGGTGCAAGTGGGGCTGTGCTCAGCTCTGCCCCATGCTGCCAGCAGATGGCCCATTGAGGCAGTACTAATCCCTCCATTGTGTCACTGTCTGAGAGGAATTCATCAAGCCTAACTATCAGTTACACCTAGGCCAGACTACATGCCCAAATGGGCTTAAGGCAGAAAAATGACAACTTTCTAAAAGTGGAATTTGTATAATTGTGATAAATAAACCTAACTTGACCATTAAATAGGTTTCTTCACCACAATTCCGAAGACACCAAACATGACACAGCTACCAACTCCTAATTGGAAATTACAGCTTATTAAATGTAATAAAACATCCCTAATGTTATCCTACGGAAGGGGTAGGCCTCACAGTAGTGAATAACGAACTTAGACATTTTTCACTACAGGACACATAAAACTGAAAAGTACATGTCCAACCTTCTAATTACACAACACCCTGCTCAATGGGCTGCCGAGGGCCTACCTTAGGGGTGGCTTAAATGTAATAAAAGGTAAGCTTAAGGCTTGGCAAGGAGGTTTAAATGCCAAGTCGCCATGGCAGTTTGAAACTGCTTTCAGGCTGCAGTGGCTGACTTGCAACATGTTTTAAGGTGTTATTTATGTTAGTGGCACAATAAGTTCTGCAGCCCCACTAGTAGCAATTAATTTGCAGGTCCTGGGTATAGTGTATACCACTCTACAAGGGACCTAAAAGTAAAGTATATATGCTAATTGGGTGTAAGCCAAAGTAGCCATGTTTCAGGGGAGGAGCACAAGCACTTTATGTTATGTGGGATTTATAGAGCACATAGCTACTCAGAAAGAGTGCCCCAGCACTAACGGAAACAGTAAGGGCACGAGAGATCTGTCTACTGGACAAACAGTCAGGATTTAAGCATTTCCCTGAACAGTCTTTCATCCTCCATACGCCTGACTTCTATTGGAAAGTTGTTCCATCCCATTGGCTCCCAAAGACAGAAAGACTGCCCGCCTACTCTTAGACAGCCGGACTCTCAGGACCATGGTGAAGAGAATGTTGGAGGATTGCAACTTTCTCACCTGGCTGTAGAGGAAAATTCTCGCCAACAAAAATCGGATCCCAAGTGGTAAAGCACTCTGTGTATAAGGTGAGAGGTCTTAAAAAGAATCCACTTGTGCACAGGAAGCCAGTGCAAATTCAGCAAATGGGGAGAAATATGCTCCCTTCTACGTAAACCAAGAACGAGCCTAGGTGCAGAATTCTGCACAGTTTGAAGTTTCACCAACAAATATTCCAGAAGGCAACCATATAATGCATTGGCATAGTTCAGCCTGGACATAACCAACATCAAAATCACCGTGATATGAATTGGGAATGACAAAAAGTGTAAGAATTTCTTGAGCTTACGCAGTATGCCAAAACATTTGCCAACCACAGATTTAATTTGATTATGAAAGGAAAATTTATTATGAAACTTCACACTCAGGTTATTGACTGCTTCCACATGCCTGTTGGGTGGAGGTGCCGCTTCTGGCCAGTGCACTTCCAACTTGAGGTCAAAATTGTGTCCCACACAGAACACCTCCGTGTTCTCGGTATTACATTTCAGTTAGAAGAAACTCATCTGATGGAAAACGGCTGAGAGACATGGTTTTATATCATATTGTTGAATTGGCACCCTTTTATCAATGTGAAAATAACCTGGGTGTCATCAGCATAGAAGATTATTTTGACTCCAAAAGACTCAGGATAGATATAAAACAGCTTAAAGCTGACCCATGGGGGACCCCTACCGATACTTTAGGCTGCCTGAGGAGAAAGGAGGTAGCCAGACCTCTTGCTTCCTAACCTCTTCGAAGGATTTCAACCACTTCCAAGCCTTGTCCCTGATGCCAATCTCCTTAAGTCTATTGAGTAGTCTGGCATGTGGGAACGTATTGAACGCTGCAAACAGATCTAGCAGTACGAGGACTACCCAACCACCACTTTAGCACTAGTTAGTAGTAGTAAAGTGTGCAGAGTCCTAAGGCCAATAAAAATAAGTGCAGCAAAAATGGGAAAGTTGAGACAAAAAGGTTTGAGGGAAGATCACCCTAAGGCTAACAGGTCTAATAACTATAATATTATCAAAGGATGTGCAAGACTACTACAATTGCAAGTGTATTTCACATACACCTGGCGTTAAATTGGCTCAAATGACTATCTCATAAAAATAAATAAAACAATTCTACACACATATGTGAGGATATAGCATATAATAAGATAGATATTGTTGTCCATATCATCATTTCTTTGTCCAATCTGAATGCTGATGACAATAAATGCTCCATTGTCTCTCCTATCTTCTCAACATGCCTGGCATATGTTACTGATATTGACCCTTTCCCAATGCAACTCTAGCATAATATGGTACAATAATTTGCCTTACACCTTTCAAGAAGATCACATTGACACTTATATGTCCTTGAAAATTAAAAATCAATGTAGGCAGGGCATATACATCTGATATGACATGCGTCACAACAGCACTTGCTGTGGGAACGAACTGAGGATATTTTTAATTGAGATGTGAAAAAATAATTTTGTCTAAACCACATAGGAACCAAACTTTAGGAGCAAAATGTCCTAGGCACCTTACTCATCAAATAATATAATTAGTCAACCCTAGTTATAAATGTATCGAAAAAAATACATTCAGAACAATGTGAGTTTTGTACATCAGAAGAAAACATAAGTTAGACAGAAAAAGACATTTTAATACATAATGAGATACCTCTCTGAATGTCAATATATATATATATAAATCAAACGTAATACAAACTTAATGTTTGAAAAGAAACTATACAGCCTCAGACCTATGTAGTGCCTATATCGGAACCTTGACTCTAAAATCAATGGCACACAAATTACCTCCTGGAAAAGGGGCATATGTCACTCCATGAACATTATGATGCTATCCAGGCATCCCAGTTTACCAATTGGGAGGAGTTGGGCCTTGTCTTCAGGGGTTTGAGAGGTGTGGGGTGGTCGAGAAGGAGCAGGACGGTTAGATGTGGTGGGTTTAGGAGGTTTGTGAGAAGTAGAGGGTGTAGGAGCAGTCACAGCGATGGTGGGTATGCGTTATTGTGATGGTGAGTGTGTGTCTCAAGTGGCATGGTGAAGTGTGGTTGTGCCTGTGGGTGGCTGGTTTGTTGTGTGCAGAAATGTGTGTTTTGTTTTTGAGTGTGATATGTTGGTGCTGTGGATGTTGTGGTTTTGGGTGTGTGCTTCAGTGGTGTTTGTTTGGCTGATGTTGTGTGCTTGTCTGTAGGTTTGTCCTTTGATTGAGTTTGTTTCACTTTCTGGTGTAAGTTTTGCTGATGTTACATGCTTGTCTAAGGGTTTGTGTTTCTGTGGTATTTGTTTTGGAAATGTTATTTGCATGCCGGAGGGTTTGTGTCGGTGTGATATTGATTATTTATGTGATGTGCGTTTTGATGACGTTGTGTGCTTTGATGTGGTGGTTGAGGGTGTGATGGTGGCTGTGGGTGAGGTGGGGTTTGCAGGTGAGGTGGTGGCTGTGTATGTGGTGGTGGTTGTGGGTGTGGTGGGTGTGAGTGCAGTGATTGTGGGGTGGTGGTGGTGATGGTTGTTGTGGGTGTGGCAGTGGTGTGTGTGGTTGTGAATATGTGGTGGCGGTTGTGGTGGCAATTGAGGGTGTGATGTTAGTGTCAGCGAGTTTTGGTTTAGAAGTAAGTTTAGTCTGTTTTATACAAATGTCTGAGAGGTTGTCTATGTGTTTGCCAGTGTGTATGGATGTGATTGTGGATGTAGTGTGTGAAGAACAAACAGAAGTGGTTAGTTGTATTATGGTAGGAACAGGATGGGTTAGGGAAGAGGAAGATTTTGAAAGGAAGAGTCAGGGATTTGTGGGTCAAAGGGAGTTAAGTCTGAGGGGGATCTCAGACGTGCGATGCCACTTTATATGGCACACACTGCACTGTGGATTCCATCCTGGAAGACCAGTAATTCTGTATATGTTCACTGACCCCGTGGATGGCAACCAACAGTGTAGTCTGGCCAACAGCAATACTGCACAGCATGTCAAGAACCTCCTCAGACATCACTGCTGGCTCGACAGGGGCAGTAGCAGACCTTTTAGGGGCTGGTTGATGGGAAACATAGGGGAAACAGTAGGGAGAATACTGATCTTCCTGGTGGTGAAGGACAATGAAGTAGGTCCAGGAGATGTTGCTAGGTTGACAGTGGAGGACTCTGAATATGAGGAGGAACAGCCCCCTCTCCAGTCCCATAACCCTCCGTAACAATTGGTCCTTCTGTGTTGAAGGAAATTATGGAAACAATTATGGTACTATTGAGGGAAAATAAGTTCCATTTATGTGTCTGCACCATGGTATTTTCTAATTGTCTAAATTGTCCATTGGTGAGAGTCAGTTCATCTTTCTTATTGGGTTTACCTTATTGATGCCTCCTAGCATGTGGACAGGAAGTATGTTGCTGCAGGAGTAATGTTCTCCAGGAGGATGGACATTGTCTGACTCCAGTTCTGGCAATTCACCATCAGATATAAAGTCTATATGGGTAACAAATTGATACCATGCGGATATACCAATGTATGCTACAAAGTGAATAGGCTTAACTGTGTATGTAACCTGTATAACTGTGAAAACAGTTGCAATGAGTGACAGTTTGACTAAATTGTCTGACAAGATTCTCTGTGTGTTTTCATAGCTGCTGATGTGTCCATAACAGCAAACTAATTGTAGCCTAGAGTAGAAGGGTGCTCCCAACAAGAGTTCCAGATAACCTTGGCTTTGTAAGCTGTGTGGCTGTGCCGACTATTCTTTCTGCTGATTGATTGTTATCTGCTATATTTAAAATGTATTTGGACACTGCACTCTGCATTTGGTTTTATATTGCCAAATGCCATTCTTTGTGGCTTCAGACACACATTTTGCAAACTTTCAAAATTATATGTTGGCATCCTTCATGATGTTCCACACTCAGTGGTTCAGTTCTGTAAGCACAAATGGTTTCAAGAGGTAAGTGAAGGGAGAAATATATGAACTGCAACCACTGAGGCTCCTCAAACAAATCTTTGGTAAAAACACCAGCTGGACAGACTTTAACCCAGGCTACTCTACATTTCAGGCAAGAAAATGAGCTTGTGCCTGAGAACCCCCATACCTGTATGTGACTTAAGACATTCTTGGGCTGCTTATGGCTGGGCAACATGGAACATGGAAACTAGATTGACACCATCAGTCCCTTAAAAAGCATCTAGAAAGCATATTTAACTTCACTCTGGACATTCCCTGACTCCTTAAAGTAACGCTAATCATATATAGAAATAAATCGACTTTTGCCCCTTCATACACCAGCCCACCTTCATTCAAGCCATGTGGTTATGAAGTCCTTCTAAACAGGATTCTAGAGCTCCACCAACATCATGACAGCACGCTACCCAGCCTAAAGGGGACCCTTGCAGGGATTCTCATGTATTCATTGACCCTGACCTGAAAATCTATGCTTAAAACTTTATTTTGTAAATACCTCAAGGAAGTCATAGATCCTCAGATTCAGTCAGGAGGTAGGATCTATTATTTCAGTATGAGAGGCCCTCATCTCACTCACCAGATGTTCTAGGTTTGTCTCCGAGTGGCACAGAGAGGTTATTGCACACTGATGATAGTCTGTCTGATTAGCATCAAAAAAGAGTCAGGAACACTCCATCCAGATCTTGGTTCAACACAAATCTAAACTCCGAAAGAAGACAACTAAGAGCTGCAGAAAGACTCTGGCGGAACAACCCGTCCACAATCCTCCTTGATCGACTCAAATCTGAACGCAGGAGCTACAAAAACCACATCAAAAATGAAAAAACGTCCTTCTTCTGTGATGCTCTAGACAATGCAAAAACAGGCCAAAAGAACTCTTCAACCTCATTAGGCAACAAACTTTCAAGCCCCCATCATCCTCAGTTCAGGCCTCCAAAGTCCTTTGTGAGAACTTTGCCAATTTATTTAATGATAAAATCACCAAGATTGAGTTCTCCCTGATCGATCACCACAGTCCCCCCAACATAAGCACGCTCCCAGGGACTGAAGATATCACACCCAAGCTTCCCCCAAACAACTGGAAATCCTTCAACAAGCTGAGATCATCGAAATGATTACCAGTTCCAAACCCTCATCTCACGTCTCGGATCCAGCCCACCTGACCCAAAAACTCAAACTCAACCTAGCCCCGCTCTGGAACAAGATCATCAATAGCTCCCTGAGAACTGGAGTCATGCCTGATTGTCTCAAAATCGGCCAAGTCACGCCACTACTAAAAAAGCCGTGATCTGACCCAAACGATCTCAACAACTTCAGGCCCGTCTCCAATCTCCCATAGCAAACTAAAATCAAGGAAAAATGTGTTCTCCTTCAACTCAACTCACTCAACACATGAACAGTAATAATCTTCTAGACCCCCACCAGTCGGGCTTTAGAAAAGGTTGCAGCACAGAGACAACGATCCTAAATGTCATAGATGATGCCCACAAATCACTTGATAGGGACCGATGCTGTCTACTCATACTCCTGGACTTATCGGCAGCCTTTGACTTGGTTGACCACAAACTACTCATTAAGGTACTTCAAGAAAGGGTCGGAGCGGACAAAGTGGTTCACCTCCTACCTGCAGAGCCGCACCCAAAGAATAAAAATCAAAAACGTCTCATCTGACCTATGCCCCATTAGCAGAGGTGTCCCCCAAGGCTCAGTTCTTTCCCCACAACTATTCAACCTCTACTTGGAACCCCTCACCACAATACTCAAAAAGTCAACATCCCCTTCCACCTCCATGCGGACGATACCCAGATGTATCTAGAAACCTCATCCATTGGTGACATTCAGCGACTAAACAAGACTAAGAGAAGTTCAACATTGGCTATCCCTCAACCACTTGAAACTCAACCAAGACAAGACGTAATTCCTCCTCATCTCCAACAAGGAACAAGCACCCCAAATCACAGAATGGCTAAAAGCTATTGATGATCTCAACTGCAATCTCACCCTGGCCGACTCCGTAAGATCACTGGTAATCACTCTGGACCCAAAATTAGGCATGGTCAAACACATCAAGAACAATGCAAAGAGCGCTTTCTTCAACCTCAAACTATTCAATAAAATAAAAACCTTCATCCCTCCCAATGACCTCAAACAAGCCAATCAATTCCTGGTGCTGTCCAGGCTGGATGTCAGGAACTACAAAACAGAGGATCCTTACCGTGTACTTGCACAGGAACAGAGATGCTAGTTCCCAATGCCCCTTCTAGGATTCTCCAGAGACCGAAATAGATCACGACTCTAAACAACCCCAAAGGGGGAAGGGGGAATGGACAAAATAACAAAGAAAGAAGAGACTGGTCCAGGATTTTTCGGATCTCCTCCACAGCACCCCTTTTCTGATCAGTCCGTTCTATAGACCTTCACTTGAATGATGCCTGAGGAAACTAACAGAGCACAATTACTTAGCACCCTAGTCTACTCTGCACTTTTCTAAATAACTCTATAAGTATTTAGTTTGTACCCTTGGGAAGGAACATACCCCTCAATCCTTTTGAACTAGCCTCTCTTCGTGTGGTTGGTAGTTGACTGCGTGGAATCTTTTTTCTTACTTGTTCTGTGCAGTTCTACCTAAGAAATATGAACATTCAATGAATTAATCCAATTGCCTAATCTATTTTTAATTATTATTATTATTCTATTTATCAGCTCACCTACCAGTATTTTTAATGAAGTGTCCTCTATTCTTGTCTATATTATTGTGGTAACTTGTGGTAAGATTTCGCCGTCTTTTCCTTCACTAGGATTTAATACTGTGTAGTTGTTTCCTCACTGAGTATTAGTCTCCTAGTTATTGCATTTATTCAATTATTTAATCTTGTTTTCATTCTTTCTTTTAGCTTGGTACTTTAGCAGTGATTTCTCTATATTCAGGTAAGTCTTTCTCCTTATATTCTGTGACTATGTCTTTCTTTTTATTTTTCTGTTAGTAATATATTTCCTGTATTATTCTTTCTACAAATATACAATATGTAACTTAGCTTTCGAGGTTGACTCCGTGTTCTTCTTCCTTTTGACCCCTAGAGTTAACTCCTGTCAACAGTTGCTGAGGCGGAGGAGTTACGTCATGAAGAGTTCCTCACACGAATCTTGAAATCTCCAGACTGGGAAAGAATATCGGGCTGGAACGAAGGTAACTATGCTATGACTCTCCAATACTTTTACTGTAAACTAGGAATTATCATTATCATTTAAATTCTAAGATTTTCCTGGAACGCGCAAGTTCAGCTCCGAACTCGGGCGACGCTTCGGTGAAGTGCGCATTCGTTAGGGAGAGCGCATTCGACCAAGGCTCCACACAGGTGTGAAGATAAAGACTAGACCGCTACTGCGATTGTACCGCGGTGGCCATCTTGGAACTTCTCCTTTGCAGCAAAGCACTCCAAGCGCGATCTTTTGTGGATTTTCCACACCTCCTGTTCCAGCTTGGTTTCGGATATGTGCAAACCGTATTAACCCCTTGTGTCAAAGGCCCAGTGGTTCTGACAGTACCCCCCAACAAAGGAGGTCCTTCCACTCTTGGTTTCGTAGGAAATCTTTGGTGAAAGGTTCTCACAAGTCTAGGAGCGTGAACATCTGATGCAAGTTCCCAGGACCGCTCCTCTGGCCCATAACCTTTCCAATCCATTAGATAGTATAGCCTTCCTTTAACCTTTTTTGAGTCCAGAATTTCTTTTACTTCAAACTCCATTCCCGACTCCAATTGAATAGGTTTCGGGGGAAGTTCTTTTCTCATATTTGGGGAAGCTAATTTTAACAAGGAGACGTGGAAGACTGGATGAATCTTAAGCTTGGGTGGTAATTTCAATCTATATGTTACTGGATTCACCTTTTTCACAATTGGGTAGGGACCAATAAACCTAGGTTGGAATTTCTGATTTCCTTTTAATCTGAGGTTCTTCGTATTCAACCAAACTTCATCTCCTTCTACTAAGGGAGGGCCCTCCCTTCTTTTCTTGTCTGCATAGGTTTGATATTTTTCTTTGGCTTGTTCCAAATTCCTTGATGCTGTTTGGTGAATTTGATTAAGATGAGAGACTAAATCTTTAACTGCTGGAACTGAGATTTCAATTTCTTGGACTGTGGAGTAAGGATGCCTCCCATAATTCAGATAAAACGGAGAATATCCAGTGGATACGTTTTTAGCATTATTATGAGCAAACTCTGCTGCCCATAGGTAATCTGGCCAATCCTTATCTTGTTTTAACAGGAAAAGTCTTAAGTATTGCTCTAACTCTTGGTTCACCCTCTCCGTCTGTTTCTGGGTGATAGCTAGTTGAAAATCTAGTCTCAATTCCCAGACCTTCTACAAAAGCTCTCCAGAAATGGGACAGATATTGTGAACCCCGATCCGAAATGATGACCCTCGGAATCTCATGTAGTTTCACTATTTGTGTGCTAAAATGAGTAGCTAACTGTTTTGCTGTAGGAACCCCTTTCAGTGCTAGGAAATGAGTCATCTTTGAAAATGCATCTACCACCACTAGGACTGTATTAAACCCCTGGCAGGAAGGCAGTCAGTTATCAAGTCTAAGGTGATTGTGTGCCATGGAAAAGGGGGAGTCGGCATAGGTTGCAACAAACCCTTTCGAGCTTGCCGTTCCGATTTTCCCTGAGCGCAAATCTCACAAGTCTTGACATATTGTTCAATGTCTTTATTCATTTGATGCCACCAGTATTTTCTCTTTACCAGGTGTGCAGTCTTGAGCTCTCCTTTGTGACCTGCCAAGAGGTCATCGTGGCATTCGTACAGTGCTTGAGTTTGCAATTCACGCGTAGGCAAGTATATGGCTCCTTTATGGTAAGGTAAATGGTTTAGGACTTCTCTGCCTTCCTCTTGTTGGACCCATTTCTGCATGTCTTCTGGGTTTAAGACCTGAGCGATTAGTCCCTTCAAATCAATTAGAGTGGTGGCACAAATTATTTTGGAATCTGGAATTATTGTTTGATTTTTGGGCAACCCCTTTTCTTCTTCAGTTCCAATTCGAGATAAGGCATCTGCTTTCCCATTTTGAGCTCCTGGTCTGCAAGTAATCACAAAGTCATAGTCAGCAAAATACAGAGACCATCGAAGTTGTCGAGGTGTGAGGGTTCTGGCTGACTTCAAAAACTTCAAATTACGGTGGTCAGTAAAGACAGTTACCACATGGTTAGCTCCCATAAGATAATGTCTCCACTCCTTGAAGGCGTCTTTAATAGCTAACAGCTCTTTTTCGGTTATGGTGTAATTCGTTTCAGCAGGTGTCAATTTTCGAGATCTATAAGCAACGGGATGCAGCTGACCCATTTGCTTGTGTCTTTGGGAATGAACTCCCCCCACTGCCAGATCGGAGGCGTCTGTCTCTACATAAAATGGCTCAGTTGGGTCAGCGTGCAACAGGATGGGCGCCGAAGTGAAGTCCTCCTTCAAGGATTTAAAGGCTTCTTCAGCTTCATCCGACCACTCAAAATGTACTCCTTTCTTGAGCAGGCGTGTAAGTGGGAGTATTTTTCGTGAAAACTCACTGATAAATCTTCGATAAAAATTTGCGAACCCAATAAATCCCTGAACCTCCTTGACACTTGTTGGAGACTTCCAATCGATTACTGCTTGAATTTTTCGCTTATCCATGTTGATTCCAGATGGTGAAATCACAAAACCCCAAAATTCCACTTGTGACACGTTAAAAGCACACTTCTCCAGTTTCACAAACAGTCGATTCTCTCTGAGTTTTTGTAACACCTTTCTCACTTGGTCCCGATGTTGGCTCTGATCGACTGAATAAATCAGAATATCGTCAATGTATACAATTACACATTGATCGATAAATTCGCTAAGAGCATCGTTGATAAAGTGCTGAAAAGCAGCTGGAGCGTTGCACAGTCCATACGGCATAACTTGGTATTCAAATAATCCAAACCTTGTTCTGAATGCCGTTTTCCATTCATCGCCTTCTCTCACTCTGATTAGATGGTAGGCTCCCCTCAAATCTAATTTTGTATAGATCTGTGCCCCTTTGACCTGATCTAATAGGACGGAGATGAGCGGAAGAGGATATCGATTTTTCTTGGTAATTTTGTTAATTGCTCAATAATCGATACACGTTCTCAAATCTCCCTCCTTCTTCGCCACGAAAAACAAAGGTGAAGATACCGGCGATTGAGAAGGTCGGATGAAACCATTCGCCAGATATTTGTCTATGTACTCTTTCAGGTGCTGGTGCTCTTTTTCCGTCAGCGCATAGACCCGGCTACAAGGCATATTGGAGCCTGGTTCGAAATCTATTTTACAATCATAAACACGGTGCGGTGGTAGTTGCTCGGCTTCTTGCTCATTGAACACATCTTCAAAATCCTGGTGTTCTTGAGGTATTTCCTGTGAATTTATAACGCTGACCGAAGCTTCCGCCATGCACAAGGAGATTGCAGGATTCTCTTCAGTTGTTCCTTCTTCTATTTTAAAGCAGTTTCTTTCACAGTATTTCGAATTCATTTCAATTGTCCTGGTGCTCCAATCGATGGCTGGATTGTGCTCAGTGAGCCATGGTAAACCCAATATGAGTTGAAACTGTGGGGCATCAATTAAATTAAACTGGATATCTTCTCTGTGCCCATCTTCAGAAATCATTTACATTGATTCCGTGTGGCTCACAATGGGTCCCGAGAAAGATTCGTTCCATCTACCGCTCGGACTGGCTCGCTCTTGGTCTTTGGAATGGCTTTCAACCCAATCTTGGTTGCAAATTTTAGATCACAAAAATTTCCGGTAGCTCCAGAATCCACCATTACTGCCACTCCCGTCAATGTAACTTGTCGAAACTTTATCGCCATGGACAATATTAAGTGTGGTGACGATGATTGCAAGGTATTCGCCACTTGGTGTTCTTTCGGAGTTGATTCCTGATTAGCATTCACCTGTCCAACTCCTTCTACAGGTGGTGCTGAAAGTTTTCCTTCGGTTTAAAGGAAGTTTTTGGTTTTTTCGGACAATTTCTCACAAAATTTCCACTTGAGCCACAGTACATACATAAATTGCTGATTCTTCTTTTATCCTTTTCTTCTTTTGAAAGTGGACCTCTTATAGTTCCAAATTGCATGGGTTCAGGGCTCAATGATCCTTCTGCAACCTTTCCAGCTTCTATTTTTACTCTGTCGAATCGTGGGGCTATCGGTTTGAAATCTCTTCTTTTTTCGCCTTTTCTTTCTCCATGACGGAAGTCCAGTTCTAAAACCAGGTCTATCAGGGCTGAGATTTCTGTAGGTCTATTCGGAATTTGCGCCAGAACGTTCTTTAATTCATCTCTTAAGCCTCGATAAAATATTGCTGCTCTTTTGCTTTCTGGCCAGTCTGTTTCCATTACTAATTTATTAAACTGAGCCATATAAGCCACGAGGTCTCTATTTCCTTGTCGTAGTTCAAGCAGTTCATTATCTACTGCCTGGGAAATTCTTCGTCTATCAAAGATTCAAAGGAATTCTTGTTTAAATTGGTCATAATTTTGCAAAAGTGGGTCATCTCGTGAAACCAAGGGCATGGACCACGATGCTGCATCACCACTCAAATATCACAAAACAAAGGCCACTTTAGATTGCGCATCAGGGAAAATTGAAGGGCGGCACATAAAATGTAGAGAACATTGAGTAATGAAAACTTGGGCCTTCTGGGGGTCTCCGCTAAATCTTTCTGGGGGGGCCAAAGGAATGATGAGGGATAAAGAGTGTATGACTTGTGTGGTTACTTTATTTGGGTCTCCAGTGGATGGATTTATGCTCTCTCTCCCTGGGCCAAATGGTTGTCTTACTCTCTGGGCCAGTTCTGCTGTCTCCTTCCTAGAATTTTTTACTTCTTGTCGTAAACTCTGATTGTCCTCTCTAACTGCTACTAGCTCTTTTTGTATAGCTTCTAAAACGGATCCCAAGGTTTGCGAGTTTATCCCTTCAGCCATTCTGTCCGGGTGCAAGTTTTAAAAAGTGGGCACTTCACTCTGTCAGGAACTACAAAACAGAGAATCCTTACCGTGTACTTGCACAGGAACAGAGGTGCTAGTTCCCAATGCCCCTTCTAGGATTCTCCAGAGACCGAAATAGATCACGTCTCTAAACAACCGCAAAGGGGGAAGGGGGAATGGACAAAATAACAAACAAAGAAGAGACTGGTCCAGGATTTTTTGGATCTCCTCCACAGCACCCCTTTTCTGATCAGTCCGTTCTATAGACCTTCACTTGAATGATGCCTGAGGAAACTAACAGAGCACAATTACTTAGCACCCTAGTCTACTCTGCACTTTTCTAAATAACTCTATAAGTATTTAGTTTGTACCCTTGGGAAGTAACGTACCCCTCAATCCTTTTGAACTAGCCTCTCTTCATGTGGTTGGTAGTTGACTGCCTGGAATCTTTTTTCTTACTTGTTCTGCGCAGTTCTACCTAAGATATATAAACATTCAATGAATTAATCCAATTGCCTAATCTAATTTTTATTATTATTATTATTCTATTTATCAGCTCACCTACCAGTATTTTTAATGAAGTGTCCTCTATTCATCTCTATATTATTGTGGTAACTTGTGGTAAGATTTCGCTGTCTTTTCCTTCACTAGGATTTAATACTGCGTAGTTGTTTCCTCAATGAGATTTAGTCTCCTAGTTATTGCATTTATTCAATTATTTAATCTTGTTTTCATTCTTTCTTTTAGCTTGGTTTCTCTATATTCAGGTAAGTCTTTCTCCTTCTATTCTGCGATTATGTCTTTCTTTTTATTTTTCTGTTAGTAATATATTTCCTGTATTATTCTTTCTACAAATAGACAATATGTAACTTAGCTTTCGAGGTTGACTCTGTGTTCTTCTTCCTTTTGACCGCTAGAGTTAACTCCTGTCAAGAGTTGCTGAGGCGGAGGAGTTACGTCATGTAGAGTTCCTCACACGAGTCTTGAAATCTCCAGACTGGGAAAGAATATCGGGCTGGAACGAAGGTAACTATGCTATGACTCTCCAATACTTTTACTGTAAACTAGGAATTATCATTATCATTTAAATTCTAAGATTTTCCTAGAACGCGCAAGTTCAGCTCCGAACTTTGGCGACGCTTCGGTGAAGTGCGCATTCGTTAGGGAGAGCGCATTCCACCAAGGCTCCACACAGGTGTGAAGATATAGACTAGACCGCTACCGCGATTGTACCGCGGCGGCCATCTTGGAACTTCTCCTTTGCAGCAAAGCACTCCAAGCGCGATCTTTTGTGGATTTTCCACACCTCCTGTTCCAGCTTGGTTTCGGATATGTGTAAACCGCATTAACCACTCGTGTCAAAGGCCCAGTGGTTCTGACACTGGACTATGGGAACGCAACCCTCACAAGAACAGCAAAATCCCACTTAGCTCCATTCAGATCAACTTTAGATGCAGCAGCCAGAATGGTCACTGGAGTAAAGAAATTTGATCACATCTCACCCACTCTCAGAGAGCTGAAATGGCTCCCAATTGAAATGCTTGCCAACTTCAGAACTGCCTGTCTCACGCACAAATCTCTGCACATGGGGAAACCCGCCTACCTAGCATCCAAACTCAAGAAGGCCGGTCAGACAAGGAACCTCAGGAGTACCACCACTCTACTTCTCATTCCTCCAAAAACGCGCAAGAATAAAACCTCATCTAGATCCTTCTCAGGAAATGCGCCCAAAATCTGGAACTCCATCCCAGTACATATCAGGACTACCCCCTCCTTTTCAAAATTCAAAAGCCTCAACTGATCTCTCCCAAATGAATAGCTGCCGGCAAACGTGGAATCTTGCCCATCGCAGCACACTGCCACTCTTACAAAAAGGCCCCCCACTCTGTGATCTTGATTTGTCATGAATCATTGTTGTATATCATTGCTATACTGTATATAGGATTTCTCTGCTGTAAATGTTGTAAAGCGCTCCGATACCTTCGGGTCTAGCCAGCGCTATATAACACTCTTAAATAAGTAAATAATAAATAATTAAATAAACAATTTCTGCTCTCAATGACACCTTTTTGGAGTTAATGGTAGAGACTGGCTGTTGCAAGTGGGCTTTGACATTCTCAATATTCACTATTTTCTCTTTAATTTCTTCTAAAACCACTTCCAATGAGGATATTCCAGTCTCTATGCATTGCTTGGACTGTTTTGTATATTTTACCATTGACTATATAACCATCTTCTTTAGATACACCCAGACCACTGAAAGGAAGTTCAGCAAGGTCATTCCTTGACTCACTTTAGAGGGCAGAATGTATGGTGTAAAAAAATCTCGCTTTTCTTTCTCTCGCCTCTGTTTACTCTATTTTTAATATGTATTGAATATCTAAATGGGCAACTAGTCATACAGATTCAAAAAGCAATTAGATCGGGAGCCATGGACCTATGGCGATTGCAGGTCCTTCTCCTGTTATTCCACCTAGGTTCAGTTCATTGTATGCAATTAGAGGTCTTACCACCCCTATAGAGCTGAGTGGGGTACCCATTCTCCAGAGTGGACATCGCTGCATCTCTTTAGGCCACAGGTGCGCAAGGTCTTGGAGGCTTTCTCACGGTGCCAGAATGCCCCCCTCTCCAGCTCACCTTGACTTGTAACACGGCCAGGGTCACCACCATTTTGTCATACCTAACTAGCAATTATGAGAAGAGAACTATGGGGTCCATTAGGATGGCAGGCGGACTGAAGTCCGCCCGCCACCCTAGCGGTGCTGGGACCGGCCACCAATTAGGATGCATATTCAACATTGTGGTGGGCGGTGCTGTGAGCAGCACCCGTCACATTGTAGAAAATGCATGTTGGGCGCCACCATATCATAGGCCTTTTCCGCCCGGTTGGCAATCGTGACAATTGCCTACCGGCGGAAAATCAGCTGACGGTCTTTCCATCCGCCGCGGTACCCCCTGCCATGCTAATGTGGCGGGGGTGAAAGGTCGTCGGGCGGGGTGTTTTGATGGGCGGATCGCCACTGCCGGTTGGGCTAATAGGCCCCTAAATCTCTACTTCAGGGTCAACAGCAGACCCCATATTCGGAGAGTGGATTTCTATGCAGATTGCTACTTGTACAACTCAGGCCCGCCATCATTAAGCCTCTACCATTGCATATCTCCAAGAGCAACCCTTAAAAAGGAAGCCACTTTATGCATCTGAACACATTTATCAACTTGGAGCAGGATTTTCTCATCCTCGATTTAAGCTATTTTAGTGCTTCTGCTGTTGCTTCTTTGTCTCAACTGCCATACAGGTTTGCTCCTCCAGGCCTTTTAAAAGTATGGCAGTCATGCAAAGCATACCTACATTGTGTAATTTATTTTGTAATTCCCTAACGAATGTCACTATATGCGTCTAATTAATTCATGCCCTCCCCATGTGCTAACCCATGTGAGCTGTTTGTCCTTCTTCTGCATTTGGAAGAAACACTAATGTGTTATACTGTTATTTTTGGCCTTCTATTTTGCAATTTTTTATTGTGTCTATAGACCACTTACCACCCCTGATAAGGTGTTCATGTGCTTTGCAGTAAGTAGCACGCTACTCTAAAATCTAAGGCTAGAGGTAAGAACATAGTAGATTAGCAAAATGTTTTTTTCTTCCATGTGGATTAGTTGTGGTAAGTTTATTACGTTAGTGCTCATTAAGATCTCTTGCATTTACTGTAATTGTTTAGAAAGAGATTGAATAATTCAAGTGGATTAGTGAAGGAAAGAAGTGACTTGTTATTGAGAGTGGTGGACATGTGTGCCTGTTAGCTGATTAAATTGGATAAAGGGAGAAGAGTTTGGAAAGGGCGTTTCGAAGTCCATTTTAGTGCAAAAGGTTTGGGAAGAGTCAGAGAGTGGATTTATGGGCATAGGCTGAACAGGAAATTATTATTATTTTGTATTTGCCCCAGTATTCAAAAATAAATATAAATATATAGACATACCCACATATCTAAATATATAGCAATATGTATACATACATACAGACATTAGCACATTACTATTATCCAATTGTATGGGTTCACTGAAAAAATATTGATTATACAAATATAGCTGAAAAAAATATGAATGAAAAAATATAGAATGCAAACATATCGACTCCCTATACTTAAACAGGTGTAAGTAAAAAATATCAGAAAAAATATTGATGTAAAAGATTTTGGGGCCCATAATGACCGTCCGGCACCGTAACGGTAAATGGGACTGACCGCCAGAGGTGCAGCGGTCCCGCTATGCCAATTAGGAAGCGCCCGCCACCCTGGTGGTTGCATCCTGCATATTAAGCATTGCGGCGGGCAGTGCTGTCAGCAGCACCCGCTGCAATGCATACTATGCATGTTGTGCATTGGCATGCACAACATGACAGGCACCGCGCGGTGGTTGCCACCCTGATCATGCCAATTAAGGGGGTTCCATGGGTACCCCCCAAGTGCAGGCATCCACCCCCCCCACCGCCCCGGGGGCCCGCATCAGGCCCCCAAGGGCATTCTCCGCATGCCTTTCCATGGCGGAATCTCCGCCATGGAAAGGCATGCCCCAGGCACACATCCTAATATGGATGGCGGTGCCTGCAAGGCACCACCACCACATTGTGGGCATTTTCCGCCCGGCAGGCAGTTGTCACGATTGCCTGCTGGGAGAAAAGCAGCAGGCGTTCTTTCCGTCCTCCGCGGTACCTCCGCCATGCTAATGTGGCGGGGGGTAAAGGGCCGTAGAGCGGGTAGTCTGGAAGGGCGGATCTGCCCGCGATCATAAAATACCCCATAGTTATACAAAATATCGATTTTAAATATCTATAAAATAAAATAGTAAATATTAAATATGTTAAATAATAAAATTAATATAAAAATAAAGTAGATTTAATATACTTTTAAAAATATAACAAATAAACTTACAAAAGTTAAACACACATACATAATAATTAATATATATTAACTTTAAAACAATTAATAAACTATAAATTGTAATTTTTTTAATTTTATATATGCATATATATACCAATAAAACAAAATAAAAAAAATAAAACATTCTATTATAAATTAAATATTAAACTATTCAAAAATCTTCAAACTTAATTTTCCCACTCCAGTCAGTGAAACAGTAGGGAAAGTGTTGGATAGCGGAGGCATAAAAATAACTATTCCCACTCCAGTGAGTACAACAGTAGGGAATGTGTTGGATTGCAGAGGGGTAAAAATGATTATTTCCCACTCCAGTGAGTGCAACAGTAGGGAAAGTGTTGGATAGCGAAGGGGTAAAAATTACTATTCCCACACCAGTCAGTGCAACAGTAGGGAAAGTTTTGGATAGTGGAGGGTTAAAACTTACTATTCCAACTCCAGTGAGTGCAACAGTAGGGAAAGTGTTGGCTAGTGGTGGAATAAAATGTTGTATTACTATTCCAATCAGTGCAACAGTAGGGAAAGTGTTGAATAGCAGAGGGGTAAAAATTACTCTTCCGACTCCAGTGAGTGCAACAGTAGGGAAAGTGTTGGATAGCGAAGTGGTAAAAATTACTATTCCCACTCCAGTCAGTGCAACAGTAGGGGAAGTGTTAGATAGCAGAGGGGTAAAAACTTACTATTCCCACTCCAGTGAGTTCAACAGTAGGGAAATTGTTGGATAACAAAGGGGTAAAAATTACTATTACCACTCCAATATTTGGAACAGTAGGGAAAGTGTTGGATAGCGGAGGGATAAAAATGACTATTCCCTCTCCAGTGAGTACAACAGTAGGGAAAGTGTTGGATAGCGGAGAGGTAGAAAATTACTATTCCCACTTCAGTGAGTTCAACAGTAGGGGAAGTGTTGGATTGCAGAGGGGTAACAATTAATATTTTCACTCCTGTCAGTTCAAAATTAAAACCAAACAAAAAATTTACAACACAAATATTTAAAAACAAAATAAATTAAAAAATATATACATATGTTAAAAATATAATTACAAATATATTTAACATTTTAAAAAAAATAAAAAACATATTATAATGTTAAATACATATGACAAATACCTACAAATATTATGTTAAATACAATAGAAAATAATTTGCAAACAAATCAATTTTTTTATTTAGAAATTATTTAGAAACAAAGACATTCATTACTACATACATTTACTTTTTTTTTATTTCCTACCCTATAACACTTCATAATTCACAACCCACATCAAATTTTTTATTAAATGTGCTTCCTTAATTAACATAGTTAATTACCAATTAAATAAATATTATTAATTAAAAACACATTAAAACTCATAAAAATGAATTGACTTCCCACTCTTTACCCCTTTTATCCCCACAACCCACACCTAAAATTAAACTGTAAAAAAACTGAAATACACAATTACAACTTATTTTCAATTAAAAAACTAAAGTATTTAACAACTAATTATAAAATAAGTAAAATTAGTTTACTCCCTGTACTGCTCGATTTTTCCCGGCCTTTCTGTGTTAAAGGGGAACTAATGTGACTTCAGTCTCTTTCCATCCAAGTCTAAGGGTTAGAGTAGTGTATAGAGCCTATTTATTAGGTGCTTCAACATGATCCTGTGTTCTTCCCCATAGATCAGGGTTTGCACACATATCCTAGGGGATAGATTCGTTAGTATTAGGGGTAATTTATTCTGTAGTGAGGGTATTTCATGGAGCCGTGCTGAATTCAGGCCTGGTAGGCCTCAAACGGGAGAGACTCCATCTTTCTTCCTGCTCCGGCAGCTTGGGATGCTTCTAGGTCATAGGCAGTGTTTTAGTTAGGAGGTGTTATTCGCTTGGAGAGAACCGGTTCAGGCCGGCCCTTATCGAAGGATTGTATTTTTCTTCATGCCGAAGACACTACATCAGGCCGGCCGGCTGGGAACGTGTCCTTGGCACGGGGAGGTACAAGAATTTGGTGGGCGGCAGGTTACGGGCTGGAATTTTCCATGAGAAAATGCACCTCTATATTAGTGAAAGTCTGAGGCAGATACTGGCACTCGCTTTTAGTTCGTAGGCGGCACCTGGCCGTCAGCAGTAAAGCTACTACTTATTCCAGGGAAGACAGATGACAAACTTGAAGGTGGAGAAAAAACCGAGAGATAGATATTCTTCTAACAGAATAGCCAAAGAGAAGAGAGTAGCCGATGAGGAAGAGGTCCCAGTGACTCGGAAAAGGAGAAGGGAGTAGATCCGTGACTGCGGAGGTGTGACTTCCAGGCGAAGCCGAGGCACAGACGAGAAGGGAACCTAGATGACCATTGAGTGCAGGCTACATACAACCAAGGTGATGTCGACCCCTTTCTTATTAGAGTGTACAACCTAATCTTTCACTCTTCTTTACAGGTTATGTGTCACACTGTACTGTTATGTGCTTGCGTATATGATATATATATATATATATAATAAAGTCAGTTTGTAGTGAATCGACATGTGCTGCGTGTTCTTGTATAAGAGGGTAGCCTATTCTTCTAGTCAGCTGTGACTTGACATGAACAGATGTTAACCCTGATCAGGTAAGTGGTAACTGAATAAGGGAGAGAGGAGCCCCTCGAACCAGAGAACAGGTTGTGCTCAAACTGGCAGTTCTTGTGTGATCTGATAAATAGTAACACTGATTCCCTTGTTGTATGTTATGGTGATTATAGGATGAACTCGTGCTGAGGCTGCCGTCTGGGTAGGAAGTCCTGGGTCCATCTAGGACCGCGAGGCTGAGGCTGCCGTCTGGGTAGGAAGTCCTGGGTCCATTTAGGACCGCGAGGCTGAGGCTGCCGTCTGGGTAGGAAGTCCTGGGTCCATCTAGGACCGCGAGGCTGAGGCTGCCGTCTGGGTAGGAAGTCCTGGGTCCATTTAGGACCGCGAGGCTGAGGCTGCCGTCTGGGTAGGAAGTCCTGGGTCCATCTAGGACCGCGAGGCTGAGGCTGCCGTCTGGGTAGGAAGTCCTGGGTCCAGTTAGGACCGCGAGGCTGAGGCTGCCGTCTGGGTAGGAAGTCCTGGGTCCATCTAGGACCGCGAGGCTGAGGCTGCCGTCTGGGTAGGAAGTCCTGGGTCCAGTTAGGACCGCGAGGCTGAGGCTGCCGTCTGGGTAGGAAGTCCTGGGTCCATTTAGGACCGCGAGGCTGAGGCTGCCGTCTGGGTAGGAAGTCCTGGGTCCATCTAGGACCGCGAGGCTGAGGCTGCCGTCTGGGTAGGAAGTCCTGGGTCCATCTAGGACCGCGAGGCTGAGGCTGCCGTCTGGGTAGGAAGTCCTGGGTCCATCTAGGACCGCGAGGCTAAGGCTGCCGTCTGGGTAGGAAGTCCTGGGTCCACTTGGGACCGCGAGGCCGCCACTTGTAGGTCTTGGTATATATAGTGGTTACTTATTGTGAATAGGCCCTAGGGAGGGGGTAACGTTCTGGCTGGGTTAGAGAGGCTCTGTTGAGCGGGTTCTATCTGATCCGACAACCCAAGCAGAACATTTGGCGTCACGAACCGTTTTCGAAACCTGTGTGCGTCGTGTTGTCTCGTGTTTGCTTTCGGCGTGTGCGTGGTTTTGTTTGTATATTATTTGTGGTATACTTGTGTGTCTAGCTTTTCTTCTTCTTTCTTTTTCACAATGTTTTCTAGAAAATCTAAATCTACTTTTAAGTTGCCCGTTAATATTCCCGGATGGGATTCAACGCCTTATGAAGCCTTAGCCCGTGAGTGGGCTGATTCTACTGGTTTGAGTGAGAATTGGAATTCTTCTTTGGAGCTGGCGGAGCCGGCTAATGTGATTACTTGTTTACAGAAGGCACCCGTATCGAAGGGTGAGGAGGTTCCCGTTTTGGGGCGCAGAGGTTGGATTGTTCTGTCTGCGTACAGGATTCTGCATGAGAGGTTGTTGAAGTTACAGATCTCTCTTAAGGATGTTGAAGCGCACTTTGTTGAGATTCAGAATTCTCATACTTTGTGTCAAAATAAGTTGCTTGCTGATAAACTTGAGACTTACCAAACTATTGCCGAAAGGGCGGCCGTGCGAATTGCTCGTTATAAGTACAAGAATAGGCGCGGTCGGGTTTCGTCGCGAAAGGTGCGTCTGGTCGTGGCGAAAGCCGGGCTGGATTGGAATCCTGATGAATGGGATGGTAATATCTGGAACTCGAGTGATTCTTGTTCCTCGGGTGAGGAGTCTGCCAAGCGCGAGTCTTCTCGCTCCCGCCATGATTGTAAGTCTGCTTCTCGCACCCCTGATGGTGCACCCCGTGATTACGCTCGTTCTTCGAGTGGGATCGATGCCTCTTACACTGATTGTCCCTCTACGAGTACTGATCGGGCTCCTTGTGATGCTCGTCCCGTGGTTTCTGCGCATCCAGTTTTTCGTCGGAAGTTGCAGCAGTCTCCCAATGCTCCGCAGGGTATTTCTTTAGACTCTTTAGAGGACTTTACTCAACAGGAAATTAGTGATATTTTGCAGCGATTTCGGCAGCGAGCTGGTGAGTCCTTGCTCACATGGATGGTGCGCCTTTATGAACTGGGCGCTGCTGGTATTATGTTGGATACTGGCGATTGTTTGAAGTTTTGTTCCTTGAGTTTGGATTCTACTGTGCAGGATCATTTTCGTAACTATAATGGTGGTGGTCAAATTTCTTTACTCCAATTGGCGACTGAGGGTTGTAATCAAAAATATCCTACTGAATCTGACTGGCCTGTGAATGACAAGCCGTGGTATACTTTGTGCGATGCTGCTCAACGTCTCAAAGAGGAGGTAATGAAAACAGCAATTTTTCTGGGTACTGCTGACAGGTTGCTTGATGGTTTGTTGACATCTTCTGTGCGGAATCGTATTATTCGTTCTTCCCCTGTTGCCTATAAGCAGGTCATGATGACTTTATTGATTAATCAAACTGGTAACGTGTTATCTACGGTACTGGAATCGGTACGCCAACTCGGTGAGTTGGGTGAGTGGTTTAAACCTGAACGTCAGTCCCGGCCTGACACTCGTACTCCTGGTGAAAATAAACTTACTAGACGTGATATCTTTTCTGGTCTTCTGGCTGATGGTGTGCGTAGGGAAGACATTGACGGTGAGACTACCGCTCGTTTGTGGGAGTTGTTTCGCAAACGTGGTTTGGATCGGAAGGAGGGTGCCCGGCGTGTTTGGACCACTGAGTGTGATCGTGATGGTTCTGACGGCAGCGGTGATGACGACCGCCGTGGGCGCTCTGTTCGTCGTGATGATCGGCGTTATGTACGTGATATGTCCCCCCGTCGAGAGAGAGACAGGGAGAGAGAGGGGGAAAGAGAAAGGGGGAGAAATGATTATGTTTACAGCAGACGTAGAGATGATAGGGATAAATCCCCTGAGTTGAGGAGGAGAGAGGATCGTCACAGTTAGGTCGATCGTAACCCGCAGTACAATGCTGAAGACTCGAATCCGTTCCGTACTGGGAATGGATATGAACAGGAGGTACCGATACCTAAGAAACGTGAGAGTCTTTATCCTGATTTATCGTGGTACACAGAATGCAGTAAGAATGACTAGGAAATAGGTCAAGCTCCGGTACACAGATGGGCTCACAGAGATAATAGACCCTATGTAGATATTGATATTTATTGGAGACATCGTAATATCCAAAGGGCCCGAGCATTGGTAGATACAGGAGCGGAGGCCACTCTTATTCATGGAAAATCAAAGAAGTTTACAGGTCAGCCTTTTACAATTACCGGATTAGGTGGAAAAGAAACTCCTGCAGTTCAAACTTTGCTTGAAATGAGAATAGGTAGAATCCCTAGAAAAGAATATTCTGTACTAGTGGTGCCTCTCTTAGAATTCATAATTGGAATTGATATTTTGAAAGGAATGACGTTACATTTAGATGATGGGTGTTACCAATTTGGAACCACGCATTATATATCGTCCAGGCCTATACGGGTTGGTCGTTTAAGAATGCCCCCCATACAAGTTCCCCAGGTGACAAAAGTGGTTTGTCAGAAGCAGTATCGGATTCCCGGTGGTCATGAGGAGATTAGTACCACTATTCAGGAGTTGGTGGATGCAGGTGTTATAACCCCGGTTACTTCTGCTTGGAATAATCCTGTTTGGCCTGTACGTAAGAGTGATAACTCTTGGCGCATGACTGTTGATTATCGAGAATTGAACAAACAGACGCCCTCTTTGACTGTTGCAGTACCGGATGTTATTACCCTAATTGAAAGAATCCAAACGCATCCAGGTACATGGTATGCGTCCATTGATATTGCTAATGCTTTCTTTTCGATTCCAATTGCCCCTGAGTGTCAGGAACAATTCAGTTTTACGTGGAACGGGCGTCAGTTGACGTTTAGAAGTCTTCCTCAGGGCTATGTGCATAGTCCTACGATATGTCACCGGCTGGTGGCAGAGCATTTGGCTGAGGTACCGGTTTCTCCCCAAATTCAGATATGTCATTATATTGATGATGTTTTGATCCAAGGTGAAACACGAGAGGAAGTTCAGACACCATTGGACAGGATCATTGAGTGCCTGCGTGGGAAAGGTTGGGAAATCAACCCGGATAAATTGCAAGGTCCGTCCCAGGCTGTAAAATTTTTGGGTATTAATTGGCATGAAGGGCACCGTGAAGTGATCCCTCAGGTTAAACAGAAGATTCTTGATTTTGCAGTTCCGAGGAATAGGAAAGAAGCCCAGAGCTTCATTGGTCTGTTTGGTTTTTGGCGCCAGCATATTCCTCATTTGAGTCAAATATTGGCCCCTTTGTACCGGGTCACGCGTAAAAAGAATGCATTTGAATGGGATAAACCGCAGCAAGATGCGTTCAGTCTGGCAAAAGAAGCAATTCAACATGCTCTGGATTTATGGCCTGTACGTGATGGTGACGTGGATCTGAATGTGTCTGTACAGGGCCCTTATGCGAATTGGAGTTTGTGGCAGAAACAAGGCAGGAGTAGAGTACCATTAGGTTTTTGGACCAAAAAGTTACCTGATGCTGGTGAGCGTTATACACCTTTTGAGAAACAGTTACTTGCTTGTTATTGGGCTCTGGTGGATACCGAGCAATTGACTTTGGGACATGATATAGTTTTGCGTCCTGAAATTCCTATCATGCAGTGGGTTTTGAGTTCGCCGAAAACTCACCGAATTGGACATGCTCAAGAGGCGAGTGTGATTAAATGGAAATGGTATATACAAGACAGGGCACGTGTGGGCCCGAAAGGAGTTGCCTCTTTACATGAGCAGGTGGCGCGAGCACGTCGACTGAGACTGAGAGTGAATGTTCCGTACCTTTAGTACAGGAGTCTCCTGTCAAGTGGGGTAAGCCTTTTGATGATTTGTCCGCAGCGGACAGAAACCATGTTTGGTTCACGGATGGTTCAGCGAGGTTCATAGGGACGAGACGGCACTGGAAGGCGGTGTCCTATAATCCGATCACACAAAAATTGCTGAGCACAACTGGTGAAGGTAAAAGCAGCCAATTTGCTGAGCTCTATGCTGTTTATCAAGTTTTGAAACAAGAGTTACCTGGTACATGTCATATTTTCACCGATTCTTGGTCTACTGCCAATGGACTGGCTGTTTGGTTGCCGACTTGGCATTCCCATAATTGGAAGTTACATTCCAAAGAATTGTGGGGAAAAGAATTATGGCAGGAGATTTGGGAGATGCTCCCACAGAGTACTGTTACAATCTTCCATGTGGATGCTCACACCCCGATAGATTCTCTTGACAAATTTTTTCATAACGTTGCAGATGAGAAATCTAAAATTGCTGAGGCAGTGGTGGACAGACAAGATTCTGATATTGCGGGATTGGCGAAATGGGCACACCAGAAGGCAGGACATTTTGGAGAGAAGGCCACTAGCAGGTGGGCTGCTGATCGAGGAATTTTTATTCCCCTAGATTTAATTAAAAATGTTATTTTACATTGTCCCGTTTGTCAGCATGCCAGACAGCGTAAGGTGCCCCAAATTGTTAAAGGTCATTTACATCGCGGGAAACTGCCCGCTCAAATTTGGCAGATTGATTACATCGGTCCACTTCCCATGAGTAGGAATTGTCAATATGTTTGCACTATTGTTGATACATACAGTGGCCTGTTGGTAGCCCTTCCCTGCAAGCAAGCTACCCAATTGAATACCATTAAAACATTAGAATTGATTATGATGTATTATGGTGTCCCAATCCAAATTCAATCTGATAATGCATCCCATTTTCGTGGAAGATTGGTACAGGAATTCTGTGTGGAAAACAATATTGAATGGATATTCCATATACCCTACTATCCACAGGCCTCGGGTCTTGTGAAGAGGTTGAATGGCTTGTTAAAGGATCAGCTGCGTAAGTTAACAGATGACAAGTATAAAAATTGGCGAGACTTTTTGCCCCAAGCAATATTGATTTTGAATAATCGTCCTTTTCTAAATGCTGAATCTCCACTTATGCGTTTGTTTCCCCCGAATGTTGAGGCTATGCCTAATGAAATCAGAGAGACTGTGATGTATTGGGAAATCACTCCCGGAGCTTTGGCTCCATGTAGAGTGACCCCAGGGTCGGCAGGTTTAGACTTGCATGCCATGGATGACACCGTTTTAAAGAGTAAGGATCGGGTCATCATTGCTACCGGTGTTGGTATTCAAATACCACCTGGGAATTTCGGATTGATAGCCCCTAGATCGGGGCTGGCTGTAAAAGGCATTCAGGTGCTTGGAGGAATAATTGACAGTGATTATCAGGGAGAGATTAAGGTGCTCCTGCTGAATAGCAGTGAGGTTGACTTATTGATACACCGCACTGACCGAGTGGCTCAATTACTCATTATGCCTGTTTTCAGTGGTTCATTAATGAAAGGCGCTGCCCCAACTTTGCTAACTGTACGAGGCCAGAAAGGTTTTGGCTCTACGGATAACCCTGGGGCTAGGGTTTGGGTGCAGTCGCCTAAGAATCCCCCTGAACAAGCAGAGGTCATTGCCACCGGTCAGGACAATACCATTTTGGTTATGAGACCAGGGAAAGATAGCTGGGAAGCGGTCCCGGCTGACAAATGTTACTTACGAGAATGATTAATGCCTGTATTTGATTCTCTTTCAGATCATTCTTTGGACTGTTGCTGCAGGATGTGTCGGTGCTGGACTCCTTTTGGGCTGGTACGACGAGAGAGGAGGGATCCCGTCAACCCGGGATGAACTGAGAACCAGAGTGTTGCGTTCCTTCGCTGCGTGGGATTCATCATCGAACTTTTGGACATCGCTAGCTAAGAGGGTGACTGATGCCCCTCACTTCTGTTTGACACCGATGAGATCTGTACATGACATCTTGGCGACCTGCCTAGTTGCTGTCCCAGCCTCACTGTAAACTCTTACCAACATTTTCAATGTTTCAAAGGCTCGCCCCAATGTTCTCCTGGGTGATTTCGCTACCCATGTGTATTGCCCCTCATGTACTGAAATGCTAGACGAGCAACCCCCCATCCAGTCCCAAATAGTTACTTATAATATCACACAAGGTGACTTATGTTTCTTTCTTACGTGTAATCCTAGTGCGATCTCGGAATGTCTACACCTAAAACTAAAAGGTGCCACTTCATTTACAGCTCATGAACGGACTTTGTGCTTTCAAAGGACACCGACCACATGTGTTTCAGTTCAGAACAATATGACTTGCAATAGTTTGGTAGTTACCCCCAGTCATTATCGCACGATGTTACTACCTGCCGGATGGCTTTTCTCATGTGGTAATACTTCCTGGCCATATGTCCCTGCAAATATTTCTGGAGACCCTTGTGCCATTACTAGACTGAGCTTGTTGATGTTTTCATCACATCCGAATGCCAACTCTCGTGTGATTCGAGATACTGTGATGTTACAGGAGGATTGTGACTCATCTTTACATTTATATTCCAAGTCTGAATACCTTAGCCTGGCTATTTCAATTATTGGTGTTCCTGCTTTGGCAGTTCATAATGCCAAATCTATTGGGAAAATGGCCTGCTGGATGGTGAAATGCATTAATCATACTTCTACAGTCCTGTCTGACATGCTATTAGACGCCCAGGGTGAACGTAGGGCCATTTTGCAAAATAGAGCGGCCATTGATTATCTTTTGCTTAAACATGGACATGACTGTTCTGATTTCGAGGGTCTCTGTTGTTTTAACTTGTCTGATCATACACAATCCATTCGCGCACATATTGACAAGTTACGTGACTTAACGGCAGAAGTTAGAAAACACATTGACCAGGGATGGTTTGACTGGCTCTTTAATTGGTTGCCTGATGTACATATGCTACGTCGAACATTAGGAGGTATTCTGATTACTGTTGCTATTTTGATTTCTATCTGTTGTTTTATTCAGTGTATTCCTTCACTCCTTCAATTCTGTACATTCGGTACTAGACATAGATCAGTTAGCTTTGTTTCATATTATTCTTCCACCGATGTTAGTTCTGTGTAATGAATGTATAATAGACTGAAGTCAAGGGTGAAATGTACTGCTCGATTTTTCCCGGCCTTTCTGTGTTAAAGGGGAACTAATGTGACTTCAGTCTCTTTCCATCCAAGTCTAAGGGTTAGAGTAGTGTATAGAGCCTATTTATTAGGCACTTCGACATGATCCAGTGTTCTTCCCCATAGATCAGGGTTTGCACACATATCCTAGGGGATAGATTCGTTAGTATTAGGGGTAATTTATTCTGTAGTGAGGGTATTTCATGGAGCCGTGCTGAATTCAGGCCTGGTAGGCCTCAAACGGGAGAGACTCCATCTTTCTTCCTGCTCCGGCAGCTTGGGATGCTTCTAGCTCATAGGCAGTGTTTTAGTTAGGAGGTGTTATTCGCTTGGAGAGAACCGGTTCAGGCCGGCCCTTATCGAAGGATTGTATTTTTCTTCATGCCGAAGACACTACATCAGGCCGGCCGGCTGGGAACGTGTCCTTGGCACGGGGAGGTACAAGAATTTGGTGGGCGGCAGGTTACGGGCTGGAATTTTCCATGAGAAAATGCACCTCTATATTAGTGAAAGTCTGAGGCAGATACTGGCACTCGCTTTTAGTTCGTAGGCGGCACCTGGCCGTCAGCAGTAAAGCTACTACTTATTCCAGGGAAGACAGATGACAAACTTGAAGGTGGAGAAAAAACCGAGAGATAGATATTCTTCTAACAGAATAGCCAAAGAGAAGAGAGTAGCCGATGAGGAAGAGGTCCCAGTGACTCGGAAAAGGAGAAGGGAGTAGATCCGTGACTGCGGAGGTGTGACTTCCAGGCGAAGCCGAGGCACAGACGAGAAGGGAACCTAGATGACCATTGAGTGCAGGCTACATACAACCAAGGTGATGTCGACCCCTTTCTTATTAGAGTGTACAACCTAATCTTTCACTCTTCTTTACAGGTTATGTGTCACACTGTACTGTTATGTGCTTGCGTATATGATATATATATATATATATAATAAAGTCAGTTTGTAGTGAATCGACATGTGCTGCGTGTTCTTGTATAAGAGGGTAGCCTATTCTTCTAGTCAGCTGTGACTTGACATGAACAGATGTTAACCCTGATCAGGTAAGTGGTAACTGAATAAGGGAGAGAGGAGCCCCTCGAACCAGAGAACAGGTTGTGCTCAAACTGGCAGTTCTTGTGTGATCTGATAAATAGTAACACTGATTCCCTTGTTGTATGTTATGGTGATTATAGGATGAACTCGTGCTGAGGCTGCCGTCTGGGTAGGAAGTCCTGGGTCCATCTAGGACCGCGAGGCTGAGGCTGCCGTCTGGGTAGGAAGTCCTGGGTCCATTTAGGACCGCGAGGCTGAGGCTGCCGTCTGGGTAGGAAGTCCTGGGTCCATCTAGGACCGCGAGGCTGAAGCTGCCGTCTGGGTAGGAAGTCCTGGGTCCATTTAGGACCGCGAGGCTGAGGCTGCCGTCTGGGTAGGAAGTCCTGGGTCCATCTAGGACCGCGAGGCTGAGGCTGCCGTCTGAGTAGGAAGTCCTGGGTCCAGTTAGGACCGCGAGGCTGAGGCTGCTGTCTGGGTAGGAAGTCCTGGGTCCATCTAGGACCGCGAGGCTGAGGCTGCCGTCTGGGTAGGAAGTCCTGGGTCCAGTTAGGACCGCGAGGCTGAGGCTGCCGTCTGGGTAGGAAGTCCTGGGTCCATTTAGGACCGCGAGGCTGAGGCTGCCGTCTGGGTAGGAAGTCCTGGGTCCATCTAGGACCGCGAGGCTGAGGCTGCCGTCTGGGTAGGAAGTCCTGGGTCCATCTAGGACCGCGAGGCTGAGGCTGCCGTCTGGGTAGGAAGTCCTGGGTCCATCTAGGACCGCGAGGCTAAGGCTGCCGTCTGGGTAGGAAGTCCTGGGTCCACTTGGGACCGCGAGGCCGCCACTTGTAGGTCTTGGTATATATAGTAGGAATTCCTTGTCCTTAGGTGGTATATATATATATATATATGTGTTTACTTATTGTGAATAGGCCCTAGGGAGGGGGTAACGTTCTGGCTGGGTTAGAGAGGCTCTGTTGAGCGGGTTCTATCTGATCCGACAACCCAAGCAGAACACTCCCCACACCATAACCCTATAACAGTAAAACCCACACACAAAAAATATAAACAAAATCATCAATTAAATATCAATTGATTAATTAATATTAATGATCAACTAATTATTAATTAATTAAACATAGTTCCCACCCTTTAACCCTATAAACTCCACAACCCACACCAAAAATGAATTCCACAATTTCCATGTTGAATCTTCAATTAATTAATTAATATCAATTAACAACTAGTTATTAGTTACTTAAACATAAATTACTTCCCATCCTTTACCCCTATGAATCCCACAACCCTCACCTAAAATTAATTACACAATTTCCATGCTTAATTTACAACCCATTAATTAATATAAATTAACAACTAATTCTTAATTAATCAAAACTTACTTCCCACCCTTTACCCCTATATACCCCACAACCCACACCTAAAACAAATAACATAATTACCATAATTAATTACCAATTAATTAATTAACAAGAACAAACAGCTAATTCATATTTAATTACAAATTAATTACTTCCCACCCTTTAACCCCATTAACCCCTCAAGCCGCACCTAAAACAAAGTACACAATTACCATAATTAATCACCAACTAATTAATTAATTTTAATTAACAACCAATTAATAATTACTTACAAATAAAATACTTCCCAAAATTAACACTATAAAATCTCAAATAAATAAATATTAATAAATAAAAAATAAGCATTCATTTATTATAATTTAATTACTTTCCACCCTATTCCCCTATTAACCCTCGACCCGCTACGGAACTAAAAAGCACAAAATGTACTTAAAATAAAATTGATAACTACTAAAAATCTAATACATATATCAAAAAACATATACAATACTTATACAAAAAAACATACATCACATACATTTAAAATATAAACTGAAAATACATAACACTATTAAAAAATCGATATTTTAAATAACTATATTTTGGCAAATGATATTGATGACTTCTAAAATTTTTTCAATCATATTTCCTACCTGAAATTTGATATTCTTGACCACAATATTCTTGCTGTTGATATTTCCAACTCGATAGTTGTGTAATTCGACATTTCCAACTCGATATTCTGTCTGAATACCAATTATATTTATATGCTCAGAAATTCAGATGTGTATTGTGCAGAAATAAAAAAATAAATATATATATATATATATAAATATATATATATATTATCTACTGGCGGTCGCCAGTAGATAGTTATAGTTAGGACCGTGTTTCCATAGGAAATCCGCAACATTCTATTTGGAATAACTTTGGCGCCGGTTGACGAACCCTCGCGAAATTTTCAAAATAGCTGGGGCGCTCCGCTCCGCTCCTACCCTGAAAGTCTCGGGGGGATTCGTCAAGCGGGGGCTGAGAAAAAAGGGGGGTCCCAAAACGCGTTTTCCCCATGCAATTTTCCATAGGGACCTTTAGTCCAAGGTACAGCCTGAACGGCTGAACAGAATTACTTGAAATTTGGCAGAGAGAGAGGCCTCAGCTCAGGGATGTGCCTTTTGCATATATGGAGTCAATCTATTCAGTAGTTCCTGAGAAAATCAAAAGTAAAATCATATATATATGTGGGCGGAGCCTAACCACACATCTCATCCTGAGATCTGATTGGCTGTCAGCACTTCATCCAAGAAGTGTTGGCAGCCATCTTGGGACCAATATACATGATAGCACCTCATTAAAAAGCATTGCAATTAATAGAAGGTTTTAAGACTTTAGTTACATTATAAATCATTTGTTGATGGTACCATACTCATTTTAGGAATTGTGGCATGTTCTAAGGTGATTTCACCATGTGAAAAAGCCTTCTGCTGGGATATCATGATTGAGAGAAAAATATTTTCTCATGCTTTTCCCACAGAGGTTTGGAAGGTGATCTATAAGCTAAACTGAGGGCTTATTTTCTGTAAATTCACATTATCTTTCTCAGTCATGTGAGAATGAAGTCTGACATTCTCAGTAAAACATGTACATCCAACAAGGGCAGAGACTGTCAGTTGATTCCTTTGTGTTCTACTGCAGCTTCCCAGAGTGTTCCAAAGAACAACTAGAGCGCTAACAGTCCTACTTATGATAAACGTATGGCACACCTGAAGCCATCTTGCTTGGATTAAAGTGGTAACTCTTAAAATATTTAATTTAAAAAGGAACAAAATGGGGGGGTTCATTTTTCCATAAAAAGTATGATTAGTGCTGCAGAAAGAGTTAGGGCCCATTTTGAGTGACTTCTCAAATCCTCTTCTATTTCATTAAAAAATTCTGACATGCAGACTGAAACATGCACTTTCAATACCAGCAGCAGTTTTCCCTGGTGAGCAGTAGCTTTACTACAGTGATCTAATGAGCAACTAGAGTGCTAACATTCAGAATTTATGGCAAATGTGTGACATATCTGAATACCTTCATGATGGAATCAAAGTAAAAAACTGAAAGCATTTCCTACTGAGGAGACTGCAGTACATGAGGAAATTAGGAAACTTCATAACAAATAAATCTCCCAAGATGGCCACCGGAGACAAAAGAGCCCAAATGTAGCCCAAAATCACCCAGATGTAGCCCAAGTATAGCCCAATGACAGAATGTCCCAGAGTGTTCTTAAAAACAACTAGAGCGCTTACTGTCTTCATTATGACAAAAGTATGGCACACCTGAAGCCATCTTGATTGGAATAAACTGGTAACACTTAAAACATTTAATTTAAAAAGGAACACAATGAGGGGGTTCATTTTGCCATAGAAATTATGATTAATGCTGAAGAAAGAAAATGAGGGCACATTTTGAGTGACTTCTCAAATCCTCTTCTATTTCATTAAAAAATTCTGACATGCAGACTGAAACATGCACTTTTAATACCAGGAGCAGACTTCCATGGTGAACAGTAGTTTTACTACAGTGATCTAATGAGCAACTAGAGTGCTAACATTCAGAATTTATGGCAAATGTGTGACATATCTGAATACCTTCATGATGGAATCAAAGTAAAAAACTGAAAGCATTTCCTACTGAGGAGACTGCAGTACATGAGGAAATTAGGAAACTTCATAACAAATAAATCTCCCAAGATGGCCACCGGAGACAAAAGAGCCCAAATGTAGCCCAAAATCACCCAGATGTAGCCCAAATATAGCCCAATGACAGAAGTGTGCAAAACACTTAATATTTTGTGTTTTTGCAGTGTTATATAGTGCAGACTTGTCAGGTATTGGAGTGCTTTACATGAGCATTGGTAACATCGCACAAGAACAAATTCATTTTGGTTGTAGACATGGGGAGACTAAGTGATTTGACCAGAATCACAGAATGTCGAGCTGAAGCAGAAACTCCAACCTGGTTCCCCAGTTGCAAAGTCTGCAGTTCTGGAAGTAACACCACATCCTCTCCCCTAAGTGCAACATTTAATCAAGTGGTCAACTGGATAAAAAAACATAAAGATAACAAATAATTTAAAAGTGCTTTGTCGCTATTTGAAAACTCAGAAAATATGTCCTTATTTTAGTCTTTTAGAGCACTAACCATAATTTTGATGCCAATAAGACCTTCTCATATATGTAATTTCTAAAGGAAATGCTCTAGGTATTACAGTTTTGATTACATCAAGATGACGTCAGGCGTTCCACACTTTTGTAATAAATATAGAATGTTAGCAATCTAGTTGTTCATTAGGATACTGTTGAGAGGCAGAGGCCAGGGGCACGGACTCTGAAAATCGAAGGCAGGTAGGAGGGTGCAAAGGCAACAATTTAACCACACTGAGCAGGCAGGAATGGCCGTGGCAGCACAACAGACTATGGAGGGCAGTGGAAAGGGGGGCAGGGGCAACAAACCAACAATACAGGACTTGCAAGAGAGGCTGTGGCAATGTAATAGACCATTGTGGGCAGAAGGAAGAGGCAATGGTAGTACAACGATAAATGCCAACAGACCCGATTCAGCCAGGAAACGTCCAATGTTTTTAAGCTCAAATGGGCTTTATTTGATCTGTCTCCTGTCTACAATCTCCTTTTTTTCAATGTAACTCAAAGGGGAAAATCAATGCCCCAGTTTTTTTTCAAAATCTCCCTCTTACCAAGTTCAAAATGTTCGCAAGTATGGTACATTGGATCATGGAAGGAAATGGGGTAGGGACATGGACTTGGATAACAGAGGACAGGAGGGACATGGAGAGGTGCACCAAACTGACCCTGCAGGGCAGGCATCAGGGTTTGCAGCAGCACAATACACCACACAGGGCATGCTGGACGGGAGTGCAGCACAACAATCCATAGAAAGCAAGAGGGAGGGGACAGGACCATGCACATGGACAACAGAGAACAGAGGGGCAAGAGGCAATGGTAGCTAGCTGACCATAATGGACAGACAGGAGAGAAAGCTGCAGCATAACAGACCATAAAGGGCAGGAGGGACGGATCAGGGGCATTACAATGGAACAGACAAGCCTGGAGGGAGGGAGTAGGGGTCTGCACATGTAAACAGAGGGCTGGGGGCAAGGGGGCAGGGCAGGAGCAGCAAGATAGCCATGGAGGTCAGGCAGGATGGGTACTAGAAGCAAGACACACCATGAAGAGCAACAGTGAGACTGTGATGGCATACACACAGACCATGAAGAGAAGGTGGGAGGGGGTCAGGGGCAGCTAACGGACCACACAGGGAAGGTGGGAGGGGCCATGGCAGCACAGAAGACCATGCATGGCTAGTGGGAGGATTAGTGGCAGCACAATGGCTATGATGGGCAAGAAGGAGGGTGCAGGGGCATGCACAAAGGACAATGGAGGATAGAAGGGAGGGTCAGGACCTGTGCACAGACAAGAAAGTTCAGGGGAAGGGGCCTCACAACAGAATGCACGGGGCAGGCAGGAGGAGCAGTTGCAGCACAACAGACCAGGGAGGGCAGAAGGTTGTGGCAGTACAATGGACCATGTAGGACAGGAGGAAGAGGATAGGGGCATGGCATGTGGACAGGCAGGGTGGAGGTGGCAGGGACAGGTTACAGTCATCTGACAATGCTAGGCAGGTGGGAGGGGAGTGGCAGCTCAACAGAACACTCAGAGTAGATAGGAGTGGCAGGTCCATGGAACATGGTGGGCAAAAAGGATGGAGCAGGGACATGCACAAAGACATCGGAGGGCAGGGGGAAGGAGAATAGGGGCAGCAAGCTAAGCACAGAGTTTAAGCAGGAGGTCAATGATGGGGCATAGAATTGGGCAATGGAGGGCAGGAGGAGTGGACTGGTACATCATACTAAATTGAGGGCAGTGGCAGCACATCAGACCATGCATGGCAGGAGGGGGGAGGCTAGTCCATGGATTCACACAACAGAGGATAGGGAGGAGGGGGATGGGGCAGCAAGCTAACTGTTCAGAGAAGGCGGGTATTAGGAACTTTATTGTTTTTAAAACGTGTGTCTGTGCGAACTACTTAAAATATGAACAAGTATGCAGCATAATCTCACTTTTATTCAGGAAGAAGAGGACGTTTGCGACTGTGACTCCGGGCTCACTTGGCAGAAACACCCCCTGACACTCCACCCCCTATCGCAAAATGTAATGCCCGTGAAAAGGGTAGGTGAACACAGTGTTATATAGAACATAGTCCTGAGAGCACGATTGAAAATGAAAACTAGATATAGTGTATGGTATAAACTATGCACCAAAAAGTGTGATATAAGATGAACCGGGCGTGAAATATAATATGCAATACATTGTGCGCAATGACAGATTCATTGGAGAGCGCGAGATAGCACAGGCACTAGCGCGTGCTATGCGATATGCGCCTTGGAGTGTAATATGCACAGGGCAGTGTTGTGTAACCTAAATAGTCTCTAAAGTTGTAATATAAAATATGTGCTGGGGAGTGTAACGTTGCATATGCACTGTGACAAAGATATGGATCCCAGATTGTAATATGTATGGCATAGCACTGTGCGTTATAACATAGGCATCGAGGAAGGCACGTTAGATGGGGCAATATAACCCGTGCGAAGACAAGTGTGGCATGACATATTCACGGGGTGGTGTTACAGTGCACATGGGCTAGAGAGTGTCATAGCATATTCACTAGCTAGTGGAATACAACACAGAGGTGTGTGGCACTAAGCAGGCAATGGTGGGTGTAACACAGCATTGGGCTCTGCCAGGAGCGCGCTGTGACTCTCAAGTGATGTTCGTCCCCTTTCCAGAGAGTAAAATAAAAAGTATTACACATCCGGCAGTGGATGTGTGTTTTATTAACCGTGAGGGGGGTTTCTTGCATAGTTTTGGTCGAATTTTTGTCGAATCCCCTTTGAATGGCTTGGTGTGCATGTGTATTAAATGTGCCCGTCAATAGCTACCCATGTTTGTATAAATAAACGACAAGGGTGTCTACCGGGATTAGGCACGGTAGGGCATCAGACATGTCAGAGCTTCACTAGTGCTGTAAATACATTCCACGTGGATTCATTGTATGCATAGTCGCCTTTTAATTAATATCACGCAAATCGTCATGGTGATAGGTACGTGCGGTTTGTACAGCATGTCCTAGGTGTGTCTATAAATATATATTTTTTTAAAAATAATAAAAAACGGTGGCCGGCCTGGGGATTGGGGTCAAAAAAATATTATTAGGAGACAGGCCCTGGGGGATGGGGTCATCAGGGCCAATAAATTAGAATAAGAAGGGGAACCACACAGCCCCCCTTCTTAAAATATTAAAATAAATAAAAGACTGGCATCACGCCGGAGGCCACGCCCCCTCCTTGCAGCACTCTGCAAACGCGCCCCCTGGCGAGTTGTAAGTTGGGGAATTAATTCCTCTTCAATACTGAGGGTCCCTGAGGGCCAACTAGCCCAACAGGCATCTCCAGTATGCGCCAGGGAGCTGCGCTGCAGACAGGTGTTCTGAGGCCAAGCCCCTTTTTACACCTCTCTGCAACGCAGCTCTGTGGCGCTTACTGGAGGTACCTAGTGGTCTAGTTTGACCCTAGGGACCCTTAGGATTCAAGGGGACTTAATCTCTCAACTTAGAACAGCCACAGGGCGCGTTTACACAGTGGTGAAGGGAGGGGACGGGGCCTGAGGTGACGTGTGCAAACACGCACTATGGCACGTTTTAAATTGGGGATATAATTTCCCTTTAATACTGAGGGCCCCTGGGGGCTAACTAGCCCACCAAGTGCTTCCAGTAAGCGCCACTGAGCTGCATCGCAGAGAGGTGGTCCAGGCCGTGCCACTTTTTACACCTCTCTGCAACGCAGCTCTGTGGCACTAACTGGAGGTACCTAGTGGGCTAGTTGGACCCTAGGGACCCTCAGGATTCAAATGAACTTAATCTTCCAACTAAAAACGGACACAGGGCATGTTTACCCAGTGGTGAAGGGAGGGGACCGGGCCTGAGTTAACGTGTGCAAAAACGCCCTGTGGCCTGTTTTAAGAGGTAGTTTTAATCCCCCTGCCCTATTATATACTAGGGGCTTACAGAGGAGGTCATGCTAATCACAGGGGGACCCCAACGCATAATGTTCCCTAGTGTATGTAGGTAGCTTCACTGTATTCTAAGTGTCTTTTAACATAGCACTGGCTCTAGGACTGGTTAGTCAGACTCAGTTACCACCAGTATCCGTCTGAAAAAGTTGAGGGTACAGGATGATTTTGCAACAAGGCTTCTTTCTGCAGGTTATCCTTCTTCCTGCACTTTTCTTCGTCTTTGAGGACTTCTGTTGCTTCTTTCTGCACTTCTTTTTTTTCTTTCTGTGCATTTTTTCTTCTTTCTTCACATGTCCTATCTCTGTAGGCATAGTTAGAAATAAGCATTTAAAAAACCTTTGAAATTCACTGAAAAAACCATAGGTTTCAGGCACGTTATAGTTAGGAATTAGCATTTAAAAAACCTCAGAAATTCACTGAAAAAACCATAGGTTTCAGGGGCGTTATAGTTAGCTGGACTTTTCACTTGTCCAAAACCATTGAAATTCCCCCATTATAGTTAGTTCAGCTAACTATAACTTGCGCGCCCGCAATGCACTGCTGATGACGTCACATATTACATCACTCATGACATGGTCAGTGACATCACTCATGACATCACTGATGACATCTCAAATGACATCACTGATGACATCACTGATGACATCATCCTTGTGATAGAGAGGCAGCCTTCCTCTCACCCTAATATAACCTTTGATACACACATTCAAAAATAGAGACTAAAATTTTCAAAATAATGGACATACCAATACCAGTTACAACAACCTCTTCAGTAATTCTAAGATCCACATACACATCCACTCATTCACCAACAGTCCTATACAGTCACTCATACATGTACTCATTCATCATATGTACTCATACACCTATACATCCTGTTACACAATGCCACTCATCCATAGAGTTACTCACACACATAGTCACTCATGCTAATTAAGAATCAAACATACATTTACTTGCATATACAGTTATACACACACCACCACACTTCTACAGAAACTTACACATATTTAGTCTTTTAAACAATCACTTATAGAAACACATACTTATTCATACAGGAACTCTTTCAATCTCTCACTCTCACATATACTCACTTATATACACCAATAGTCACATATACTAGTTTAAAACATATGTAGTTACTCATAAAGACACTATTGAGACAGTCATTCACTCACTAACACACCCTTACACACACTCATCCACCCATACAGTCCTGCACACATGCTGTCTTCAACACATACAAACAGTGAGTCACTCATTCATGCACCTATGCACTACGTAATACCCCCCACCGAACCATGCAGACACTCAGACTGATACTCAAAAAACCAACTAATAACCTATATAGACACCCATGTAGCTACTCACCAACCCATGCAGCCACTTATACACAAAGTGAGAGACTGATACTGATATTTACATATTTAAACATTACTCACTAAGCCATGTATCCACTATGATACACTTAATCAGTCAGTTACACAATCAATTTTTCAAAAACAAATCATCCATTTAGACACTTATATACCCATTTATTCTTCCATCGACCTTGAGATATACATATATAAAACATATTTAATTTTCAGAAAAACACACATTCACTGGATGATGTCATCAGTGATGTCATTTGAGATGTCATCAGTGATGTCATGAGTGATGTCACTGACCATGTCATGAGTGATGTAATATGTGACGTCATCAGCAGTGTATTGCTGGCGCGCGAGTTATAGGTAGCTGAACTAACTATAACGGGGGAATTTCAATGGTTTTGTACAAGTGAAAAGTCCAGCTAACTATAACACCCCTGAAACCTATGGTTTTTTCAGTGAATATATATATATATATATATATATATATATATATATATATATATATATATATATATATATATAAATAAATTGTTAAACACTGTTGCTAAATGACCCTTTCTGCAGGGTCACTCCTAGACATTTTGCCTTGCTACTCCACTTTTTCATAGGCCTCTGAGCACCACTGCTCACCAGTGTTAAAGTGCATGTGCTCTCTCCTCTAAACAAGGCAACTTTGACTCATACCCATTTGGCATATGTCATATACTTATACGTCCCTAGTAAAATGTCCCTACATGTACCCATGGCCTGCAAATTAACTGTTACTAGTGGATCTGCAGCACTGATTGTGCCACCCAATTAGTAGCCCTCTAACAATGCCTCAGGTGTGCCCTTGCATAGCTGGTTTGTGCAGTTTACGCTGCAATGTCTACCTGGCAAAATACATCTTGCCAGGCCCAAACCTTCCCTTTTTAAACATATAAGTCACCCCTAATGTAAGCCCTGGACAACCCAGAGGGCGGGGTGCACTGTATTTAAAATGCAGGACATGTTGTTTTACATTTTACGTGTCCTGGTAGTAAAAAGAAACTCTCAAATTTGTTTTTCACTACAGAAAGGCTTATCTCTCCCATTGGATTGCATTGGGATTACCTTATTACATTTTATAAGAGTATTTTCCAAATGGGAAGATATAATGGATTCTAGTTTTGTGTCTCAGGTATCACAATTTAAAATCACAACTTATGGTGAAGTCAGATTTTAAATTGTATTTCTGATAATATCACCTTTAGAAAGTTGTCATTTTCTTACTTTAGACAGGTGTTTGCTGCCTGTCTCTCATCATATGTCTGGAGTGGGTGACAACTGGGCTTTGTGTAGTCCCCTTAGGCAGCCACACACAATGGGAGCTTAGGTGTAACTTGATAGGCCCTCCTTGCAGGATGGGAGGGAGGAGCTGGTCCCAGCCTCAATTACACCTGGATAGGCTGTGTCCTGTCACCACAGAAAGTGCTGCATACCCCCTGGAGTGAGTCTTAAGTCAGGGCAGGAAGGGAGGGCTTACTTGTAATAATATTTACATGGTCATACATATATATACATGCGTTGGGCATACATCTACATAGGCAGTTTTCATGTATGAATGTATTTATTTCATTAATTATTTAAAATAACATGTTTTCTAGGAGTTAGCAGTCAGATGCTGTTGTACAAAGCCATATTTGTTGACAGAACAATTCTGACAGTTAACGATTGTGAATAAATTCCTAATTCAGCAGTTGTGTGGCTCTATTACAGATAGGGTGCACTTTCCTGTTTGCGCCACGGCATACCTTAAAGAAGGTGCGCGAGTACAAATAGGGAAATGACGCCCTATTAGGAAGAATGTGCTGCCCTCAGGGCAGCCATGAACTCTCACCTCCCCCAGTGCAGCACATCGAAGTAAAACACAGAACAGTTGTTTGTAACAGGGAGGGTGAGTGATCCCCTGGCAGGCGCGTGCAGTGATTGACTGCACCTGCCTGCAAGGGGATTTCTGGGTGGTCCATGGGACCCTCTTTCTCCTCTAAAGACATATTTGCCTCTGCACCCATTTCAGTGTAAAGTTGCACTGCAAGGGAACAGGTCACTCAAGGTATTGCGCGTAGTATCTCTGATCACTGGACGCAGTCACAATGTACTGGGTATTGCCAATTGAACCACGAGCAATCACTCAACATTTATTTCTACCTTCCGTCATTGCCTGACCCTAAGTTTGTGTATCTGCTGCAATGCATGATAGAGGCTGGTTGGCACTCTACATCCCTTCCAACTTTTAGCAATTTAAAACATCAAACAAGTTATTCTCTTGACTGCGATGTAACACACATGGTACCTCAGTCTCTGGCTGGGTGCAGGGTTAGGCTGGAGTCCATACTTTGGGCTGAGACCACTTGCTCCCTTACTCGTGGTTTTCCATTGCTCATGCCCATTTGTGTCCCAGACATTTGTCTTCTGGTTTCTCGCTGGGTCCCTACCACTTGACCGTGGTTTGCTGGTGCTGTGTCCAGTTGGAGGCTGATGGTGTCGTTGTTGGATTTGTGTGCATAATCCACTGCTTCATTGCTGTCATCCTTATTGTCTTCTTCTGACATGACTCGCTTGAACCACCAGATGTTTCGGGACACAGTAGACAACCCTTGTCAAACAGTAACCACGATCACCTGGATTTTGGTGATCTACCATGCTTGTCTTTCAAAGGGAGTACGGAACTTCCGTCCTGGGTGCTGATTTTTCTTGACCACCTTGACTTCGATAGTGAAGTCTGAGACAACTGCCTGGCAATCTCTACAGGCCTGGTCATTCGTGGATTGCGCTTCTCTTGTGTAGCTGGGACTTCAATGCTTGCAGAGCTCCAGCTGGGCCCCACCGGAATGATGTCTTGAGCGCACCTTCTCATGAGCAGCTCACTTGGGGCACACCCCGTGGTTCTGTGGGATATCTGCAAGTATGCTCTAAGGAACCAGCGTCTTCTCCATGCTACACTCAGATCCGTAGAGCTCTATACAAGGTGCACATAAAACGCTCTACCTCTCCATTGGCATGCGGCCACTGCGGGGTCACTTTTCGATGTCTTATGTTCAAACTGTGTAGATATGATTGGAATTCTTGACCCTGGAAGGTAGGTCTAGTGTTTGTTTTTATGTTGTCAGGAATCCCTAATATTGCAAAGATTTTTTCTAGTACAAGCTTGACGTATCCAAACGCTGTTGATCACATTAGTTCCACCACAGGGTACTTGGTGTGGCTGTCCAAAACTAACACTGTGAGCCTGCCATCAGGAAAACTGCCAAAGTCCATACTGACACGCAACCATGGTGTTAGACAGGCTTCTTTTATGATTACCAGGGCAGCTGGTGAATCTCCACTTGTGATGGCACAGGAGTGGCATCCTCGCACTCTCTCGTCCACAGGCCCCTTGACATCACAATATTATTATTAGGAGCTTATAAAGCGCACTTATACCCGAAGGTGTCCTGGCGCTGAGAAACTGATCATCCCTGGAGAGCGAGTGTCTAATCCCTAAACAACCAAGTCTTCAAGCCCTTTCTGAAAGAGAAAAGTTCCTCCGTTTTCCTCATATGTGCTGGCAGACAGTTCCATGCGGTGGCTGCACCATATGAAAACAGCTTTCCTCCCCAGCTGGCCTTTTTTATCCTAGGCACCACTACTAGATTGCCCTCCATAGAGCGCAGTGGCTTCCCCGGCACATACTGCTTAAAACAGGCCTTCAGAAACTCTGGGCCAGTGCCTTTTAATGCCTTGAAGACTGTACACAAGGCCTTAAATTGGGAGCGTTTGTGAATTGGCAACCAATGAAGTTTCCTCATTCCTTCTCGGATTGAGACATGTTTAGGTGTACCTGTCAGCAGTCTCGCTGCCGCGTTCTGCACCAACTGCAGTCTGTACAGATGTTTCTTTTGTAAATTAAGGTACAGACTGTTACAGTAGTCAAGACGCGAGAGAATGAGAGGCGACACTGCTAGCCGGAAGCCATCCGTGGGTAGCAATGCTTTAACTTTCCTCAGTATCCTGAGGATGTGAAAGCAAGATGAGACTACACCACTGACCTGGCTTCCAAAATCCAGTTTCTGGTCCATAATCACCCCCAGATTTCTAGCTTTGGGTGTGGGCACTGGTAGCTTCCCCAGTACATCGGGCCACTTGGCTGGGGACCAGATGTTGGGATTATTTCCGAATATCATTACCTCAGTTTTTCGAGCATTTAATTTGAGGCAGTTCGCAGCCATCCAACTCGCTATACCTTGAAGACAGTCATGGCACCTTGCTGACAGATCCACTTGGGATCCTCTTTGTACTGATAACACAATCTGCGTGTCGTCAGCGTACGAGGTGAGTTGGAGTCCAAACGATCTAATCAAAGCCCCCAAAGGACTCACATATACGTTAAAAAGAGTGGGACTCAGGGATGAGCCTTGCGGGACCCCGCAGGGAAGGGCAAAAGGTTTAGATCCCCCTGCTCCCAATTCAACACTCTGGGATCTGTCGGCCATAAAAGACTTAAGGAGGTTCCAGGCAGTGCCTTCCACCCCGGCCATAGCCAGTCGGTCCATCATTACGCCATGATGGACCGTATCAAAGGCCGCCGACAAATCTAACAGAATGAGGACCGCCTCACCCCCTTGATCCACTGCCACTCTGATTTCCTCCGTCGCCTTAATCAGGGCAAGTTCAGTGCTGTGCCCAGCACGAAACCCAAACTGTGTGGGGTCAAGGGCCTTCGATCTTTCCAGGAAAGAGGTAAGTTGCTTGTTTATGGCCTTCTCTAATAGTTTTGCTGGTAGTGGAAGCCGCGAGATAGGCCTATAACTATTCGGATCACACTTATCCAGAGTGGGTTTTTTAATTAATGGTAAAATGGAAGCCACCTTCCACCTCCTGGGATAGCTACCTGACTCTATAATAGAGTTAAACAGTGGAGTGAGTGTGGCGGCAATAACCTGTGGACAACTCTGAAGGACCGCCACCGGGCAAGGATCACTGGGGGCTCCTGAGCGTGCCGTCATCAGTAAACCCATAACCTCCTCTGATTGTAGCGGGCTAAAGCTCCTTAATTTATCCTGCGTCTCTACTGACCCAGCCTTCGTGCTCAGAACTGCCTTTCCAGCCTCTTTGTAGACTTCGGAAAAGGATGAAAAAATCCCCGCCACCTTGTTCTGAAAAAAAGTGGCCAAGGTATCACAAAGGTCAGAACTGGTTGCAGAGATTGGTTCAACTGGGATCGTGAGCTTGGTTAAAGTTTTGAACAGTTCTCTGGAAGATGAACTTGCCAACTCAATTTGCTTCGAAAAATATATTTTCTTTGCTTCATGTATTTCATTTTTGTAAATAGAAAGGCTATTTTCATATTTTTCTTTATCGGACGGACTATAGCCCTTCCGCCATAATCTCTCCAATCTTTTACAGTCCGATTTCATGGTCTGTAGCACATCAGAGAACCACGGAGCCGAGGGAGAAGCCCTTCTGGGCGTGAAAGATTTAGCAGGTGCAAATATATTGCAGGCCCTCTCAATCCAATCAGAATATGAGTCTGCAGCCTTATTTGCGTCCTGTGGGACAACAGGGGCGTTGGCCTTTAGGTAGTTACCGAACTTTGTCCCATCTATCTTTTTCCAAGCTCGGGTCACAATCTCCTCCCTAGGCTTAGTCTTTAGTAGTGTCTGGGTCCCAGTTAAGAGTGTGAAAATTATTGCGGCATGATCAGACCAAGGGAATGGCAGAACTTCCACTACATCCAGATCCGTTCGATTAGTAAAAATGCCATCAAGGGTATGGCCAGCCGTATGCGAGGGTCCCACCACCCTTTGTTCCAGCCCTCCTGCATCCATAAAATCCAGCAATTGCTTGCTGTCCGGATCTAGTTTATCATCCAGGTAGAAGTTAAAATCGCCCAAAACGGTGAACGATTGGGCACAGAAACCATCCTCTACCAGGGTGCTGAGTGACTCCAAGAACGGCGCTCTAGGGCCAGCGGGACGGTAAATCAACAGTGCTTTGAACGTGTTTTTGGGAGAAAGGCGGATAGTGATAGAGAGTGCCTCGCATGCTTGGTTGGACGCAGTCGAAAATAAAGGCTCAAGACTATTGTGATAAATAACAGCAAGTCCGCCCTCCCTTCCTGAGGGACGGTCCAGCGTAAAACAGATAAAGTTAGCAGGGAGAGCCTTCACAATGTCTGGGACTGTGGCACCATTAGTCCATGTTTCCGTAATAAAAGCCAACTTAACCTGATGCTGTTCCATGAGCAAACAGCAGTCCGTGCTGTGCTTCACTAGTGATCTAACATTCATTAACAAACACTTCCATGGTACGGTCTTTATCCCTAGAAGTTGCGGGCCTGAGTCCAGTCTACCCCCACCTCTACCCTTGCCTGCAAGGATTTCTAGCAATGGGGCCCTGCATGACCTGCAAGCGGTACCTGAGTCTCTGATAATCATTTCAGGATGGTGTTTGGGACAGCCAGCCTTCCCCCCTTCAGGGTCAAGGATCCTCAGCTGGGCAGATGTATAACTCACCAGCTTCGTTGTAGCAGAACCATGGCGACTAGCACTCAGCCCGGACCGAGCGCGGACGGGCGCAGACGGGCTTGCCTTAGGCGCGCCTTCGGCGCGCCAGCGGCGCGCCCGCTGCGCACGGCCGCTGTGCGGCCAAGGCATGCTGAGTTTAAATTTCCCCTGCCGGCTCCCGCGCCCAATCACAGCCCAGTTCCCGCCTCCGGTCTCCACCAATGACCCGCAGGTACTACGTCACTGGCGGAGCCCCGGAGAGGGATCGGCTCGAGCCCCAGCCGGTAAGCCTGTGCAATTAGTGCAATTACAAGTTTGAGCTTCAAGCAGAGTGATAAAATATACAATACATTAATACTTTAAACTAAAATCACTGTTAAAAGCGATCTCAAAACGGGGGCGTGGCTTCGGAGCCGTTGGTGATGGCCGCTGCTTTCGGGAGCTCCGCGGCAACGTAGGCAGCGGGGAGTCTCCAGGCTTCTTTTCCTCTGTATCGGACCGCGGAAACCGACATTTCAATCGTCGGAATACCTCAGCTACCGCTGTGATGATTCGCGGAGAGTTTCCATGCCGTTAAGGTGATTTTATATCGTAAAATGCAGTCAGTCAGAACAGCGGCCGCCATTTTGTTTTCTGTGATGATATTTTCCTGACGCATTTGTTGCCTTATTATCAGTGCCTTTCGCCACAGAATTTCTACTATAACATATGAACAGAGGATTTTTCTCAACTGCGTTGTAATTTCCTGGTCTTCTTTGTGACAGTTATTGGAGTACCTCCTGCAGACTCTTTTTTCTTCATTTTTCTTTTTTCTTTTCATCAACGCTTTTTTGCGGAATTCCTCTAATTTTGACAATTATTGCTATCCGAACCGTCTTTCCTTGTGACCTTCTCTACCATCACCAAAAGGGACTTTGTCTTCTTTCTCTTCATGGCAATGCCGCGTGGTGCTCGTAGTGGTGCCCGTAGTGGGGCTCACCAAGCTATCTCCCTACCACTGGCTGATAACAACCCTTTTAATGTCCTACGAGATAATATGGATGATGCCCCCCCGGAATCCTCTGACCCTAAGGCCTCCTCCTCGGCGGATACTCGCCCCAAACAACTCTCCAAGCTACCAGCGGCTTCGCCTTCTGGCAAACGGGTAAAAATTAATTCTCCTACTAATCCACCCACTTCAGTCTCTATGGAGCTTCTCCTTGATGAAATTCGTGCTCTGAAGCCTTATATGGAGGAAACTAATTTGCGCTTACAAAGCCTTGAAGACAATTGGTCTCACACCATCCAGAGAGTTGTGGTCCTTGAACAAAGAGTTGACGCGTCTGAGGAGACCATGCATCAAATCCCCATTTTACATACAGAAATTGATCATCTTAAGCAACAAGTCGAACAATTGAAAAACCGCAACAGGCGCAATAATCTGCGTATTTATGGTTTGGTTGAAGGTCTTGGAGGTTCTAATCCAATCTCATTTTTCCAGTCATTTTTACCTTCTCTTCTTGGTCTTCCTGAATCCCCTCCTTTGAACATTCAACGCGCTCACCGTTTGGGCCGGATGTCTGCTTCTTCCTCCTCCTCAGCGAGACCTAGAGGTACTATCTTATATTTTCTGGAATATACTGACCTGCTCAAGGTACTCCAAGCTGCCAAGCAAAAAGGAAAGATTTCTTGGCATGGCTCCAATCTATTTTTTACTCAGGACTATGCCAAAGTGACTGCAGATCGTCGGAAAAGGTTCCTGGAAATGAGACCTGCTCTTCGAAGTCTTAATGCTAGATATGGCCTTTTTCATCCATGCCTTTTTAAAGTGACGTATAAAAACAAGACTACATCTTATGAAGACCCGGCTGTTCTTCAACAATTTTTGAATACTTGTCGTCATGATTCTATGGATGTTTCCAGACTGTAATTGTTCTGTTTTCCTCATGTAGACTGTTTGCTGTTTTACTGTATTTGGCTCTAATGTTCTACATTGTTAACATATGTATTTTGTCTTTTTCTCTTTAGTTTTGGATATTTGGGCCCCTGTATGTTATCCTCTTCAGTTTTCCTGGATGACGTCCTCCCTGTCGTTGTTGCCCTGCGGTTTCCCGTTCGGCGTCCCATTTCCCTGATGTGGTTCCAACACCCTCATCCTTTCTTGTTTTCTTGTGGTATGTCTTTTGCTATTGTGCTCTTATGTTTATGGAATTGGTTTATTTTGCTTTGTTGTTCTCTTCTCTTTATTCTATTTTCTTCTTTTGCTTCTCATATCTTCTTTTGCTACCGTTGTTTCACTTCTTTTCTCTTTATTCTTACTTCTTGTTCTTTTCTTTTTCTTTATCTCTTTCTTTTTAACCATTTACTTCAATCTATTTTTTACTTCTCTTTTTCACCCGTTTATTCCCATTCTCTTCACATGTTTCAATTTCGTTTTCTCTCTGTATTCTTTGATTTTCTCGCCTTTTCAATACAATGTGTTTATGGCGGTTCTTCTGTTGTATTTACTAAATTATGTATCTTCTTTTCTTTCTTGTATTTGGTATTATTTCTTCTCCCTGCAATGTTCTGTTTTTTCTTCTCTTACTAATGTAATGATTACTATCCAGTTTTTAACTATTCATTCTTTTCTGTTTTCTTTTTATTTGCATTTTTCTCACTTATCTGTAGATGTCGTTGAATATTTTATCTTGGAATGTTAAAGGTCTTGGTTCACCTATTAAACGCCAAAGAGTTTTGTCTCATGTAGCAAATTTAAAAGGGGATATTGTTTTATTACAAGAAATTCATGTTAAAGATACTGAAATTCCTAAGTTACGTCGTAATTGGGTTGGTCATGTTTTTGCCTCTCCTGGGTCTGGGAAGCGCAATGGTGTCGCTATTTTATGCCATAAGAGGCTAGATATTCATCTTGTCAAACAAGATAATGATGCAGATGGTAGGTGGGTAGCAGTCTCTCTGTTGATTAATAAAATTCCTCTGACCATTCTCAATATCTATGCTCCCACTGTTCCGGATAAAGTCTTTTGGCCCCATGTTCTTTCCCTGCTCATGCTATACACTGATGATTATCTGATTTTGGGTGGTGATTGTAATATGGTTATAGACCCCTTTTTAGACAGAAGATCTGATTCTAGGTTCTCCCCCTCTCACATGCATTCTTTGTTTACCTCCACTATTTCCCAAAGAGCTCTTGTTGATTCTTGGAGGCTTTGCCACCCTACCCTTAGAGAATACACTTTTTACTCACCTCCTCACTCTTCCCAATCCCGATTAGATTATATTTTCATTTCCAAAGCCCTCACTCAACTCATTACTCACTCGGACATAGGTTCTATCTTAATTTCTGATCACGCTCCAGTCTCTTTAAGTCTGGATTTACTCCCCCCCGTGAAAGGCACTAGGAGATGGAGGTTTAATAACTCTCTTTTATTGGACCCACAGTTTACACCAGCTTTTATGGATTTTGCCTCTTCATTTTTTGAGGACAATGGCTCGCCTCAGTTAACCCCCTCACTTATTTGGGATACCTTTAAAGCCGCTTCTAGAGATTTCATTATTACATTTGTTGCTCGTAAGCGTCGTAAAGCCTCTCAATCTATTCATTTGCTTAACGCACAAATTGAACAATTAGAACACTCCTTTTACCTCTCTAAGAAACAATCTGACCTAGATGATCTTATTAAGGCTAAGCTTTCCTTTAATAAAATTTCTACTGACTCTGCCAATTTATTTTTACTTAAGTCTAGTGCTAAATACTATACCGCACAAAATAAAGCCGGTAATCTTTTAGCTAGATACCTCAAAGTTAAGAAGGAGCGTACTAAAATTGAATCCATTGTTACTTCCTCTAATGTTGTGGTTCATAAAGACGAGGATATTTTAGCTGAATTTACGGATTTTTATCAACGTTTATATACTCCTGAGTCCTCTCCTGTCTTGTCTGAAATTACTCGATATTTATCCTCCATTGCTCCACCTTCCTCTTCAGAGGTTGATTTCTCCCCTTTAGAAGCTGATATCACGCATAAAGATATTCTGGAGGCTATTCAAGTTCTAAAGAGGGGTAAGGCCCCTGGTCCCGATGGGTTTACTATAGAATTTTATTCCCATTTTTCCTCCCTACTTCTTCCAAGAATTCATCAACTATTCTCATCCTTTATAGCATCTCAAAAATCTGAGGGTACCTTTCAGGAAGCCCTTATTTGTCTTCTCCCCAAGGATAGTAAAGATCACACCTTTTGTAAGAACTATAGGCCCATTTCCTTAATTAATCTAGATTACAAAATTTTTGCTAAGATCCTTGCACTTCGTTTAGAAAAAATTCTTCCACAATTAATCGCCAAAGAACAATGTGGTTTTATTAAAGGACGTCACCTATCTGATAATACCCGTCTTTTCTTTAATGTCTTAAGTAAATCTCATTCTCATAAGACGTCATTGGCAGCTATTGTACTGGACGCTGAGAAAGCTTTTGATAGAGTCAACTGGCAATTTATTTTTTCTTCCCTTTCTTGGTTTGGTTTTGGCCCTAAGTTTCTTTCATATGTCTCAATGCTCTACTCTTCTCCTAGGTCCTTTATTTTGGCCAATGGCCTTGTCTCTTCCTCCTTTCCTCTTCTTCGTGGTGTTCGGCAGGGTTGTCCGCTTTCTCCGCTCCTATTTATATTAGCATTAGAACCCTTCTTAACTAAGATTGGTATGAACGTTGATATTTCTGGTTTCCCTTATGGTTCTACACAGTTAAAGATCTCTGCGTACGCAGATGATATTTTGTTATTTCTCTCGAACCCTCATACGTCTCTCCCATCATTTTTATTAGAGGTTTCGAACTATGCATCAGTGTCTGGCTATAAGCTTAATGTAGACAAATGCGAAATCCTTCCTCTCAATAAATTCTGTTTTCATGCTGATTTCTTAGCTTCTTCCTTCAACTGGAGCCCAAACAAAATCAAATATCTTGGTCTTTGGTTTACACCTTCTATTAAGGATACTGTGGCTTTGAACCTTAAGAATTTACTAATAGCTCTTACTGCCTCTACAAAACAATGGCATCCCTTGTTCTTATCTTGGTGGGGTAGATTAGATTCTATCAAGATGATGTTGGTACCGTTAGTCTTATTTCTCTTGTCGAATCTTCCAGTTCACATTCCCAAATTCTATTACAAGAATATTTATTCCATATTATCTAAATTTTTATGGCAAAACAAAACTGCCAGAATGTCTTTTTCTAAACTTAAATCTCCTAAACATTTAGGTGGTGTTAATTTTCCTGACTTTTCCTCATATCATACTTCCTTTTTTCTCACTCACTCTACCTCTTTCCTTTCTGATCATATTCCTGATCCCTCTTCTTATCCTTTGTGGGTAGAGGTTGAAACTTCCTTTTTTCATGCCTTTGCGTTTGAAGAGTTTGTTTTATTGTCGCAAGCTCCAAAGAAATTTTCTCTTCCCATCCTTCAACATGTTCGCAAGACCTTTTAACCTATTATTTTGCACAACCTGGATGACCGTGCTCGTTTTTTACAGTCTCCTATTTGGTATAATTCTTTCATCAAAATTAAAAATAGATCTATTTTTTGGAATGACTGGTTATCTCTTGGTCTTAAATGGACTCATCAGCTTTTTCATGATGGTTCTTTTATCCCCTTTTCTGTTCTTCAAGACCGTTTCTCTCTCCCCCTCTCTTCTTATCCCAAATATATTCTATTAAGAACGGCGGCTCAAGCTACTTTTGATGCTCTTACGGGTACTTCCATTCAATATAATTCTTCTCTCATTTCCTTACCTTTTTTGCATTCTTCTTCATCTGCTTCTCAAATTTACAAAAAATTGCGAGATTCATCTGCTCATCGAGTGAAATCTGCTGTGGAGTGTGCTTGGGAATCAGATTTAGATGACTGTTTTCCTCTTACTACCTGGGATAACATTTGGATCAAAATAAGGAAATCGTCTAGAGCGGCAAATACAACTCAAACTCTATTTTTTATATACAATAGACTTTTAATCACCCCTTACAAACTACACCACATTGACTCTTCTATCCCGTCCATCTGTTGGTCCTGTTCGGCTTTAGTGGCTGATCTTAAACATATGTTGTTTACTTGTCCTGCTGTTCACCTTTTCTGGTGCAAAGTATGGCAACAAATTAATTCCATTTTTTCCACCAATTTCCCCTTTTCTCTTTCTCATATTTTTCTTGGTAGTCTTTCACAAATATGGTCCTCCTCCAGTGCTAATACCTCCATTGTTGATCTCCTTCTTGTTGTGGCATTTCAACAAATCACGAAAGCTTAGAAGGATACCTCCCTTATTTCTTATCAAGCCTGGTGGTATGGGGTTTGCTATAACCATAGATTAGATAGAGCTTATGTTCACCCTATTTCTCTTGCGATTAAAAGGGACTTATTATGGTTACCCATTACCTCCTTTCTGAACTTGTCTGCCCAACCCCTTCCTTTACATAATCCTTGCAGGGAGGAAGTATCTAAACCTCCTTGATCTTCTTGTTATTATTAATAATTCTGATAGTATTAATGTATGAAGCTTGCCAATTTGTTCTATCTCTTTTTGAAGTATTATTTCCTGTATTATGAAGTTATATTTTTTCTTTATTCTGCCATTTATTTATTATATATTGTTGTAATATGTTTCTGATGATATCCCTTTTTCTTTCCTTTTCTTCTCTCTCTTTTTCTCTCTACTCCTTTTTATTTTTCTGAAAGGTCTTACAATGTATTTTTTCCTACAAATGTATATTATTACTGTACTGGAACTTTTTTGTTCTTCAATAAAATCCTCTTTAAACTAAAAAAAAAAGCGATCTAAAAACACTGTTATTAAAAAGGAGCGTGACCTGGCGGGTATTGAACGCACCCGTACTCCAGGGATCAGCCCCGCGTGCCCGAAGCAGCTGAGTTTAAATTTCCCCTGCCGGCTCCCGCGCCCAATCACAGCCCAGTTCCCGCCTCCGGTCTCCCCAATGACCCGCAGGTACTACGTCACTGGCGGAGCCCCGGAGAGGGATCGGCTCGAGCCCCAGCCGGTAAGCCTGTGCAATTAGTGCAATTACAAGTTTGAGCTTCAAGCAGAGTGATAAAGTATACAATACATTAATACTTTAAACTAAAATCACTGTTAAAAGCGATCTAAAAACACTGTTATTAAAAAGGAGCGTGACCTGGCGGGTATTGAACGCACCCGTACTCCAGGGATCAGCCCCGCGCGCCCGAAGCAGCTGAGTTTAAATTTCCCCTGCCGGCTCCCGCGCCCAATCACAGCCCAGTTCCCGCCTCCGGTCTCCACCAATGACTCGCAGGTACTACGTCACTGGCGGAGCCCCGGAGAGGGATCGGCTCGAGCCCCAGCCGGTAAGCCTGTGCAATTAGTGCAATTACAAGTTTGAGCTTCAAGCAGAGTGATAAAATATACAATACATTAATACTTTAAACTAAAATCACTGTTAAAAGCGATCTAAAACACTGTTATTAAAAAGGAGCGTGACCTGGCGGGTATTGAACGCACCCGTACTCCAGAGATCAGCCCCGCGCGCCCGAAGCAGCTGAGTTTAAATTTCCCCTGCCGGCTCCTGCGCCCAATCACAGCCCAGTTCCTGCCTCCGGTCTCCACCAATGACCCGCAGGTACTACGTCACTGGCGGAGCCCCGGAGAGGGATCGGCTCGAGCCCCAGCCGGTAAGCCTGTGCAATTAGTGCAGTTACAAGTTTGAGCCCTCGAAGTAGCACACCCTCTTCGCTCATGCTGAGCTTGTCTCAAATTCTCCAGATTTGACTCATTGTTGCTTGTTCATCAGTGGTGAGGGCTTTTGCCCCATCTAGGAAGCTGTGCCATTTTTTTTCAGGGCACCACTTTTGCTTTGGAGATTCTTCCATCATTTTCAGTGGCTTCTTAGATTTCTGCCAAGGAGAGAGCTCTTGGGCCAGCCTCCTGGGCTATCATCTTCACAAAATCCTCCGCACCTTCATTTTCCTCTGTGGTATTGTTGCTGGCTGATGTTGGAGGGTGCCTGGACAAGTAGTCCGCTGGGTTGCTGTCCACTGGTCCATACAAAACCTCAAAGGTGTACGGTTGAAGCTGTATGGCCAATCTGTTCATACGCGGTGGTCCGTTTCTGGTGGTGCCTTCAAACAAGGTAATCAATGGCTTGTGGTCAGTCACCAACCAGTACATCTGCACACAGAGATACAGGTGGAAATGCTGGCAAGCCCATTGGATTACCAATGGCTCAATCTGGCACACCAGGTCTCTGTGTCTGTGAAGACCCTGCTGGCGTAGGAGATTGGAACCCACAACAGTTCATGCTTTTCCTGCAGCAGGACAGCACCAAGGGCCATGGGGTTTGCTTCCACTACCAGTTCTGTTCTGCATCTGGGATTAAAGTACACCATTGTTGCATCTTCTAGGGGTGCTTCCTTCAACATCCTCAATGCTCGGTCTGTTCTGCTGTCCCACTCCCGGGGGCGGTTGCACTTAGTACAGGTTCTGACGGAGTAGCCAGGTCTGGGCGAAATCTCCCACAGTAATTTGTCATTCCAGGGATGCTTCTAACCTCTAACATGTTTCGTGGGACAGCTGCTGCTCTTATGGCATTGACTTTCTTCGGGTCGAACTGCAGTCCGTTGCTCGAGAAGTGGTATCCAAAGAACTCAACAGCATTCATGTAGAGTGAGCACGTTTAACTGTGGAGGGTCAACCCGCTGTAGGGCACTCTCTCTAATGTAACCCACAGTCTCACATGGTGGCCTTCTAAGGTGTTAGAGTATACTAAGCTGTCGATGCGACCATTCTACATGTCGACTAATCGGGACAGGGTTTCCCCGATGGCATCCTGAAACACTTTCACGTCAGATGAAATTCCAAAATGTAGGCATCTCTATCTGCAAATACCCATTTGAGTTGAGAATGTGGTTATGTATTTGCTTAAGGTGGTGGTAACCTGCATTAAGATGCAGCTTTGATAGTCAGCTAGCTTCATTCTGGTCAGACATATTTTATCCACTGTGGGGGTGATGGGTCGCTCCCGGCATATTGCTTTGTTTGGGAGTCGCATATTAATGCATAGTCTTATGGCTTCAAGTTGCTTAGGTTTGGGGGCTATCACAAGGGGTGATACTCATGGGGTAGGCCCTGTCACTTTTTTGATTACCCTTAGCCATTCAAGTTGGTTCAATTCCTGTTCTACTAGTGGGCACAAGTGGAATGGCACCCTTCTGTGTCAGAGAGCCACGGACCTTATGGTCTTTTCAATGTGGAGCTTTATTTTCTGTCCTTTTAGGCGTCCCATACCTCAAAACAATTATGGGAACTTCATATTCAACTGTCAGATCCACAACTCCTCTCAGGGCCAACAGTTATGTTCACCCAATATGTATAGATCCTGCCCTTGGACAGTGCCAATTTTTGTTATGTCGATGGTTTGTGGAACTATGTTGTGTCCCTAACATTCACACACACACCTGTGTTGATAAGGCGATGATTTATACCCTGACAATAGTCACTTTGCACATCGGGGGTCTTCTCCAATGGTTTCCTCTACCATTCATCATAGTCATCATCATCCTCGGGGTAATTCAAGGATTCTGGCGGCTGCACCAAATGACCCACTACATCTCCGTCGAGGGATAGCTGCAGGAGGGTGGGACACACCACTGCAGCATACTTTTGCAAAATGATTGAGGTCGCCATATTTTGAGCATGACCCCCCTTCTGCTGGGCACATGTTGGGTGTGTGGTGCACAAGTCTGCAGTTCCCGTACCCTTTTTCAGATTGTTTGGGCTTAGGAGAGTTGCGTGGCTGGGCAGGGTGTCATTGGATGGCATCGACCTGCTCCTCTTCGATCTTAACTGTCCGGGTTGTGGTTGATGGGGCTGAACCTCTTTCGAGCATCACCTCTATGTCCTTAGCCCTGCTATCGACCACTCGGTGGGATCTCGCAAATATTAGGATATTATCTAGGGAGATGCTTGGCTGACAAAGTATGAGTATATATAGGGTAGATGACAGGCAATCCAGTATCAATTGGGCCCTGATTTCATCTGGCTGGTTGATGTCTGTGCAGGTGCTTGCTAACTTGCAAAGGCATGCATAAAAGACATCCACCGACTCATTTCTGCTCGGCAGGCCTGCCTCAGTTTGAACCTTTCATAATCGGCTTTAGCTGGGGGTCAAAGTGCCAGTTGAGAGGAGCCACAGAAGCATCTCCTCCCATGTTGGGGAGGTGTTAGAATAGGCCATTTAACTCAGCGCCACTTACATGAAGCATTATGGACCTCTTCACTGCCCCATCTGTCTCACGCATGGCGTGAAAATAGTGTTGAAGGTGCCCTGTCTATTGGCGCCAATGTGGGGCAGCTGTAGCGGGGTCCACTAGCTGGCTCAATGGTAGGAATGCTGGGAAGAATACATTTGCACACCTTTGGGGAACCGGTGGTTCTGCATCTTGCTGCTGGGCGGACATTTCTTTGACTTAGATTGACCACTACACACCCTCTACCTAGGGTAGCGCAGCACCAAGGCCTCTTCAGGATTTTTGTGGTAGTGTAAGGCTCCACTAATCAGTACTCTCTCAATTGTGTCCTTGGTAATTTTTTTGTGCTGTCAGCCCAATTTTCCTCTCTCTTCAAACTGGATGGTATGCAATGTGTAGTGCAACTGCTATTTATACAAAGCACTTTGTCCTTACTTCCATGCACCAGGCTTCCTCAACCAAGGCATCCGACAGACACAAACAGGTACCTCCAAGGAGTTGTGCTTTGCTCTGATATGCTCGCAGCAGCACCAGACTGCACGTGCCCTCCGTCCCTCATCAAGAGCCACATGCTCCAGTCACTGACTTCAAGGCTGGAATGTGGTGCGGTGGGCGTCGCAGGAAACAAAACGTGCGGCAAGGGCTCCAGAGCCTCACATCATCCGGGTCATTCTTCCGGCTGAGTGCTCCTCGCCGGGTTGCAGCACAATTCCAGGTGCACTTCGCAGTTCTCAGCCAAGTCATTGTCTTGATGCAAATGCTCCTTGCACACCGGTATATGACCAACCTTGTCACCAGTGTAAAGCTGCACTGTATGGGGAACAGGCTGCTCAAGGTATGGCTCACAGTTTCTCTGATCACTGAACACAGACACAAAGTACTGGGTATTGCTGAGTGAACTGCGAGTGGTCACACAGCATTCATTTATACCTTCGGGCCGCGCCCTGGCCTCAGACTGTGTATGTGCCACAATGTATGGTAGGGGCCTGGTGGCACTCAACAGTCAGTAATTTGGCGTGGGCACAGTGGCAAAGAGATTCTCCATTTGCAAGGGTCCACACACCCCTGTAAATGATGGAACGCCCTTTCTCGATTGCGCTGGTGTTACTTGTGCACCAGTGCTACCTGCATTACAGAAGGGGCCGCACAAGCATCTGCAAGACTTGTTGTTATACCAAAGTGCCTACGGGGCCCACAATGTAGGGTGCAAACGCCCGTTGTGCTCCCCGGGTTGGGAAGCAGATATTTCAACCCGATATCACTAGCAAAATCTATTCTCAGTTGTCAGCAGCTCAGCTAATTCTAGCACAATGACAACAAGCTCGAAGAAACAACCAGAACAAATTAATGCAAGGTGCAATCATCACCAGAATAACTTACATGAGGCACACGCTGGCTCTGAACTACTAAATAGCAATTTCCAGATCTTCAGAGAAGGAAGGTTTCATTCATTCGTAGCATTTGGTATGTGCCGGTCAAGTTGCCACCAACCAATCACGAAAGTGTTAGTCAGCCCTCTGGGCTGTGGGAGCAAGTCAGAGCCCATTGATCCAGAATGTGACAGATCTCGTTACTGGCATCCTCAGTAAAGGGCGACGTGCATCCATAGCAGGAGCTGCGGAAGTACGACCTTTGCTCAGAAAGACATCTCTTGACATTATGATTATGTTGAGTTACCTGAATGCCTCAGACCTTCCCACTTTACAAAAGGTCATTCAGTGTGTGCTGAAGGAACATCTGCAGCCCCTTATCTTCCGTCACCTTCCAAGGCGAAGACAGGTTATGTCCAGAAAGAGTTCGAACATTAATTGTGCTGCAGGCACACATCCTTGGATATTCAATTATCAGTTAATGAATAGTAGTGACTCTTTGGACAATCATACCTACTTATTCAGTTCCTTCCAGCATAAATTGGGCTATCGCCTTAACATATTTTCATGACTCCATCCGCCTACTTTTCACCTTTTTTTCTCTCATTCATCCTTCCCTCTTTGCTTCCTTCCTTCCCTATTTTTTAACTTCTTTCCTTCGTTTCTTCCTTCTTACTATATTGACTTCCTTCTTTTATTTCTTTCCTGCGTCTTTTGTTTTCTCCGAACTTCTTTTCTTCCTTCCTTGATTCCTTCTTTCTTTCATCCATTCTGTACGATATTCATCACTTCCATCTTTCATTTCTTCCTTCCTACCTACTGTCCGTCCATTCCTTTCATTTCCTCACTTCCTACTTTCATTCCTTTGTTTATTTCTTTCGTGTGTTTCATTTCTTTCATTTTCCTTTCTTTCCTCTTTCTTCTGTCCTGTTCATTCCTTCCTTGCTTGACTTCTTTGTTCTGTATTTCATTCGTCATTTTGTTCCATCCTTCCATTCTTCCTTCATACATTTCGCCCTTATTTCTCTCCTTCATTCATTCCTGCCTCCTTATTTCTTGCCTTCTTTGCTCCAGTTCCTCCCTTTTTTCATTCTTCCGGGTATATGTTTTTTACCTGCCCCATCAGATCTGACAATGGAGGAGGGGAAAGGGGCACGGCTCGCTCGCACTGAGGAAGTGACCATCGAGAAAGTGAAAGAGAGGAGGGCGGCGAGAGGCACGTTACCGACTCTGCCGGAGTGACACATCCGTGCGCACTTCCTGGGAGATCTGTCGCTTGGGGAACTTAATTAAGGTATCCTCCACGTCCCATCAGTGTTCGCCGACATCTCTCGCCTTTCTACTTCGTGGGGCCAGAACACACCCCGGAGAAGAGCTCCCCCCTCTCCTACAGTGGCATAGAGAGGCACCAGTATGCCTTTTCTCTGGGCAGCCTGCACGGAGAAGGTGGAGGCTGACATTACCGCAGTTGAAGGAATCGCCGGACGGGACTGCAGGTCCCAGGAGCCCTGAGCGCCGCAGCGCCGCAGCTGTGTAGCGGCACGCCCTCCCGCCATCCCGCCCACTAACGGGATAAAATCACTCGCGGAACCCGCTGGCGCGGGTCCCGCATCGTTTTGAAGGAGAAGGTGGAGGCTGACATTACCGCAGTTGAAGGAATCGCCGGACGGGACTGCAGGTCCCAGGAGCCCTGAGCGCCGCAGCGCCGCAGCTGTGTAGCGGCACGCCCTCCCGCCATCCCGCCCACTAACGGGATAACGATCCACCCCTATTTTCCATTGGATGTTCTTTTGGCCAAATTGCACCATTACAAGCGGAGCGGGACGCGACGCGGGACGCCCTGGACGAAGCCCGGACTAAGGGCGGACAGTCTGAGACAGTCCGGGACAGGAGGGGGCAGGTGGGAGCAGCAGACTGGCTTTTGAATACCTGTGTTACTTAAGTTTACTATTGTTCACTCTGTGGTGTGTATTGATTGCCAAGTTACTGTTGGTTACTGTTTAAAGCTCCCCGGGGATTGGAAGTTATATGTGATAACCTATTTGGGGAACCCTGGTATATTGTTGTTGGTGTCTACAATAAGAAATTTCTGGGGGGTCCCGGAGTCCGATCTGCTAATTATGCCTAAAGCAAAAATAGCAGCCTCGACCACAACCATGGACAATTATTTGGTTAAGATGGTCGATAAAATTAATCAGGAACGTCGGAAATCATTAGGTCGTCCTGGGTCATCGAGTTTGATTTCCCCCCCGCCCATTTGTTTGGCCTCTGAGCACCCCCTTGTTCAGGATCTTAATACTCCCTTATTACCCCCTGATTGTATATCTGAGGGAGTTGTCACTGACACTATCAGTTTGGATAGCGACACCCCTGAGTCCACGATCGACCCTGAACCAGGCCAAGCTATTCTACCTGATGTACCTATCCCCAGTCAGTCTGTTCCCAGACGCCAAAAATTAATACGCACCTGTAGGAACATTACTAAACCCATACAGTCTAAGCGAGGAGGGAATCGCCATACTAATATAAAGGACACCACCCCGCAGATAAATGTCCCAGCCCAATCTGTGCTAACGGAAGGAGTTAAGGTCACTTTAGATAAAGAACAGCTGGATCTTATAACCCAGGCTATAGTTGCTAAGTTTGACATATTTGTTAAACCTTTATTGACCAAACTTTCTACTCTTGCCGATGAAGTAGTCAGATTGGGAGGTATCTTGGATTCTTTTATCAAGGCTAGTCCAGCCCCATCCAATATTACTGGTACACAGGTGCCTGAGGAAATTTCATTAACTACCTCCGATACAGCCCCATTGATGGCCGAGAACAGTAGTTCTGAATGCAGACCCGGGTGTGCCCCTGGAAAGCCTGTTGCGGTTCCCAATGTACCATCTCAGCGGCAAAACACTACTAAACCACCCGCCGTTTTAGCACCGGGGGAATCGTTGGGCCACAATGATAACTTCCCTAGCTCCAGAAACCCCCAACCGAACCTGCCACCTACGTGTGCACCATTTGTTGCTGTCCTTATGAACGTCCCCCCTGTTAAGAGGTTTGATAGCAATCCTGCCAGTGTAGAATCACACTCGTCATTAAAGAATAAAACTGTGGACTGGCTCCACCGACAGTGTGATTTCCCTATAGCACTATCCAGAGATATACTTTGTACCAGGAGAACTAACTGGGTTGGTAAGTCCCGTAAGACATGCGAAGGCGACTGTATAGTCATCAACTTTCGCAACCCTCAACTTACCTCCACAGTTTTAATTAAAGCCGCTTCTCTCCCAGTGACCGAACATGGTATATCCCTGCGGCCCCTTGGGTACTTTTACAGAGATTTTGCAACCCAACCTGTCATTCAATCTGTTGTTGAGCGCCATTGGTATAGGCCTAGAGTACAGGATATGGGTGCTACACCCACTATCTCTACATTTAATAGATTTCAGCCATTAAGTGGGCTTGATTACAATGACTGACTGGAGCCGTCCATAGATGGTGCTAGGACGGAGGACCTGGACTCGAGCAAAGTGAGCTACATTGGGGCCTCCAGGATATCAACAACTATTATTAACAATATTGGTGTAAGCAAACTGGACTCTACTGTGGCATGCGACCAAGAAGATCTGGTTAACGTGAGAGGGGATAGGTCCCCGATGAACCCTTCCACATGTTTAGTTAACTCTGGTTCAAGTGTCATAGCTTGTTGGAATGTTGCGGGACTTTCCCACAAGGATGATTGCTTAGGTTGGTTTGATTTTATCAATCTTTTTAATATTTTATGTTTCCAGGAAACCTGGAGTTTGGTCCCCATTAACTATAACGGGTTTGTCTCGTATTCAATACCTGCAGTGGCTTCAAACTCAGGAAGAGCCAAGGGTGGCCTCCTGACACTGATTTCTGTTGACGCCCCGTTTGTAGTAAAGAAACATGTCCCGGTGGGGGACCATTCCCAGATCCTTTGGCTTTGTAAGGAGCAGGATAGGAATATCCTTTTAATCAATTTTTATAATAATGTTTTTGATAATTCTAGGCAAAGGATAGCTTTTGCTTTGGAGGAAGCTTTGGTTAAAATTGTTACAGGAAATGAAATCGCTTTTGAATTTATCTGGTTGGGTGATTTTAATATTTCTACCTGTGTGTCCTCTGCCCATAGGGTCTGTGGTTTTTTAAGTACCCAAGGAGAGGGAGTCGCCCATTTTCCCCATAATCTTTATGGGGAATCATTAAATAAAATCCTGATGACATATGATATGGTGATCATGGGGAATGCGAGGGGTGTCCGTGATGAAATTGTCCCTACCTTCACGGGCAGAAACGCTAACTCTGTCATTGATTTTATTTGTACTTCCACTAGCCTTATTCCATGGTGTTCAGTCCCTCTGGTAGTAGATAATTTGATTAGTGATCACAACTGCCTGACCATGGAGTTGGCCTTTTGGAAAACTAATGTAGGTCCCAAACCTAGTATTGTGGATAACATTGAACCACATAGACCAAATGGATTTAGAATTAGGTGGAAGGGAGAGAAGGCAGACCTCCTGTCTAGTTCCATCATTGAGAACTGCTCTAAAGAAATTGAAACTATCCTAGTGAGTGAAGAATCGACAGCTGTAATCCTGAATACATTTGTCGATATCAATCACTCCATAGAAGCAGTATTCACCATTAATTTTAAGGGCAATTCAAATCGGCTAAGGGGGTGGTTTGATCATGCCTGTACTGCTGCCCTGAAGAGCCTTAAGGTGGCATTGGCAGAAAAACAGAGGGACATTACTCTTATCCGGCATCTTAGGGCAACCTATAAGGGAGCCGTGTCAGTAAGGAAGGCAGAACTTAAGCGTGAGGCATGGGATAAGTTAGATCGGGCCGCCGAAACCTCTGACTCCTCGCTGTTTTGGGCCACAGTCAACAGCCCTTTCTTAAGGGACGAGGCTGCGCCTATCCTGTCAGCTAACGTTGGCGTGGAAAGCTGGGTTTCCCACTTTTCCCTGATTTTTGATTCTGATAAACACATGGACAATGGTGGTGGGGTCCGGCCAATTATTCCCCTAGATATTACTTGTGCCGAGGTTAAGAAATGCATTGTTGCAAGTAAAGGTGGGAAGGCTCAGGGACCTGATGGTGTGCCGGTGGATATTTACAAAAAAGAACCTGAAATCTGGGGCCCATTACTGACCAAGGTATTTAATACAGCTGTGAGACTTGGTGCACCGCCTACATGGGAGGAATCTATTATTATCCCCATCTATAAAAAGGGGGAGAAGGGTGATGCTAAGAACTATCGGCCTATCTCCCTTCTCGATTCGTCCGTGAAAATTATGAGCCGGGTGCTCCTTGTCAGATTAGAAGAATGGGCTGAAGATAATAATATCCTGGCCAATTCCCAATATGGATTCAGGAAGGGCAGAGGCACAGTTGAACAGTGCCTCAACCTAGAACTACTAATTGGGAAATATACTATGGCCAAGAAAGGTTCCCTCTTCCTCTGTTTCGCCGACCTTAGTAGTGCCTTCGATATGGTTAATCATCAGATTCTTTGGGAGACACTACTTGGTATGGGGGCACCGGAGGGCATTGTCCATTTCCTGGCTAGACTGTACGTTAACCTTAGCTCTAGCGTTCGGTACGGCCCGGGCGGGGAGTGTACTCCTAAGTTTGCTGTTAAGCGTGGCATTAGGCAGGGGTGTGTGTTAGCCCCATTGCTTTTCACACTTTTTATCAACGAGGTAGACTCTGTCTTAAGGTCTGTGGGGGCAGATGCCCCAATGATTCTTGACTCCTATATCCCGGTATTACTGTATGCGGACGACGCAGTACTTCTTTCTAGGACCCCTGTAGGCCTCCAACGCCTTATGGACAGGTTTTCCCTGTTTATTGGGGAAAGGAAGCTGGTCATTAACAAAACAAAGACCTTTGTCATGGAATGTGGTAAGGGCCGTAAAAAACCTCATTCATTCTTTATGGAAGGACAGAGGGTACAGACGGTAGATACATTTAACTACTTGGGTATCACCTTTTCCAAGACAGGTAGCTGGACCAGCGAAGTCACCCACGTTAGAGCAAGAATGGCGAAATGTGCTCACGGGGTATTCACGTTCGCCTATAATATCAGGGATAAACGGATTAGTGACATGCTGAAGATCTACCAAATGAGGTGCCTTTCAATTGCCCTTTATGGAGCAGGTGTCTGGGGGCATGTTTCGGTTGGGAGTCTCCAAGTGGAGGAAAACCTGTTTCTAAAAAGGTTACTCTGCTTGCCTACTTCAGCATCAACGCATTTGGTCCATAGGGAATTTGGAATATCCCATCTTCTAGATTCCATTGCCCATAGACCTTTAATGCTGTGGCGTGCGATCTGGGCTAAGGAGGAGACCTCCATGAACCGAGCTATTATTAAGGATTGTTTATCTCTAGATAATCATTTGAAGATCCCCTGGGTAAAATTTGTTATGCACAGTTTTAAGGACATATATGGTGTTAATCTTTATGAGGACTGTTATGCTGCCAATAGTATGTCCAAAAGCGAAATGAAGTCTATTTGGTTGTCACTAAAGTTTGAGCAACATTTGAAGGCCAGTAGCAATTTATCCACCTGCAAGCTCTATGACAGCTGTTGTGAGATGTCAGGTTATCAATCTTATTTGAGCTTTGTTACTAGGCCCTCTCACAGGTTCGTTTTAATCAGACTGCGCTTCGGAATTGTTCACCATTTGGTGGCGTTTCCTAATACCAAAAAATACCCCATGGGTCCTTGTCCCTGTGATGGAACTACAGCCCAAAGTACAATGCACCTTCTATTGTTTTGCCCACTATATGGTAATTACCGTATTGCATTTTTAAAACCCCTGTATAAGAAACTCGGTGTCAGAACAGTTAAGGATGTCATGAAACTGATATTTAACCCCTCTCCCGATGTCTGTTTTTTTACAGCCACATTCCTTTTAAAAGCTATCAAGGCTAGGCCTAGTATTATCATCTTTTAAAATTGATATTGTTGTATTTTATGTATTCTGTTTTAACCCCATTGATGAAGTTTTTTATGAATTATTTTTGTTATTAGCTTATGTGTACCATCGATGTTTTTATGTGTACTGCTTTTATGGACTTTGTTGTCAAGCTCCGAATAAAGCTTTATGAATTGAATTGACAATGTTATTTGACAAAGTATAATTGATTCGTTTTTTTTAATGATTGTTTTAATCAAACTGAGCCCAATTTATTTCTACTTTTTCTTCGAACATGACTAATCAAGAGCCATAAATGGGCTGACATGCATTTCAGGTGCTTGCTTGTGACGTCACAACTTTAAGAAGATGCAACGATTAACATGCTGAACGAAACATTGGAAAATATTTTGCTGAACATGAATCTATATACAATTTAAGTTATATATTCAAGCGTGGAATTTTACGAGTCTTGTTTTGTAACATAGCCGTTTGCAAGTATTGGAAAAGTGAACACTCAAATATTGATACTTTATTAACATAACAATATGGAAAAACATACATTTCAGCGAAGCTTTAGCATGCAATCGTGATGCTGTATTTAGACAATGTCAATACGGAATAGAAAAAACAGTGCCACTGAGCCCCCATGTGCATGCACTGCATAAAAACATTCAAAATGACTGGCTGCGGAGACAACTTACATAGGGGCATATCAACAACAACCGGCGATAATTATCGCTCAGCGCTGTTAGCGTGAGGATAATTATCGCCGGCTAGCGTGAATTTTTATCGCTGAGATAGCGTGCTATTAGCAACGCTTATCTCAATAGCGATAAAAATCTACACGCTAACAGGCTAACGTGAGATTATCGCTGGAAACCCAGCGATAATCACACGTTACCTTGTTGATAGGGACAGGCAAACTTAGCCATGATATCCTCCTTCCATAGGATATCATTGCTAAGTCTGAAAATTAGGAGATGTAAAAAAGCAGCGTTAACCGCGGTTAGCGCTACTTTTTTTGTCTCTAACAGGGTTAGCGACATTCTTGATAATAGGAGAAATGTCGCTTAGCGACATTTCTCCTATTATTTTACTCTGGAACGCCCCCGTGGCATCTCATTAGAGATGCAAGGGGAAGCGTAGAGTAAAAGGGTGCTAACGTGCAAATTTGCGTGTTAGCACCCTGTTGTTGATAGGGTGCTAGTTTTATCTCTGCTTTTTTGGCTTTTAAAGCCAAAAAAGCAGAGATAAAGCCCTTGTTGATATGCCCCATAGTGATTAGTTTACTTTACGGCTCATGTTGAAATAGTTTTGTGGTCGCAAAGGGTCCATTTTGCGAAAATGTGGCATTTGTTATCTCAAAATAGATTTAGGGCATTTACAAAATTCAAATTGTGATTTCGTAACTCGTTACTGATTTGGAAAGTTGGTTTCTGGCTACACTCCAAATCCCAAATTGGAAGAGGAGTGTTTAAGCCGCAGAGGTCTTCAAACTTTTGTAGGCTGAGCCCCCCCAGCTAATTTTTTTTAGATGTCGGCCCCCCCCCCACCACTCGACAGAAATTTCTAGAATCTGGTACACTATATAATCGACTGCCATCCGCATATCACGGGCAATATCTGGCAAATAATGTTAAACATAATGATAGTGTTTAGTAAACTGCAGGTTTGTGAGTGGGTTTGGTTAAATGACAGAGGTTTATTACACAGTTTAAAACAAAAGTTTCCAAGATGAAATGTGCGCAAATAGTTTTTACTATGAAGCTTTGTTTTACACATATAACACATGATTTGACAGATTGATAATAACACCACTAACATTAATGTGATGGGTGTGCCTATTTTTCGCCGGTTTCTGGCCATCAGCCGTCATCAGCCAGGATAGCTTTACTCCAGTGGCGTAGCGAGCACGGGTCCCACGTCTGGGAATACCCATGCTCACTTTGCCACTGGATTCAAGCAAGCCTGGCTGAAGACGGCTGAAATGCCAGAAACCGGTCCTAGGAAGCTTGTTTCCGGTCCTGGGAAGACATGGCTTGGCATTTCGGGCTGGACTGCTCCCATGAGGCACAGGGTCAGACTGATTTGCATATGGCCATGTCTGAACTGGGGTGGCAGAGTGGGCTAAAGAACGGTGATGGATCAAACCCAGATCTGTTGACTGGGTGTGAGTGTTTGATTGGTTCTGATGCTCCGTCCATCACCACCCCCTTTTGTACCGCTTTGTTCGCCATAAGTTGGCAGGGTATGCTCAGACGTGAGTCCCTTGCTCACTTTGCCACTGGATTCAAGCAAGCCTAGCTGAAGACGGCTGAAATGCCAGAAACCGGTCCTAGGAAGCTTGTTTCCGGTCCTGGGAAGACATGGCTTGGCAGTTCGGGCTGGACTGCTCCCATGAGGCACAGGGTCAGACTGATTTGCATATGGCCATGTCTGAACTGGGGTGGCAGAGTGGGCTAAAGAACGGTGATGGATCAAACCCAGATCTGTTGACTGGGTGTGAGTGTTTGATTGGTTCTGATGCTCCGTCCATCACCACCCCCTTTTGTACCGCTTTGTTCGCCATAAGTTGGCAGGATATGCTCAGACGTGAGTCCCTTGCTCACTTTGCCACTGGATTCAAGCAAGCCTGGCTGAAGACGGCTGAAATGCCAGAAACCGGTCCTAGGAAGCTTGTTTCCGGTCCTGGGAAGACATGGCTTGGCAGTTCGGGCTGGACTGCTCCCATGAGGCACAGGGTCAGACTGATTTGCATATGGCCATGTCTGAACTGGGGTGGCAGAGTGGGCTAAAGAACGGTGATGGATCAAACCCAGATCTGTTGACTGGGTGTGAGTGTTTGATTGGTTCTGATGCTCCGTCCATCACCACCCCCTTTTGTACCGCTTTGTTCGCCATAAGTTGGCAGGGTATGCTCAGACGTGAGTCCCTTGCTCACTTTGCCACTGGATTCAAGCAAGCCTGGCTGAAGACGGCTGAAATGCCAGAAACCGGTCCTAGGAAGCTTGTTTCCGGTCCTGGGAAGACATGGCTTGGCAGTTCGGGCTGGACTGCTCCCATGAGGCACAGGGTCAGACTGATTTGCATATGGCCATGTCTGAACTGGGGTGGCAGAGTGGGCTAAAGAACGGTGATGGATCAAACCCAGATCTGTTGACTGGGTGTGAGTGTTTGATTGGTTCTGATGCTCCGTCCATCACCACCCCCTTTTGTACCGCTTTGTTCGCCATAAGTTGGCAGGGTATGCTCAGACGTGAGTCCCTTGCTCACTTTGCCACTGGATTCAAGCAAGCCTGGCTGAAGACGGCTGAAATGCCAGAAACCGGTCCTAGGAAGCTTGTTTCCGGTCCTGGGAAGACATGGCTTGGCAGTTCGGGCTGGACTGCTCCCATGAGGCACAGGGTCAGACTGATTTGCATATGGCCATGTCTGATTTACTGGGGTGGCAGAGTGGGCTAAAGAACAGTGATGGATCAAACCCAGATCTGTTGACTGGGTGTGAGTGTTTGATTGGTTCTGATGCTCCGTCCATCACCACCCCCTTTTGTACCGCTTAGATATTTAGGGCCTTGATGGTGAAAAGCCCTGAAGGTAATCAAAAGGACCTTAAAAAGAATCCTCTTTGCAATTGGGAGCCAGTGTAGTACATCCATTGCTGCAAAGGCTGATGATCTGCGTGGCCCGCCTAATACTAGGCTGGCCGCTGCATGTTGGACCATTTGTAATCTGTGTAGTACCGATCTGTTGGCTCCAGCATATAAACTATTGCAGTAGTCCAGCCTAGAGATGATCAAGGCCACTGCAACAGTTTTCCTGGCTGACAGCGGCAAGAAGTCAAAGAACTTTCTCAAGGCTTTAGTTATATGAAAACATGTGCCAGCTACGGCGACAGCTTGCTGTTTGAAAGACAGCTGATTATCAAACTTAATGCCTAAGTTCCGGACTGATGTGATGGTATTGGGAGGAGTTACTTCATCATCAGGCCAACAACCTTTCGGGGAAAACAGATTTTCTTTTCCAACTGGCAGAATTTCCGTCTTACCAGCATTACATTTAAGATGATTATCAGTCATCCATTTAAATGTTGCGGCTAGGCACTCTTTGAGATTTTCTTCGGCGCCAGCCCGATCCCTGTCTAATACTAGAATAAGCTGGGTATCATCAGCATACGAAATGGTACTGATCTGAAAGGAAGCAATCAATTTTATCAGGGGAACCAAGTACAGATTAAAGAGTATGGGACTTAGACTCGAACCCTGGGGAACTCCAGAGCTGAGGGCCTTGGCTTCAGATTGATACTGGCCCAGTACTGTAATTTGGTGTCTGTCCCTAAGAAAGTTTCTCAGCCAGGTCAGAGCTGTACCATCTACCCCCGCGGCAGCTAGACGGTCTACTAGGATGTTATATGAGACCGTATCCAAAGCTGCCGACAGGTCAAGTAGAATTAGGACAGCCTTCTTTCCCTGGTCAATGGCCATACGGAGGGTCTCAGTTGTAAACAGTAGGGCAGACTCGGTAGAGTGTTTTGACCGAAACCCTGACTGATTAGGATGTAAAATATCATTGGCTTCCAAAAAGCTCGTGAGTTGGTTATTCATGAATTTTTCAGTCAGCTTGGACATCACCGGAAGCAGGGAGATTGGGCGTAGATTGGAAAGGGTGGTTGGGTTGGCAAGAGTCTTTTTCTGGAGCGGCTTGACAGCAGCAAGCTTCCAGTCACTAGGGACAACTGCCGTCGCTAGAGATGAATTTATGATGCTGTTTATGATGGGGTTAATAGCTTCTGCTAAAGATTGTAGAGCCAAAGGAGGGCAAGGATCAAAGGGGGATCCAGATTTGCTTGCAAGAATGGCTTTAAAGGAGTCTTCAAGGGAGACAGGGGCGAATGTATCCAAACTAGTTGGAGGTTTCACCCTCTCCACTCTTTCATCGGCTTCTAGAATAGAAGAAGCTGGGGGAAAGGTTCTCACGATTTTAAGAATTTTGTTCTCAAAATAGTCTGAGATATCATTGCAGAGGCTTTGAGATGGCGGAATCTCCTGCGACAAGACAGAAGGATTCATAAAGTCCTTGACTATTTTGAAGATTTCTCTTTGCTCTTGAGCTGCCATATCGATGGCCTGAAGATAGTAAGCTTTTTTAGCTGATTTTATATCTGCATGATACTTTCTTCTAGCCTGCTTATAAGTGTCACGGGCAGTGGTCTCATAGTGCCTGCGCCACCGTTGTTCCAGTATTCTTAGTTTTCCCATTTCTACTCTCAAGGCTAATGTAAACCAGGGAGCCTTCCTTTTCGTTTTAGTAGGATTTTTAGTGCTGGTAGGACCTAATTGATGGCCTATCATGGTTATCCAATCCCGCAACTTTTGGTTATCTACAGAGGTATTGCCTGTTGGCACCGGGGTACAAATTCCAGGAGCATCCAACACATCAAGTCTGCTGGATAATTGTTTCCAGTTAGGTTTGCAGGTCAAATTAGGGGTAGTGATAATATTTGTGGTTATACCCGACATTTTATGAGTTAATGAAATATGGAACGGGATAAAGAAATGGTCAGACCAGATCTGAGGACAGGGAGGTTTAACTGTCAGCCTGGTGGAATTAGAGCAAATACAATCAAATAAGTGGCCTCCCAAATGTGTATGTTGATGGGTCAAAAGAGTGAGTCCTAGAATGTTAATAATATCCATAAAGCAGTCGACTCCAGGAGCTTTTGGATAATCAAGATGCAAATTTAGATCACCCAGTATGGTAAAGTTCGAAAATCTGAGTACCAGGTTGCTGAGTGCTTCTCCCACAGTTTCCAAGAATTCCTTAGGGGGCCTGGAGGGCGATAAATAAGTGCACCCGAGAATGTAAATGAATCATGTATTCCCAAAGAAAATGCTAACGCTTCTGCTCCCTTAATATCAACAAGTTCATGGGAGGAGCATTTTAATGAGCTACGATATATAATAGCAAGGCCTCCTCCCCGTTGTTCCTTTCTGTCCAAACGCTGAATAGAAAAATTTTCCGGGAGAGCTATAGCCAGATCAGGATTACACCAAGGCTTAAGCCATGTCTCAGTGATCAGAAGCCAGTCGAGTTCATTTTCAGAGATAAGCTCATGTATATTTTGAGCATTTTTACATAGCGAACGGGCATTGATAAGACCGCCTCGCAATGTCGGAGAGATAGGCGATGTCTCAGTGGTAAACTCGGACAATGGCACAACAATATCTTGTGTACACAAGGCAGAGACAGAGTGTACAGCCTTATGACAGTCAAGAAGGGGAACAGTACATAGTGGCACGATAGTGGATGCCATACCTGCAGTAGACTGAAATAGATAAGACCCAATGGAGAGTCTCTCGCCTTCACGCCTCCGATGCGCTGACGGGCGCAGACGGGCAAGACTCTGGCCCGACTCAGGCACGAGTCAGGCACTACCGCTGCGCGGTCCAATGGGAGCTTTAAGTAGTGCCTCCCCTCACCTCCGCCTGAGCACTAGAGCGCTCAGCGCGATGGCGCCACGAGGGTACTCCAAGATGGCGTCAAGCACAAAATAAAACTACCGATTCTGCCCGCTAAAGAAGCAGTGAGTTTACAATTTAAATGCGGGTGTGGGGGCAATAGGTGCGAGTTAAAAACAGGGGAGAATATAAACAATTTACTAATCAAAATACAAAATTAGGTTGTGACTTTAAAATACACAGGTAGAATCCTGATCGCGCTTGCTTAAGCGCAGGCTAAGTATACAGCGCCGCGGTCAATAAGTCCAGCTTTACCTCGGCCACGCTGACCAATACTTGCCTTAAGTAGTGCCTCCCCTCACCTCCGCCTGAGCACTAGAGCGCTCAGCGCGATGGCGCCACGAGGGTACTCCAAGATGGCGTCAAGCACAAAATAAAACTACCGATTCTGCCCGCTAAAGAAGCGGTGAGTTTCCAATTTAAATGCGGGTGTGTGGGCAATAGGTGCGAGTTAAAAACAGGGGAGAATATAAACAATTTACTAATCAAAATACAAAATTAGGTTGTGACTTTAAAATACACAGGTAGAATCCTGATCGCGCTTGCTTAAGCGCAGGCTAAGTATACAGCGCCGCGGTCAATAAGTCCAGCTTTTTGATAGCAGTTTCTCTCAAAGCTGAATGTTCTGCAGGCATTTTCAGCCAAAACTCTCCCAATGAGACTTTGCTGAATTGCATCTGCAGAGTGCGGTCACTTTGGAGATCAATCAGTTCTTCCTGCATGCGAATCCGGAGATGGCTCCCCACGTCTGCCAGAAATGGTTGAAAGACCCAGTCATTGAAGTGATCGCTGTCCTCAGGAAAATACTTTTCTAAACTGTTCCTGAGAGACATCAGGTGATTTTTTATTATCTCACCAACACTTGGAAGTTCATATTCAGTCTCCTCAAGAGCATCTACTAAACATGGAAACGACTCAAACAGGCCCTCTTCCACTAGTCTTCTCCATAATTCCAGCTTCTTCTTGAATGCAGTTATTCTTTTGTTCATTTTAAAAGAAGTGATTTCAGCTCCGTGCAGAGACAGATTCAGGGAATTTAATTTGTTGAAAATGTCAGCAAAGGTATGCTAAAAGCACAAGCCAGCGGGGATTGCATAGCTGTTCTGCTTTGCCAGGGTCCAAACACAGAAGAAACTGCCGTACTTCATTCCTTAATTCAAAGATGCGAGTCAGCACTTTACCCCGGGATAACCACCGCACTTCTGTATGGAACAGCAAGCCATCACGCTCAGCTCCCATTTCTGCACATAAAATTTCAAAAAGACGAGCTCCTGTGGGATGAGTCTTTATAAAATTTACTATTTTTATAGCAGAATTAAGCACATCCTCAAGTTCACTGTCTATGTTTCGAACAGCAAGGGCTTCCCGGTGTATCATACAGTGGGTCCACAGAATATGTGGAGCCACTTTCAACACGTTTGCTTTTAGGCCAGCCCTAGCACCACACATTGAAGGAGCACCATCTGTGCAGATTCCAACACAGTTTACCCATTTTATGCCATGGATATTCAAGAAGTCATTGATAATGTCAAACAAATCAGAACCTGTCGCTCGCCCCTTGATTGGCTTGCAAAGTAAAAAATCTTCCAATAATAGTGTTTCATAACAGTATCGAACATAAGCAATTAAATGGGCATCCTTTGACACATCAGTTGCTTCATCTAATTGCACAGCAAACAAACTTGATTTCAACTGGGCAATGAGCTGTCCCTGGATATCTTCTGACATGTCAGAGATGCGGCGGCAAACTGTTGTGTCTGAGATGGGTATGCTTTTAAACTTCTCTGCTGCTTTTTCACCAAGCATTGTCCTAGCCACGTCGAGCAATGCTGAGAGAATCACTTTTTCCCCATCTACAAAGGGCCTTTTGTTTTTAGCAATGTGGTATGCTACTTGGTATGAAGCTTTTAATGCATTTGTTGGAGTATTTGCCACCTGTTTCACCGCTTCTTTCTGCTGAGTTATGTCCTGCAACTTCCTGGCAAAAACATCTCTGCTTTTTCCTGCCAGAGACCCATGTTTCGTTTCAAAGTGACGCCTCAGTTTGGTTGGCTTCAAGCTGTCATTTGCTAAGGTCACGCCACAAACCACACACTGTGATCTACTTTCTCCTCTAACAACAATGCAGGTGAACCCAAAGTCCAAATAGGAGGTATCATATTTCCGTGTTTTTGCAGGTTTTCTCTCTCCATCTATTTCTGTTTCAGCCTTTCGCTTGACCACTCTACCATCTTTTGGCAGCAGGAAACAGTCCATGTCAAATGTGTGCTTAACCTAAGATCCAAAATTCTGAAGCTGTATGTTAATGAATAGTACATGGCTACAATTTTACAGCTTCATGAGGTAGAGCAGGTTTTGTAGTTTCAAAAAAATCTTCACAAAAATTCTTCTTATATTGTAAAAAAAAATTGGGATGAAAAAATAATTTTATGATAAGTGGGTAAAAAGTAATTCCAGCTCATCCAGGCTTTAAGTAAGTGCTTTCATAATTGCTGCAGTATGTAAATGCTGTATACCACCGTTGAGGCTCTGCCAGTTACTTGTTCAAAGGTTCATGAGGGCAAACTTCAGCACTGCCCATTCACCCATCTCTCAAAAACAAACGCGTACCTTCGTATTCACTTCCTCGGATGTTCCAGCTGCTTGAATAGGAGACCTCTGCCTAGCGATCAAAAAGCGTTTTCCCTTGCAATGAAGAGAACATGTTTAAGAAATATTACGTGCATGTTCTTAATATGTTTTGCATGAGACATCATGAAAGCTCTCCTGAGATCAGAATCATAGTGATTGGCAAGGAAGTGAATGACATGCCTAGAAGTTACCTGCTGCCTTATCTTAAGGGCAAATAAAGTATGCCATGAAATGCAAGTTATTAGTTTCAAGTCCTGACGGCTGGTAAGATAACCATGATCTCCAAGTTAAGAATGTGATTTCTGGCAGGGCCACGTTAGCTTTCCATTCTTTCAAGTTTGTTAAATTGATCTTGAATGTACTTCCTTGGAGCTCCTTCACTTCAATATCCCCCATAACCAACACACCCACTCTCCTGTAAGCGACAAGTTTCCTTTACTTTTGTCTTGTCCATATTTCAACACGTGCAGTTCCTCTGCAGAGAGGCGAAGGATTGGATGAGCATGTATTTTGATTTTTTTTTATGACCCAGACGGTCGCTATGCGAAACTTGCACTGCCTTTGATTCTCAAATACAGAAGTCTTAATCATGGTTATTGAGCGGTTTAAGTACGGGCACATCTCTGACCGGCTCAAGAGGTTGTACATAATTTTCATGGGGCCCTGGTCTTTGCTCTTAGGCCTGTACCATATTGCAGAGGGAAGGCCAGAGCAAAAAAAGCACTTGGGAAGAAGAACTCTACAGCATCAAAAATTGTCCATATAACGTGTGCTGCTGAATGGCCTCTATAAAAGATATAAGGGGGGCTACTGGGATACTCCGTACCGCCACACTGTACCTTCTAAAAATGTTGGATTCAAAATATAAATCTTTCCTATGCCCAGGCTAAGACTCCATTGGTTAAGACACCACCTTGATATAGTGGGAAAAATGAATGCCATAAATTACTTTAAAAATATAATTATTTTCACAGTTTTACATTGTGCAAACTCCTGGTCACTGGAACACTTAAAATGAGCACCAGTTACATTACACAAGGTCAGAAAGTTCTCATTACTCATGGATAAATTACATTATTTAGTCCAAGATCACTTGATGTTGCGCCGAGGATGGGACTCAAACCCAGCTCCTCACATACAAAGTCAACAGCTCTGGCTATAAAACCACAACCCTCCCCTTCAATTTGATGGGGTGGAAAGTATCAATCCAAGTACAGCATGCAAACGAGCATAGTGGACGAATGCAAACTGAGAGGGTGGGGTTTGCTTAGTTGTATTGTTTTATTAAATCAAATGATCCATTGTACACCATAAAGTTCTAGAAAACTGGGCATTTTATGGCCAAAATATTCCTCGGGTATAATCCCCAATTTGTCTTTTTCCCAGAAAGCCTACAAACCCCAAAGTCAAGCCTATACTGACCAAACAATTTCCCAGGGCCCGCTTGAGGGCGGTACAGCCGATGTGTTCAATAACTTTTGGTTTTAAAAGTACTTGCTGTTTCCTTGCTGTTTAGCAGTTTTCAGGCAACAATAAAAAATGTCAAGATACCGCAGGTGAGTCAACTTTCTGCTGAAGAGAGATGAAGTTTTGTCTAGTGGCATTTTTGACTCATAATGTAGCGTAGAGGGTTAATGTGCCTGCTGCAAAGAATGTATACCATGCAGATCACAAAACGGTATTCCTCACCGTTTGGTCTAACAGTTCCCATAGAATGCTTTATACACAAGATTCATTGCCTCTGAGTAACCAGTGCTCAATTTAATCCAGTGGTTGTCATTAGGTTCCACTGGCACTCATTTTTGGTGACCGTCACTTATTTTTCCTCATCGCACACTTACCTAGAGATAGAGAGGAATAAACAAACACACAAAGGGGAAGAAAGAGGAAAAGAAAGACAGAAAAAAGCCACAGAGGGAGAAAGCAGGAAACTGCAAAAGTGAGATAAAGGTGCAAGGTGTGACTGGTAGTGGATTAAAGGCATGACAGATTACGAAACAACATATTTGGAAAACTAACATTTAATATTGCTGGCTTTGGGCATTTGAGCAGAGCTCTGGACACCAGCACCTATTTTTTTTTGTTTTACACAAATTAAGCACTGTGTATAACATGTGTGTGATGCAAAGTGCTCTGACACCCTATGGTTGGTATGAGTAGCAACATAAAATGAAAAAAATGCATGCAAGAAGGGGACTGTGGAGAGTTGAGTGACACTATGGGAGGTGGTAGTGAGGGAGTCTGTGGAGATGGAGGTTATTGGGGGTTGGGATGCCCAAAAACATTGTCGCACCAGGCGTCCTAAACTCTAAAGCTGGCCTTGCAAGCACCTAGTGTGTTTCCTACCCATAAAGCCTCATATTCAAAGAGCACATAGAATAGTTGAGCTGCTGTGCCAGTGGCTTTGAGAAAGGAAGCAGTCTCTCAAGCCTGCAGTTTTTTTGTGGAACCATAGCAAAGATGTATATACAAATGACATCAAATAAAATAGAGTCCTCAAAATAACACTTAAATGGCTTTTCACATTGGATAAACAATTGGAAAGAGAGACTGCAAAATATGTGACGGGCTCCTCAAACAGTGCACCGTTACTGACAGTGGTGGCAAGGTCTTGATTGCCAGTCCATTTTGTTGCCCTGGTTCTAGTGGTGGCTGCTGCAAATAAAAAGTGGTAGGGCGTGGGGCATGGGAGGGGGTAAATTAAACACCCAAGTGAAAGCTGTAGAAACCAATAGAAATAACCCACATTAGATAGCAGTATAGTGGTGCAACTAGAATCAAAGAAAGAAGGCACCAGTGTGCTGAAGAAAGCAACGCCCTGCGTGCGCAACACCTGCAAAACTACAGTGAAGTTCTTCAAAAGCTTTCTTATTAGCCTCTCATGAAATATTAAATCTGTTCACTCCCTTCATGCGTTTGTGGTGCGAGACTCTCTGGTTGCATGTGTGTTTTTATCTGTGCTGTGTGTACAGATTCCGTGAGGATGATGCACTCTTGCTTTGTTTCCTGAAAATAAAACGTCTTTATTCTCGTGTGCTTCTGTTGTCTGGTAACAAGTGGCTGCCTAAGAGTGAATTAGTGATTCCCTTGTGAGTGCAGGCGTTTTTGTAATAATGTAAAAATGAAAATCTCTTTGAACAGCAGAAGGCTTTAATTGTCTATAATTGGGCACACAGAGTTTGTTTCTCCCGTGCGATGTTCCTACGGGCCTTGCTGAAACCCCCAGAGAGGTTTCTTTACACTACAGAAGTATAGGCACAACCTGCTCCATTGCAATTTTATTTAAAATAACCTCGCTCTGCATTGCAATGCGTGACATTTTCATAATTTCAGTGTAATTATGACTGACATTTCAACGACTATGAGTGACACAAATCAAGCACTAAGACGAGGGAAACATAAATATCTGAAATTGCACCCATTTGAGCAATGTGACTGCACCAGCAAAAGCACATTTTAATAGTTTACCAAGTCAGTGTAACAGTACATCAGGCTTCTCCAAAAAGTAGCTCACAAGCTACTGGTAGCTCTATAGCTCCCCATGAGTAGCTCTCCTGTGTGCAGCCCAGCCTACAGAATTACAAGCCTTTGCTTGGTTGAATTATTATACATATACCTAAATGGAAAAGTGCGTATTTAAGATGAAAATGCGATTCTTTTCAAAACCCTTATTTTCCAAATTATTAGGTGACTCAGTGTAACCAGCGCTGCTCGGCTCACTTTCATTAACTACATGCTGATTTGTAAAAGAAAAGTCCATGGGCATACATGTGTGTGTGAGGGAGGAAGGGTGGAGATGGCAGCCAGGCAGAGTGCAGCTGCAGCATAAGTACGGATAGCCACAGGCCCTTTCTAAATAGATTTTATTTACACAATCCATGGGCATACATATGTGTGTGAGGGAGGAATGGTGGAGATGGCAGCCAGGCAGAGTACAGCTGTAGCATAAGTGAGTAGGGATAGCCACAGGCCCTTTCAAAATAGATTTTATTTGCACAATCTGCTGAACACGAGTGCTAGAGTTTGCTGGTAACTGTTTACTAGCTTGGGTGAGCGGACGTTCGTTCCAAGCTTCCCTTCCCTCTCCCACATCTACTTTACATGATGCACTCTATTCCAACAAGATAAAAATCCCATTTGTACATTAACAGAATCCTTCAGAGAGAACAGTTCAACAGCAGTTTCTGATTACAATACCTTGCACAGCTGGGGCACAGAGAACACATTTGCAAGTCTCCCAGAAGATAAACACTCCTCTGTTACTGACAGTCCTTCTGACCTTGAGGTGTGTTTAAATTACAAAATTATGAGCACGTCGTGCCGCGTTGAAAGCTACTTAAAATTAGTTGTGTCTCTTCGATTTTCCCTCACTCCCCCAGCCTCCTTCCCTGCACACCTACGTCCGACTCAGCGAAAACTTGAGCATGTCTTGTCTGTTTGATTTTCCCTCTCTCCCCCCCGGCCTCCTCCCCCTCCCCCGCCCACCTCCGTCTGACTGAGGAAACTAGGCAGCATTGAAAGAATGTTTGTACATAGATAAGGCTACAAATAATAGAGAGAAAGTAAATGTATTATAAACTTACCTGTTGGTGGTTTCAATCTTCCGACAGCAGCAGGAGAACGCCAGGGCATCAGCACAAGAATTCTTCACGTCGAAGAAGTCAACTGCAGATCACCAGGATAACCTCGACAAGACAGGAACCAACGAAGACAGTGAAAGGCAGCAAACGGCAGGATTGAAGAAGCGCCACAATACCCATGAAGTGGACGAATTCAGGAGCTTTATGCTCCTGATTTCGCGGCACTTCCTGCCATCGGTATAGCTGTCCCCTTCATTGGTGTAACGTCAGTGGTGACTTTACTGAGTGATGATTGGCTGCTGCAAAGGAGTTTGCCAATCCAAAGCCCCATTTGAAAAGGGGAAGAAATGCAGGAAGTAAACGTACTTTCTACGTTTAGATTAGAAGCAGGTGAGATTTTCCGGTGAAGTTCGCGCCCCCCCTGAGATGATGGCGTGCCCCCCCAGGAGGGCGCGCCCCACAGATTGAAGAAGTCTGGTTTAAGGGGTCGCTTAAAGTCTTCGATATCTCAGGATATGTATAAATTTTTTTCGACCGCAGTTACGTTTGCAAATCATTGATAGGCAACCGACACCTCAAATGAGGTACTAACCCATTCTCATGGGAAGAGGTCCTTTTTTAATCCCTTCTCGTTTTTAAAGGTTATTTAAAACATTATTTTTAGGAACAGTGGCCCCTGGTATCACTGCTTACGCGTAAAAAGTTTTTGATATTTTTTTTTAAATGCATGCCATTTTCCTGGAAAGAAAAAGGGCTGCAATTACAAAACAAAGATTACTTTATTTAAAAACGATCACAGACATGGTGGTCTGCTGACCCTAGCATGCCACCATCCCTGTGATGGCAGCAAATTTTAGTGGGTTTCAGCTTGCACCCTATCTCATTGATATTCTTGAGGTAGGTCGAATTGCGACCCACTATGATTTGGAATTTTGCAAACCAAACAATCAATCAATAATTTATAAAACGCGGCTAATCACCCGACTGGGTATCCAGATGCTTGCAGGTCCCAGAGGCTTATTCGAACAGCCCGGTTTTGGCAGCTATTCTAAATCTTGGAAGTGAGATAAGGGTCCGGAGGTGCATGGGAGGCTATTCAAAGTCTTTGCTATGATGTGGGAGAAGGAGCGTCCTCCCCTTTTGCTTTGGTAGATGTGGTCACTATAGGCAATTGAAAGGGAGGTGTAGCGTAGTCTTTTAGATGGTTGGTGGAAGTTCAGGGAGTGGTTAATGTAGGCTGGTCCTTGGTTGTGTAGAGCCTTGTGTGCATGGGTCAGCAGTTTGAATTGGCATCTCTTCTGTACAGGGAGCCAGTAGTTACCTGAGGTGGGGTGTGATGTGGGTTAGTCGGGGAAGGCCGAATATGAGTCTGGCTGTGACGTTCTGTATGGTCTGAAATCTCTGTAGAAGGTGTGTGGCGATTCCTACCTAGAGGGCATTGCCGTTGTACAGTCGGCTGGTGATGAGGGCTTGTTTCACAGTGCATCTCATGTGTAGGGGTAGCCACTTGAAGATCTTACCTAGCTTGCGCAGAGTGAGGAAGCAGGCGGAGGAGACCATGTTGATCGGTGTTAATGTGTGATGAGCTTGTTGTCAAAGATTATTCAGAGGTTTCTGGCATGGTTGGTGGGAGTCGGTGCGAGTCCTAGGTCTGATGGCCACCAGGAGTCATTCCATGTGTTGCTGCTGTTGCCAAAGATCAGTACTTCCATCTTGTCTGTGCAGGCAGTTGTTTTTCATCCAGTTGACGACCTTTGTCATGCATCTGTTGAAGTTGATTCTGGTGGTGGTGGGGTCATCGGTGAGTGAAAGGATGAATTGGAAATTATGTTGAGACCGACATATTTAAACATACTTCGGTTTGCAAAATACCAATGCATTTGGTAAAAATTGTGACAGCTTTTACCAAATCCATTGTCCGAACATAAAGCCCCTTGTTCATAACCAGAGATTGAAAGAAACAGAAATGTTCACTGCTGGATCCACCCATGTCCAGGAATACTGTCTTTGTTATGAAGCTACCAAAGTCAACATCTCAGGTCATGAAGACAGTCTGTGAATGAAAGACAGACAGGTCAGGAAGGGTGTGAATCAATGAATAAGATGTTCTTCTATAGTATACAATAATTGTATCCCTATATTTCTCATGCACTGGCAACATTTTTGCCTGTGATCTTACATATCTGTACCTACGGAGGCGATGTAGCTGCCTATAATTACAAGCTGCAGAAGTTACAGTAATTCAGTTGGGATATGTGAGAAAACTGACCATACTCTTTTGTATTAGAGATCTACGTCAGTCATGGATGTAGGAGGAATTGATTGGCTTGGGATGAGGGGCAATGACAAACCTTCAGGTTTATACAGCCCTTTGCTGGAAAAGTTGAACTCTGGCATGACCAAGTAATAAAAATAATCCCATGGAATCTGGGCTTTTTGAAACATACAATAATCCGCCTAGTGGAAGAGATATTACAATGGTGAACATATCATTAAAACCAGGAGAAACAGAAATAGTCCAGTGAAGATTAAAATTGAGAAAGCCAATGGTGCGATAGCTACATATTTTATTTTGTTTTTAATGCAAGCATGTGCCATAGCAACAAAAAGATAAAAGGAAACATGCAGCCATCAATATGTGGCTGCGTATTGTTAGAGAATTTTTTTTAAATTAATAAAGCATTCACCTAAGTGGCCATTTAAAAATAGATTTTTTTAAAGGCAGGCCTTTTAGTTGTGCTCTGCATTCATGAATGAGAAACAAATAAAATACCACCAAAATCAAGCATTCAAATTGCATGCTGCAACATTGTTACTGTGTCACCTAAATACTTTAAAAATGAAACCTACATTTTGAAAAACATTTTTATAACTTCAACTTAAAAATGGAGATGTAAAATAAATCATCATTTATCTGGGAACATGACGTAGAGAAAAATGTTGCTTCTGTTCTGCCCCCCCCAACTATACAACACTTAGGAAGGATTGCGGAGCCAAAACAGGAGGCGGCATTGCGCTAATTTTCAATAATTCACTTACCTGTAAATGGGAGAACCTTCCCGTTAAGGGTTGAGAAGCCAGCTCATTCAAAGTTTTCCTTACGCCCCAATTCACTCTCTCTGGGATTTTGATCTACCGCCCTCCTGGACCTGCAAGACCATGGGCCGTGGCCCTTCCTGAACTCATTGCCCCCCTTCTGTTGGACGCTGCCAACTTCACTATTCTGGGAGACATGAATATTCACTTCAATGACTCTACATGCACAACGAGCATATCCCTGACGGCCGATTTGGCAGCTATGAATGTCCTACTTTGTAACTCAGGTCCCACCCATAAGGCAGGCTATTTACTGGACCCCCTTTTCTCCAATCTCCCTAGTATCTCTTGCCAGGCGGCGATTCCTGTACTCTGGTCCGATCATTTCTTGGTCGGTTTCAGGGTGAGGCAGGCCCTGCAATGTGCCAGCACACCCACTTCAGCAACCAAGACATTGTCTAGAAACAGGAAGAAATTAGACACAGACACTTTTAATCAACACCTCGCTAATAACATCCCTGCCATTACTTGAATAAATTTAGCTGATTCGGACACCATCCACCCCTGGATTTCAACATCCATTGATGCATGCCTCCCACCCTCCACTAAAAAAGTGAACAACCACCGACCTCCTGCCCCATGGTTCTTGGAAAGGTTAAAAATAGAGAAAACCAAATGCAAAGCTCTAGAAAGACGCTGGAGGAAGGACTATGTGCCTGAATCCAAACTTGCTTAAAAATCAGCGAAAAGGTTCTACCACTCCCTCTGCAACGCTGCCCGAGCTGACTATGTGAATGACACCATCACGTCAGCCCAAAACAATTCGAAGGTTCTGTTTAAATTAGTTAAAGATCTTTCGGGCGCAGCTTGCCAACCCATCTCCCCTGTGCTCACTGAAGCTCAATGTGAGGATTTAGCCAAATCTATCATTGATAAAGTAGAGAACATCCATTCAGCACTGAACGTAGGGATAACCAATGTGGTTCAGCAAACTAAGAATTTCCCCCTACATCGAGCTGTTTCGCTCCTCAGGCGAACCAGAACGACGCACCTTTTAATACTCTGGCTGCCTCTAGATACCATCTCTTTCAAATGCATCTTAAATAGCCTTAAATCTGGCTCTCCCAGAGATTGTCGTCCCATCGCAGTACTTAAAAAACTGGAGCCAGCATCACAAAAGCTTATCATGCAGTTGCTCAATGCATCTTTCCAGGAAGCAGCTGTTCCACCTGAATGGAAACATGCCATGGTCCTACCACTTCTGAAAAAAGCTAATGCTGATTCGGCGGAACTTTCTAATTTCCGCCCGATCTCTTTACTTCCAGACTTTTCTAAAATACTCGAATAACATAATAATCAGCAATTGACGCATTTTGTTGACTCCCAAAAATGTCTACATGCATCGCAGTCTGGCTTTAGAGCAGGGGTCTCTACGGAAAAACTCTCCAATCTCTGGGCGTTTTTGGGGCAGCACTCAAATGGCTCACTGACTTTCTGACTGACTGTACCTTCCAGGTCTTTTCCCTGTCAGCCAGCTCTAAGTCCCCCTCTTCTCATGGAGTACCAAAGGGATCTATTCTCAGCCCATTATTGTTCAATATCTATGTCAGACTTCTGGCTACAATTGCCGAAGAGGCTGGGCTGTCTATTTTCTCCTACGCAGATGACACCCAGCTAATCTTCTCCCTTTCCTCCAAAGAGGCATCCAAACCATCCTCTCTCCAGGTAGGACTTTAAAACATAGCAGGTTGGATGCATTCCAACCTGCTAAAACTTAACGGCGGTAAAATGGAAGTATTAATTTTTGGGAAAAATAAAGATCTCTGGGGCCCCCAGCATTGGCCTCCTCAAATGGGTGCTCTTCCCCAACCTGTGCAACAGGTCCGCAATTTAGGCGTAATCATTGACGACCAGCTTTCAATGAGGCAGCAAACAGTCAAGGTCGTCTCAACCTGCTTCACCATCCTAAAAAGGCTCAAGAAAATCCTTTGGATGTTACCTGGCCCCACGCAAAAAACATTAGTCCAGGCTCTTATTACTTCCAGGCTAGACTATGGCAACGTCCTGTATTTAGGTGCCACTAAAGAGGTGATTCGTAAACTACAGGTAGTGCAGAATTTGGCGGCCAGTATATTCTGCCAGGTTCCTAGAAGGACCTCCATCTCAAGCACGCTCCACGACCTTCACTAGCTTAAGGTGGAGAACTGCATTAAGTTTAAGGCCCTGAGCTATATGCATAAAATCAAATCTGGCATAGCACCACAGTACCTTAACGCCTTAGTTCATCCCTACCTCCCTCCTCGTCTCCTTTGCTCTTCTACTCAGGCCAAATTTTCAGTTCCTAGGACCAGACTGTCTCGCATGGGAGGCCGGTCTTTCTCCTGTCTGGGCCCGTCTTTGTGGAATTCACTTCCTACACCACTTCAGAATGAAACCATCTACACGAAATTTCGCAAAGGTTATTCAATCAATAGGCTCCTTTTCTTCTCTGCTGTGTCCGATGGCGCTGTTTAACCACCGGGTAGATGTGCGCCTTATAAAATTATTAGTATAATAATAATACTATAAAAAATAAATAAAATGAAATAATCTTTCAACCTTATTACCAAAGGATAGTGATCTTTTTTTGGCAGATGTTAACAATGTCACAAGCTACGTGCTGATTTTCTCAGTAAAAGGAACCAATGGGTAAAGTGGGCTGACCCAATGTCCCATGCTGTATTTTGTGGCAGGCGGAAGCAAAATGTTAATGACAATTTAACAGACCAATAGATGACTCTCAGAGATCAATAGCCCATCTATGTATATACATTATGTATACATGTCTTTGAAAAACAATACTCTAGTGAGACAGCAAAAGATGTCTCAAAGGCCAGACCTAATAATACATGCATACATATCACATATATGAGGTAAAAGAATAATATGAGTCTTGCATGGGTGCTGGAACAGCTTGGCACCTGGGCCCACAATGTAAATTCGGAATGTGCAGCACTGTGTTAAAATCTGCAGCCTTGCATTGCATCAATTAGTACAAATGTTGTAGAGCATTATGATGTGGCAGAGCTCCTCATAACTCAATGATCTTGTGTAGTCCTTACACAGGAGCTTCCAATGGTCGGATGAACCTTTGGTTGTCGACTGAAAGCACATGAAATGAGCTAACATCTACAAGGCATTTCAATTCCAGTGAAAGCAATGTGGCTCCCAAAATCGACAGAGAGGATGGTGTCAAAACCATGAAAGATTAATAAATGATTAAATGAAAAGATTACAAATCAACCAATTGGCAAATCAATCTATCCAAATAGTATGACTATCTCTGTAGTTATTCAATCTAAGTTTAGATAATATAAAAAAGATGCAAAACAGAACAACGTAAAGAACACGACATTTTATGTAAATTGGTTCCATAAAGAAATGTTGCTGTTCTAAATAAAGCATTGAACTTGGCAAGAGGCAGTTCAAAGAGGAAGATGTCAGCATCAGAAGAACTAAATTAAGGTTCCTGGGAAAAGAATAGGCAATCAAGTATGAAGGTCGGCACCCGGGGGCAGGGGAAATCAGCAGAGTTCAGAAAGGTCTTCTCTCAGCAAAGTCAGGACAGGATCTACTGAGCTATTCTGAGGAAGGCACAATGAATACGCAATAGAAGGTTCTGGAAGCTTCTTCTCATCTACTCCCGCCCCAATCAAGAGACGATGTTCTCTGGGAGCAAGTAGACTTCCCAGGTTCCCAGGGTTGGATGAAGACGAAGAGGGTCACAAATGAAGGCCTTGAAGTTAGCAACAGTTCGGTCACCCTGGTATGGGAGGCTATTTCTAATTCTCACGCATTGCACTGTCACATGTCCCGTGCAGGCCCATTGTCATTTTCCCTATGTTAGCATGAGCATGTTGCAGATTATCCTCTGCTTTGTGCACTAGACTATACAGACGTCTTTTACTTTGTGCCACAATGTACTTTCACACAGAACCTGCTGTTGTTTTTGCATTCTGTTCTTTCTTGGGATTTAGTCTGCACACTGTAGACAATGTTAAACAACAATGCCTCTTGTTATTTTGTTCTGGTCAGACATTAGCACCTAGACAAAACACACCAATGCAGATGTTGTTTGGGAACATGTACTTTGGCACATAGCTATGCACAGAATGACACACTTGGAGAGGGATCTTTTCAGGGAAGAGATTGTGACAGCACCTGAGATGTAGAACTTTCATCTGTGCATGCTGAGGTCCGGGGTCTGCTGCCAACACCCAGAGATCTTCTAATATATAATCACTTTGCTTCTGTAGAAGGGGAGGGGTTTAGGGTACCCTGTCTTATAAAATGACAGATCCTTTTATGATTTATGGACTACTTACTATGCTGACCATATTTATGTTAGGCATGTTTGTACTTTTGTGGCACGTATACTGTATACTAGAGCATGATAGTTGAAAAAAACATTTTTAACTTTTCTCATGACTCTGTCAGATCTTATTGTGGGCTAGTATGAGTGTGAGAGAGAAAGGGTGTGTCCTGCAACCACGATTCCTGAGAGAGTCAGGAGTGTTGTGTTCTGGGGAATCTAATCACTTGTTCCTCTGTGAGTGAATAGAAGGGTAAGTGAGACACTACAGCTAGTCGGCCCGGGCTCATGGATACTCAGGTGGTAAGATGACTCAGGCCCTGCCTACTAAGGTTTTATGATCCCAAGCATAGTTCTGTAACTCCACAGAATCCCTGCACCATGGAACCGCCAACGTTTGGTCTGGTAATTATTCACTGGACCCTTGAGTAGCGTTTGTGCTTGTCCATAATACCCTCACACCATTTATCCAGAGACGCTCGTGGTGGGAGGGCTTTGCCTCTTCAGTTTGGAGGGATTACCTATTGCTGTAGGGTTTTCAAGCTTGAATGTTAAAAGGATTTGTTACCCGTTTTAGTGCTACCGTTTGAATCCCTTTATTCTGCTTAATGGCTCAACCGGTTGTGATTCCGGCTCATTGCCTCGTGGCAGTTACTCAACATTTGTTGCAGCATGGAGTCCCCAATACATGGTCTCCAGTTGTTTTTGTAGTCTAGGCGGATCCTGCTTACCGTTTCAAAGTGTTTTACTCCTGGGTTACGTTTGCCGCTGTGGATGCGAATGATAATTATTTTCTGCTTACACTTTAGCTGCAGTTCTGGCGGCTTATCCCCCTTATGCTGTTATTGAAATTCCTCTCACCACCTGGGAGCATCAAAGTTGGTTTAATGGTGCCCTACCCCATCCTATTGCTGTTGTTCGTATGTGCCCCTTAAATATTGACAGGGCCACCTTGCCTGTGTTGGCTGGTTTTACTCCATACCCACATTATGGCAACACCACTGTGGTGGAAGTACGTTTGTTGTCTGCTCAGGTTGTTCTCCTATATAGACGCCTGATCCAGTTTGTTGCCTGTGCTTTTATCGTGACTCTGCCTGTGGCTGCACCACCTGTGCAGGCTGTGCATGGTGGGGGTCTTGTTATTTGCCCTGTTATTTTTAATTTGGTAATGGGCAAACGTACTCAGAATCGTGAGGACTTTCCCTTTTGGATTTCTCAGAAAATTGACCAGCTTTATGATGTTTTTCCTCTTACTGATCCTGTGAGAAACATAGGATACTTATTATGAACATGCCTAGTGGTCTGCTTTCAACATTGGCCGACTACAACACCTGGGGGATGGTGTTTGCCTCAGTGAATATGCTTTGCTATGGCACCCCCTCAATAAGTGTTCTTTGGAACATTCTCAAACAGGTACAGAACGAACATGGGGCAGGTCCTGCCCTAGATTTGGAAATGAAACTGATGGATTTTTTCCCCAAAGTCTCCGAAATGATTCTTTCTAATGTTAAAGGTGAAGCAGCGTCCTTGATGGTACGTAAACACCTTTGTGCTGTGGTTGATGTTGACAGAAAACGTGAGTTGGCAATTATTATTGCTGATGTTTATACATCCTTAGGTCGCAATAACTTGGGGGTGAGAAAATCTACCCAATCTCAAGGTAAGCCCCCTCCTGAAAAGGAGGGCCATACTGTCTTTCCTAAAATGGCATGGGACAAATCTAAGCAACAACAGAAGCCTAGGTCTCGTGGTGGGTCACCACCGCTGGACGCCTCTGAACATAGACATGATTTACGTGATCGCTCTAAAATTAAGACTGCTGAGAGGTTTCAGGTTCCTGATCCTTGTTCCTTTCAGGATTCATGTGATCAACAGTATGACAGAGGAGGGCGGCAGTACAGCAGACAAGGCGAGTGCACGCAAACCGAAGCAGGACCCACAGGGCTCTTTTGACGTGAAAGCTAAGAGAGAGAAATCACCTCCATATAGAGTCCCATTCCAGAAAACAAAAGTTGCCGTCTTAACAGTGAAATATGCTCCAGATGGGCAGATCACTCCTCCTGGACAGGAGTTGGGCTGTGACTCTCCTTGACAGCGTGGCGAAAGTTACTGTGGTGCGCCAGACACTCCATCAGTTTCTGGAGATGAAAGCAACTGACACATTTGTAACTGTTGAAACTGCAGACACCCGCGATTCTCCATCTGATAGAGTTTATCATATAGACATTCAAAGATTAAATGCACCATTAATGGTATTTTTTGTGACAACTTGATTTCTTCTTATGCTATTTTGCTGGTGGAATTTGACTGGTCTCCCCTGTTTATTCTTGTGTGTCCTCGAGGCAAGAATGTGATTATACCTTCCTTTTCTCAATTTGTTCCTGATGAGACTAAGCATGCTTATGCTTCTGCATGGAATCTTGCTTTGTCCCCTGCTTTATACCGCAACCAGGCTGGTTGGGATAAGGTTTCTCCTTTACATGTTGCTCTCATAAGTTCTATTTCTCAACCACAGCCTCAATATCTGATCAAACGTGATGCTAAAGCGTCTGCTAAACAGATTCTTACTCAATTAGAATATCAGGGTGTAATTGAACCCTGCGTCTCAACGATGATTAATCCTTTTTTGAAACTGATGGTTCTTATCACAAAGTTTTGGATTATAGACATTACAATAGTCATACACGTAATGTTGCAGTGCAAAACATGCATAGTACGGCTTTAATTAATAATATTGTGCGTAAAAGGCTTAAAACTACACTGAATATTTCTAATGGATTTTTCACGCATAACTTGGCTCCTGACAGCCAGGACTTCTCTGCATTCAGTGCTTTCAGTTCCAAGATGCAATATGCGAGACTACCCATGGGGTATAAGAACAGCCCAGCGTCTTTGCAGCATGTATTGTAACCCTTTTGTGTGATATTGATCCTGATGGTTTTTCCTATGTCAATGACATATACTTGACAGATGATGAACTGAGCCCCATCTCCCGAGAGTGGATTGCATCGTCACACGATTCGCTTCTCTTGGCTACAAGTTCCGTTTTGCAAAATTGTGTTTCTGTACGTTCTTTTTCTTGGTTATGAATTCACGAATGAGTGTAGGGGTTAAGCACCCCATGTTTTTGAGAAATGTGAACAATTGCAACCTCGAACTATCCTTAAAAAACTTCAGTCTCTCCTTGGTTTTCTGAACTTTGGCAGGACTTACTTTCCTGACTATGCTCAGCATATTAAACCTCTGTATGCTTTGATACACCCATCATTTTCTGCTTCCTCCTGGCTTCCGGATCCCACCGCTGTGTTACGCACTCTGAAATCTGATTTGCTTGCTATGCAATACTTACAGACTAGATTGAATGCTGCCAATTTGGTCATCCGAATTTTGCCTGGGGCGATCAGCTTTGTCCTGCAGTTCCTATAAACCTATATAGGATCTGCACGTTTATGTGGAATTGGTGTCCAGACTGATTGCAGATGCCCCCACTGGGTATATTCACCTGTATACCAGCTAGCTCACAGTGCCACTAGAAATCCACTAGAAATCCCTCTTACCAAAGAGAGAATAGTTCTTGGCAACTATCGAACATGACAACTCTGTCCCATCAGGGATCGTAGAAGCAGTGCAGTTCTTTTCGCTCAGTCACTCTTGCTCACTTTTAATCAGAGAGATACACAGAATAAACGGTGGAGGCGTTTTCAATAAGCATTTATTGAACCAGAGTCATTCTAGTTTCAAATAGGTGTGCTGAAACAAACACAAGACAGAAACAGATGTAAATGATTATAAGCACCGACAGAGTAAAAGAAAGGTAGATTTCTACCATAGTGTTAAAAAAATGAATACAGGCAGGTATATAAACACATGACAGTAATAATGCGTACTCCTACGATGCAACCCTAACTAGATGAACCTAAGTGTACCTAACATGTATGTAGATGTGGAGCCAAGAGTCCCTCTAGGGCAAAGTCAACCCCGTTACCTGAAGTGAGAGACTGTGGGACCCCATCTTGTTCTCAAGATGGACACCCCACGAGGGATGTCAGACCACTGTCAGCTGGAGTATCCGCGGGCAGGAACCTCAGTGTCTAGCGTCAGTCTGTCAGCATGGAAATCCTTTTTCTCCTCTCCCTGCCTCAGCAAAGATATGGTGTTTATATACCCAAAGTGGTACCCTTAGGGGATCTACCTTGCTGTGTCATGTCGGACATGGGATGACGGAAGGAATAACCCTTATACATAGCTATTATGCAGGGAATGGTAGTCCTGCTGAGTTCCAAGAATCATCATGCATAATGAATGAGGCTAGTTTTCAGAGAAACCCCACGTTCAGTAAGCAGTACAGTAACTAGGTAAACGGTCAGTCCCAAGAACCGTTATGTAGTGTAATGGTAGGGGAAATATAGGTGAACGGTTTGGTTGGTACCTGAGCCTATATTGGGGTACCTTTATGAAACATAGCTCTTCACCTATGTGACGTTTAATGAGGGTGACACTGTCCCACTTGCTTATAAATCACACCTGTATACTCCTGCAGGACTGTGTTTCTCTTCTACACATATATGTACATGTATACATATATACATATATATATATAAATATGTATAAATGTATATATATGTGTGTGTATATATATATATTCACTGAAAAAACCATAGGTTTCAGGGGCGTTATAGTTAGCTGGACTTTTCACTCGTACAACACCATTGAAATTCCCCCGTTATAGTTAGTTCAACTAACTATAACTCGCGCGCCCGCAATGCACTGCTGATGACGTCACATATTACATCACTCATGACATGGTCAGTGACATCACTCATGACATCACTGATGACACCTCAAATGACATCACTGATGACATCATCCAGTGAATGTGTGTTTTTCTGAAAATTACATATGTTTTATATATGTATATCTCAAGGTCGATGGACGAATAAATGGGTATATAAGTGTTTAAATGGATGATTTGTTTTTGAAAAATTGATTGTATAACTGACTGATTAAGTGTATCTTAGTGAATACATGGCTTAGTGAGTAATGTTTAAATGTGTAAATATCTGTATCAGTCTCTCACTTTGTGTATAAGTGGCTACATGGGTTGGTGAGTAGCTACATGAGTGTTATTAGGTTATTAGTTGGTTTTTTGAGTATCAGTATGAGTGTCTGAGTGTCTGTATGGATCGGTGGGGGGTATTACGTAGTGCATAGGTGCATGAATGAGTGACTCACTGTTTGTATGTGTTGAAGACAGCATGTGTGCAGGACTGTATGGGTGGATGAGTGTGTGCATGGGTGTGTTAGTGAGTGATAGACTGTCTCAATAGTGTCTTTATGAGTAACTACATATGTTTTAAACTAGTATATCTGACTATTGGTGTATATAAGTGAGTATATGTGAGAGTGAGAGATTGAAAGAGTTCCTGTATGAATAAGTATGTGCTTCTATAAGTGATTGTTTAAAAGTCTAAGTATGTGTGAGTTTCTGTAGAAGTAAGTGTGGTGGTGTGTGTATAACTGTATATGCAAGTAAATGGATGTTTGATTCTTTATTAGCATGAGTCACTATGTGTGTGAGTAACTCTATGGATGAGTGGCGTTGTGTAACAGGATGGTGTGTGAGTACATATGATGAGTGAGTACATGTATGAGTGACTGTATAGGACTGTTGGTGAATGAGTGGATGTGTATGTGGATCTTAGAATTACTGACGGGGTTGTTGTAACTGGTATTGGTATGTCCATTGTTTTGAACATTGTAGTTTCTATTTTTGAATGTGTGTATCAAAGGTTATATTAGGGGAAGAGGAGGTCTGCCACTCTATCACAAGGATGATGTCATTAGTGATGTCATTTGAGATGTCATCAGTGATGTCATGAGTGATGTCACTGACCATGTCATGAGTGATGTAATATGTGACGTCATCAGCAGTGCATTGCGGGCGCGCTAGTTATAGTTAGCTGAACTAACTATAACGGGGGAATTTCAATGGTTTTGTACGAGTGAAAAGTCCAGCTAACTATAACGCCCCTGAAACCTATGGTTTTTCAGTGAATTTCTAAGGTTTTTTAAATGCTAATTCCTAACTATAACGTGCCTGAAACCTATGGTTTTTTCAGTGAATTTCAAAGGTTTTTTAAATGCTAATTTCTAACTATGCCTACAGAGATAGGACATGTGAAGAAAGAAGAAAAAACGCACAGAAAGAAAAAAAAGAAATGCAGAAAGAAGCAACAGAAGTCCTCAAAGACGAAGAAAAGTGCAGGAAGAAGGATAACGTGCAGAAAGTACAAACAGAAGAGCAGAAAGAAGCCTTGTTGCAAAATCATCCTGTACCCTCAACTTTTTCAGACGGATACTGGTGGTAACTGAGTCTGACTAACCAGTCCTAGAGCCAGTGCTATGTTAAAAGACACTCAGAATACAGTGAAAACACCTACATACACTAGGCAACACTATGCGTTGGGGTCCCCCTGTGATCAGCACGACCTGCTCTGTAAGCCCCTAGAATATAATAGGGCAGGGGATTAAAACTACCTCTTAAACAGCGCCACAGGGGGTGTTTGCACACGTCACCTCAGGCCCCGTCCCCTCACTTTCCCACTGTGTAAACACACCCTGTCGCCGTTTTAAGTTGGGAGATTAAGTCTCCTTGAATCCTGAGGGTCCCTAGGGTCCAACTAGACCACTAGGTACCTCCAGTATGCGCCACAGAGCTGCGTTGCAGAGAGGTGTAAAAAGTGGCACAGCCTGGACCACCTCTCTGCAACGCAGCTCAGTGGCGCTTACTGGAAGCACCTGGTGGGCTAGTTAGCCCCCAGGGGCCCTCAGGATTGAAAGGGAATTGTTTCCCCAACTTAAAACGCACCACAGGGCGTGTTTGCACACGTCACCTCAGGCCCCGTCCCTTCCCTTCACCACTGTGTAAACGCGCCCTGTGGCCGTTCTAAGTTGTGAGATTAAGTCCCCTTGAATCTTAAGGGTCCCTAGGGTCAAACTAGCCCACTAGGTACCTCCAGTAAGTGCCACAGAGCTGCGTTGCATAGAGGTGTAAAAAGGGGCGTGGCCTCAAAACACCTGTCTGCAACGCAGCTCCCTGGCGCACACTAGAGATACCTGTTGGGCTAGTTGGCCCTTAGGGACCCTCAGTATTGAAGGGGAATTAATTCCCCAACTTACAACTGGCCAGGGGGTGCGTTTGCAGAGTGCTGCAAGGAGGGGGCGTGGCCTCCAGCGCAATGCCGGTCTTTTATTTATTTTATTTTTTTAAGAAGGAGGGCTGTGTGGCCCCCCTTCTTTTTCTAAGTTACTGGCCCTGGGGACCCCATCCCCCAGGGTCTGCACCCTAACTTTTTTTTGTTGAAAAAAATAAATTTGGCCCTCCCAAGGCCTTAATCGGCCCCGGGGACCCCAACCCCCGGGTCATGGCCTTTTTTTAATTTAACTTCTTTAGGAGGGGGCTGCGTTGACCCCCTCCTCAGGCCTCTTATGGCTCCGGGGACCCCATGCCCCGGGGCCGTCCTTTGTTTTTTATTATTTTAAAAATATATATATTTATAGAAACACCTAGGACATGCTGGACAAACCGTATGTACTTATCACCATGACGATTTGTGTGATATTCATTGAAAGGCGACTATGCATAGAATGAATCCACATGGAATGTATTTACACCGCTAGTGAAGCTCTGACGTGTCTGACGCCCTACCGGGCCTAATCCCGGCGACCCCGCCGGTGGGTACTCTCCAAGTAGACACCCTTGTCGTTTATTTATACAAACATGGGTAGCTATTGACGGGCACATTTAATATACACGCACACCAAGCCATTCAAAGGGGATTTGCCAAAAATTCAACCAAACTATGCAAGAAACCCACCTCACGGTTAATAAAAAACACATCCACTGCCGGATGTGTAATACTTTTTATTTTACTCTCTGGAAAGGAGCCAAACCTCACCTGAGAGTCACAGCGTGCTCCTGGCTGAGACCAATGCTGTGTTACACCCACCAGTGCCCGCCGATTGCCTCACACCTCTGTGTTGTATTCCACCAGCTAGTGCGTATGCTATGACACTCTCTAGCCCATGTGCACTGTAACACCATCCCATGAATATGTCATGCCACACTTGCCTTTGCACGGGTTATATTGCCCCATCTAACGTGCCTTCCTCGATGTGTATGTTATAACGCACAGCGCTATGCCATACATATTACAATCTGGGATCCATATCTTTCTCACAGGGCATATGCAACGTTACACTCCCCAGCACATATTTTATATTACAACTTTAGAGACTAGTTATGTTACACAACACTGCCTTGTGCATATTACACTCCAAGGCGCATATCGCATAGCACGCGCTAGTGCCTGTGCTATCTCGCGCTCTCCAATGAATCTGTCATTGCGCACAATGTATTGCATATTATATTTCACGCCCCGGTTCATCTTATATCACACTTTTTGGTGCATAGTTTATACCATATACTACATCTAGTTTTCATTTTCAATCGTGCTCTCAGGACTATGTTCTATATAACACTGCGTCCATCTACCCTTTTCACGGGCATTACATTTTGCGATGGGGGTGGAGGGTCAGGGGGTGTTTCTGCCAAGTGAGCCCTGAGTCACAAGTCACAAACGTCCTCTTCATCCTGAATAAAAGCGAGATTATGCTGCATACTTGTTCATATTTTAAGTAGTTCGCACAGACACACATTTAAAAAAGTTAGCTTGCTGCCCCATCCACCTCCTCCCTATCCTCTGTTTTCTGAATCCATGGACTAGCCTCCTCCCTCCTGTCATGCATGGTCTGATGTGCTGCCACTGCCCTCCATTTAGTATGATGTACCAGTCCACTCCTCCTGCCCTCCATTGCCCAATTCTATGGCCCATCATTGACCTCCTGCTTAGCCTCCGTGCTTAGTTTGCTGCCCCTATTCTCCTTCCCCCTGCCCTCCGATGTCTTTGTGCATGCCCCTGCTCCATCCTTTTTGCCCACTATGTTCCATGGAGCTGCCACTCCTATCTACTCTGAGTGTTCTGTTGAGCTGCAACTCACCTCCCACCTGCCTAGCATTATCAGATGACTGTACCCTGTTCCTGCCACCTCCACCCTGCCTGTCCACATGCCATGCCCCTATCCCCTTCCTCCTGTCCTCCATGGTCCATTTTACTGCCACACCCTTCTGCCCTCCCTGATCTGATGTGCTGCAACTGCTCCTCCTGCCTGCCCTGCGCGGTCTGTTGTGAGGCCCCTTCCCCTGAACTCTCTTGTCTGTGCCCAGGTCCTGACCCTCCCTTCTATCCTCCATGGTCCTTTGTGCATGCCCCTGCACCCTCCTTCTTGCCCATCATAGCCATTGTGCTGCCACTAACCCTCCCGCTTGCCATGCATGGATTTCTGTGCTGCCATGGCCCCTCCCACCTTCCCTGTGTGGTCAGCTAGCTGCCCCTGACCCCCTCCCACCTTCCCTCCATGGTCTGTGTGTATGCCACCATAGTCTCATTGTTGCTCTCCATGGTGTGTCTTGTTTCTAGTGCCCATCCTGCCTGACCTCCATGGCCACCTTGCTGCTCCTGCCCTGCCAACTTGCCCCCAGCCCTCTGTTACCATGTGCAGACCCCCTATTCCCTCCCTCCTGGCTTGTCTGTTCCATTGTAATGCCCCTGATCCGTCCCTCCTGCCCTTTATGGTCTGTTATGCTGCAGCTTTCTCTCCTGTCTGTCCATTATGGTCAGCTAGCTACCATTGCCTCTTTCCCATCTGTTCTCTGTTGTCCGTGTGCATGGTCCTGTCCCCTCCCTATTGCTTACTATGGATTGTTGTGCTGCACTCCCGTCCCGCATGCGCTGTGTGGTGTGTTGTGCTGCAGCAAACCCTGATGCCTGCCCTGTAGGGTCAGTTTGGTGCACCTCTCCATGTCCCTCCTGTCCTCTGTTATCCGAGTCCATGTCCCTACCCCACTTCCTCCTGCCTACCATGATTCAATGTACCATACTTGTGAACATTTTGAACTTGGTAAGAGGGAGATTTTGAAAAAAAACTGGGGTATTGATTTTCCCCTTTGAGTTACATTGAAAACAAGGAGATTGTAGACAGGAGACAGATCAAATAAAGCCCATTTGAGCTTAAAAACATTGGACGTTTCCTGGCTGAAACGGGTCTGTTGGCATGTATGGTTGTACTACCACTGCCTCTTCCTTCTGCCCACAATGGTCTATTATATTGCCACAGCCTCTCTTGCCAGTCCTGTATTGTTGGTTTGTTGCCCCGGCCCCCCTTTCCACTGCCCTCCCTAGTCTGTTGTGCTGCCACTACCCTTCCTGCCTGCCCAGTGTGGTCAAATTGTTGCCTCTGCACTCTCCTACCTGCCTTCAATTTTCAGAGTACGTGCCCCTGGCCTCTGCCTCTCAACAGTATCCCAATGAACAACTAGATTGCTAACATTCTATATTTATTACAAAAGTGTGGAACACCTGACATCATCTTGATGTAATCAAAACTGTAATACCTAGAGTATTTCCTTTAGAAATTACATATATGAGAGGGTCTTATTTGCATCAAAATTATGGTTAGTGCTCTAAAAAACTAAAATGAGGACATATTTTCTGAGTTTTCAAATAGCGACAAAGAACTTTTAAATTATTTGTAATCTTTATGTTTTTTTATCCAGTTGACCACTTGATTAAATGTTGCAACTTGGCGAGAGGATGTGGTGTTACTTCCAGAGCTGCAGACTTTGCAACTGGGGAACCAGGTTGGAGTTTCTGCTTCAGCTCAACATTCTGTGATTGTGGTCAAATCACTTAATCTCCCCATGTCTACAACCAAAATGAATTTGATCTTGTGTGATGTAAGCAATGCTCATGTAAAGCATTCCAATACCTGACAAGTCTGCACTATATAAAACTGCAAATACATAAAAAATAAGTGTTTTGCACACTTCTGTCATTGGGCTACATGGGGGCTACATCTGGGTGATATTTGTGCTGCATATAGGCTCTTTTGTGTCTGGTGGCCATCTTGGGAGATTTATTTGTTATGAAGTTTCCTAATTTCCTCATTTACTCCATGTCTCCTCAGTAGGAAATGCTTTCAGTTTTTTACTTTGATTCCATCAAGAAGGTATTCAGATATGTCACACATTTGCCATAAATTCTGAATGTTAGCACTCTAGTTGCTCGTTAGATCACTCTACCAAAGCTGCTGCTCACCATGGAAGTCTGCTGCTGGTATTAAAAGTGCATGTTTCAGTCTGCATATCAGCATTTTTTTATGAAATAGAAGAGGATTTGAGAAGTCACTCAAAATGTGCCCTACTTTTTCTTTCTTCAGCACTAATCATAATTTCTATGGCAAAATGAACCCCCTCATTGTGCTCCTTTTTAAATTAAATGTTTTAAGTGTTACCAGTTTATTCCAATCAAGATGGCTTCAGGTGTGCCATACTTTTGTCATAAGTAAGACAGTAAGCGCTCTAGTTGTTCTTAAGAACACTCTGGGACATTCTGTCATTAGGCTATACTTGGGCTACATCTGGGTGATATTTGGGCTACCTTTGGGCTCTTTTGTCTCTGGTGGCCATCTTGGGAGATTTATTTGTTATGAAGTTTCCTAATTTCCTCATTTACTGCAGTCTCCTCAGTGGGAATACTTTCAGTTTTTTATTTTGGTTCCATCAAGAAGGCATTCAGATGTGTCACAAATTTGCCATAAATTCAGAATGTCAGCACTCTAGTTGCTTATTAGATCACTGTAGTAAAGCTACTGCTCACCAGGGAAGTCTGCTGCTGGTATTGAAAGTGCATGTTTCAGTCTACATGTCAGAATTGTTTAATGAAATAGAAGAGGATTTGAGAAGTCACTCAAAATGTGCCCTAATTTTTCTTTCTGCAGCACTAATCATACTTTCTATGGCAAAATGAACCCCCTCATTGTGTTCCTTTTTAAATTAAATGTTTTAAGAATTACCACTTTATTCCAACCAAGATGGCTTCAGGTGTGCCATACGTGTGTCATAAGTAGGACTGTTAGCGCTCTAGTTGTTCTTTAGAACACTCTGGGAAGCTGCAGTAAACACAAAGGAATCAACTGACAGTGTCTGCCCTTGTTGGATGTACATGTTTTACTGAGAATGTCAGACTTCATTCTCACATGACTGAGAAAGATAATGTGAATTTACAGAAAATATGCTCTCGGTTAGCTTATAGATCACCTTCCAAACCTCTGTGGGAAAAGCATGAGAAAATATTTTTCTCTCAAACATGATTCATGATATCACAGCAGAAGGCTTTTTCACATGGTAAAATCACCTTAGAACATACCACAGTTCCTAAAATGAGTATGGTACCATCAACAAATGATTTATAATGTAACGAAAGTCTTAAAACCTTCTATTAACTGCAATGCTTTTTAATTAGGTGCTATCATGTATATTGTTCCCAAGATGGCTGCCAACACTTCTTGGATGAAGTGCTGACAGCCAATCAGATCTCACGATGAGATGTGTGGTTAGGCTCCGCCCAGATATATATGTGATTTTACTTTTGATTTTCTCAGGAACTACTGAAGGGATTTACACCATTTATGCAAAAGGCACATGCCTGACCTGAGGACTACCTCTTTGCCAAATTTCAAGTAATTCTGTTCAGCCGTTCGGGCTGTACCTTCGACTAAAGGTTCTATGGGAAAATGCATGGGGAAAACGCGTTTTGGGAACCCCCTTTTTTCTCAGCCCCTGCTTGACGAATCACCCCGAGACTTTCAGGGTAGGAGCTGAGCGGCCTAACTATAACTATCTACTGGCGACCGCCAGTAGATAATATGTATATTCTCTACTGGCGGTAGCCAGTAGACAGTTATAGTTAGGACCGAGTTCCCATAGGAAATCTGAAAATTCGATTTTGAATAACTTTGGCGCCGGTTGACTTATCTTCGTGAATTTTTCAAAACTAATAGGGTGCTCTGCTCAGCTCCTACCCTGACAGTCTTGGGGTGATTCGTCTAGCAGGGGCTGAGAAAAAAGGGGGGTCCCAAAACGCGTTTTCCCCATGCATTTTCCCATAGGACCTTTAGTCGAAGGTACAGCCCGAACGGCTGAACAGAATTACTTGAAATTTGGCAAAGAGGTAGTCCTCAGGTCAGGCATGTGCCTTTTGCTTAAATGGTGTAAATCCGTTCAGTAGTTCCTGAGAAAATCAAAAGTAAAATCACATATATATCTGGGCGGAGCCTAACCACACATCTCATCGTGAGATCTGATTGGCTGTCAGCACTTCATCCAAGAAGTGTTGGCAGCCATCTTGGGACCAATATACATGATAGCACCTAATTAAAAAGCATTGCAGTTAATAGAAGGTTTTAAGACATTAGTTACATTATAAATCATTTGTTGATGGTACCATACTCATTTTAGGAATTGTGGTGTGTTCTAAGGTGATTTTACCATGTGAAAAAGCCTTCTGCTGTGATATCATGAATCATGTTTGAGAGAAAACTATTTTCTCATGCTTTTCCCACAGAGGTTTGGGAGGTGATCTATAAGCTAACCACGAGCATCTTTTCTGTAAATTCACATTATCTTTCTCAGTCATGTGAGAATGAAGTCTGACATTCTCAGTAAAACATGTACATCCAACAAGGGCAGAGACTGTCAGTTGATTCCTTTGTGTTCTACTGCAGCTTCCCAGAGTGTTCTAAAGAACAACTAGAGCGCTAACAGTCCTACTTATGACAAACGTATGGCACACCTGAAGCCATCTTGGTTGGAATAAAGTGGTAATTATTAAAACATTTAATTTAAAAAGGAACACAATGAGGGGGTTCATTTTGCCATAGAAAGTATGGTTAGTGCTGCAGAAAGAAAAATTAGGGCACATATTGAGTGACTTCTCAAATACTCTTCTATTTCATTAAAAAATTCTGACATGCAGACTGAAACATGCACTTTCAATACCAGCAGCAGAGTTCCCTGGTGAGCAGTAGCTTTACTACAGTGATCTAATAAGCAACTAGAGTGCTTATATTCTGAATTAATGGCAAATTTGTGACACATCTGAATGCCTTCTTGATGGAATCAAAGTAAAAAACTGAAAGTATTTCCTACTGAGGAGACTGTAGTAAATGAGGAAATTAGTCAACATCATAACAAATAAGTCTCCCAAAATGGCCACCAGAGTCAAAAGAGCCCGAATATAGCCCAAATATCACCCAGATGTAGCCCAAGTATAACCCAATGACAGAATGTCCCAGAGTGTTCTAAGGAACAACTAGAGCGCTAACAGTCTTACTTATGACAAAAGTATGGCACACCTGAAGCCATCTTGAATGGAATAAAGTGGTAACACTTAAAACATTTAATTTACAAAGGGACACAATGAAGGGATTCATTTTGCCATAGAAATTATGATTAGTGCTGCAGAAAGAACAATTAGGGCACATTTTGACTTCTCAAATCCTCTTCTATGTCATAAAAAAATTCTGACATGCAGACTGAAACATGCATTTTGAATACCAGCAGCAGACTTCCCAGGTGAGCAGCAGCTTTACTACAGTGATCTAATGAGCAACTAGAGTGCTGACATTCAGAATTTATGGCAAATGTGTGACATATCTGAATACCTTCTTGATGGAATCAAAGTAAAAAACTGAAAGCATTCCTACTGAGGAGACTGCAGTAAATGAGGAAATTAGGAAACTTCATAACAAATAAATCTCCCAAGATGGCCACCAGAGACAAAAGAGCCCAAATGTAGCCCAAATATCACCCAGATGTAGCCCAAGTATAGCCCAATGACAGAATGTCCCAGAGTGTTCTAACGAACAACTAGAGCGCTAACAGTCTTACTTATGACAAAAGTATGGCACACCTGAAGCCATCTTGATTGGAATAAAGTGGTAACACTTAAAACATTTAATTTACAAAGGAACAAAATGAGGGGGTTCATTTTGCCATAGAAATTATGATTAGTTCTGCAGAAAGAAAAATTAGGGCACATTTTGACTTCTCAAATCCTCTTCTATTTCATAAACAAATTCTGACATGCAGACTGAAACATGCACTTTGAATACCAGCAGCAGATTTCCCTGGTGAGCAGTAGTTTTACTACAGTGATCTAATGAGCAACTAGAGTGCTAAAATTCAGAATTTATGGCAAATGTGTGACACATCTGAATGCCTTCTTGATGGAACCAAAATAAAAAACTGAAAGTATTCCCACTGAGGTGACTGCAGTAAATGAGGAAATTAGGAAACGTCATAACAAATAAATCTCCCAAGATGTCCACCAGAGACAAAAGAGCCCAAATGTAGCCCAAATATCCACCAGATGAAGCCCAAGTATAGCCTAATGACAGAATGTCCCAGAGTGTTCCTAATAACAACTAGAGCGCTTACTGTCTTACTTATGACAAAAGTATGGCACACCTGAAGCCATCTTGATTGGAATAAAATGGTAACACTTAAAACATTTAATTTAAAAAGGAACACAATGAGGGGGTTCATTTTGCCATAGAAATTATGATTAGTGCTGAAGAAAGAAAAATTAGGGCACATTTTGAGTGACTTCTCAAATCCTCTTCTATTTCATTAAACAATTCTGATATGCAGACTGAAACATGCACTATTAATACCAGCAGCAGACTTCCGTGGTGAGCAGTAGCTTTACTACAGTGATCTAATGAGCAACTAGAGTGCTGACATTCAGAATTTATGGCAAATGTGTGACATATCTGAATACCTTCTTGATGGAATCAAAGTAAAAAACTGAAAGCATTCCTACTGAGGAGACTGCAGTAAATGAGGAAATTAGGAAACTTCATAACAAATAAATCTCCCAAGATGGCCACCAGACACAAAAGAGCCTAAATGCAGCACAAATATCACCCAGATGTAGCCCACATGTAGCCCAATGACAGAAGTGTGCAAAACACTTATTTTTTGTGTATTTGCAGTTTTATATAGTGCAGACTTGTCAGGTATTGGAATGCTTTACATGAGCATTGGTTACATCACACAAGATCAAATTCATTTTGGCTGTAGACATGGGGAGATTAAGTGATTTGACCACAATCACAGAATGTTGAGCTGAAGCAGAAACTCCAACCTGGTTCCCCAGTTGCAAAGTATCCAGCTCTGGAAGTAACACCACATCCTCTCGCCAAGGTGCAACATTTATTCAAGTGGTCAACTGGATAAAAAAACATAAAGATTACAAATAATTTAAAAGTTCTTTGTCGCTATTTGAAAACTCAGAAAATATGTCCTCATTTTAGTTTTTTAGAGCACTAACCATAATTTTGATGTAAATAAGACCCTCTCATATATGTAATTTCTAAAGGAAATACTCTAGGTATTACAGTTTTGATTACATCAAGATGACGTCAGGCGTTCCACACTTTTGTAATAAATATAGAATGTTAGCAATCAAGTTGTTCATTGGGATACTGTTGAGAGGCAGAGGCCAGGGGCACGGACTCTGAAAATTGAAGGCAGGTAGGAGATTGCAGAGGCAACAATTTGACCACACTTGGCAGACAGGAAGGGCTGTGGCAGCACAACAGACTATGGAGGGCAGTGGAAAGGGGGGCAGGGGCAACAAACCAACAATACAGGACTGGCAAGAGAGGCTGTGGCAATATAATAGACCATTGTGGGCAGAAGGAAGAGGCAGTGGTAGTACAACCATACATGCCAACAGACCCGTTTCATCCAGGAAACGTCCAATGTTTTTAAGCTCAAATGGGCTTTATTTGATCTGTCTCCTGTCTACAATCTCCTCTTTTTCAATGTAACTCAAAGGGGAAAATCAATACCCCAGTTTTTTTTCAAAATCTCCCTCGTACCAAGTTCAAAATGTTCGCAAGTATGGTACATTGAATCACGGTAGGCAGGAGGAATTGGGGTATGACATGGACTCGGATAACAGAGGACAGGAGGGACATGGAGAGGTGCACCAAACTGACCCTACAGGGCAGGCATCAGGGTTTGCTGCAGCACAACACACCACACAGCGCATGCGGGACGGGAGTGCAGCACAACAACCCATAGAAAGCAATAGGGAGGGGACAGGACCATGCACATGGACAACAGAGAACAGATGGGAAAGAGGCAATGGTAGCTAGCTGACCATAATGGACAGACAGGAGAGAAAGCTGCAGCATAACAGACCATAAAGGGCAGGAGGGACGGATCAGGGGCATTACAATGGAACAGACAAGCCAGGAGGGAGGGAATAGGGGGTCTGCACATGGAAACAGAGGGCTGGGGGCAAGGTGGCAGGGCAGGAGCAGCAAGATGACCATGGAGGTCAGGCAGGATGGGCACTAGAAACAAGACACACCATGGAGAGCAACAATGAGACTATGGTGGCATACACACAGACCATGGAGGGAAGGTGGGAGGGGGTCAGGGGCAGCTAGCTGACCACACAGGGAAGGTGGGAGGGGCCATGGCAGCACAGAAGACCATGCATGGCAAGCAGGAGGGTTAGTGGCAGCACAATGGCTATGATGGGCAAGAAGGAGGGTGCAGGGGCGTGCACAAAAGACCATGGAGGATAGAAGGGAGGGTCAGGACCTGGGCACAGACAAGAGAGTTCAGGGAAGGGGCCTCACAACAAACTGCGTGGGGCAGGCAGGAGGAGCAGTTGCAGCACAACAGATCAGGGAGGGCAGAAGGGTGTGGCAGTAAAATGGAGCATGGAGGACAGGAGGAAGGGGATAGGGGCATGGCATGTGGACAGGCAGGGTGGAGGTGGCAGGGACAGGGTACAGTCATCTGACAATGCTAGGCAGGTGGGAGGGGAGTGGCAGCTCAACAGAACACTCAGAGTAGATAGGATTGGCAGGTCCATGGAACATAGTGGGCAAAAAGGATGGAGCAGGGGCATGCACATAGACATCGGAGGGCAGGGGGAAGGAGAATAGGGGCAGCAAGCTAAGCACAGAGGCTAAGCAGGAGGTCAATGATGGGCCATAGAATTGGGCAATGGAGGGCAGGAGGAGTGGACTGGTACATCATGCTAAATGGAGGGCAGTGGCAGCACATCAGACCATGCATGGCAGGAAGGAGGAGGCTAGTCCATGGATTCAGACAACAGAGGATAGGGAGGAGGTGGATGGGGCAGCAAGTTAACTATTCAGAGAAGGTGGATATTAGGAACTTTATTGTTTTTAAAATGTGTGTCTGTGCGAACTACTTAAAATATGAACAAGTATGCAGCATAAGCTCACTTTTATTCAGGAAGAAGAGGACGTTTGTGACTGTGACTCAGGGCTCACTTGGCAGAAACACCCCCTGACCCTCCACCCCCATCACAAAATGTAATGCCCGTGAAAAGGGTAGATGGACGCAGTGTTATATAGAACATAGTCCTGAGAGCACGATTGAAAATGAAAACTAGATGTAGTATATGGTATAAACTATGCACCAAAAAGTGTGATATAAGATGAACCGGGGCGTGAAATATAATATGCAATACATTGTGCCCAATGACAGATTTATTGGAGAGCGCGAGATAGCACAGGCGCGTGCTATGCGATATGCGCCTTGGAGTGTAATATGCACAGGGCAGTGTTGTGTAACATAACTAGTCTCTAAAGTTGTAATATAAAATATGTGCTGGGGAGTGTAACGTTGCATATGCACTGTGAGAAAGATATGGATCCCAGATTGTAATATGTATGGCATAGCGCTGTGCGTTATAACATACACATCGAGGAAGGCACGTTAGATGGGGCAATATAACCCGTGCGAAGGCAAGTGTGGCATGACATATTCACGGGGTGGTGTTACAGTGCACATGGGCTAGAGAGTGTCATAGCATACGCACTAGCTGGTGGAATACAACACAGAGGTGTGAGGCAATCGGCGGGCACTGGTGGGTGTAACACAGCATTGGGTTCAGCCAGGAGCACGCTGTGACTCTCAAGTGAGGTTCATCTCCTTTCCAGAGAGTAAAATAAAAAGTATTACACATCCGGCGGTGGATGTGTTTTTTATTAACCGTGAGGGGGGTTTCTTGTATAGTTTGGTCGAATTTTTGTCGAATCACCTTTGAATGGCTTGGTGTGTGTGTATTAGGCCTGGGCGGTAAATTCCGTTCCGCTCGCGGAATTTGCGGAATTTGGGTAATTTCGCGTTCCGCGGAGAACGCGAAACTGCCCAAAAATCTGCTTTCCGCGGCTTCGCGAAATTTTTTGCTTGTTCGCGTTCTCAATATGCGTGTTCGCGAGATATTTCACCCCGAGCACGCAAACAGCGATCGCGAACAGGAAAAAAGTATCGCGAACAAGCAATTCCGCATGTTCGCGGAATTTCTGCGTGTTCGCGGGGATTTTTTACCGTTTCGCGGAGATTTGCGTAACGCGATTTCGCAAATTCCGCCCACCCCTAGTGTGTATATTAAATGTGCCCGTCAACAGCGACCCATGTTTGTATAAATAAACGACAAGGGTGTCTACTTGGAGAGTACCCACCGGCGGGGATGCCGGGATTAGGCATGGTAGGGTGTCAGACACGTCAGAGCTTCACTAGCGGTGTAAATGCATTCCATGTGGATTCATTCTATGCATAGTCGCCTTTTAATGAATATCACGCAAATCGTCATGGTACATACGGTTTGTCCAGCATGTCCTAGGTGTTTCTATAAATATATATATTTTTAAAATAATAAAAAACAAAGGCCGGCCCCGGGGGATGGGGTCCCCAGAGCCATAAGTGGCTTGAGGAGGGGGGCAACGCAGCCCCCTCCTAAAGAATTTAAATAAAAAAAAGGCCATGACCCGGGGGTTGGGGTCCCCGGGGCCGATTAAGGCCTTGGGAGGGCCAAATTATTTTTTTTCAACAAAACAAATTAGGGTGCAGGCCCTGGGGGATGGGGTCCCCAGGGCCAGTAACTTAAAAACAGAAGGGGGGACACACAGCCCTCCTTCTTAAAAAAATAAAATAAATAAAAGACCGGCATCGCGCTGGAGGCCACGCCCCCTCCTTGTAGCACTCTGCAAACGCGCCCCCTGGCCAGTTGTAAGTTGGGTAATTAATTCCCCTTCAATACTGAGGGTCCCTGAGGGCCAACTAGCCCAACAGGTATCTCCAGTGCACGCCAGGGACCTGCGTTGCAGACAGGTGTTCTGAGGCCACGCCCCTTTTTACACCTCTATGCAACGCAGCTCTGTGGCGCTTACTGGAGGTACCTGGTGGGCTAGTTTGACCCTAGGGACCCTTAGGATTCAAGGGGACTTAATCTCTCAACTTAGAACGGCCACAGGGCGCGTTTACACAGTGGTGAAGGGAGGGGACGGGGCCTGAGTTAACGTGTGCAAACAAGCCCTGTGGCCCGTTTTAAGTTGGGGAAATAATTCCCCTTCAATCCTGAGGGACCCTGGGGGCCAACTAGCCCACCAGGTGCTTCCAGTAAGCACCACTCCGCTGCGTTGCAGAGAGGTGGTCTAGGCCGGGCCCCTTTTTACATCTCTCTGCAACGCAGCTCTGTGGCGCTTACTGGAGGTACCTAGTGGTCTAGTTGGACCCTAGGGACCCTCAGGATTCAAGGGGACTTAATCTCCCAACTTAAAACGGCGACAGGGCGTGTTTACACAGTGGGGAATTCAGGGGACGGGGCCTGAGGTGACGTGTGCAAACACCCCCTGTGGCGCATTTTAAGAGGTAGTTTTAATCCCCTGCCCTATTATATACTAGGGGCTTACAGAGGAGGTCATACTGATCACAGGGGGACCCCAACGCATAGTGTTCCCTAGTGTATGCAGGTGTTTTCACTGTATTCTGAGTGTCTTTTAACATAGCACTGGCTCTAGGACTGGTTAGTCAGACTCAGTTACCACCAGTATCCGTCTGAAAAAGTTGAGGATACTGGATGATTTTGCAACAAGGTTTCTTTCTGCTCTTCTGTTTGTTCTTTCTGCATGTTATCCTTCTTCCTGCACTTTTCTTCGTCTTTGAGGACTTCTGTTGCTTCTTTCTGCATTTCTTTTTTTTCTTTCTGTGCGTTTTTTTTTCTTTCTTCACATGTCCTATCTCTGAGAGCATAGTTAGAAATTAGCATTTAAAAAACCTTTGAAATTCACTGAAAAAACCATAGGTTTCAGGCGCGTTATAGTTAGGAATTAGAATTGAAAAAACCTTAGAAATTCACTGAAAAAAACATAGGTTTCAGGGGTGTTATAGTTAGCTGGACTTTTCACTCGTACAAAACCATTGAAATTCCCCCATTATAGTTAGTTCAGCTAACTATAACTTGCGCGTCCGCAATGCACTGCTGATGACATCACATATTACATCACTCATGACATGGTCAGTGACATCACTCATGACATCACTGATGACATCTCAAATGACATCACTAATGACATCATTCTTGTGATAGAGTGGCAGACCTCCTCTTCCCCTAATATAACCTTTGATACACACATTCAAAAATAGAAACTACAATGTTCAAAACAATTGATCATACCAATACCAGTTACAACAACCTATTCAGTAATTCTAAGATCCACATACAATTCCACTCATTCACCAACAGTCCTATACAGTCACTCATACATGTACTCACTCATCATATGTACTCACACACCATCCTGTTACACAACGCCACTCATCCATAGAGTTACTCACACACATAGTGACTCATGCTAATAAAGAATCAAACATCCATTTACTTGCATATACAGTTATACAGACACCACCACACTTACTTCTACAGAAACTCACACATACTTAGACTTTTAAACAATCACTTATAGAAACACATACTTATTCATACAGGAACTCTTTCAATCTCTCACTCTCACATATACTCACTTATATACACCAATAGTCACATATACTAGTTTAAAACATATGTAGTTACTCATAAAGACACTATTGAGACAGTCTATCACTCACTAACACACCCATGCACACACTCATCCACCCATACAGTCCTGCACACATGCTGTCTTCAACACCTACAAACAGTGAGTCACTCATTCATGCACCTATGCACTACGTAATGCCCCCCACCGAACCATACAGACACTCAGACACTCATACTGATACTCAAAAAAACAACTAATAACCTATATAGACACTCATGTAGCTACTCACCAACCCATGCAGCCACTTATACACAAAGTGAGAGACTGATACAGATATTTACACATTTAAACATTACTCACTAAGCCATGTATTCACTAAGATACACTTAATCAGTCAGTTATACAATCAATTTTTCAAAAACAAATCATCCATTTAGACACTTATATACCCATTTATTCTTCCATCGACCTTGAGATATACATATATAAAACATATGTAATTTTCAGAAAAACACACATTCACTGGATGATGTCATCAGTGATGTCATTTGAGATGTCATCAGTGATGTCATGAGTGATGTCACTGACCATGTCAAGAGTGATGTAATATGTGACGTCATCAGCAGTGCATTGCGGGCGCGCGAGTTATAGTTAGCTGAACTAACTATAACGGGGGAATTTCAATGGTTTTGTACGAGTGAAAAGTCCAGCTAACTATAACGCCCCTGAAACCTATGGTTTTTTCAGTGAATTTCTAAGGTTTTTTAAATGCTAATTCCTAACTATAACGTGCCTGAAACCTATGGTTTTTTCAGTATATATATATATATATATATATATGAATCACCAATCCACCTTCCCCAAAGAAGAGGCACGCACACCGGTCTGTAGATATGGGGCTGATTTTAATGACAATTCAAGTCGCCCTCGACCCCACAGAGAAGAGAGACGCGTTTCGCCTGCGCAGCAGGCTTTATCAATCTCATATATATATATATATATGTATGTATATTGTCCTTAAGTTTTGTGCACAATAAGCCTGTTGTGCCGTTTCCTGGTGTGCCGCCTCTTGATTTTCTACCATTTGGTGTGGATTAAAAAACTCGGATATAACTAAGTGGCGGCTGCTGCCACTGGCTGGCACCAACGTCGCAGGAAGGGAGACCGCATAAACAGCAATTTGGTGAAGATATATATATATATGTATATATATATACATATATATATATATAGATATAGTTAGGACCTATTTTCCATAGGAAATCCGCAACATTCTATTTGGAATAACGTTGGCGCCAATTGACGAATCTTCGCGAAATTTTCCAAACTTTTGGCCAGCTCCGGTCCGCTCCTATCCTGAAAATTTCACGGTGATTCATCAAGCTGGGGCCGAGAAAAAAGGGGGGTCCCAAAACACGTTTTCCCCATGCATTTTCCCATAGGACCTGTTGATGCAGCTACAGCCCGAACTGCTGAACGGAATTACACCAAATTTGGCAAAGAGGTAGTCCTCAGTTCAGACTCATGACTTTTGCTTAAATGGTGAAAATGCGTTCAGTAGTTCCTGAGAGAAAATTAGAGTTAAAAGTACATATATATCTATGGCCTCGGAGGATCCGCGCACCCTCCCCGCACCCTCCCCGATCCCTCCAGAGCACGAGCTGAATGCTAATTGGCTGCCAACGCTCTGAATCAGGAAGTGTTGGCAGCCACCTTGTGCCTCGGTAGAGCAGAGGCACAAGAAAACCGAAAAAAAGGCACAAAACGCGACAAGGGGGCAGGGTAGAAACACCCTGACCCCCTAGGCCTGCTCAGGGGGTCCCACAAGGACCGGCCCCTCTCCACAGTTAAAAAAAATAATAATAATTAGGGGGCAGGCCCTGGGGAATGGGGTCCCCAGGGCCAAAAAATAAGAAAAAGAAGGGGGGCTACACAACCCCCCTTCTTAAAAAGATATATATTTTTTTTAAATGGGATGGGGAGTAGGCCACGCCCCCTCCTTTCATCACTCTGCAAACGCGCCCCCTGGCACGTTTGCAGAGGGGGAACAAATTCCCCTTCAATACTGGGGGTGCCTGAGGGCCAACTAGCCCACCAGGAACCTCCAGGATGCACCAGGGGGCTGCGTTGCAGAGAGGTGTTCTGAGGCCATGCCCCTTTTTACACCTCTCTGCAACGCAGCTCTGTGGCGCTTAATGGAGGTACCTGGTGGGCTAGTTGGACCCCAGGGGACCTCAGGATTTAAGGGGACTTAATCTCCCAACTTAAAACGCACCAGGGGGCGTGTTTGCTCAGTGGTGAAAGTAGGGGGCGGGGCCTGAGGTGATACTGTGCAAACACGCCCTGTGGCGCGTTTTAAGTTGGGGAATACATTCCTCTTCAATCCAGAGGTCCCCTAGGGGATAACTAGCCCACTAGGTACCTCCACTAAGCGCCACAGAGCTGCGTTGCAGAGTGTTGTAAAAAGAGGTGTGGCCTCTGAACACCTCTCTGCAACCCAGCTCCGTGGCGCATACTGGAGGTACCTGGTGGGCTAGTTGGCCACCAGGGGACCTCAGGATTCAAGGGGACTAAATCTCCCAACTTAAAACACCCCACGGGGCGCGTTTGCACAGTGATGAAGGTAGGGGGCAGGTCCTGAGGTGATATGTGTGCAAACACGCCCTGTGGCATGTTTTAAGTTGGGGAATTAATTCCTCTTCAATCCTGAGGGTCCCTGGGGACCAACTACCCCACCAGGTACCTCCAGTAAGCGCCACGGAGCTGCATTGCAGAGTGTTGTAAAAAGGGGCATGGCCTCTGAATACCTCTCTGCAATGCAGCTTCCTGGCGCATACTGGAGGTACCTGGTGGGCTAGTTGGCCCCCAGGGGACCTCAGGATTGAAGAGGAATTAATTCCCTAACTTAAAACGCGCCACAGGGCATGTTTGCACACGTCACCTCAGGCCCCGCCCCCTTCCTTCACCATTGTACAAATATTCCTCTAAAATCAGCCAAACTCCGAATTCCGATTTACTCACCTGTTATCAGGAGAGAACCCAGGGCTGCATCTTTTAGCCCAGCACTGACCCTGAAAAGTAATTCTAAGCATACTTACCAGTAACTTGTATTTCCTTCCATAGGAATCCATTGTGTGGTTTTCACCAGAAAAGTTTCCAAGTGTCTATTTTCATAAACTAAAAATATTCCTAAAAAATCGTCTGTATGACTTAAACACATTCTTTCAACTGTTTACAGGAGGTTGGCCAGTGCTGGATCCAGGATCCACCACTGAGTAAGAAAAAGTAACGATAACACTACTTACCTGCTAAGTGAATTTTCTGCCGTAGGATAACATTGGTGATTCTATGGGAAAAAGTTTCTAAGTGTCAACTTTTAAAATACAATAATATTCCTTAAAAATTACTATTGTAACCAAAGTGCTTTTACCCAACTGTTTACAGGAGATGGCCAAGGACTGAATCTAGGATCCAGTCCTGTGGTTAGAAAAGTAATCCATAAATTAACTAATTGCATTTAACTAGAAATTCACATTGAGCTCAATGTTGCTTTGTGTTTGAAATTGTGTTGCCCATTGCAACAACTGTAACTACTGTACTTAAAGGTCTGTTGCCTATTTGCCAAGTATTTAAACAAAAGTAATTCATTCTGTGAAAGTATGTTTTGTATTGTAATGTATAATGTAATGTATAATGGAATTAAAAAATATATATATAAAAATAAATAGTTTAAAAAATGTAGTAAATCAGTATAAAAAAAATCAGTATAACAATTAATACATTAAAAATTGTCATTTACAAAACCTTTGAAATTCACTGAAAAAACCATAGGTTTCAGGCCTGATATAGTTAGGAATTAGCATTAAAAAAAACCTTTGAAATTTGCTGAAAAAACCATAGGTTTCAGGCCTGATATAGTTAGGAATTAGCATTTAAAAAACCTTAGAAATTCACTGAAAAAACAATAGGTTTTAGGGGTGTTATAGGTAGCTGGACATTTCACTCGAACAAAACCATTGAAATTCCTCCGATATAGCTAGTTGTACTAACTACATCTCGAGCGCTCGCAATCCACTGCTGATGATGTCACATATTACATCATTCATGACATGGTCAGTATTCAAAAAATTGTTCTGAGTCTCCCTTTTTCTTCCTTGCAATGTGTTGTACATGTATCTCTAATTGTCCTGTATAATCATACCAGTTGATAATTGTTTTTCTTTACCTCTGGTTTTAATTAAGTCATAGGTGGACCAGATCTCATAGGCATTCCTTATTATATATGTAGGGGTGCCCATGCGGGGGATGCCAGCTTCCTGCGGACCTCCTCCCTGGGGCAAATGTTTAGAAAACAATGCAGGGGGCCTGCACAACCCCCCAGCAGATCTGGGGACTGCCACCTCCTGGGGCACTTACAAAATATGTATGGGAGTGGGCCTGCTTGACCACCACTTACCTGGGCAAATTATTAGGTAATGTGCGGAGGCTTACGTGGCCCTTCCACAGCCCTGAGGACTGCCACCTCTCCTGGGTACTTTACAATATGTATGCTGGCAGGCCCAATGGGCCCACCCATGCCCTGACAACTGCCACCTCCCTGGGGCTAAACAACAAATTAATGGGGGGGCCCGCAGGGCACGCCTGTTGCCCAGGGGACAACCACCTCCTGGGAAAATTCCTTCACGTTAAGGGGAGCCACGCAGCCACCAGGCATCCCCAGGGCCACCACCTCCTCACGGCTATATACTTCAATGGAGGGTGGCCACACGGCCCCTTCTTAGAGCCAATGAGGGCCCTGCGGACCACCAGCCCCCCCCCGGGCCAGCTCCTGCTATGTCCTGGAGTTCCCACCCCAAGATATAGCAGTTTTCAGTGACTTGGCAGGAGCTTTAATTGCGCCTGCCGAGCCACAGCAAACACACCACTTTCAGCAAGCGAGAGCAGTGAAAATGCTCTAGCTTACTGAAAGCGGAGCATTTGTCTGATGCCCTTCCCGCTGTCAAGTGAGCAGGGAAACAGATGAATTGCTTTTAAACACAAAGGGCTGCATGGTTAGCACAGGGGGCACCCACAAAAAGCAAGGCCGGATCTTGATGGATTGGATACCCAGGGTCAAAATCAGTCCCCTACCCTATAAAAAATAATAATGTAATGGATGGATGGCAGGGCCATGGGGGATGGGGCCCAGGGGGTGAAATCGGCATGGAGAGGAGGGCCGCTGGCTCACCTACCTATAGAATAATCAAGCAGGTGCCAGAGCAATGTCCTAATCATCATAACTTCATGGGCATAGCTAAGGCAAAGCAAGTATCTTTTGTCTGCATTCCCACTGTGAAAAGGTATTTGTAATGCTTAATGGAGGTTTTTGTCTGTGACAAGGGGGTTCTATCTTGACACGTGCTAATGAGACCAGAGATCGTGTTCTAAACTTTTACAAACTAGAAGTATGTTAACCTGCCTACAAGCCTCGCCAGCTTGGCCGCACCCCAAATGCACTAGGAGTATGAAACGTCTTCCAGCCCTTTTCCGAGGATGATGGACAGCTTACTAAAAGAACCCCTGTGGCGTGGGGTAGGGTGCTTATAGGAGGTAGAATGCAGGCCCTGGCTGCAGCCCACACCTTGTGGCCAACCCCCGCCATGCATGCCCAAAGGCCATGCAAGGCGCGTGATTCAGTGCTTATAGGGGAATAGCAGCAGCCCATGTGACCAACCCCCACCACACACAGCCTTTGTGGTGGTTGGATCTAATGAAAGTAAGTGAAATTACTTAATGTTAAAAAAAAAATGGGAAATAGAATTAAAAAAAACCTTAGAAATTCACTGAACAAAACAACAGTTAAAGGGAGGTTATAGTTAGGCTGACATTTCACTAACAAAACTAGAGAATTTCAGCAGATGTATTTAGCTGAGCTAACTATAGCTTATGTCCCACAATGCACTGCTCATGACCTCATATATTACATCACTCATGACATGGTTAGTGACAGCACTGATGACATTTCAAATAACATCACTGATGACAAAAATCTATGTTTTATTTAGTAAATTTCTATGTTTTTCTACATGTTATTTCCTAACTATAACGTCACTGTAATCTTTGTTTTTTTAAGGGTATTTCTAATTTTTTTAAAACATATTTCCTTACTATAACCAGTAACCTTTGACAGAGAATGTGTGAGTGTGTGCATGAGTCTTTGTGTGGGTCTGTGAGTGGGTGCATGAGTCTCTGACTGGGTCTGTGAGTGGGTACATGAGTGTCTAAGTAGGTCTGTGAGTAGGTGCGTGAGTGATGTCTGTTTTGCCCTCTGCTGCTGTTTTGCCTTTTCTGCTTTTTTTCTGCCCTCTGTTTTGTCTTTCCTGCTCTTTTTCCTGCCTCTGTTTTAAATTTCCTGCTGGATTTTCTGCCCTCTGTTTTGCCTTTGCTGCTTGTTTTTCTGCAGTCTGTTTTGCCTTTTTTTACAAATTTTTCTACCCTCTGTTTTGCCTTTCCTGCTCTTTTTTCTGCCTTCCATTTTGCCCTATCTGCTCTCTTCTCTCCATTTAGCCTTTTCTGCTTGTTTTTCTGCTCTGTTTTGCCTTTTGTGCTCATTTCTCTACCCTCTGGTTTGCCTTTCCTGCACTTTTTTTGCCATCTCTTTTGGCCTTTCTGGTCTTTGCCCTACCTTTTGCCTTTTCTGTTTGTTTTTATGCCCTCTGCACAGGGGAGGGGGATGTGCCACCCCATCCCCAGGGTCCAGTGATGTTTCCCTTTGTGCCCTGGAGCTTTCCCAGGCCACACAGTGTGCCATGGGAATGTGAGGTAGCCATAAGGCTCCTGTGGTCCCTGCTTAATCCCTGCCTCCTGCAGGAGTCTACATTGCTATTGCACACAGGGAGCTGCTGGAAAGGCAGCTCCTTGTATGCAGGAGCAATCGTTTCAGCTTTTTCCTGCCCACATGTCTGCTGGCACGGAAAGAGATAAAACCTCTGCTTCGAGTTGGTAGGAGCACTTTCAGGGCTTCTGCCAGCTGGAACCAGAGCATTTGTTTTTGCTTGATGGGAGCTGTCAGCTTCTGCCAAGCTAAAGCAAACAGCTATGTCCTGGGGTGGGCAGCTCTGGAGCCAGCCCTAGGGTGTGGCAGTCCCCAGGGCCATTAATAGCTTCAGGAGGGGGGCATGTGACCCCCATTTACCTTTTCAGGGCCGGCTCTGGGAAGGTGGTATTACCCAGGGATGTATGTGGCCTGCGGGAGCCCTCATGGCCCCTCTCCCATTGTTTTCAATATTTCTTGCCCCAGCGAGTTGGTGATCCCAGGGCGTGGGTCCACTGGGGTACTTGGGGTTATATAACCCCAAGGAGTTGGTGGTATCCAGGGCTGGGGGGGTCCACGCAGCCCCATTACTCTATCTTTAACCCCAGGAGGTGGTGGTCCCTGGGGCTTATAGAGCCTGAGTAGGGGGGCCCATGTGCCCCTATCCTATTTAAATAGAACCCAGGTGTTGTATTCAAAACAAGCGCAGGAGTCTGTGCTTGTTTTTTAAAAATAATTAGCAGTGGATTTGCAGCTCCGTTGTGTTTCCTTGGCAACATTTTTCAATAAAATGCTTTTTTGCCCTGGCAGTGTCTCTCTGGGACTACATGACCAGAGCTAAGGGGTCAGTTTTTTTCTACTCTGCCCCATTTTATTTTTTTTAATGTTTTTTGTGGTACTTAGCTGAAACTGAGTCCCAAGATGGTTGCCAATGCTTCCTGGTTGAAGTGTTGGTAGCCAATCAGATTTCAGTACGGGGACTGTCGAGCCTTGGAGGATCCGCGTCCCTATATTTACAAATTTGGATTTGTTTTAATAAGTCAAAAACTACTGAATGGATTTACACCAAATAACAAAAAAGGTTCTTTCTGGACTAAGAGCTACCTTTCTGACAAATTTAGTGGGATTCCGTTCAGCAGTTTGGGCTGTAGTCATGTCTTAAATCTCTATGGTAATTAACATGAGAAAAACTTTATTTTGACCTCCCTTTTTCTCAGCCGCCGTTTTTACGGATCGCCCTGAAACTTTCCATGAACAGTGAAAATCACTGGTGCACATTTTGGGGAAATTTCGTGTAGATATGTCAAATGGTGCTAAAGATATAGGAAAGTCTAAAACCTTCTTCCTATGGAAACAAGGTCCTAAGTATAACTATCTACTGATGACTGGCAGTAGGGAATATATATATATATATATATTCACTTAAAAAACCATAGGTTTCACACATGTTATAGTTAGCTGGACATTTCCCTCGTAAAAAACCAATGAAATTCCCCCGTTATAGTTAGTGCAGGCAACTATAACTCACGCGACCGCAATCCTCTGCTGATGACGTCAGATATTACATCACTGTATTTAGACACCTATTTACCCATGTATTCTTCCATTAATCTTTAGCTATACATATATTACATATATTACAAATATTTATTTTTCAGAAAGACACATATTTAATCAGTGATGTAATATCTGACGTCATCAGCAGAGGATTGCGGTCGCGTGAGTTATAGTTGCCTGCACTAACTATAACGGGGGAATTTCATTGGTTTTTTACGAGGGAAATGTCCAGCTAACTATAACATGTGTGAAACCTATGGTTTTTTAAGTGAATTTGCAAGGTTTTTTAAATGCTAATTCCTAACTATAATGTGTGTGAAACCTATGGTGTTTTTAAGTGAATTTGTACGTTTTTTTTAATGCTAAGTTATGTATTTATTAATATATTTTTTTTCAGGTTCTTCACCGTGTGCTCTCCACTGAAAAAAACAAAGGTTACAGATACATTATAGTTAGGAAATTGAAATTAAAAAACCTCAGAGTTAGGCTGACATTTCACTCGTACAAAACCAGAGATGTTCAGCAGTTAAAGGTAGCTTAGCTAACTATAACCCACGCCCCTACAATGCACTGCTTATGAACTCACATAGTACATCGCTCATGACATGGTCAGTGACATCACTCATGACATCAGTGATGATATCTCAAATGACATCACTCATGACATCATTCAGTGACTGTGAGTGTTTTTGAAATGTTTATGACTGTTAAATATATATCAAGTAGTATTGATGAGTAAGTGGGTGTATGAGTGCCTGTATGAATGATTCAGTGGGTGCGTGACTGACTGTATAATTGAGCAAATAGGTGTCTGAGTGAATGTATGGGTGAGTGACTAAGTTTTGAGAATGTTAGTGTCAGTCTGTCAGATGTTGTCTAAGTGGCTGTATGGTTGGTGAGTGGGTACATGAGTTGCTGTATGGGTGAGTGACTGGGTGTCTGAGTATGGGTGTATGAGTGTCTATATAGCTGGGTGAGGGGGTATCTGATTACCTGCATGGGTGAGTGAGTGGGTGAATCAGTGGCTATATGGGATAGTGAGTATGTAAGTGAGGGGCTGTATAGGTGACCGAGTGTGTATGGCTGTGTTGGGGAGTAAATGGATGTTTCAGTGGTATATGGGTGAGTATCTGGGTATGTGAAAGGCAGTATAGGTGGGTTCTGCAGTATACATGTGACTGTATGTGTGAGTGAGGGATTGTGATAGTGGCTGTATGTGTGCGTGTGTGCTTGTTTCAGTAACTGTGTAGGTGAGTGAGTATGTGTTAGTATCTGTATGAAGAAGATAAGAGTGGGTGTGTGTATAACTGTACAGGTGAGTACATGGCTGTGTGCTTGACTCTCTAGGTTAGTGAGTAGGTGTGTGAGCAGTAGCTCTATGAGCTCCATGAGTGACTGACAGTGTGTGAGTGGTTGTATGAGTGTATGAGTAGATATATCAGTGACTGTATTAGTGAGTGAGTTGGTGTATGAGTGGCTGTATGGGCTGACTCGGGGGATATGTGTGTAGACCTATCAATCAGGGGGTGGGTGTGTAAGTACTAGTATGGGTGTGTCAATGGTTTTGAGAATGGTAGTGTGTAAATTGGAGTGAGTATATGAAAGGTTACATGGTGGTCTGAGTGGGTGCGTCAGAGATTCTGTGGATGATGTCATCAGTGATCAGTGATGTCATTTGAGATGTCATCAGTGATGTCATCAGTTATGTCACTGAGCATGTCATGAGTGATGTAATATGTGAAGTCATAAGCACTGCATTTTTGGGGCACAAGTTATAGTTAGCTTAGCTAACTATAACTCCTGAATTTCTCTGTGTGTGAAATGTCAGCCTAACTATAACGTCTCTGTAGCCTTTGATTTTTTCTGTGAATTTCCAAGGTTTTTTTAATCCCATTTCCAAACTTTAACGTCCCTGTGACCTTTTTTTTTTTTCAGGGAATGTCTAAGGTTTTTTAAAATCTAATTCCTAACTATAATGTTGCTGTAATCTTTGGTTATTTCGGTGAATTTCTATGCTATTTAAAATAGTAGTCACATTTGCAGGGTGATGGAGAAAAGGGGGGCTTTGACCAGCCATCAGGAATTCAGCTTTGTAGGACTTACAGGAGGTACCAGGGGGGCCTCTTGGCCCCCAAGGTCACTCAGGAGTAAAGTGGACTTCATCCCCCAACCAGTAGTGCACCAGGAGCCACGTTTTCAGTGTGGTTGAGATGGGTTGCATGGCCTCTAAACACCTCTTAACAATCCTACTGTGTGGGAATTACTGGAGGTAACAGGAAGGGCAGTTGGCCCAAAGGACGTCCCACAGAGCAGGATTGCTGAGAATTTGTCAGAGGCCATGCCTCCTTAATCCACCACTCTGCAATGGGGCCTCCTGGTGGACTACTAGTCGGGGGATAAAATCCCCTTGGCTCCTCAGGGTCCTTGGGGGCCAACTATCTCTCATGTTTTTCCAGTAAGACCCACACAGCTGCATTGCTGAGAGGTCATCAGAGGCCACCTGCCTATTCTTGACCACTTTGCAAACGCAGCTCCTGTCATGCTACTGGTTCGGGGATGAAGTCCACTTTAGTCCTGAGGCCCGCAGAAGGCAAGGGGACCTCATCCCCGAACCAGTAGTGCACCAATAGGCACGTTTGCAGAGTGGTGGAGAAAGGGGGTGTTGTCTCTGCCCACCTCTCAGCAATTTCAGTGTGTGGGGCATACTGGAGATAACAGGAGGTCTTGTTGGCCCCTTAGGACCCTCATTAGCCAAGGGGACTTCATACCCCAACCAGGACCGTACCAGGAGGTGCATTTGCAGATTAGTGTAGAAGGTGAGTTGGCAGCTTTTTTTGTGCATTTTTCTTTTTTTTTAGAAAGAATGGTCATGTGGCCCCCCTTTCCTGGACCTTTTTTGGGCCCGGGATCCCATCCCCCGGGGCCCGGCCTTTATTTCTTTTTTATATCTTAAAGGGTGGGGGCTGTGCAGCCCCTTCCCGGGTCATTTAAAGCCCTGCACCCTTATTTCTCAGTCCTACCTACATGTATCACCACTAAACTTTCCATGACACACAGACCCCACTTTGCCACTTTTTTTGTGAACATTTCATCAAGATTTGTCAAATGATGCCAAAGTTATAGGCAAGTAAAAAATGCTTTTCCTATGGAAACTAGGTCCTAACTATAACTACCTACTGGTGACTGCCAGTAGGGAATATATATGTTCCCTACTGGGAGTCGCCAATAGGTAGTTATAGTTAGGATGTTGTTTCCATAGGAAGAACATTTTTTCATTTCCCAATAACTTTGGTATCCTCATGCCACTCACTACAGCTGCTGTGCTGAAGATTTTGGGGTGATCCGTCAAGCGGGGGCTGAGAAAAAAGGGGGAGTCCCAATACGCATTTTCTCCACGTTAATTTCAATAGGAAACTATAGAAACATCTACAACACAAACTGCTGAATGGCTCTGCCCCAAATGTGGCTGAAAAGTAGGTGTTGGTCTAGAAAGCGCAGATTTTGTTAAATGGTATAAATATGTTCAGTAGTTTTGGAGTTATGTAAAGAAATTTCCAGTTGTATATCTGGGCAAGCAGAGGATCCGCAACCCCTCCCGATCTTGTGCTGAGATTTGATTAGCTGCCAACAATTCAAACCAGTGTTGACAGCTGTCTTGTGACTCGGTTGAACTGAGTCACAGGAAATAAACATTAAAAAAAGAAAAGGGGGCATGGTAAAAACACCCTGACCCCCTAGGCCTCTTGAAGGGGTCCCACAGAGATCCCGCAAGGGCAAAAAAGCTGGATCTGCGTTTCCCACCAAATTTGTTTTTAAAAATGAAGCATCGGCTCCCTAACTCCTGAGGGACCTTGCTGGCCGAGAAGCCCTCCTGGTGCCTCCTATAAGTCAAACACAGTAGGATGCCTAAGAGCCAGTCAGAGGCTTAGACCCCTTTCTCCACCACTCTACAAACACAACTACTACTTAAAAATGCATAGAAATTCATTGAAAAAACCAATGGTTACAGGGATGTTAAGTTAGGAATTAGCATTTTTTAAATCTTAGAAATTCACAGAAAAAAGAAAGATTACAGGGACCTTATAGTTAGGAATTAGAATTTAGAAAACTTTAGAAATTCACTGAAAAAACAAAGGTTACAGGGACATTATGGTTAGGCTCAGATTTCACTTGTAAAAAGCCAGGGAAATTCAGCAGTTATAGTTAGCTGAGCTAGCTAAAATTGCGCCCCCAATGCACTGCTTATGCCCTCACGTATTACATCACTCATGACATGGTCAGTGACATCACTGATGATATCTCAAATCACATCACTGATGACATTGTCCACATAATCACTGACACACCCACTCCTGCCTAATCATTTATAAACCCATTCACAGACCCATTACCAGTACTTATACACCAACTAACTGATTCATAGATCTACACACACATCTACTCACTCACCTATGCAGCCACTCATATACCCACTCAGTTATTAAGACAGCCACTGATATATACACTCAAAGGCCCATACAGCCACTCACACACTGTGTCAGCCACCCATAGAGCTGCTTACACACCTAGTCACCCACCCATAAAGTCAACTATGCAGCCACTTATTCACCCATACAGATACACACACACCCACTCACTTACTCATACAAATACTCACATGCACTCACCCACCTATTCAGTCTTAACACAAGCACACACTCATCCGTACAGCCACTCTCATATTCACCCATAACCACTCATATGCCACATCACTCACCTATACTGCCTTTCACATACATGTTACTCACCTATATACCACTGACACAATCAATTACTCACCTACACAGCTATACACACACTCACTTATACGGTCCTTCACACATGCACTCACTAACCCATATAGCCACTGACTCCTTTACTCACTCATCCATACATGCTTTCACATACCCTCTCACCAACCAACACAGACACTCAGACAAACAAACAGGTACCCAGACAACCTATACCCTATCAATACAGCTACTCACATACCCACTCACACACCCATACAGTCACTTAGACAGCAACTGACAGACTGATACAAACATTCATACAACCAGTCACTCACCCATACCTTTACTAAGATACCTAATCACTCCCTACAGTCAGTCACGCACCCACTAAACACTCACATTCACTGGATGATGTCATCAGTGATGTCATTTGAGATGTCATGGGTGATGTCATCAGTGATGTCTCTGACCATGTAATTAGTGATGTGATATGTGAGATCATAGGAAGTGCATTGCAGGGGGCACGCAGTTAGCTCAGCTAAATATAATTGCTGAATTTCACTGTTTTTGTATGAGTGAAATATGAGCCTAATTGGTAGTCGCCAGTAGATAGTTATAGTTAGAACCAAGTTTACATAGGAAAAGCATTATTTGACTTGCCAATAACTTTTCCCTCATTCGATCAATCTTCATGAAAATTACCCAAAAAAGTGTCAGAGTAGGTTCTGTGTGTCAAAGAAACTTTGGGGGTGATCTGTGCAATGGGGACTGAGAAATAGGGGTGCAAAATAAGGGTGCATTTGTAATGTTAGTTCCCATAGAAAAGCGTTGTCGAACCTACAGCCCAAAGCACTGGATCGAATTACACCAGATTTGGCAGAAAGGTAGATGTTGTTACCCAGACTGTACTTTTTGATATTTGGTGCAAATCCATTCAGTAGTTTTTAAGAAATGAAAGCCCAAAAATTTAGTGGTATCTCTGGCCGCTGATATTTTGCAGCGTTTCCTCATTGGTCGTGGATATTTCACAATTATTTTGCGGCCAATCATGAATGCGCACCCAAGCGGGAATGTTTGATTGGCTGGACACAATCTGAACATTATAGGGATGTTGTAGTTAGGCTGACATTTTACTCATACAAAACCAGAAAAAATCAGCAGTTATAGTTACCATAGCTAACTATAACTCACGCCCACGCAAGGCACTGCTTATGACCTCACATGGTTAATGACATCACTGATGATATCTCAAATGACATCACTGATGTTTTGATTCACAGAACCAATCATGCACCCACTCATACCTCCATACGACCTCACATACACCAACTCCCTCTCCCACACAACCAAAGGTTACTGGGACATCATAGTTAGGCTCAGATTTCCCTCATTCACAACCAGCAAAATTCAGCAGTTATAGTTACCTGAGCTAACTATAACTTATGCCCCACAATGCACTGCTTATGACCTCACATATTATATCACTCATGACATGGTCAGTGACATAACTGATGACATCTCATATTAAGTCACTGGTGACATCATCGATTGAGTGTAAGTGTTTTTAATAGTTTATCGGTGTTAAACATATATAGTAACCCACTACAAAAGTTAAATTATTATACCAGGTGCAATACTACTGAGTGATACTACTTTTAACATATATTATGCGAGTGGCTGTGTGACTGTGTTGTTGTGTATATGATGTGCAAGTAAATGTATGGGTGTATAAGTAGTTGTGTGGATGAGTGAGATACTGTGTGAGTGGCTGTATTGGTGAGTGAGTGGCTGTCTAAGTGGTTGTAGGAGAGAGTGACTCAGTGTGTAATTGGTTGTATTGGTGAGCAAGTGGCTGTTTGAGTGGGTGTTTGGTTAAGTGAGTTCATGTTGAGTGGCTATATTCGAACGTAAGTATCTGTGTGAATGGCTGTATGGGTGAGTGAGTGGATGTGTGAGTGCTTGTATGGATATGTGAATGGGTATTTAAGTGGTGTTGTTGGTATGGAAGTGAGTGTGTTAGTGCTTGTATGGGTGAGTCAGTGGCTGTGTTGAAAGGCTGTATGGGTGAGTGAGTGGGTGTGTGAGTGTCTTCGTAGGTAAATAAGTGGGTGCGTGAGTAGCTCTATGGTGAATGTATGGTTATGTGACTGCCTGTATGGGTGAGTGACTGGCTGTATGAGTGAGTGAATGGTTATGTAAGTGGCTGTACAAGTGAGTAAGTGAGTGTGTGAGTGGCTCAATGGAAGAGAGAGTGGGTGTGTGATTATTGGTATGGGTCTGTGAATGGGTTTGTGAGTGGTTGTGGGGGTATAAGTGGGTGTGTGAATGGTTCTGTGGATGATATCATCAGAGATGTCACCAGTGATGTTCTCAGTGATATCACTGACCATTTCATGAGTGACATAATATGTGAGGTCATAAGCAGTGCATTGCACGGGTGTAAGTTATACTTAGCTCAGGTAACTATAACTGCCGAATTTCCCTGGTTTTGTATGAGTAAAATCATTTGTTTTTTTCTAAGGTTTTTTAAATTCTATTTCCTAACTATAATGTCCCTGTAACCTTTGTTTTATTCAATGAATTTCTAAGGTTTTTCAAATTCTGTTTCCTCATTATAATGTCCCTGTAACCGTTGGTTTTTCAAGTGAATTTCTATGTATCTTTAAATAGTAGTCGCATTTGCAGAGTGGTGGAGAGATGGGCAGTGCTTCCCGTCAGCTCTCAGGAATCCTGCTCTGTGTGAATTACTGCAGGCAACAGGAGGGCTTCTTGGGTCCCAAGAACCCCCTGCATCCAAGAGGACTTAATCCCCCAACCACTAGTACACCAGGAGGTGCATTTCCAGAGTGGTGGAGAAAGAGGGTGGGGCATCCAACCAGCTCTCAGCTTTTGCGCTCTGTGGGACTTACTGGAGATAACAGGGGGGCTTGTAACTTTCTAAAAGTGGCATTTTATGAATTGTGACTTGAAATCCGACTTTAACATTAAAGAGGATTTTAAATGACAATTCATTTGAGACGAACATAAGTTTTCTACATTTTCAAAATCAAAAATTAGCATTTATTAAATGTAATAAATTATCCAAATGTTATGCTATGGGAGAGGTAGATCTTGCAGTAGTGAACAATTAATTTAAGAGTTTTCCACTACCTGGTCATATTAGAAAAAAACTTTTTAAATAAAATGCGCCCTGCCCTATAAGCTGTTTAGGGCCTACCTTGGGGGTGACTTATATGTATTCAAAAGGAAGTCTTAGACCTGGCTAAATGTTTATTTAGTCAAAATGGCAGTTTAAAACTGCACACATAGGTTGTATGAAAGGCCTGATATGTTTTACTGGCAACTTGAGTGAGTGCCACAATGAAAGCTGCAGGCACAGTATAGTATTTAATTTACAGGCCCTGGATACATGTAGTATCTCATTAATAGGGACCTATAAGTAAATGTACTGTGCCAATCAGGTCTAGGCCAATATTACTATGCTTTAGCGTTGTGAGCTCAAGCACTTTAGCACTGGTTAGCAGGGGTATATTACACAGAGTCATATAGCCAACAAAATTGAATTTCAGCAAACAGGAGGGGAGGAGACCGCATCAAAGGGTGTCCGGTTTAACACCAGAGAAGAGTACATTAGGCACACCAGTTGAACAGATCAGGTTGCCTTACTTCAAAAGACCCTTGAAGTTGTGAACGTGTCATATGACAAGCGCATATTGTTTATTTTTGCATTACAACTTATGAAATATTGGTGCCTGTAGTGCACACATGAGGATTTGCAGGTGATCAATGGAATTAATGATATCATGTTTTAGAGTATATTAAAAATGTAATAATTCTATTTTGTGTTTTGAAAATGTTGGTTTTCTTGTTCTTCTCATCACATGGCCACTAATGAGTTATTTACGTATTGCCAAAATGTAAGATATATAGAAAATGACAGCTGTGGGTTTAGTAATATTATCTTTGCCCACTGAAACAAAGTTTGGTAATTTCCTTTCTCCATCCCATTTCTGCGTCCTGCATGTCTACTGGGATCGTCTGGAACAGAGGCCTTCTGCCTGGTTGCTTGGTGTCTGAAATAATGATTTGCTTTTGACCACAAAGTGAGCAAAGTCCAAGATAAAGAGCACCCATAATGACATCACACTCTACTCCTATCAACAAGTAAAACATATGCTTCACTGTCTTCTAATTATATAGTTTCACACTAAAAGGCCTATTATGATGTCGGGCGAATGACACCCTCTCGGAAACGGGACCGACTGACCTCTGGTCATAGTACATGCTCCCATAGGAAAATGTGATGTGGTGTTCATCCCTGCACCCCATGGCAGGCACCTCAAGCTGGCTGCCACGGGGTGCAGAGATTAACAGGGGGACATCAACCAACCGGATGATACAAAACAAAGAGGGGCCTGCTAGGGGCCCCCAAACATGCTTTCCGACAGAGTTTCCATGTTGGAAAAGCTGGTATGGAAACCCTGACGGAAACCGTACATCGGAATCCAGACGCCGCAAACTGACATCCATTTGGATTATGGGCCAGTTCTGACTGCCCGACGGGATCCTTCAGCCCATCGGAAGCCAGTCGAAATGCCCATCTAGTTACAATTCCGACTGGCTGAATCAAAATCAGCCAGGTAGAACTGAAACTGACGATGTCAGTCGTCAGGCCTCAGGCCTGAGGTCGGAGGCCTTACGACTGGTATCGTAATAGACCCCCAAATGACAAGCTATGTGTAAAAATATTAAATAATGCAAACCCCTGGTACTTGAAGTTGCACATGATTTGTATGGTATGGAGCTGGATATTTTCCTGTTGACAAAATTGATACATAAAGCTTGTACATTTACAGTGAGGATTTACATAATTTAAAAAGTATCCTATAAGCCTTTCCTTTCTAGGATTGTACATCATTATTGAGTGTGAAGGCATTGTCTGTGTGGTAGGTGGACTTGTAAATCTACAAGCTATGCCTATAGATTTTGGATAACGCTATACCAAAATGACAAGATAAAAAGGGATCTATTCAATATATGACAACATGCTAACTGGCCTTCTGCATTGTTGTTAATTGAATGTGTATTTTCTACACTTGAAAGTGCTCCACAACCATCAAAATGTTCTATTAATTGAACATAATTGGATGTAGGGTCTGATTTTGATTATTGTAGATGGATTATTCCATCACAAATGTGACAGATGCACTGTCAACCATATTACAAGTGTCTTATAGCCAATGGCAGTTATAATATAGCAGACAGCTTTTCAGGCACGTTTGTAATGGAGTAACCCATCAACGATCATCAACATCATGCTCTGCTTGTTAAAAATATTGCTAATATATAGAAAATTATGAGAATGGTGTCATAGTAAACCAGGAATTTTTATTACTAAATAGAAAATTGTAAAAAGAATGCACATATAGCTAATTCACTTTCTCTTTCACTTATAAGCATCTTCCTGAGCTAGTGAAGAAGAAGTTGACTTAGAAGGTGGGGAATAGGACTTCTGCTATGAGTTGGGAGGTGGTGGGACAGAAACCAAAGGACCCAGAGGCAAGGAGGGTAATGGGGCTAGAGAAGAGGCCACAACATTGTCTGATTTTGAGGCCTCCACATCAGTCAAGTCCTGAGTTGTGGTTGACCTCAAACAATCTCCTGGGCTTACTACTTAGTCCATCAGCAACACCAGCACTCTCCTTCCTGCACTCCAAATTGTAGGCCAACACCGAGCCTCTAAAAAGGCTGGGGTCTTTTTTCACCAGCACTTCAGCTCCTGTCCCTTTCTGCCCAGAAGTGAAGTCTAAGGAAGTTCTTGAATTGTTAAGAAGCCTCTCTGTAGGGCAGTCTGCACTGTGGTGTGCCATCCAGGGGATAAGTCTTCAACTTACCTAATTATTGGCCTTCCAGGATGGCATACTGAGAGAAATTGGGTTGCTTGATTACTGGGGTGTGAGTCCCGGTCAAGCCTCAGCCAAAATAGCTTGCAGGGTGAATTACAAAAAAAGTCACTAAGTTAACCTTGGGTAGCTTGGCAGAAAAAGCACTCAGGCTTAACTCAGAGGCAATGTCGAATGTATTTATGTAGCATGCAAACATTAATAAACTGAAAAAATAACACAAGACAAATCCCACACAAATTTAGAAATATAGAGTACATTTTAATAAATTATTTAACATCAGAATGCCAAAAATCCAATTAGTAGAACCGGTGTTATAAATAGTTAACGTTTTTAGTAAAAACTAGTATCTAAAATATCAGAGCGCCAATCGCAGGCATCTAGATTGGATACAAGAAGTGGATTGGGCCCGGTCGACGGTTTCCTTCGGACTTGGATAAACTGGTAAGAAAAATGTTCTGAGGAGGCAAAGTTCAGTGGGACAAGGCTGTCTCAGTGGCTCTGAACAGGAGGCCAGTAAACTGGAGTCACTCTGGTATTAATGGGTTCTGTTGAAGGCGCAGGACAAAACAGCAGGGCTGGAATCTGAGTTTTAAAGGCAGGCTCCAGACAGAAAAGCAGTCCTCCCAGGGACAGAAAAGCAGTCTCGCAAAATACACAGTAGGGCACAGCAGCAGGCAATCCTCTTTAAGTCCTTGTGCAGTTCCTGGATTGAACTGAATAGTGGGTCTGAGGGTCCTGTTTGAATACCTGATGCCCATACTGAAGAAGGTGGGGGAAGCTCCTAGAAAGTCTCTTTTAAGTATATGGATCTTCCTGACTCCCATACCCTGGCTCCAATATACCTGCAGTGACAATGTGGAGGTGATAAGTCCTTGGTGTGAAGGCAGAGCACTACTCTGCATTTGGGGCTGCGCTCAACTCCTTCCCTTACTGAATTCAGATGGCCCATTCAGGCACACTTAATCCCTCTATTATATGACTGTCTGATAGGAATTCACAAAGTATAACTGAAAGTTATACCCAGTCATGTGACCCAAGACAGAATGCAGGCAAAAAAGGGCTTAGTGCAGGAAAATATCAAGGTCCAATAAGTGCAATTTTCAATATTGCAATTACAAGTCAGACTCTTCCATTAAAGAGGATTCTTCATTACAATTTCATAAATACCAATCATGAACTAGTTACCTGGTCCCAGTCACAACTTAGCACTTATTAAATGTATGAAGGCAACCCAATGTTATACTATGGGACAAGTAGGCCTCACAGTAGCCAAGACAAATGTAGTGTTTTTTCACTAACAAGACATGTAAAACTTGAATGCACATGTTCAACCTTCTAATTACAATGCACCCTGCCCTAAGGGCTACCTAGGGCCTATCTTGGGGTGACATATGCAATAAAATGTGAGTTTCAAGGCTTGGCCAGGGGGTTTTATTGCCAAGTCAAATTGATAGTGTAAACTGAATTCAGGCTGCAATGGCAGGCCTGGAACATGTTTTAAGGTGATACTTAAGTAGGTTGCACAAGAAGGGCTACAGGCCCACTGGTAGCATTTAATTTACTGGTCCTGGTCATATGATATGCCACTTCACACGGGACTTACAAGTAAATGAAATATGCCAATCAAGTGTAAATCAATGTAACTACATTAAAGGAGAGACCACAAGCACTTTACCACTGATTGGCAGAGGTGAAGTGCACAGATTCCTATGGCGAGCACAAACGAATTCAGCAAAAAAGTGGAGCATAAAAAGTAAGATGTTTGAGGGTGACCTTGCAGGGAGGGCCAGGTCCAACACATATACAGTCTGCAATACAGAGAGTGTTGTGTAGTTCCTATTTCACTTATAGGCTCTGCGCATTGGAAAAATATGCACTATAGTTTTTGCATAGGACTAAGGTCAGTATGCTCCTATCGAGTACATTAAACTTAATTACTTGTGTGTGCCAGCTAACTCAGAGGTCACTAGAAACTTCTCGAATGGACAAGAAGGGATTAGTTTCTGACAACCGCATAAACATGAGAACTTTGTTTCCCTTAGAATCGGAACGCGTCTCAGAATCGTGGAAACAATAGATAACAGTTTCACTCAGTCAATCGTGCATGCTTAGTTTCTCCAAAGTTACACAGAAATAGAAAGACGGGTGTTTCAATAAAAGGGTTTATTGAACAGTCTTGTTTCTCGTGTAAGAGATATGAGCTGTTACAATCATTAGAAAGTAAGCAAGATATAATACTCACAGCGTAAGCGATAAGAAGAAATAATACTGCAATAGCATTGTCTTTTAGCTAAGACATATAATCATATGTACATACATAAATAACACAGGCTAAGAAGTGAATACTCGTCTGATGCTTCTAAAATAGTCCTACCCCGGTGTACCTAACCTAAGTGTAGTGCGAGGTAAGAGTAGGTGCTGTTTTCTATAGTATGGTATATACTATGTTTAGTATGCCAAGATTCCCTCTAGGTTCTAGTCGGCTCCATACCTTTAGAGTGAGCGAAATGGGAATCTCTATCCGGGTCTCAAACTCTAACACCCCGCGAAGGGAGTCAGAACACTGGAAGCTGGATTCTCTGCGAGCAGGGATGACAGCGTCTGGTCAGTGCGTCAGGCCGAAATATGGTCTCTTCCGAACTTGCCGTGGCAAACCGTGCAGTCAAGTCGTACTGAGTCGTGCTGTGGTTTGCCAGGGTAAGGGAAGGCATATTTATACCTGGAAGGTGGTTAGGAATGCTAGCATTGACTTAAAGTCGGGCAGAGGAAAACGTCATGGATGAACCCCTAAGGAATAGCAGTTCATGCATAATAGATGAGTTCTTGGAGAAATCAATAATCCTAGCTAGGGAAAGTCCCGTTCGGCTTAAGGGTCTGGTTTCTAAGAACTCGTTGTGACGTGGGATGGACGGATGTAGGTGACCATGCCTGTATTTGGTTAGCATGGCTAATGCCTAAATAAGGACTGGGATTCTATGCCTAAATAAGGGCAATGCGAATTGTTCCTATATAAGGACATGATTCAGGGAAATCTATATACGGGTATCTAAATCGAAACACAACAAGGTGCATTGCCAGAATCAGAGGACCCTCAGACACCACCTCTCACCGACCCCCACCTGACCAGTAGCAGCCTGTGGAGGGAGTTCCGTGGGGCGGTGAGGCAGGGCGAGGCAGGGTGGGGGGTAGTAAACACTGGAATATGGATGAACGGAGGTAAGTAAGCAATTAAATAAATAAAACTAATTGCGTTGCTTGCGCTGCATCGCATTTTGCAATGCATCGCATTTTGCAATGCATCGCATTTTTCGATGCAGCGCGCGCAATGAAATTCCTTTTATTCCTTTAATTGTTTACTTACCTCTGTTCATCCATATTCCGGTGTTTACTACCCCCACCCCACCTCACCGCCCCACAAAACTCCCTCCACGGGACGCTACTGCACCTGACTCTTCCTTTCTGGATCCTTCCACTTCACAAGTCCATCCTCCAACCACCATTCCCTCACCAACCTCCACTGACCAAGCAACCCTAACACCTGACCCCAGCAATACACACATTCACATGCAAAAACACAGAGGAACACAAAGAAACACTCACTAAAAAACATAAACACACACACACATACAGACACTCAAAGAAGCACCACAACCACCACCACCGTCACAGACACATCCAAAACATATACTCACGACTCACAAACACCCATCCAGCCACCATAAATCCCTACAATCAGATTGACACCCAAAGACACCAGAAACAAATAGACAGATTCAAACTCTGGCACACACCTACACCAACACCCTAACCTGAGAAAACATCCACATCCACATCCTCACCCAAACCCACACCCTCTCCCGAACACACACCCTCAACCAAACGTTTACCAAAACACACCTAATCACCCAAACCATCACCTAAATCCAAACCATCACTAAGGGTTTCACCCAAACCCCCTCCCTCACCAAAAACAATACCTTCACCCAAACCCATACCCTCACTCACACAACTACACATCCAAACATACATCCAAAACCACAACCACATCTTATCCTACCACAACAGACTCAAACTCACCCTCACAACAGCACACATAAACTTCCACAAGCTCAACACTCCTATTAGCACCCTCTACCACCCAAAACCCACTACACCCATACCATCTAGCCTCATATCTCCCTCTCAGACCCCATTCCTCCACCCAAACCCATCTCGTGGAGTGAGACAAGCCCCTTTAAGAGGCTTAATCATTTGAAGTACCAATGGACATAGGAAGAAGGATTATGTAGCAGTAATGCTACTTCTGAAAAATATGTATAATTAAATTTGGATAATATTGTTTGTTTTACGAAGTTGTTGTTTTCAGTGTGGGAGAGGTATTTCACATCTTATCTTAAAAATAATATTATGCAAGTGTTGGTTTCTGTGTGTCACATACACAATGTACAAATGTATTTTTTTTATCCGTTACAGATAATGCACATGGAATTTTGACATGGACAGGGCATTTTTGACCTAGTCATGAGTTGCTTCTTTTTCTTCTTGGCTAGTTGCTGTTGGTTGATAAAAATAGGAGACCCCACCTCTGGAAGGACTAAAATGCTGTGTGGAGTTCCTGGGACCTATATACTAGCATTAAACTCAATTAACCTGTATCTCGAACAGATGAGCTCAATCTTTGATGATTCTGAGGTGTAATTTATCAACATGCTGATGATACTCAACTTCATTTCTCTCTAAAGAATGTACTACTCCTTCCTATGTGTCTCATGAAACTCCAACAAATAAGGCAGGATGACTGCATGATGTTCGATTCACAGAAAATCTGATGCCTTCTATGAAACATGCCTATGGTTGACAGTTTCTTACTTTCAAATAATCCACCAGCTAAAAGTTTGGGATTAATTCTTGACACTACCCTATCCCTCTTTCCCCTCATTAATTGGATCATCCAGGGCCAGGCTACCTACTTGGCGTTTTGGTGGGCTAGCAGGATGAGGGCTTGTTTCACTGCTGTGGGGGCCAGTTGTGTTGCTGGTGACCTGTCGGCCAACTTCCTACTTGCAGTGCTTCTAAATAAGCAATGCATAAACCAAAAAAGCATAAAAGTTTGCTTAAATCATACTTAAAACCATAAAACCATTTGTTTTTGCACTATTTAGAAGAGCTGTAGGTAGGAATGAGGCATGCAAGTCCCTAGCACCAAAACCAACCACATTCGGCTTCCAACCTGCCAGCCCACCAAAATGCCTGGTGCCAAGTAGACCAGTTCAGCCTTGCTATCATCCAATCTGACAACTTCACTCATTATAGAAAATCCTTATACCAACCACTACATAATTAAAGTTTGCCGCCCACACCTTGATCATATCACGCCAGGTGCTTTGGCAATACTATCCTGATAGGACTGCCTCAGGCACATTGTCCCACAGGAAGAAGTTCTAAACTCAACAGAAAGACTACTCCCTTCCACTGGCAAGTTCTGTCAACTATCTCATGACATGACATTTATCCCCCTGGCAAGAGTGTGACTATAGGACAACACTATGCTCCAGACACGCATGATCTATGAAAAACCCCAAATAAGGATAAGCATAATGTGTGCATGATTAGTCTACGTAACACTTGAACACCAAGCGTGTAATTTGCATGAAAGATTGCATTTTATGAAACATGATTTTGTTTCGAAATTGATTTATTGTGTACGCAGTCCTTTGCTTACCACACATGCAGACTGATAAGTAAAAACTAGAGATATAGATATGGGATAACACCATCACTTAGCACCTCTTGATCGTTTTCACTATTTTAATTCAGGGAAGGTGTCCTTCAACAGGAGTGGTGCTATCCTGACCCCATTACCGGTATGAATAAGAGAACTACTACATGTCCCAATGAAACTCAGAATGGGATGAGTTGTGCTTATGTAATGCACTGTGCATTTTGATCCACCTTTGTCCTCGCTGACACAGCTTTTGCTTCATAGGTATTCCCCAAAGATGGAAGGCCAAGTCAAGTGAGAGCCTTAGGCCTCATATGTGTGCATGTTATGCAAGCGTAGCAAGGCAGGGATACATTAAACAGCCCTGACGAAGGCCCCAAATGGGCTCTTGGTATAGTCTGAAACATGTTGACTTTGACATATTAGAGTTAATTGAATAATTAGATTCAACATAAACCATGACAAACATTTTTATACAGGACCCAGGAACCCTACTAATAAAGGAACTCTTTGGGTATACCTGTAAGTATTTTTAAGTTTCCATTCTCTTTCTGGATCCCTGATTACCCAGCCAGATTTATCAAGAAACTCCCATTCTTTTGGTTGAGTCTGCCCTGGTGATACAACCCTACCAGGGTGTGGATAGGCACCAATGATGAAGCATGTTACAATAAAGTGAGAGAGGCATCTACTCCAATATATTTGTATACCCAGATGGTACTGGAAACTGAATCCTTTTTGGACAGGGTCCATGTCGTTTATTTTTCTATTTCGCCCAGTTGCTCTTGTAGGGGAATAGAAAGCTCTGTGTGTCAGTAATAGTCCTTTATAGTTGACTTGTTCCTTATGGGAAGCCAGTGCAATTATTTTAGGTAAGGTTGGAAGTGGGCTCTCCTTGAGAGACCCAGCAGAAGTTATACTGCAGCATTCTGGACCAGATGGAGTCTTTTAAGTAGAGAGGCTGGAAGACACCAATAGAGAGAATTGGCGTAGTCTAGCCATGAGGTAATCAGGGATGTACCACTGTTTACCGCTGAGATAATGGGAGAAGGTAGAGGAACTTTTTTAGAATGTTTAGGAGTCCAAAACAGGACCTTGCTACACCAGCCACCTGGGACAGAGTTAGCAAATTTCACTTCCAGATTGTGAGCCACTGTGGCAGGGGCAGATGGAGGTGGAGAACGATTTGGCCGGATGCCACTGTCCCAGCTAGGAGGTGGTAGCCCAAAGAGCAGAATTTCAGGTTTAATGGCATTGCATTGTAGGTTGTTGGAGCACATCCATTAGCACACTGATGTGATACATGCCCTAAATGTGTTCAAAGCATTTGGGGAGTTTTTATCTAGGGTGAGGAGCATTTGCCTGTCATCAGCATACAAAACTATTTGTATACCATAAGATTCTACAAGGGTTGCCAGTGGGGTCATATAGGCATTGAATAGGGTTGTACTCAGTGCAGACCCTTGAGGTAACACAAAGTCTAAAGGTTTAGGTTTCATGGAGTAAGGAGCCATCCATACAGATTGACTTCTACCTACCAGAAAGGAATGAAACCAGGCCAACGTGGGGCCACAGATACTGATCTCACAAGAAGTATAGGGAGCGAGATGGTGTCAAAAGCTGTGGATAGATCATGGAGAATCAGGGCCACCTGCATCCCCTGATCAACCATCAGCTTGATGGTGTCTACGACCTCCAAAAGAGTGGACTTGGTTCTTAAACTGGGGCGGAAACCTGATTGGAATAAATGTAGCAGCTTATTCTGCTCCTGAAAGCTAGAGAGTTGGCGGTTAATGATCTTTTCTAAAATCTGGGCAAAGGCTGGTAGCAAGGAGATTGGTCTAAAATTGGAAAGGTTAGATTTGTCGGTTGCTGGCTTTTTTAGGAGAGGAATTAATTTGTCCTGTTTTCACCAGTTGGGGAATGTGGCCATGTGGATGGACATATTCAAAAGCTGATTTAAGGAGGGGTTGGTTGCAATGCAGTTGGAAACAACGATATTGGGGGGAGGGAGGACGGGTCAACGGTTGACCCTGATGTACAAGCTCTTAGGGTGTAAGCAGACTCCTCCAGAAAGATGGGGGTGAACTTCTGCAGAGAGTGGGAACAGGGTGTTAGCAGAATCACCTGCAGAGCTAATGACCATGGGGTCAGAGTTCATGGAACATAGAGAGGCTACAACTGTTTTTTATTTTAGCATAAAAAAAGTTTGATAGTTGTGTGCCTAACTTATAAGAGGCCATTAATGACTGAAGCAGAGCGTCTGGGTGGGTACATTTTTTGACTATTTTAAATACCTCACCTGATTTGTTGTGGGAGACATCAATCTGTGGTGTAAATAAGTCTGATTGGGCTTTCTTAATTGTCTGATGGTAGTTGTTTAAAGCACTCTTTTAGATTATGTTATCCTGAGGGACATAATGTTGCCTCCAGCCTCTTTCTAGTTTCTTGCATTGTTTGTGTTGCTCTTTGAGCTCATCATTAAACCAAGGATTAGACTCTTGTTTGTTTCTGGCAGAAGCCTCTCTGGACTTAGCGTCTATATAAACCAGCCTTTGACTGGTAAAGCATCTGCGTCAATGTCCCCGCTCATGTGTAGAGTTTGCTCACTCAAGGCGAGACTAAACTCAGAGGGAGATACTGTGGCACAGATCCTATGGAATAGGGGGAGACATGCCCTGCATCCATGAGGGCCATGATCCACCCTCCATTTGAAGTGTATAAGAGCATGGTTAGACTATTCATAGGGTTTGATGTCTAACGCCATAATTTGGGCAGTAGAGAAAATGGTGTCCAGAATATGGTCCACTATATGGGTGTGCTGAGATTCAAATGTTGCATATCCCAGGAGGACACGTTTTTTTAAAAAGAAGGTGACTATGCAGGTCCGAGGCTGATTCAACATGTATATTAAAGTCCCCCAAAACTGTCAAATTGTAGTATTTTAACATGCATTTGACATGAACTCATCAAGGGAGGATAGGATTATACCAGCATAATCGGGGAGGGTGATAGACCAGAACCCAGCCAGGGATTTGTTTGCGGAAAGTGTGAGGCAAAAACCCAGTGATCCCCCTCCCCCCAAACAGCCGCAGTCGGTAGTAGGAGTAACTGCAGGGCGGTGACGCGGAGAGGGGGAGGGGCAGGGTGGGGGGTAGTAAACTATGGATTACGGAGGTGTACAGGTATGTTAACATATAAATTAATAAAACGAATTTCGTTGCGTGCACTGCATCCCCAAATGTGATGCTGTGCACGCAACGAAATTTGTTTTATTAAATTATATGTTAACTTACCTGTAAACCTCCGTAATCCATTGTTTACTACCCCCCACCCTGCCCCTCCCCCTCCCCACATCACCACCCTGCAGTTAATCCTACTACCGACCGCGGCTGCCCCCAAAGCTCCTTAGTGTCAAAAAGTTAAACAGTTAAGAGAGTGTTTGCAGATAATAGCAATACCACCCCACTTTTGCCCACTCTGTCACAGTGTAACATAGAATAGCCGGTAGGGATGGCTAAGGTAACATCCAGGGCTGAGCTATCGGACATCCATGTTTCTGTAAGGGTGAATATATCTACCTTGTACTCACTTAGTAGATCTTAAAAGTGCAGGGAGTTTTATGCAGTGAGTGTATTTTGACTAGCAGTGACTCATTATCCCAGACCCGTTACTAAGTCCCTGGGGGCTATGAGGGGATAGAAATGTAGCCTTGTCTGTCCTGATGATGCCTGGTAGGGCACAGGAGCAGCAATTGCAGATAGGGGTTAGGGCAAGGCCCGGTGAGTCAGACCTACCTTTACAGTACAGCACCTGCCTTAGGGAGAGTAGCTCTGCAGCAGTGTAGGTAACAAGCTGAACGTGATTAGGAAAATGCACAGCATAGCTGGCACTGAGCGCAGGCGAGCACGGACCAGCATAGATGGGCTTGCCTTATGCGCATCTTCAGCGTGCAGTGGCACGTCCGCACAAAGGCCCGCTTATTAAGGAGTGTAGGCATCCAAAACTGACAAACAGCTATACCTCTAACCTGCTCAAAATGCCAGACGGAGCAGCAGTTGAACAGTAAAAAACCCACTCCTCCCTCCTCAAAACAAAGCACAAAAGTGAGTGATATCGCTCTTCTTACAGCCCCCCACTAAAATCATTGACTTTTTAAACTTAGGCAGACGATACGAGTAATGTACCAAATCAGAAAGTTTTTTCAGCATGTTGAAAATATTCAGTAAAGTGCAACATAAACATCCTAAAACAATTTTTAATTTTAAAAGCAGTAATGACTAGCAATAATGACAAGGAGCTCCCCGAGCGCTTTCCAGCCCATATCAGAAAGGATCAGTTCTAACTAACCGGCATCTGGAGCACCGGCCCGCTTTTTAAAGGGTACAGGCATCCAAAATTGACAAAGAGCTAGACAGAAACTGGCTCAAATTGGCAGTCGGAGCGTCAGTTTTACAGTAAAAAACCTGCTCCTGCCTCCCCAAAACAAAGGGGAATATTTACATGGGGATATCGCTACCAGAACATCACTTTTAATGACGTTCTGGTGGCGATGTCCCCTTCTCCTTATTAACAAGGCGGTGCTAAGCCACTTAATGTGGCTTACCGCCGCCTTGTAAATAAGGCCCCTTTCCACGCTTCACTTACCGTGAAAGGGGGGTGCAATTGGTGTTGAAAGTGGACGTTCTACCGCAACACCCATCGCTTTTTGACACTGTCCCATATTTACAAAAATGGGGCAGCACCAAAAACTAAGGCCAGGGAATACCTGGCCTTAGACTGGCGATACATTGAGAAATTATTCATTTCTCATCGTATTTTGCTCTTTCAATGTGTGCTGCATTCTGCACCACACATAGCAACAGCAAATCACCTTTCAAGATTGTTTATGTGCAGGAAGGTGTCCCTTTCTAGCCTATGTCAGAAAGGATCAGTAAATTCACAGGCAATCACAGTAGGTCTCAAATTGCGACATGCCTAATTAATATTCATTAAGCAGGTCATTTTGCCACCCACTGCAAATAGAGAAAGTGTGGTGAAACCTATTAATAGATATGTCATAAAATATATTCACATTCTCAACCATTTAGTGCGTTAATTGCACGTTCCTGGTTTGTGTCTGGGATATCAGACCATAATGTCTTATCTGAAAGAGACCAACCAGGACTTAAATCCTCCATGAATTCCCCAGAAACAGGCATGAGGTAGGTTGTAACACAGTTCAGGGCCCACAGGCTTGAAAATAGGTCACTTTCAGATGTTGAAGGTAGTGGAGGATGTTTTGTGCCAAAACTGGCTGTGCTAAATATATCGAGAGAGCTTGAGTAACTCAGCAGGTGAGCACCTGTTCACAATAGCCTCTGTTCCTTAAATACATAACTTTTAGTAATAGTCTCCCTGCTCCTTTAATTTGATGTCAAATCATTGTGTGTGAACGTGCTCCCTGTAGTGTTCATTTTTACCAGCAGAGTATGATCGGTAACATTAACAGAGCTCTTTGTGCTACAGGAGCTCTTGGCAACAGTAATGCGTTAACTGGCCTCTGTCAATCTAGACATACGCTTATTTTGTATTATTTTCCCCTCTCTCAGTTCTCCCTCCTTCTCTCGCTCTCTTTCTCCTTGTTTCACCTTCTCCCTGCCTCATGCTATTTCACCACTTCTTTTCTCTGTCTACACCCTTCTTTGCCTTTCATTACTTTCTCTTTTTCTTTCCTTTTCTCTCTTTCCTCTTTTACTCTCTCTCCCTCTATCGCTTGCTGTCTTCCTTTCTTACCGTCCACTATGTCTCTCTCTGTCTCCCTCTCACACACACACGGATGCACATAGTATTGGAAATCTACTGTCTTTTTGTGTTCATCAAAACAATCTTGGGTGGGCTCTCAACTGGAACAACATATATTAGCAAACGGCTGAGACAAGCTAACTGGTATCTTTATATGCTCCATTGTCTAGTTTCTTTTTTCCCCTGCAGCCATTTTCAAAACCAGTAGCACAATTTACAGTCACAGCAGTGCAGGCTTAGAAAATAGCAGAAATAGCAGTAGTAATTTATATGGATATGCACCACCTCTTTGAAGAGACCTGCCCTCTCAGTAAAATGACCTTTCCTACGTGAGAAGAGCTAGAAAATTCTCCTGGTCTTATTTCATATTTCATACTTCTGTTTTATTTGTGGAAATGCTGGACTTGTTTTGTCACTTATCTTAAAATTGTACAGTTATTTTTTCATTGCTTCGTTACAGCTTGGGGTTCAGATCATGTTATCTTTCTTGTCTTTTTGGATAAGAAAAACAAGAGATAAATAAGAAACAAAATATAAACCAATGCAGGATGGCAGAAGCACTTTCATCAAAATGATCCCTGCCAGGCAAGGGAGGATCCTTCAGTCTTTCTGTAGGGCAGACAGTCCTTCGAGTAGGTAGCGGAGACGGTGTCCACTGACCTGGTGGTTTGGCAGAGTCCCTGCCCCGGTCTAAAGGGCCATCCACGTGTGTTATTTTGAGGACAGAGCAAGGGCTTGCGTAGTACAGCTCCATTTTGCATTCTACCCACTGGCATTTATGGTGGTAAGTAAATTGATGCAATGCTTTGTGCCACATGTTCACCCACACAAAACTTCAATAAATAAATCTTCAAGGGACAGATTGACAAGCCCCTTGCGGTACTTTTGCGCTGTCGTTGCATCACTTATTGTGAGGCAGCGGCGGCATAAACAATGCACCACATTGCGGCTCATTTACAACGTGACGCATCTAGGGAGATGTGTCACGTTGTAAAGCCCTGCGTCAAATTATACCTGGATCATAGTTCAGTTCAAAGCGTGCAGTTCAAAGGGTGCCAGCTGACTGTCAGATGAAATGCATAATGTAAAAAAAAACGAGCCACAAAAGGGAATTAACTCAAGATGGCCGCACGTTACGTATTGATGTCGGTTAGGGTACTGAATGTAAGCCCAATCCAAAATGGTGCCACGTTAGCGTGTACGTGCTAATGCCAGTGCGAACATGAAAGAGGCACGAAGGATGATGTTGACGTTGCTAAGCAATGTATTTTGCGAAGAGGGCACGAGCGTAAACGGCTCGAGCGCGGTAATTACAACACGCAGAAATAGAAAAGAAAAATAAACAGTGCCTTGATAGGGGCAATAGCGCCAAACAAGTCAAACCTTAAAGAATGACTGAATTACTGGGGCCCACAGAAGAAGGAAGGAAGGCCTCCTTTAACATCAGAACCTGCACTCGAACATCAGACGCAGCGCAGGGCACGCAGGACACGTGTGAACTCCTTCCCCACTGGCGAAGAGCTGGAGCAGGCAATCGTCGCCAAAATGTTGAGGTACGAATGGAGGAGGCAGACAGGTAAGTCCAAGTAAAGTGTATTTATTTTCGCTCTTCGTGAGGACGGGGATCCCAGCTTGCTGTCCGCATCAACTGCCTCTCCGAGAATGCTGTGTCTCTGTGGAATGCCGAAGAAGAATTCCACAGCAAACACTCCATCCTCATGAGACACAGTGAAGAGGGCAAACAGGCTTACAACATATCCCCTTTCGTTATAACAGAGCAAAGAATAACACAATGTAATAATGAATAAAAAAACAATTCTGAAATAAGAGAGAAAGCAAGAGAAGAAGAGAAGAGAAGATAACAATGACAGCAAACCTGAAGGCTCAAACAGAAGAAGTAAACAAGTCATAACAAAATCATTAAATCTTTCAGGTACATGACATAACCTTCAAGTCGTAACAAAATCTTTAAATCTTCAGGTACATGAAATAACCTTGGTTGTCTATGAACAGAAGAAGTAAAACCACCACCCTCACCCTTTTCCTTAACAACAGTTGGTGAGACATGCTTTAGATCTGAATTATCACAAGTGACATTTCTTTTCTTATACAAAGCCAATCTCCTGTAATTCCATTTTTGGCCATTCTCTAAAACAACATGCCATTTGTGAACTTCTTTCACCTTCATGAGCCAGCATGAACAACTTCTTCCTGAACCTCTCACCCCTCAATACCAAATCGTCGGGAAACACCATATTAAGTTACTCTTGCAATTTGACATAGGTACGTAAAGAAGGTTTAACAATACCTTCATGCCTCCAACCTGACTGAATGGAGTTGACAAATTCTAAATAGTCGGGATCATCAATGGCAGCTTGATGCCACTCATCCTTGGAAATGGATTTAAACTCGTCCACACAGACATCTTCAATACTAGCTACCATACAAACCACTTCCTCATCAGATTCCGTATGCTCTTTCACTACTAAAGGTAGTCTCGATAAGCAATCCCCTTGGACATTTTTCCAACAAGATATGTATTCAAGTGTGTACGTTAATTCTTGTAATTTAGCTTACTGGCACCTCCTGGACTTAGAATTCTAATCAGGGGTTTGTGGTCAGTCCCAAGTGTGAAGTGATTCCCCCATACATACGTACGGAAATAGTGTACACCCCATGCTGCAGCTAAAGCCTCACGCTCAACAACGGCATAGTTTTGCTCAGAACTGCTGAGTGTACGTGAGGCAAAAGCTACAGGTTTTTCCACACCACATTTAGTTTGCGACAAGACAGCCCCAACAGCATGAGCACTGGCATCCACTGTGATGAAGGTATCTCTGCCAGGTTCGAATGGGGTAAGAATACTGGCACCAATAATTTCATTTTTAATGTTCTGAAAAGCTTGAGCTTGCGGTGTATCCCATGAAAAGGGTGCACCTTTCCTCAACAACTGCTGCAGCGCCTCCGTTTTGTGTGCAGAATTACTGACAAACTTAGAATAGGACTCGATTAACCCGATAAAGGATTTCAAATGCTCCTTGGTGGATGGTGTGGCTGCACATTTGAGAGCTTTTAACAGATCCTCCTTACGTTGTACACCTCCTTCAGAGATGGTATATCCTAAATAATCCATCTCTTTAATTAGAAACAAACACTTATCCTTTCTTAGAGTTAGACCAGCCCTATGTAACAAGTCTAACACATTAGCTAATGTGACATTGTGTTCAGCTTCAATTTTCCTAGTGATGAGAATATCATCCTGGAAATAATTAACATTCCTGATACCTTTAAGTAGTTGATGCATCATGAGTTGGCACACACTAGCGGCTGAGGCAAGGCCGAAGGAAAGCCTCTTAAAATGAAAAACTCCCTCAATGGTGAGAAAAGCCGTTAGATTCCTAGAGTTGGGATGTAAGACAACCTGATGATAAGCTGATCTTAGGTCGAGCTTAGTAAAAAAAACTTTGCCTTATCCATTGAGAGGACCATTTCCCAAATGTTTGGAAGGAGAAAACTATCAACAATAATATTCTGGTTTAGCGACCTGAGGTACACAAAGAAACAAAGTTTGCCATCCTTTTTCTTTGTGACAACTATCCAAGAAAGCCACTCCGAAACCTCAACAGGTTCAATAATGTCATGTTTTTGCATATCATTTAACATCTCCCTAACCTCATCACAAATAGAAGTGGGTATTTTCCTTAGTGGATGTCTGACAGGATGAGCATCCTTCTTGAGTTTAATTCAATGTGTGTACCCCACGAGTTTTCCCAAATTTATGCAAAGAATCTCATCATATTTAGACAAAACAGAGTCAAGTGTAGGATAGTCTTCAACTACTAATACTTGTTCTGGAGACCTGGGATCAATGATGACATGCAAGTCATGTTGTTGCACCCAACCTAAAATAGCCGGACCATCATTAGAAATACTAAATCACTATGAGTACTCCCGCGATGGACCAACCAGCAATAACAATATATTGCTAGTTCAAATGATGGTATGCTCTATCTGAAGTGTAAAACACCACCTAAGTGTGGGGAAGGAAGCAAGTCCTTTTGTTATTATATTCACTCACACACCCTAGTGGTGTCATGCTTCATCATCGGGACACCCCGACGCCTAAAGGTCAGGGTGGGCTCAACCAATATTTCAGGGAGCACTTAATGAGATGGAATACATTCATCATCTATAAAAACAACTCTATTCCTATTGGGATTTTTGCAGACAGTGCTCAGATGACCTCTCTTACTGCACTTTCTACAAGACTTATCTCTAGCAAAGCAACCAACAAAGTCTGCGGCATGGCTCATACTGCCACATCTATAACAACCTGTAAATTTGCTTTTATTGTCAGTAGGTACCCTTGGTTTGAATTTAGGGAATTGCTTGTTTTTACTATCACTGCCCGAAGGAGCATCCTTCTTTATCACCACATTTACGGTATCCTCTTTTTTTATTTCCAAAGTATACATTTATTGCATAGATTTGTCAGATTCTTCAACTACCTTAGCAATGGTAATGGCTTCAAGTAATGTTGGATTTCTGGATGCCCAAAGTTTTTCCTGCATCCTTTTATTTTTGCACTGTACAATTAATTGATCTCTAATTAATTTATCGGTCATGGCACCAAAGTCACATTTCAGAGCAAGTTCTCTTAGACGAGTAACCATCCGATCCACAGTTTCTTTTTCTTTCTGAGGTAACGTATAAAATTTGTGGCGCTGCATGACAATATTGACCTGTTTTCCAAAATACTTAGCAATTCTTTGTTTGGCCTCAATAAAAGGGTTGTCGATAGGCTCACCATCCACACCAATAATTTCAGGAAGAAATTTAAAAGCATGTTTGCCAGCTTTCCCTAAAGAATTTAATAAAATAGCTCTCTTCCTAGATGCTTGAAACCTAAGACCATCAATGGCTTCAAAATAATTTTCAAAAATGACAATCCATTCCTCCAATTCTATGGAAGGTGTATCTCCTTCAGATAAAAATGCTGGTGGAGGAGAAATCATCTGGTTGGCAGCCATAGTAAGTAAAAGGTAAAAATTGGTAGGAAAAAAAATAATAATATAAAAAACAAGAGAAAGAGGTGTGCAGATCACCGTGTAAATATTGTAAAAAAAATTGTGATCAAAAGAGGTGTGCAGATCACCGTATAAATATTGTAAAAATGTAGTCAATGCTTAATGCAACTTGAACTATGATCTGCCCATAAGGTGTGCAGATCACCGTGTAAAAATTGTAGGAATACCGTAAGTAGAGCACTGTGTTGAAAAGATCTAGCAAGGAGAGCACTTAAACAGCCAAAGATGAGATCTGCCAGGAAGGTGTGCAGATCACTGTGTGGATATAATATTGTATGAATCAAAGAAAGGGAACGCTGAATTCAACATGAAACGTGATCTGCCAGGAAGGTGTGCAGATCACCGTGTAAATATCGTAGTTCAGTTCAAAGCGTGCAGTTCAAAGCGTGCCAGCTGACTGTCAGATGAAATGCATAACGTAAAAAAAAACGAGCCACAATAGGTAATTGACTAAAGATGGCCGCACGTTACATATTGATGTCGGCTAGGGCACTGAATGTAAGCCCAATCCAAAATGGTGCCACGTTAGAAATGTAGAGAGTAAAATATAAACAAGAACAAAGAATCATATATGTTTTTTAAATTCTATTTACCTTGGTTAGATTTGTTTACTATTGTTGGAACGCTAGTGGTCAAAAGTAGCGCGCTTTGTGTGGAATGTACATTGTATGGACACTTCTGAGGTTACTTATCATTTGGACACGAGCACACCCTGTTACAAGGCAGCTCACATTTGAATAATTGAATATAAAGAACTCAGAAGTATTGAACAAACTTGAGTGCAGGCTAAACTCAGTGCTTTTCAGACCTTTGTAGATACCACTTAGTGCCACATATAAATAGCACATTCTACTTGTGTGAGAATCTCATGTTATAAATATTAAAAAGTCTAATAAATAAACAATCAAAGTTGTCTAAACCAATGACCCTGGTACCCCAAGATAGTGTAAACATAGATGGTGGTTAAGAGGATCTTTGAATGCCTGCTGTTTCAGTACATTCCATAAACAAAAGACATCATGAACGTAGAATTGTATGAAGGACTCGACCCTAAGAAAGTCTGTTGAGTCTGCTTCTTAACTGCCCAGGGCAAGGGTGACGCCTCACAGTAGCCCCTATGCCACCAGACCTGTTTAGTACAGGTGGATGGTGTCAAGGGTCTCCTTAAAAGGGCCCCAGTAAAAGGAAAAAACACAAATAACACAAATGATTAAAAAAAAAAATTCCTATAGCTCTTGATTGAAAATGAAGGGTAATTCTGGATTGCTTAGCAATGCACCAAATTCTTTATGACATCAGGGAGAAGAAAAGAGAAAAGTATGAAAATCCAGAAGTTGAATCCAATAGAAGTTTGAACTACAACACGCATTTGCAAAGCCAATAGGTCAATAGATCTTGTCTTTTGTCTTCGCCAATACAGACCCCTTGGCTTTGCCAGTGCTCAAAAAATGAAATAAATTCTCAGTGATGTGCACAGCATGATGACGTATTTGTGGCCAATCATCACTGTGCATGCACTAGCATTATTTATAATTCTTCATGATGCAGCTGCCTTTTATGATTTTTTACTTACCATTCCAAGTTGGTAGTAAATTAACAATATAACTAATAAAATGTGTGTGAAGCGCCTTCTGCAATAGGAGTGGCTTGGCAGCAAATTGAAGCTGCTGTGCTTTACAAAAAGGTTCAAAACAAATATAATAAATAAGCACTATAAGGAGGAATCTGTGAGCAAAGGTGAAACGAGCAGTGGTCATGGCGGGATGTGATGTAGAGGGGAGTGGGAAGCAACAGACAAGTTTGATGGAAGGGGCAACAAGGTGAATGCAGGGTAGTGGGGATGAGAGTGGGAAGCAGCACAAAAAGAGAAAGAGTAGGAAAACACATGCAATCATGAAGTGATTAAGCAAAATGAAAAAGTAATTCCCATAATGTGAGCAATGGAAGGATACATGTCATCCAATTAAAAGGATGATAAAGGAGCTGTGCTCCAGGAGCCAGACAAATACAAAAAGAAGAAGGGAAGCCATTGAATAACAAATAAGCATAAGAGATTGACAAGAAAGTCAACTAGTGATAAGCAACGGGCTGAGACAAAAAGCCCACTGTTGGAAATGCAATTTATAAACAGAAAGGGGCCGATGACGACGTCGGTCGCAAAGCGAACAACCACTAGTTGGGGAGGCTTTCTGACCGACATGGTTGGTTTGCTGTCCGATCTTCCGATTACGATGTCGGCATTCAGAACATAATCCGGCCGGTCATTCTGACTTGGTTCTGACCGGCTCTCGGAGTCATCCAGCCAGTCAGAACCGAGTCGGAATCCCCAATTGATGGCGTCTCTGTCATCGGGATTATGATGTCTGTTTCCCACAGCCTCTTCATGCTGGCCTTTCTGACACAGAAAGGCTGTTGGCAAGCGACTTTGTGGGCCCATAGCAGGGCCAACTTGCCCCTATGGCCTACAGTTGGTGGCCGAGGGGGTACCTAGGGTGCCCCCTGTAAAACCCTGCACTATGTATCAGGCACCATGGAGTGCCTGCCACAAGGTACAGGGTTTTACACCCCCCATTTCTTCTTAGGAGCCTGTATTTCGGCTGGTTTACCCTGAACCCCAAATTTAATGCGCCCCAAATTTACCTTAGCAATTCCCCTCCATCACTTATGATCTTGCGATAAAAAAACAACCTCCTTAACCTAAAGCCTAACATTAGTTTAGCAGACTAATAAGATAGGTAATGGGGGGGTCACTCAATAACTGTATTCTAGATCAGGGGACTAGTCAAAAGGGGTTTATTACAACATCTCATCTAAGCAGTACAGAGAAATGGAAATATATGCCATGAAGGTTCAAATACAGAGTTCATAGTCAAGAAATCAGAATTATTCTAAGTTCCAATGAACAGCAAAATTCATAAGAGAAATTGACACCATCCCTAATAATAATAGTAAGTAATTTAATTCTCTGTAATTAATTGGATAGCATGTCAGGAGGAAAGGAATAAGTATCTGTTTCTCCCCAAAACCAAGGGTTTTATGCACATATTAATAGTTAGTAAGTGAAAAATGCAAACTCAGCATGGTATGACTAGTGATAACACAGATTGGAGAAATCAGAAGTTAAAGCGTCACAAATGATTTTAAAGCACACACCCATTTTAAGAGAAACTCTAGCAGTTTGTATGCTGTTGCTGTACAACACATATTCAAACATTTTTAAAACAATTACCCATACACTAGTGTATTGTACTAGGCCCATATCGGAACTGCAGGATTAATGTCCTGAGGATTGTAACATTTAGTACACAAAGAAAGTCTGATTCACAATACATGCATTCTAAGGAAAATAAAGAGTTGCGAAAACGGTGGGGAGAGAGGACATTGATTGAGAGGGTAAATGAGCAGGTGCAAGATGAACCGAACATCAGATCAACATGCATAATAATAAAATGGTGTCTTTGTGAAAATGTGGCAGAACTAAATCACATCAAGAAACATACTTCTAATTGCAGCATTAAGATATTTTTAACTGCACTGTTACTATTTCAGCATTCCCAAATAGAATTCAACATAAACATCATCAGTATTAAAACTCATTTCTTACCCAAAATTGTGCATGTTAGGAGAAAATTAGCAACCTCTCCTCTTTGATTATTGTATATACACTAAAAAACATTGATAAGTCTTTAAATTCAGCCATCAGTTAGTAGATGTTGGCATCATCTTCATTTGGTTGCACATGAAATCCTTCAAATCCACCATTTCCATTCAACTTTCAACTTATTTCCTCTTTTAACTTTGTATTTACACCAACTAATTATACAGTCAGGAACTTTCAGCAAAAGAAACAGAATAATTGTACAAATCATTATGATTATTAAAGGAGTTAGTATTGCCTGAAAAGCAATTGCACCTAAACTACCTAGCCATTTGCCAACCATATCAAAACTTTTCCCTAAATCACTAAACCTTTTACCTACATTTCCCATAAGCAGGTTCTTCAAAAGGTTTAATGTCATGTTAAAGAATAGTCAGATTAGTTCTACAAGAATCAATAACTTGGGCAGGTCGTTTTCTGTCATTTGAGGAATTACAAATTGGTTTTAATCTAGGCAATGAACAGACTTTTCAATATCATGCGATTATGAATTATCTTGTAAAGAATCTGGAAGGGTCTGCTGGGTTTGTCGCATCAGTCTTTATAGATAAGCTACTAGGCCCTAAAGTACCCGGGATCGGAGATATATACGGTACTTTGAATGAGCTAAGACCAGATGATTTAAGTAAAGTAGATACTAAATGGCAGCTTAAATTGAATATTTCCTCTAATGTTCTCTGTCCCGCATTAAGTCTAGCACGTACATTCTTGCTATCTCCCAAATTACAAGCACAATTTTATAAAACTGGATTTTTTATGTATATCACTCCGAATAAGGTCTCTAAATGGACAACCGGGCCTGGAACTACTTGCCCTCGTTGTACGGAATACTGTGCTGACTCTGTACACATGTTTGCTACATGTCCAAACCTTGTGCCACTTTTGAAAGAAACCCAACTCTTTTTGAACAGAGTTCTTCTTTCAGATATTCAACTTACACCAATTACTATTATGCTTGGGTTATATGAGACACTTAGTGTTAAAGAAGGCGGAGCTTTAATATTTGTAGCCATGACTATTCTGCGGATATGTATTGCCACGCAGTGGAAAGACCTGAATCCCCCTTCTTTTAGTCAATGGCAAGCTAGATTTCTTGCTACGTACAGATTGGAGAAAGCCGTTTATACTAAAAAGGGAAGAAGAGCAAGAGAAAGGGGGTTAGTGGTTTGGGACCCTTTGACTAGATGGCTTGAGTCTTTGAATGTTTTTGAGGAATAATGTATATGCTGAGTATTGTTTGTTTATATCTGTGATTTATTTATCTCTTCCTCTCTCTCTCCATTGTACTCATTGTTTTTTTTGCTTTTATATGGATTTAAGACCGCCTCTATCTTACTGTTCTTTTTATTATCCTTTGTTATCTCTTGGACCCGGGGTGGGAGGGTGGGTTGAATTGACGTTGTGAAAAATGACTTAATTTTGTCTGACTAACTAAATAAAAAATAAAAAAAAAATAAAAAAAAGAATCAATAACTTTACTAACATTGGGTATATATGGACAACATCTCTTAGCTTTTAGCATCTTGCAAACTCCACCCTGTTTTTGCCATAGCTCTAATAGCTATCATTTCTACATGTATGTGTTTAAATGATCCTACCGTATCCACTGGAATCCTATCTATGACCGTAGACAAACGGTTCATTTTCACATCATTCATTGGTTCACCTACAGAAGGAATTATAACCCCTAATATAGCAAAAACAACTTGTTCAAAAGTATGTCTTACTTGTTTCAAACTATGTTCACTATCTAGTTCATTCATATGATAAACTCCACAAAATAAAGTAACGTGAACCAATCCAATTTCTTGGCAAATTGAAATATAACACAAATAATAAATTCTCCTCAAAACAGGTTGCCCACCTTGCAATGTAGTCTCTAAAAACTTCATATGTTTACCGGTGCCTCCAACACGGTGCAGAGATTAACAGGGGGGCACCACCCCCTAACCTGAGACCACAGGGAGAAGGAGGCCCTGCTAGGGGCACCCAAAGTCACTTTCCGTGTCAGAAAGCCCGACATGGAAAGCCTGTGGGAAACCTACATCGCAATCCCAACAGCGGAAAAGCCGTCTTGAAGGGATTACGTGCTGGTTCTGACTGGCTAACGGGCTCCTTGAGCCTATCGAAAGCCAGTCGCAATGACTGGCCAGTTTCACTTACAAACCACAGACCACAGATCGGAGGCTTTCCAACCGAAATCATGATAGGGCCCTTAATCTTTATTAGTATTAGTATCATACTTGTTTTGTGCTGTTACTCTAAAAATATCATTATATTGAATTTCTCTATTGGCTTCTCTTATTGGCAAATACTCTAAATGCACATTAAAATCAGTCAAATAAGTGAAGGAAATGCATCATTATTGAAAATCCCTATATATACATTGCATATGAGGGAATAGAAAATAGGAAGCTGCAGATATGTTGACTCTTCCTCGGGTGAGGTGAAAAGATAAGCATACACAGAACACCCATTAACTTTCTTCGTGTCCATATATTCTCTTATCATTTTAGTATAAACATTATCCTTAAATCCTCTAGCTAAGTTTTCTTTATGAACCAGTAGATCACACTTTAATTCATTTCTAATAGTAGTAAACTCATCTTTAGCGTGATTTGAAACATATCCCAGAGGAGTAACTAAGCATAACAGCAGTCCCACTTAAACTATTAATATTATGATTATTAGAATTAACTCTAAGATTTTACAGCATTTTCTGTATTTCTTCAACTTGAGACTAAAAATGTATCATGGCAAATTAAAAAATCAACAAAACATTTATTTAACCCCTTCGGCGCTCATGACGGAACGGTTCCGTCATGAGCGTCGGTTGAGCTGTGCTCATGACGGAACCGTTCCGTCATGACCACGCCCGCGCAAGAAACGGTCAGCGCTCAGCGGGAATCGGCGCCGCATCGAAGGGGTTAAAATAACAATATTTTTCTTCTCTTCTTCATAGTTTATTAAAACAATACACAACAACAACAAAATTCAAAATTATCTTTTCAGTTTCCTTCTCAAAAGTTCTTTTTTTCAAAAGTACATTTCAGTCTTCTTTGTTCAACAGAAGTTTTAAAACAATTTTATCTCAAAAAGTCTCTTCATTATATTCAAGATATTCTCCTGTTTCAGACTCTAAGCATTGCACTGGTATTGATTTCCCAACATATAGTTGTTCATTTCTATTTTGTCTTCATCTTTTTCTTCTTCTGAAATTGTAGCTAGATACACCGATTCAGTGGATTTACATTTTTCATTTGGCACTCTCACTCTAATTGATCTTTTGGCCACTGGTGATTCACTTTCATTAGTTTCAGAATCTATCGGATTTGTCTACTGGTTCACAAGTTTTTTTTTGCAAGTTCTTTTCCTTGGAATATCTTCTTCAGCTATTCTCTGTTTAGTACCAGTTTTGACCAGAGTCTCTTTATCCTCCAAGGAACCTTGACTCGAACTTGAACTTTGAGCAACTTTGTCTGCTCTATTCAATGTGAATGTCTTCTTTCCATGGGGCTCTTTGTAACTTTGATTTTCAATTGCAACTTTTAATCGCTTCAATCAGAGATTACTTGCTGGCACGCATGTCTTTGCTGTGTACGCTGTAACAGCTCTTCACTGTAATCCCTGCCTTGGAATTGGACTTTTAGATTCTTCATCAGAGCTTTCACTTACCTGAAACGTACCGCTTTATTTTGCTTTTGTCTGTTGTCTTCAGCAGTTTCAAATGTTTCCAAATTTTGTAACGTTTTTACTAGGCCCAGGATTAATTTTACTTATGCTAGCGTAATTGGAATCATTCGGGTAATTCTGTGTTACTTGCTGATTCTGAAATACCAACAATAACATGATTACACCTGTTTGTGTAATTTAGGGTCAAACAACCCTACTGCAAACCTCATTTAGTGACTTTGAGCAATCGCTTACAATTGCTATTTGTGTTCTGCTTCATTTAGTGCTATTTCCTAATGCAAAATGCATCCTCATGTCCATTTTGGGTGCAAGGGTGCATTTTGCAATAGCTCTAGGTGCTGAAAATGAGATGTGGGGACAATTCTACCCCAAGGGCACAATTAGCGCATTTTCAAGAGCAAAATGCCTTCTCGTAGTGATTTTGTGTATGAGGGGGGCATTTTGCAATAAGAAAATAGCGCTAAACGCCAGGGGTAAAATGGATGAAATCCTACCCCAAGAGCACATTTAAAGACACGGGTAGCTGTTTACACTTTCTATTTATGTTCTGTTGCATTTAATACTATTTATTAGTACAAAATGCATTGTTGTGCCTATTTTGTATGTGAAGAGGCATTTTTGTGCTAAAAAATAGCACTAAATGCAAGATTGTTTAAGCTTAATCTCGTGGAATTCTCAGGTAATTCTGGGAAATTACTCTACACTGGATTACATGAGTTATGCCCACCCCTAGTTTTTAACCCTCTCTGGATCCACGCAGCGAACTTTAAATCATCTTTGACCTTGAATTTGCACTTGACTTTGTGGACTTATATCTATGTCATCGTTGATTCTTTCACTGTTTATTCAACTTTCTCACTCTTTGTCCACTCGGGAACTCCAGCATATTTGACCGCAGTGCTCATTGTCAATATTGCTTTAAAAAGACCTTTCCATTGGTCCTCTAGGCCACTTTTCCTGCATGTTTCTGTATTACAATCCAGTCTCCTGGGCTCAGATAATGACAGGCAATATCCCTTGATTCTTCTGTTGCCACTTTCACCTGATAAGAGACAGATTTCACCATATCAGCTGGACATTTGCAATAATCTAGCACAATGTCATTAGTTATAGACACTGATTCAGCTAAAGGAACATATGAAAGCCTCATTGCTCTTCCTATGATAACTTCATGGGCTGATAACCCAGTCTTCCTATAAGGAGTACTTTTCATGCTCACCAAAACAAGAGGAAGGGCATTCAGCCAATTTAAACCAATTGAAGCACAAAACTTTGCCAGTTTATTCTTGGGAGTGCCATTTGCCCTCTCCACAATGTCCCAAGATTGTGGTTGATTATTACAATGGAACTTGTGGTTTATTTAAATGATGTGCAGATTATTTGCAATATCTAATTTCTAAAATGAGTACCACAATCTGTCTCAATAGAAGTAGTAAGGCCAAAACTCAATATCATCTCCCTCATTAATATTTCGCCATCTATAAGGCTACCTGATACTCCTGGTGGGATAGGCTTCAACCCAATTAGATAACAAGCAGATAATTACTAAGATTTACTTTAAACCATTACAATTTGACATCTCAATAAAATCTGCTTGCAGACTTGTAAATGGGCCCTCCGATTAGGCAATGTGATACAAGTTAGTAACTGTCCTTCATACTTAATTGCTCAAATGAAAAGTTATACATCAGCTCCAAACATCATCTGCAACATGTAGAAATCCTGTGTTTTCTCAGTATGTTTTGAATGTTCACAATCAGCTATCCCTCCCGCACATTGGGTACAATATATAATCTGGTAACACATATTTATGCTTAGCATTTACGTGCAAATCCTGATAATTCCTCTTGTAGCCTAGTCTCCCCCATTTTATTTTATCATCTTCTGGGGCATCATCTTGTAAATCTCTCATTTTACTCAAAGATTATTATTGAACTCCTAAAGAAACAATTTATGTTTTCATGGAGAAGGAACCACCATGAAAATCATGACGAAGAGGAAACGTGTATTATGTTTAGTGGGACCACGGCACCACTGCCAGGGAACGGCGGTTCCCTGGCTGCTGCAACGAGGCAATGGCGGTCTGATTGCCCTAATTGCAATTTGTGTGGTTGGGAGACCACCACCGCTGCACCACTATGAGTGTGGTGGTCCTTAATAATTTGTACTAGTTTGTACAACTGTCTCATCATGATATGCTCTGTATCTTAACATTTGGTCAGCATATGCATTTCCAAATGTGATCATATATTTTCCAGCCTTATGGACAAAACACTTTACCACAGCAATCTCTTTTGGCCTTGGTATGACTTTTAACAAATCCAATACGTAAGCAGTGTTCTTTATCAGAGCTCCTGAGGATATCATAGACCCCTTTGTGACCATAATCGACCATAATCATTCACAGCTCCAAAACCATACTGGCTGTCTCTTGTCAATGCAAATGGTTCTGCTACTTGAGCTGACATTACATTTGTCAGAGAAGATGCTTTTAAAGTTTCAGAAATGGAACATACTGCATACGCAGCTCTTAATTGTCCATACTGGTCTCTCAAACACGAACCGTCAACAGACAGTGTCAAATTAGCTGTTTCCAAAGGTATTTCTTTACTGTCTGGTTTTGCTTTCTGCTTAATTCAGTAACTTCAACGCAATTGTGACCTGTCTCAAAATCAATCTCATCATTTTCCCTGTCTTCACAACTTCTGTCTGAAATAGGAAGCAGCGATGCCAGATTTAAGATATTAAATCTCCTAATAGAGATGTTCTGTGCTGCTTATAGCCAGTCAGCCTGCTGGTGGTTATATGCTGTGTCCTCGTCAAAAGAATTTCAACTGAATGTGGGACATATGCAATCAAAGTATGGCCCATCACAATTCTTTCACTTTGTTCAATGGCAGTGCAAACAACTGCAACCGATTTCAAACAACCTGGAAGACTTACAGCTACAGATCCAATACAGCTGACAAGAAAGCCACTGAGCTCATCAGACCACCAGTTTTCTGTGTAGGAATCAGAGGTGCACATCCAATTCTCCCAAGAGAAAGACTTTAATCAGGCATCCCAAGTGCGGGTGCACTCTCTTTTAGTTTTTCAAATGCATCAGAGCATTCTTTGTCAAATGGTACCGGATACTGAACATCACTACCTGTCAACATTACTAAAGGTTTTGAAATCAAGGAAAAGTTTGGAATCCACTGACAACAGTATCCAGATATTCCAAGTAACATCCAAATCTCCCTGTGGGTGGTTGGCTGGCTTATTTGGCATAATTTTGGAACTACAGAAGTGCATTATTTTAAAACTTCCTTACACTTTTTTTCAAAATGATGTCCAAGATAGATAATTTTCTTCTTACAATCTACATTTTAGTTGAGCAGAGCTCATGTCTATTTACATCTAGATGATTTAACAAGGCTATTGTATCAAACTTTCAGTCTGCCTTTGTCTTAGATGCGCCCAATAGGTCAGCAATATAATGGACTAAGACTGAATTGCATGACAACCTAAAACTCTCTAGATCTTTCTTCAGGATTTGGCTAAAAATCAAAACACTTTCAGTATACTCTCAAGTGATCGTACACTACACCAGAACTTTATTCAAAACTTGAAATGCACAAAGGAATTGTGATTCCTCATGCAAAGGAATTGAAAAGAATGCTTGGCATAAGTCGATAAATGAATACCATTCTGTATCTGATGGAATTTGAAACTGATCTGTGCTGGATTCGGTACAACTGGACAACATGGAACTCTTGCGGAGATCTTCTACCATCTCCACTTAGCATTCAACTTTTGAATTCCCATCCCAGGAGCTTTACAAGTACCAGGTACCTCCCGGAGGATTTTCTGCTGGATCATTTTTTCAATCACAGGTTTAATTCCTTCTTCTGCCTCTTTTGTAGGTCTGTATTGTCTAGTTTTCAGAAATATTGCACCTGGCTTTACTATTATTTAAATTTGCTTTGCTCTTTGAGTCAATCCAATATCTTTTCCAGTGAAATACCTTACCTCATCGTTGACAGTATGTCGTAAATCCAAAGGCAGGTTTGGTTTTGTTAAAGTTGGGAATAATTAAGCTCTGGTAGGTGGTGTGGTTATCTTGAAAATGGAATCCTCACCTTGTACCTCAATTGCAACACCTTGTAGTTTGAAGTACATCAAACAATTCATTTTGCAGAGCATGTTCTTTCCCAGTAAGTTCACAGGACTTGAATCACACAAAATAAATTGGTGCTTGTTCCTCACCTGACCAATTTTCATAGAATATCTGCTGGAACCTGATTAACAATGTGTTTATTACTGATGTCTAGAACTTGGACTTCTCTTCCTGAGATAGGTAGGTTTGGGACTTCCACAGAACTGTAGAATGGGTAGCCCCCATTTTGATAAAAAATGAAACAGAAATGTCATTGACTTCTCTGTCAACATATGTGCCACTTTGGTCTACCTGTGGGACTGCACCACGTAAGAAATCCTACTCCTCTTCAGGAGCCGTCATTCTGAACTGCTCCCTGCCAAATCATCATTCAAGAATCAATGGATTCTGCTGGTTCCCTGCACAATATGGCATCTTGTTTCTCATGGTTTGCTGTATCACTGGGGCAGAGGGCATCTGCATTCAGAATTATTTCTGACTCTACACACTGTGTTCAGAATTTTGCATATTCAGAATCATCACATTATCTCTCGGCATTTGTGGAAATCGTAATGCATTTCCCCGAATCCCATTAGGATTTCAACAAAACTCCATCTTCCAGTGCCCGATTTTCCTACAAAATTGAGAAGCTGTATTATTTTTCATTATTTAAACATCCACGTTCATACCATCCCCTCCACCACCACCTTGGATCTGCATTTGATTCACTCTACTCGTATTTGAACTCATTTGATTCAAGATCCTTTTTCGAATTCCTTTGTTTGGGCAGTCATCAACTTCTTAGTAATTCTTTTCTGCTTTGCATCAACATAATCACTACTGTATTTTGCCAGCTTCAAAATCCCATCTATAACCTTTGTCTGCCAAGACCATCCACTTTCTTGGGGTCATTAGCTCTGCTATGTTTCTTGAAGGTGGTCTAGAATTAAAAGGCTCATTTATAAAAAAATATCTTCCTCATCAGAATCATTATTCTGCTTCTCTTTTTTGTTTGTCTCACCTTTATTATTGCCTTCCTTAACTATATCAGAAAACATCTTTACAATCTCGATCATATCTCAAATCCGCAGTGCCATTCTGGCGCTCCCTCAAACTCCCCATAACGTCAAGGGTTGTGCTCTCTAAAATGGTTATGCTACCACGCCTACTCTATCTCTTTGCAAACCTAATGGTGGTCATCCCGAAGGCCTGGCTCAAAGAACTAGACATGCTACTGAGATATTTGATCTGGGATGGGGGCCGCAATAGGGTGTCACTGGCCATCGCCCAGAGACGACCAGAGGACAGGGGACTGGGGCTCCCGGATTTTGAGTCATACTACCCGGTCACCCAACTACACTGGCTGGCACAGTGGCTTGGAGGAATTGGGCTGAAGTCATTTGACTCCCCATCCTGCATTGACCTGAAGGGGAAACTACTGACCTGACTGATACTCCCTAGGAGGCGGGTTCGATCTCAAGGCATTCTGGCTGCAGTGGCCTTGCGATGCTGTGGCAGGAGCATTAAGCGAATGCCAGACATTGCACTGTACTCACCAGACCTCCCCCAGGTGGGACTGCCGAGAAGAGAAGTCAAAGCCTCCACCTCCTTTACTGCAAATCAGCTGAGGGAGTAAGAGAATGCGGGCTTGTCAAGAGTGGGAGAGCTCTGCCTAGAGGGAGCACTGATCCCCTTGGAGGACTTGATTTCCCAATCTGATCTGCCACGTGGGCAATTCTTGAGCGACCACGGGATGCGAAAAACTTTTCAGTACCTATGGGGAGTAGGAACACATGAACCTGTCACACATGGGCTCTTGCACGCCATGATCACACTGGGATCGGCAAGACACCTAATTAAATGGCTCCATCGGGCCCTTTGAGAGATGGTTGAAAACCAACTGCCCACACTGCGACAAAAATAGGAACTAATCATAGAAAGCACCATAGCTGAGACAGAATGGAAACGAGCACTGAGACTACCCAAGACGATCTCCGGATATGCTATTTCAAATACACCCAATTCAACATCCTACACATGACCTACCTCACACCACACAGACTTAATGTAATATGGGGTAGTAAAGACAAACAATGCCCACACTGTACACAGCCAGATGCTGACTTTAAACAAATGATATGGAGCTGTCCTTCCCTCTCGGAATTCTGGCACCACGTCCTTAAGTCACTACACACAGTCCTAACCTGCACTGTCCCCTACACTGCGTATTGGGTCTGTTCCAAAGGACTAAACATAAAAAAGCAGGGAATCGATTCATAGACCTAGCCCTGGTGCTGGCTAGAAGGAGGATAGCTCTGAGATGGAAGTCCCCTACTGGCCCTGGTATATTGCACTGGGAAAAATATGTCACTGCTTGGGCCCGAGTTGAATAACGAGCATTAGTAGAAGAGGATAGCAAAGGATTGAGATGCCGCCCTATAGCGGATCTGTGGTCTGAGGTAGTGCGCGAATGGGAGACAAAAGATATTGTTGAAGATAACAACTCTCCTGCGCCCCCTGAACCCCCTCACCACCATAAACAAACTCAACCCTGAACTGGGTCCCATGCACAGATAGAGACAGTAACCCCACTTAGCGGCCTTCAGCTCGCCTCTACATTAACACTGATATATAGAGAGAGTGTACAAGCTCGCCTGCCGAAGAGACCACCTGACAAACAGACACATAACCTGCTCTTTACCGTTAGACACTCATGATGTTAATGAGACCCATAAACTTATAAGGTTAGCTATTGAAATATGATATGTGGACGATGTCAAATTTGACTTAATACCCACCCTTGCAAAATACATTGTCGAACATTGCTCAGCATTCCATGAACAACGTATGCTTCTTTAAGTTATCTGTTTTTTTCTTGTTCCGGCATGCACTGAACGTCCAAATATTGAAATGTTTGTAAACTCAACAGACCATACATGGCTATATATTGCAACTAATATGTAAAACTAAATAAACAGATGTTTAAAAAAAAATCTTGATCATATCCATCCAGTGGCAATCCATCTTAGTCAGTATACTTGCTTCTGTGCACTCAAGAGCAAGTTACACTAACGCAAATTAAAAACACAGCCTAGAAAGGAAAACTCATTAGCTCAACATCCCTGTCTGTGTGTACATGGTGCTTCGCGCTATACACCACCTTATACAGATAACTAAAGTCAATATAGCTCAAGATCTTGGGGGCATATTATCAAGACAGGCGATAAAATTATCGCCACTTTAGCGACAGAAAACTGCCACTTAAACGGAAATAATGGGCTTGGTAATATGCTCTATGGAATTCCAATTGAAGCCCACGTTAGACATCTAACCTGAGCTTCATTTGGAATTCCATAGAGCATATTATCAAGCCCATTATCGCCGTTTTCTGCCGCTAAAGCGGCAATAATTTTATCGCCTGCCTTGGATTTTGATGAATCCGATAACTAAACCAAACAATATAACCGATTGAATTTGAAATGCAATTTCAAATATGGGTAATAGTACATCAACACTAAAGTGATAAACCTACCATTGGATCCACAATCATCATCACACATCCAAACAACTTACAACAGAAGCAGAAATCCATTTCTCAAGCACAAACTCCAACATACGTCAGAGAAGCATACACCATATTCAAATCAGTTTACCCTGTTCATACTTACACTCCAAATAGTTCAGAAACACACTCTATGACTTTTTGCTAGTCTCCAGCACTAGCAATGTCCCAAAATCTCTATGAAACTACAGTTTGGCCATTAGGGACAAGGAAAACTCTGAAATCTTTTGGTGGATCCCTAAGAAAGAGGAGGTGCTTTTACACAACTTTCCTCTTCTGCCTTTTTTGTGTGAGCAGAACCCCAAGCTACAAATTTAACTCACCCAAAATTCAGATCACCCACATTTACCATAGAAGTTCCGCTCCATCACCCTTGATCTTGCAATAAAGAACACCCTCCTCAACGTCATGCCCTCCACTAGTGTAGTTAATTAATATCATAAGTAACTGGTGCCACTCAATAACTGTATTTTAGATCAGGCAAAAAGTTAAAAGGGTTCCATTACAAAATCTCAAGTAAGCAGCACAGATAAATTCAAATATATGTAATGAAGGCGCAAATACAGTACATGGTCAAGAAATCAAAACATTTCTAAGTCCCACTGAACAGTACAAATCATAATAGAAACAAACAGCATCTGTAACAGGAAAAGTAAATCATATAATTATCTTTAATAAATTGGGCGGAGTCTCAGAAAGCAATAAGTCTCTTTTCACTTGCAAAACCTGGGGGTTTTATACACATTTTTAAGAATAGGTAATAAGCAAAAATACAAATTCAGCATTGTATGTCTAGTGATAACATATATTGGACAAATCAGAAGTTACAGCATCACAAGTGATTTTCTTTTTTTGTTTACATCTTTTTATTGGAGTTTACAATAAGAAAACACAGCAATACAATTCTGGGGGAAGTGCACTCCCTGCAGTTCACAACGCAGAAGTTCTCCCAGTCCATGCATGTATTAACATTGGGTGATCACCCATCTCCCCAAATCGATGCCCATCCTTCCTCACAGGCACTACAGCAACATCAGGGCATATAATTACAAGTTACAAGCAGATCCACCGGCCGCCGGCAGAGGCGGGTCACAGGGTTCCCATCACAACTCAATGAAAGCAAAGGAGCTCAATGCAAGAAATTACAGATCATAAGCAACTTCCTAAGTCAACAGGCATGAATCTGCTATGTCTTCCTTCAGACTGCCTCTCATCATCCTTTGCCACTAACTTCAGGATATACATGTCCCACACTGTGCAATCTGTACTCCCACCACCCTGTTGAAGGACTCTAGTCATCACATCCACTCCCAACTTGGTCCATTTTACCAGATCTCGCAGCCAGCGCCCCATCCCCTGGTGCCGAGCTGGCCTTCCAGGATATTGCAACACACCTGATGGTATGCTTATCCCCGGTGGAATTGAGTTGTATGCCTAATAGACAGTGGGGTGAGAGGCTCCACATGGCTCACCACCTTTGACAGTGCCTCCATCATCACCTGTATGTTTCCCAGGGGGTAAGGCAATCCCACACCATATGCTAAAAGTCTGCGGTTTGTGTGTGGCAGTGCGGGCACTCAAAGGGAGCCCCTGGGAATGTACAATGTATTCTTTGTGGTGTCATGTATGTCTGGTGTAAGTAGTTAAATTGTGTATATCAGAAACGCTGGTTCCTGTAAACCCCTTTCACATGTGCCATAGCCCTCAACCATTGCTTGTCAGAGAGCTCGTGTCCAAAGCTGCTGTTCCATTGGCCATCCCTGGTAGCATTGACTCACAGCGATGGGTGTGTAGGGCACAGTAAATCACTGTGACTGCCGCGTGGATATCGCCATATGTAATTAGGACCTGCATCAGGAGTGACATCTCTAGTTCCTCAGCCCTAATCCCCCACAGTATGGCTATCAACCATCGGATGGCGTTTTAGTGCAGGAAGCGCCGCACTGGTATCCTGTACTCATCACGCCTAGCCAAAAACATTCACATTAGCTTCTCCTGGTAGAACTCTTCAGCTAGTCACACCTTCGCCTCCTTCCAAATGCGTATGGCACTCTGGTCAGATTAATCCACTATAGACGGCAGATGTTGAGTTGGTAATTGGGGCTCATACAGTGGGCCCCCTACCACGGATATACTTTTACCAACACTTCCGTGCTACTTGCATCAGCAAGCTATCTGGATGATCTGGATGGCCGCCTTGCCACAGCCACGTCAAGACCAGCACCCATTGCATGGCATGCGGCACAGCCTCCCTCTCCATTAAAGGTGCTGCTCCCAGCAAGCGCATTGGCCACTGTAGCTGGGCAGCAGCGTAGTACATCTCATAATTTGGTTCTCCTAGGCTGCAATCCACCAGGGGCTACTGAGTTGTTGCAGCCCTTTTCCTTCACAGTTCCCAAATCAAATCCGATAATAACCCATTCAATCCCTTAAAGAAATATTCCAGTACCAGCGGAAGCAACGAAGAAAACAGATATAGTAATCAAATCAAAATCAACATATTTGTGATTGGCACTCGACACAAGGGGGACAGGTGGAGCGACCGCCAGAAGGGAAGAGAGCAACAATCTGACACAACCGCCCTTTCTAAATTTCTGCTCATGAAGTTTGCATCGGAGTAATATGTATTCACCTCCAGATATCAAAGCGTTTTGAAATGCCACTTCAGTCACCTGTGCATCATGTTCTAGCATGCACGTTCATCGATACATCTGTGCAGAAACTAGCAAGATTTGGCCCAATTCATATGCTGGCCTGGTAGGTCCCCAAATTTGTTCAGCATCAGCATAACATGAGGGGTCTTAAGGAAGTGTCGGCATCCCACCGGTCAATAAGGGCATTATCTTCGTATAGTGACACAACCTGCCAATTATTCGCTGTCCGCAGTCCCCATTCCTCCACCAACACCTGCCTAGTGCTACGCAGTATGCCAAGCTATCCAGTATGAATGTACCGGTTTAGACATGTGCAGTCGGGTTACAATACAGAGTCTGCACCCACCTCAGAAAGCTAAGGCCCATCGCCCAGATGATCCAGAACCTGAAAGCTCCAGCTGAGGGAGTCAAACGCCTTTCTATATCAAGGGACACCACTAAACTATTCTCACTACTTCCCTAAGAACGACCTCATCAGGTTTAATAGGTAATGGATGTTCATGAATGTGTTATGCCCTTATAAAAACCTATTTTGATCTGAGTGAACTAGTTTACCCACAACTGCCAGCAGTCTATTCGCCAAGATCTTCCCCAATATCTTGTAGTCAAGGCCTCCATAAGGGTGGGTGGAAAAATCTTCACTTCCGCCATCTCCTCGTTTAGTTTTAGCAGATGTGGAGTTAGCAATGGGGTGAACAACCTGTAATATTCTATTGGGAAGCTGTATGTTCCAGTGTTTTGTTACGTGCCTTCTAAGAGATGGCCTCATGGATGTACTCTACTTGAAGGGGTAGCTCCAGCTCCGCACACTGGAGTGGGCCCAGACAGGGGAGGGAAATCTCCCGCAAGAAATTTCTAATCTGGTCCAGTGTATTAACATCTTGTGCTCCATGCAGGGCATTGTAGTAAGTCTTTAATTCTGCATTAATGTCAGCTTGGCAGTAACTTAATCCTCCCTCCACAGTGTGAATGGTCCTGAACGGGGAGAGGGGTGTTTGCCACGCCGCCCCCTCACCATGAAAGTGAGTGACATATTATTTGTAGTCAAGCTTTGCAAGTCTGGCCTGAGCTCCTGGTGACACTGTTCAAGTTCCTGGAGTGGTTGTGCCTCTTCATATCTAAAAATTCTCTGAGCAAGGCTCCTCTCACCTCCCACATGATAGCAATACATTTGCCTGCATGACTACTTTAAGGGCTTCCCACTCCGAAGCACAGGACATCTCAGAACGCGCATACTGCTCAGGTACCGTGTGATACCCAATGATATGGCTTCTCTGAATGGCGGTTCCAAAAGAGCCTCCACTCTTAATCTCCATGTGGGGACCACCTCTAAGTCCCAGCCCCGTCACATCATGAATAGGAGTGGACATTGATTGGAGATAGTGGCCACTAAATAGTCAGTCGATACCACGCACCCACACCGCTCAGCACTACTGAGGAAGAGATCCAGTTGTATGTACATGTCATGCACTGGGGAGTAAAATGAGTACTTCCTGGTAGTCAGTGCGGTAGCTGCCACAAATCATGCAATCGCATTTCTTCAATCCACAGCCGAAAGTGGCTAGCCTCCTGCGGGCACAGCGCTTTCTCCATGGGTAGAACGATAACGTGCTATGTCGGGGACGCAATTGTAATCGCCCCCCGAAGCACACAGTGCCTGGGGCTGCGGCAACATGGCTGGGAACAATTCAGTCAAGAAGTTGGCATGTCGTACATTTGGGGCATATAGTGCCACTATGGAGAAGGGGGTCCCCATCTAGCAGCCCCTCAAGACTACATAGAGACCCTCGTAGTTTACTGGCTGTGCATGCACCACATGAGGAACCCCAGGAGCAATCCAGACTAGCACCCCTTGAAAAACCTGAGTGGGCCGTACCCAAAAGATTTCCCTTCCAGTCACTTGCAGATTTCTCAGTTCCTCTACCACCAAGTGTGTCTCTTGCAAGAGTTATATGTGAATGTGGTGTTGTGTGAGGTAAGAGTGCACAGCCCTTGTCTTCTCTGGTGCAGCCATGCCCCTGATGTTCTAGGTCATAAGGAGATAGGAGGGGAGCAATATTCTAGCATCATCATCCATTAAGTGTAGGTGTGTGTGTCCAACCAAACTCCCACCTACCCACTGCCCAACCACCCTGTGGATCCTGTTGCAACAAGTCCAATCCAACATGCTTCGTTCTGTAACTGGTGAATGCCATTGTATTAACATCCCCTCAAGATCAAGCCCCCCTTCAAGGCTGGATGCCTACAGCATGAACTACCTGCAACAAAGAAACAATAGTCCAACAGATATACATCTATAAGCATTATAAGCATGTCTAGGTCGGAAGCAAGTGGGAAGGTAGCAGCGGTTGTAACTCAGTATTTACCGGTCTGCTCCTTCTGTAAAATTGTGTCCCCAGCACCTGACCCCATCTCAGAAGCCTAAGCCCCCAAGGCTTGGAAGCACCTTCCCACCAGTCCACCAACCACCTAAAGTGTATATTCACTGTGTTCCTCAGAAAATGACATCTGCTGACCAGGGAGTCAGGGCCAACCCCTGTGCTCCATCTTCCACTGACACCCCCAACTCAATAGAACCAGACTCAGCATCCGAGCCTGGCTCAGAGGCCAGGGCAACAAAGGAGTTTTGACTGTGCCCTAGAACAGGAAACAACCATTACAACACAGTCATCACAATGCACTACGTTTACAATGCGGCTGTTACAACGCGACTGCATTTACATCGCATGCCATTACAATGCAGACATTACAACGCATGTCACTACAATGCATGCCATTACAATGCATACCATTACAACGCATGCCATTACAACACATTTTAAGGCAAGTAATGGAGTTTTTTTAGTTTTAGAGTGGGTATGAGTTTGGGGGTACATGGGAATAGTAATATTTACCCCTACACTATCCAACACTTACCCTACTGTTGCACTCACTGGAGTGGGAATAGTAATATTTACCCCTATACTATCCAACACTTACCCTACTGTTGCACTCACTGGAGTGGAAATAGTAAGTTTTACCCCTACACTATCCAACACTTACCCTACTGATACCCTAAAAGTATTATGCGTTGTAATGGTATGTGTTGTAATGGAATGCATTGTAAAGGTAGTTTCTAAAAATGCGTTGTAATGGCATGTGTTGTAAAATCATGTGTTGTAAAGGTAGCTGCGATGTAAAACCAGTGTTGTAAAGCCATGTGTTGTAATTGTTTGTGTTGTAACGTCATATATTCCCCAGGCCATTTACCATCACCAGTGTCCTCTCATGAGCTGCCTGATCGCTAGTGGGTGATGTCTGGGGCTATGGGTGCGTCTGCTTTTTGGTCCCTGTACCTCTCAGCGGTGTCCAGGCAGAGTTCTCCCAGGCAATTCTGCCCTCTCTTACTAAGATCCAAGCCCTTGCCTCCTCAAGTGTTTGAAAACATGGTATAGCATTGTCCACAACCACCCGCAATCGGGCTGTGGTGGTATGGTACCTCTGCCATGTAGCCCAGATATGCTGTCACTACCGCTCCTTCACAATGCCATGGACCTTGGCTGGAAAGGGCTGGAGTATCAAATCTCTGTCTCAGTAATTCAATAGGTGGGCAATCACAGGTCAGGGGCTGCACCTGGTGGGTGGGGTCCCAGGACCCAGTGGCCCTCTCGATGGAGAAGAATTTCTGGACCCGCCCTGCCAACACTGTTGACATAAACCATTGTTCAAGGACCAGTTCCATATTTGGCCCCTCAGCCCTTTCCAGCAGCCCTAAGAAGTGAACATTATTGCAGCGGAACCTATCCTCTGCCTCCTCCTCCCACAGTTGTAGGTGCTTCACATCAGCCGGTAGTAGTTGCAATTGAGATTGCATCTCTTGAAGGAAGGGGCACATGGCAGTAAGGGCAGATTCCATGTTGTCCACCCTGGAGGATAACTTCTGCTGGTCTGTCCATTATAGGGACACCTTCAGTGTAACTGAGTCTATTTCTACCTCTTTTTGGTATCCTGAATGGCCTGGAGAATTTTGGTGAGCTGCTTGGAATGCTGCCCCAGTGAGGTCTCCAACTGGGTCATGACTCCCGTCCCTAGAGCGAGTGTGGCAGGAGACCCAGGCTCCTCTCTTAATGCCATGATCAGCGGTCTGCCACCCTTGGGTTCGCCATCTCTGGGCAAGAGTGAAAAAGATGAGGGGAGGGCGTCTCACAGCTCCTTCCATCAGTCAGTTACCTCAAGCTGCTCCTCTCAGTTAGGGAATGGGGCACCTCACCCATGTAGTCTGGAGCAGAGCCATGAATCTCATCTGGAGGGCCCAATGCTAACCCACACATTTACCCCTGGCTGTGGATGGGCCTGTCCAGAAGATCATATGCTGCTGCAGCCCAGTAGTGCAGTAAGAAAGCCCTAACCACCACAGGGATATTGTTGACCTCCATAAGCAGGGGAAAAGCAGGTGCTGCCCCCTGGTATGACCCGAGGGGGGAGGAAGGGCCCAGTCTCCGCATGTGCAGGGAGCACCCCACCCAGCGATCCAATGCTCCCCTTGTGTAAGCCTCACCTCCAGGATCGGATTGTGGCCTGTACTCCAGAGTTTCATATGAGGCGATGTACTAAGGATCTGTATTGCCAGGCAGTCAGCCCCCACAGGCCTCTCCCAGGAGCAAAGCATCCACTCCTGCATCCCGATGTTGGAGCAACTGTGATCCACAGCAGTGCTCAATTCAGCTTGGGGCCAGATCAGGGCACAAGCCTGGGGGAGTCTCTCCAGAATCCCCATCCCTGACAGGCCCCGATCACCGGGCTGGGCCCGCGCATGCTCTGGTCACTGCCAGGCTTTCACCCAGCGGTGAGCGCAAGGTAAGTGGTTTTATTTTTTCAAAATGTAATTTAACTTATCCCGTCATATACGGACTTCCCAGACCCCGATCCCGCCCGTCCCACCACTCTTACCTGTGTGGGGGGGCACTGCTGACATAGCGTTTTGTGCCACTGCACAGCCGTGCGACCCAAGGCAGTAAAAAAAAAAAAGAAATAATTGAGGTGGGTCTATCTACGGAAGCAGGGTAGCTACTATTTTGGCTAAAGTTATGCGGAGCACTATTTGACTTCGGGTTGATGACGTCACATGCATGCACATCAGCATGAGCACGTCCCCGATGTCCATGCACCCTTTTAACCTTTAAAAGGATTGCCTGATTGTTGAATTCTGCAGTACTAAACATTCCTGCCTATGCTATAAGACAGTTTTTACATCAGTATTTGCCTATTTGTTTTATTGGCTGGTATGCTGCCATAACAATGACTGTACATTTAGGGCCATATGTATGAAAACCCCCTTTAGCGATTCTCAATTTGCAATTTTTAGCGAATCGCAAGTTGAGAATCGCAAAAAGCGATGTATATAAAAAATCGCAATTAAATAGTGATTCCGTAAATATCGCTATTTAATTGCGAGATGTGAAATAGCGATTCCTTATCATAAGAAATCGGAAAATTGCGATTTTCGCAAATTAGAGAATCGGAAACTCAGGTGCAGCATGATGACGTCACAACCAAGAAGTGTGACTACCCATGCTGCTGCTGAGTTTCTGAAGCACAGTGTGAGAGAAGGAGTGGAGGTGAGGGAACTCTGCTGTGAAGAACAAATGGCAGACACTGGAGACATGGCCAGCCAGGACAAACAACAGCAGGGGGAAACAGGCAGGAAGAGGAAACATAAGTTTGCAGAACCTGAATTGGAGGTCCTGATACAGGAGATGGTGACAAGCCACGAACTGCTCTTTGGGAAGAAGTCCCTGCGGGTACCGGAGACACGCAAGTGCCGGATCTGGTCGGACATCCAGCGCAAAGTGAATGCAGTAGGTGTCACCCACAGGAGCGTGGAAGAGCTAAGAAAGCGCTGGTATGACATGCGCCAGCGCTCCAAGGAGAAGGTGGCTGTCAGCAAGCTAAGAAGACTGTTGCTGGGCCCTCCAACGCCACTGACTCCACACCACTCGAGGAACTGGTTGAGGGGACCCTGCTACCAGAGAGTGTGATGGCGTGTCCGACCTGGACAGCTCCAACCCCCCGGCACCACGACAAGGTAAGAAGCATGCCATCCCCCCTTGATACCCCCCAACTACCCCCACACAACCAGTAGCGACCCATGGGCAGAATTAAACAAAAACTCCAGTGCAGGTACTCAAGCACACACAGCAATGCATTATGGGAGATGTAGTCACATGCATATTTCAGTGGTGCATTTACACCCAGCCGTTCCTGGAAGCCAAAATACAGACAGATAGACAGTACCCATGTAAATCCAAACAGTGAAATTTAATGCATGACAAGTGCTAGCCTGGACAGAAAATTAATGTATGCATTTACGTCCACAGCACCATCAGCAACACAGGAATTGCCAGGGGAGGAGAGGACAAATCACAACACCCAGAGGCACCAGGGCAAGAGGAGGAGACGGAGGAGGAGGACAGCCCAGTAATCCCTCCACAATACCGCAGGCGTACTGTAGTGCCACCACTGCCCCCATTGGAGGATGAAGGCCAGGACACAGATGGCGATGGAGAACCAGTCCCAGCACAGCCAGAGCCACGACACCGTGCTGATCTGATCCTGCCAGTTCCAACCAGGCGCAGGGCACGTCCATCCACCAGTGGAGCAGCCCCAAGAGAGGACACAGTCTTCGGCGGGCTGGAGGGCCAAATGTTGGTGGTACAGCGCCTGCAGGCAAAAAATATACGCTTGTTACAGAGGGAGGTCAGGGCTGGCTTCATGGGCATGACGGGTGCCCTGGAGGCACTCTGTGTGGAACTGAGGGAAGATCGTACTGCTAGGCACAGGGAGATGCAGCGCCTAGACATGTACACACAGGCAGTTAACTGGCTGGCCTCAGCAACAAATGTGCTGTCAAGGCACAGCATATGCATGAAGCGTGAGGTGGCACACAACAGCCAGGATGTGGCAAGGGCCCTGGTTCAGATAACATCTGCTGTGGATGAGCTGCGTGCAGCTCGCACTACAGGACCAGGAGTCCTCACTCCAACTGATGAGGACGCTCAATCAGGCAGGAGCAGCATCACCCCACCCCCCCCCCCCCCGGAGAGGCGCCGTAGTGGGCATCACAGCAGGCCTACTGGGACATGTGAGGAGGGCACTGTGCATCCCCTGCCAGGGGCTCCGGCACGACAGTGCCGCACTTGAGGTGCACTAGGATTGGACCATGAGTTGGGTGCCCCAACACAGTTCACATGGACACTTGCTCCAGATTATGCAATCGTACTATGATGATAACATGTGCCGTGCATTTCACTATACATTGTGGGGAACACAGGTTGTGTGCCATAATTTTTCCTGACGTTATGGAAATAAAACCTTGCCTCCCAAATTATATTTAGCATTGTGTCATATTTTCTTACCTAGAAATAGTGGCGTGGAATCTCATCTCACCTCTGGCGCCCAGCAGCTGCACCAACAACACCGGCTGTCATGCGTCCTGGAACTGGCCCCTCATCATTGGATGAATCCGAGTCACTGAGCTCGACCGGGGTGCCTTTCCTGGTGGCGATGTTGTGCAGCATGGCACATGCTACCACTATCTTGCAACAGGTCTGGTGGCTGTATTGTAGTGCTCCTCCACTCTTATGTAGGCATATGAACCTGCTCTTGAGTATCCCAAAGGTCTGCTCAATGGTACTTCTGGTAGCTATGTGGGCACTGTTGTACCTTCACTCCCCAGCGTTGGCAGGATTCAGGTAGGGAGTCAGAATGAAGTCACGGACCGCATACGCACTGTCACCTGTGGGGTGGGAGGGATATGGTTAAACACTGTTCTGACAATGCTATCCTTTACTTGTGTGTCCTTTGTACAAATGCATTTACCTAGTAGGTATCCCTCACCAAACTCCCCACTTGCGAGTCGACAGTGTATACCACTGTGGTGGAAGATGAATGCATTGTGCGTGCTGCCTGGGTATTTTGCGACTATGTCGGTGATGATGTGCTTGGCATTACACACCACCTGTATGTTCAGGGAATGGTAGGATTTACGATTCCTGAACACATACTCGTTCTGTGAAGGGGGGATATTGCAACATGTGTACCATCTATGCATCCAATGACGTGGGGAAATTGGGCTACTTGATAGGACTCCTGCTTGGTCTGGTCTAGTGCCTGTGGTGTGCTGGGAAAGTGGATGTGGTGAGGCAGCCTCTGGAGCATAGCATCAAGGAACGAGTGGAAAAAGCGCGACAATGCACTCTGTGAGACCCCTCCTGCTTATGCTATGACCCCCTGGAAGCTACCTGATGCCAAGAGATGCAGTGGGCACAGGACCTGGATGTGGGTGGGGATGGTGTGTGTCCTGTGTGTGCGGTGTTCAAATATAGGTTTGAGCTCCTCAATTAAATCAAGGATGCTCTCTTCATCCAGCCTGTAGTTCGTATGGGTCTCCTCCGCAGTGCGCTGGAACAGGGTTATGCGCGCACGAATGATCCTCTCCTGGCGTCTCCTCCTCTGTGCAGCAGCTCTGATTCGCAGCCTCCTGGCTATCACATACAGCCCAGCCATTTTGGAGAAATCTGTTGCATTGTGGGCCTCCTTAAATAGTTTGCACCTGGTTACCACCTGCTCAGACTTGGTGGTAATTGCAATTCTCTAATTTGCGAATATGATGAAATCGCAATTTGCGACTTTTTCATACATTTCATTGCGATTACCAAAATCGCAATTTTTCCATTGCGAAATTCGCTAGGAGCTAATCACAAATTTGGTAATCGCAAGACAATTCGCAGACTTTCTGTGTGATGAATCGCTATTTTAGCAATTCCTTATATTTGCAGTGCGAGAATGTCTCATACATCGTGTTTAGCGAAATTTTAGTCGCAAACGCTTTTTTTTGCGAATCGCAGCATTTGCGAGTAAAATTTGGCTTCATACATATGGCCCCTAGCCCTTTATTTTTTTCACATTACTAGTCAGTCGATTAATTCCCCATCACCATTCCTGCAATCACCAGGAGAACCAGTTAGTCATTCGATAGAGTGGTTCCAAGCAGTCAATGATTATTTAGGCTCAATTGATGGGTTCAAATTTAAAGCCGATAGAAAGAGATGGTTATCGGAACATTCTTTGGGTTTAGAAGGAGAAGAGATTTTTGAACATTTACCCATTTATATTCCAGAGTATGAGGATGCACAACTTGATGAGTATGAGGAGGGTCTTAAAAGACTAGAAAACCACTTTTCAAGGCCTCCAAATCTAGTAGTGAGGAGACATAAGTTATTTTCAAGAGGACAGCCGTCTAATGAATCCATAGATATGTATATGGCCTCTTTGCGAGTTTTAGCTTAAAAATATGAGCTTTATTGATCACCTTGTCAGGTATCAATTAGTTACTATATGCTACAATAAAAAATGCGGGACAGGTTACTGACTTGCAAAAATCAATCTTTAGAAAAAGCAGTAGACATGGCCAACAGTATTCAAGATTCAAGAGAATCAACCAAAGTCTTAAATAAGAATAATGAGGGTGTAGTGTGTATTGCAAAGTGGAAGCAACCACAAAAATTAATTCAGCACAGAAAAAGAAAGTCTGGAATAGTTCTTGTTTTTGATGTGGATCAAAATTTCATCTGCCATCCATAGGTAAACAATGTGCCAAATGTGGTGTCACTGGACATTTTGAAGGATTTGTAGAAGGGGCAATAAAATTATCTTCTGGGGTGAACATAATTGCTGGAGGTAATGAAGATGAGATGGAGAGACCGGTAGCATGGACAATATAGTTCTGTATAAACAAGTACAGGAGGAGGATGTTCCCTATTGATCCTATTGAGAATCTTCACATTGGGGATAATCTCTAAAGAAATTACAGAAAGTGCTGTATCTTCCTGATATTACTCCTCAGAGTTATGATAGCACAAACATTGATCTGGAAGGTTACTGTCATACTACAATAGTATTCAAGGGGCAATCTGTTACGGGTAAAGTTTATGTATCCCGATATCCTTGGGTAGCATCGTCAGGGTTGTTTGGACATGATTCTTAAACCTGGGTGTGTGAAACAAGTGTTGGGAGTTGATGATGTAAATGCTGTTATAGAAGTATCATCTAATGCACAAAGCCTTTTGGAGATAACATTTGAAGTTTTCGAAGATAAACTAGGGAAACTTCGAGATTTTGAGCATGTGATTCAACTGAAAGAAGGTAGAGTTCTAATCAAACACAAATTGAAACGTGCCAATGCTGGTTAGGGAAAGTTTGAAAACTAATTCAGAAATTATGTTCTGAGGGTGTTATTAAGCCTACAGAATCTTGCTTATGGTTATTGTCTATAGTACTTGCACATAAAAAGATCAACAAATTACATATGCAAGGAGAACATGGCTAGGAAGTCAGGTCGTGAACTCTGTCTGACAAGGCATACTATTTAAGCGAAAATAGACTACCACAACCGCCACAATCAACAAAAGAAAGAAACCAGCATATTAAGATGGAAGGAATTTACTGGCCTTGAGAAGGAGCAAATTTCCCATCAAAATACTCCATAAGAGACACGCCGGGGTCACAGCAGCGGACAGAGGGGAGCTGTACCTGAGCATCCTGGGAGCGTGCAGGTACCGAGGAGGTGTGTGGGAGAAAGCAGCTGCGGGATTGCTCTGCTGCCGGAAAGCTATGGCCAGAGTGAATTACCGAGGTCCCACGAGCAATTGGTTTACCCGCTCCGTGCTGAATCCAGAGGCAGGTAACCACAGCGAGAAAGGCAAAGCAGTGAGAAAAGGATGGGAAGAGCTGGCGTGTGAAAAATCAGTATGGGAAGGGGGAGGCGAAAAAAAGAGGATTTGGAAGTTCTGAACTCCCCTCTTAGACCCCTGGAGGAACACTCTGTACAGTCTGAAGTATGTGCCCAAACTAGAGGTAAAGACCAAATAAACCCCCCCATAAGTAACCCACTTAAAAAAAACTGAATATGGATTATGTTACTCTCTAAGGAGTAGACAGCTCCTTCTGGAGGCAAATGAGAAGGCAGACCAAAGATCCGCAGGAGAAGACCTACAAAAAATCCCCATTAATTTGGCAATAAAAAACAGCAAAAGGGTGGGGGAAAAGCAAAAACCTCAGAAATCAAGGGGGGAGGGGGTAACAATACCACTATACTTTCAAACAAAGCCGCTTAAGCCGCCAAAGCTGACCAAACTAGACAAGGGCCAAAAACCAGGGTGACGCCATCCTTCCGATCCTTTTTCAAAATACAAGAAAAACTGCCATCCAAAAGCCCGGTTCCTAGAGAAAAAAGTCAATCTGAAAAGGTTAAAGAAATTCAAACTGTGACGTCACTCCCCAGGGATGAAGGAATTGAAACACATAATCGTTTTCAAGCCTTGACAACAATTGACTCCGAGCAGGAAAGTCTAGAGGCAGGTAGCATTCTGCACCAAGGCAAAGCTCAAGGCAGACAAGGACAAGGGAAAAGCCCAGAGCAACCACCACAAACTGGGATGGAGAATCTGTTGGGGACCCTAATCGTAGAGATGAGGACAAACTTTGCCAAATCAGAAAATAATCAAGAAAGGATTCAGGCAACATGTGCACTGCTTGAGTACTTGTCATGAAGAATATACCAGAACAAACCAGGAAGGAAATACAAGCCTGCCAATGATAAATCGGCATATTACAATCAAATGAGAAGGAGCTCAGAGAGAAAATAGATGTTTTGGAAAATACCACAAGAAGAAACAACCTGCGAACACTAAATGCTCCGGAGGGGCTGAAGGACAAGATATAAAAAAGTTTGTGGTAAACTTACTGAAAGAATACATACCTTGGATGGATGAGAAAACGTTGGAAGAAACATCCAGAGAGCGCACACAGATCCTTTCAGGCTAGGTAAGTTGAGGAAAATGGCCAGAAAAATCTTGGTGAATTTTAAAACCTATACCCTGAAAGAAAAGATCTTAAGCGACACTTTAAAAGCAGGCACTTTCACCAAAGGAGATTACAACTTTAAAATCCGTTCCGACTTATCAAGAGCCACACAAGATAGACAGTGGGAGCTGGGATATCATATGCAAGAACTTATATCACTGGGAGCAACAGTCCAAATGAAATTCCCAGCCTCATTAAGGATCATGTTGAGGAACCAGACCTATAACATCAGAGAAAAAAGAGAAAGTGGTTAATCTCATAGAACAGATCACAACACAAAAATAGGGGGTCAGCCCTAGTGTAAAACTAAAGCCTCGAAATGACAGCGCTCGAAAAGGACAAATCCATTTTGTCCAATGACAGCAGGGAGGGTTCTCCAGGGGAGGGGAGGGGAAGGAATGTTGTTAAGTTTGCACGCTTTTTTTGTTTAGGTGGGGATCATTAAGGGAAAAAAATACAAAACAAAATGTCCATTGTGCAGAACACGAGTTTATTCAAGATATTGACATATCAGGAAAGTTCTTGAAAAATGAAGATGATATGAAAAAACAAACTAAAAATTGATGGTCAATAACTTAAGTAATAACAGAATCAAAGTAATATCATGAATGTAAATGGCCTTAGGGTTAAGAAGAGATGCCAGAAAATGTTTGAATATTTAAAAATAATAAATTGTGATGTAATAATCACAATGTAAGAAATTTGCCTTTTAAAAACAGAGTGCATGGAATCCTGAAACACCAGAATTGGGTTGATAGCTATGTGTGCACAAATCAAGCTTTCAATGTCAAGGAGGTAGTAATTATTGTTTTTTAAGTCCTCGAAAGTGATAATTTTAGAAGAGCACACTGACTTAAAGGGAAGAGGCCCATTGCTATAATAAAACTAGAGGGATGCCCATGCACTATAGTTGGGTCTTATGGCCCAAATACGGACGACCCAGACCCACTGCAAATCTGATATACCCAGTTAATAGAAGCATCAACTCCAATTATTCTAGGAGGAGATTTTAATTTGCTATTAGACCCAAAGAATGACAGGCACCCACCAAGAAGAGCGTTAAGCCTTCCAAAAATGAGAGAATGGCTGAGTAGATTTAGAGAAGGCCCTGGTCTGGTGGATGTGTGGAAAACTAAAGGTAATCAGAGAAATACATTTACATATAATAAAATCTAAAATATGGACATCAAGAATTATGGACATATGCATCAAGAATTGATTTTTCTTGATAGAAAAATCAATAAGCAACAATGTCAATAAGGTAGAACATATATGCACACACCTATCTGACTACCCTTTAGTTTACATAGAAATAAATCAAAGTCCGTCCCAGGGGTCGAAAAGATGGACCTTAGATCACACACTTCTCCTAAATGAACAAATTATAGAAAGCTTAAGAACTACCACCATAGTTTTTTGGAAATAATATTAATAATGAAATTTCTATTGCGGTAGTCTGGGACGCGTACAAAGTTGTAATAAAGGGAGCCCTTACTGGGTTAGCGGCCACAAGAAATAAGGAGACTAGACAGAATATACAGCAGATAGAATTAGGGATCCTAGATCAACAAAGGATCTTAGAAGCTGCAACCTCCAGTCTAGAACAAGAAGAGGCAAGGAAAGAAATCAAGAGAAAGAAGTGCGATCTGTTAAATTTACTGGAAAAGAGGGTAAGGAAAAAGTGGGAAGCCAGTCGTCTGGCAAACTATGAAAATGGGGAAGGTAACTGCAAACTCCTCGCATGGAAAACTAAAACGGAAGTAAACAAAAACTGCAATAGAAGGGGACACAAATGGAGAACAGGTAGTGAAAGATCAAGGGATCGAGAAAGCCTTTACAGATTTCTTTCAAGCCCTGTACAATGAAGATCTAGTGGTTCCTAGCAACTCAGTTGACTCAAACCTGAGAGAAACCACAATCCAAAAATTAGAAGTAGCGCAATGTGAGAAGCTTAACGCAAAAATTACCATAGAGGAAGTCATGGATGCAATAAAGAGACTGAAGAGAGGGAAGGCTGAAGGACCAGACGCATTACCAAATGAGCTATACAAGGTCCTAAAAGAAACACTGGCTGCCAGACTAGTGGATCTTTTTAATGTGGTTTTCTCTAAAGATTCGGCTCTCCCGAAAACATGGAATGATGCTACCATCAGTCTAAACTTAAAACCAGGGAAAGACCCCTTGAAATGCGAGTCATATGGACCAATCTACCTCCTAAACAACGATTCTACAATTTACACCCAGATTTTAGCAGCTAGACTAGGGCATATTACCAGCAACCTAATTCACGAAGATCAGAAAGGCTTCACTAAAGGAAGACAAATGCATGATCTAACCCACCAATTAATCGGAGCTATAGATATTGCCACTCAGGAAAACATCCCACTTGCTGTTCTAACATTCGATGTGGCAAGCGCTTTTGATCGAGTAAACTGGATGTTCCTGCATAGAGTAATACTTCACTATGGCTTAGGCAATAACAAATATTTACACAGCCCCAGTGGCAAAAATTCTCATAAATGGCACACTATCAAAGGAAATCCAAATAAAGAGAGGCACAAGACACACGGATTATAAAATTCTTAGTAAACTCATTGCTAATCGCTTACTCCCACTCCTTTCGCGACTGATCCACACGTATGAATGTGGCTTCGTCCCTCTCTGGAGTACGTCACTGAATCTCAGGCGTTTTCATGCTATCTTGTATGCCTCGGGCCCCCGGCCGGAGAACGCAGGGTGTTTATCTCTGGACATATCACAGGCTTTTGATACGCTCAGCTGGTCTTATATGTTGGAAGTCTTGAAGAAGATGGGTGCCCCCCCGGAACTGTGTGCCTGGATCCAGCTGCTTTACACCGATCCCACGGCCAGGGCGAAGACTGGCTCGTTGGTCTCTGCTGCCTACCCCGTCTTCCGGGGTACACGCCAGGGGTGCCCCTTATTGCCCATATTGTTCGTCTTGGTGCTTGAACCGCTTGCCCAGACCCTCCGGCGGGTCATGGGGCCCCACGGCATCTTGTTGGAGGGTGTCTTGCACTCGGTCTCGCTCTACGCGGACGATATGCTATTGTACTTCCGGGATCTCTGCGCCGACATGGGAGAGGTGGCGGAGCTCTTTCTCCGCTTTGGGGAGATCTCCGGGTTACGCCTCAATGCCTCTAAGTCCGTAGCCTACTCTTTCAGTGGCAAGCTCGTGGCTCCGATGCTCCGTTTTGGGCCCCTGTCCTTCAGGGTGGCGCCGGTCACCTTTAGGAACTTGGGGGTTAACATATATCGTACAGTGCCGGATGTCATTGCAGGCAATCTGGTGCGCACCATCTCTTCCGTACGCTCCCAAATTACATTCTGGACCACCCTGCCCTTCACGGTAGCAGGACGGGTAACGATATCCAAGATGGTGATGTTGCCTCGTCTTCTCTATTACTTCGTCAATGTCCCGGTGGCGTATCCCGCTTGGATCTTTCGGGAACTAGACACGCTGCTGATATCGCTGATATGGGGTAAGGGGAGGCGTCGGCTGGCCTTGGCGAAGTTGCGGTTGCCGAGTGGGGCTGGCGGGATGGGTGCACCCGATTTTCGGGCATACTGCATCGCTGGTCAGCTGCAGTCGTTGGCCTATTGGCTGGCCGGGAAAAACCTGTTTGAAATTGGCTATACCCCGACCCAATTGGCACGAGGTGCCTTGCATTCGTTGTTATGCCCTGGCACTCTTAAACCATTGGACCCACCAGCTCTGCTGAAAACAGCGCTCCATTACTGGACAAAGGCATGTAAATACGCTAAAATCCAAAATCCATACTCCCCAAACATGCCACTGTGTGGCCTCCCCACGAGACTGGGGGTGTTGCGTGCCGGGCAAATATGGGCATGGTCGTGGCAGGGGGTGGAGACTATAGGGGCTTTTTTCCAAGAGGGCAACCTGAAGCCTCACGACGAGTTTGTGAGAGTTAATAGGGTGCCCGACGCCCAGTTTCTGCTCCACGCTGCGATCGTGCGATATATTCGAACACACTGGCGGGGCTGCCGGCGGAACCCTCCACATTTCACCTTCTGCGTTCCCTCCACATGATGGGCCACAGACGATTTTTGGTTAAATGGCTTTATCGGGGCCTCCGGGAGCACACTTAGGTTTCTGTGACTGCTCTGTGGACGCGGTGGGAGACGGATTTATCACGGACATTTAGTGATAAAGAGTGGGCGCAGGTCTTAGAATACCCTAAAAAAGTATCCCGTAACTGTCGGTTGAAAACTATACAACTCTTTGTCCTTCACAGGGCCTACCTTACTCCTCATAAGCTGGGTAAGATGTACAATATGGCAGATGCAACCTGCCCCCGCTGCGTGGCGCCGGATGCGGACCTGGTACACATGCTGTGGATTTGCCCGAGGTTGCGGGGGTATTGGGGTGGGATAGCACACGTCTTGAGCACGGTTGCTGAACGTCCCTCCTGGGACACGGCAGAAGCTTGCTTACTGGGGCTTTTACCGCTCCCCTTGAAGGCGAAGCGGCTACGCCGCTTCGCTAACCTGGCATTAATGCTGGCAAAGCGCCTGATCACACAACGGTGGAAATCCCGCACGCCGCCACGTGTTGAGACTTGGGGAGAAGAAGTGTTACGTTGGGCAGTAGCGGAACGCGAGGTGCTGTCTCGTGAGGAGAGTCGGGGGCTGCGTAAGCGGCCTATCTCACTGGAGTGGGCGCATCTGACCAAATCATTCAAGAGCGAGATGGAGGAGGCAGAGGGAAGAGCTACGGTGCCTACCCCCCCCAGATTCCCCCCGCATAAGTGGTAGTGCTAGTTGATAGAGGTGGATCATTGGGAGTGAGAGGGGGTGCCTGACTCCGGGCGATGTGCGGAGGGGTGAATGGTGTGATTGGGGCACCTCTGTCGGGATACATGGATTGGCCTCTGCTCGCCCTCATCCAGAGGCTTGGGATGGGGCGGCCCTCTGCCCCGGCTTGCGGTCCCTTCTTGTTCCCCCCCCCCCCGAGTGGATGCTGCGAGGCCCCCAGACTGTGACTGCTTACTTTGTGGCATGGGTGGGTATGGCGGGTGGGTTTTGGGTGGGATTGGGGTTTGTGAATAGTTGAGCGGTCTCCGCTCCTCCTGACCACATTCGTTCAAAAGCTGGGTATGGAGAGCACAATACTGTGACATAATGGCGACCCTCCTAGAGTGATTGAGACAATATCGTGTTATATTGTGGACAACAGCACAACTTGAAAGGATAATACACAAAACCTGAATTGTATCCTGTGTTTCCGGAATAATTACCTGTGCAACGTGAGGTGTAATTTGTACTACCTGCATATGAAAATCACAATAAAGTTTGTTTTAAAAAAAAAAAAAAAGAGAGGCACAAGACAAGATTGCCCTCTATCTCCTTATTTATTCAACTTATACATAGAGCCTCTAGCTAGCCAGATAAGAAGATCGCAAGGTGTTATCCCTTTTAACTCTAATGGTTGGGTTAAAAAAAGGCCTTATACACTGACGACTTAATGGTATTCACAAGTGATCTGAACACTTCACTTCCCACTATCACAAAACTGTTAAATGACTTTGATGAGATCTCCGGATATCAGGTTAACCATCAGAAAACAGAAATAATGGTGTGGAATTCCCAATTAACAACAGTAAAGACAAAAAACAGAATAAAGTACTTTGGAATTGAGGTATTAAACAACATAGACGAGAATGGCATAAATTTTGACATAAGAGTAAAGGAAACAAGGAAACTGCTAAAATCTTGGAGCAGCTTAACCCTTGCGTCCATTGGGAGATCAAACATCATAAAAACGTCTATTTTACCCAAGTTTTCTTTTATCTTTAACACAATCCCACTGGAGTTTGGGACCCAGTAGATTAAAAAGATCCAAGGAGAAATCAATGGATTCATATGGGCCTCGAAGGGAGTGAGGGTTGTGTGGAAAAAAATACGCAGGAAGAAAAATCAAGGTGGAATTGCCGGCCCGACCTTCTCTTCCACTACAGAGCTTTTCAGTTCAAGAACATTAGGATTCTTCTTAAAGCTCATTCTTTCTACACACCTTACCTACAAGCCATCACAGATGTTGACTCCTGCGCATACAAATTTGGCCACCCAAAATACTTTGAAAAAATCAAATTAAAGGTACTTGGTGCGACTTGCAAACAGTGGTATGATATAAGGAGAATCTTGAAAATCCCGTATTACAGTAGCCTAGTTCTCATCTGGAACTCACCAGGAACCCCCGAATGCTTAAAAGACACACTGGCAGGAGCCTTAAAAAAGGCTGGTACTATAACATGGGGGCAACTGATAGAAGAAAGTCGTTTGAAAAGCGGGGACTCCTTATCAACAAGCACGGATGGTAAATTGTCCAGGTTTAAATACTATCAGTTGGCAAGCTGGGCAAAAGACCTGAAAGAACCGTGAGAAGATAAAACAAAGTGAGCCAGCAAGAAAAAAAGTATCAAAATGGTACTGGCGGATGATACAAGCAGGAGAAGAAGAATTCACTCTACCAATGGACCTATGGAAGAAAGACCTCCCTACAAAAGACCTGCAGCATTTATGGCAAGTACGCCAGGAAAACTGACTAAAATGAACAGGCAAGTGGTAAAAAGCTGTCTGAAGTGTGCGGAAGCTAAGGCAGATGACATTCATATGTTCCACCAATGCCCCCATCGTGGTACATTCTGGACAGAAGGGGGTAAGTCTATAAACAAAGCATTAGGACAAAATGTCGAGGTAAGTATTACAAACCTTATTTTTGGTATAGTGAAAGATAATGATTCATCGCTAGCATTAAATAATAAGCAAAAACAGCTACTGTTTATGTTGATCATACTGACTAGGAGAGAGATATGTCTAAAGTGGATACTTGCAAATCCCCCGACTCTAAATGAATGGTTCTGTTCCGTGGAGAGGTATAGGAAACTGGATAAATCCAGAGAGAAAAGTAACAGGACCAAATTCTGGGAAATGTGGGACAAAAAGATACAATAAAATGAAAACTAATGATAGGGTAGGGAGGGCCATGCAATGATTACTTACAATGCAATAAAACAAATTCGGGGAAGGTCATCTTGGTGGCTCCAGGAGAGACCTCCTAAAGAATTTGGAGATCCTGAGGCAAAATTCCATTGTAAGTTGAGAAGGCTGTCCCTTCTCGGAAACTCTAGGAAACAGAACACAGGACAAAAAATGGGATCTTGTCTTCTCATATCTCAACTTCTTGCACAAATGAGGACCAAAAAACAAATTGCATATGTGCAAAATGTATCTTCGAAGTCTAATTGGGTTGATGTCCATCCATTACCTAAAATTGAAGAAATTATAGTTACATTGGCAGGAGCAAATGTCTTTTCTAAACTGGATATGTTTTCAACTTACCATCAAGCCAAGGAAGCTAGACTCCTTACTGCTTTTATTACTCCATTTGAAGCATTGCAATATTGTCGAATGCTGTTTGGCCTAGCATCTTTGGCTCTTGTTTTCCAGCATGTCATCAGCAAAGTGTTGAAGAGTTTTCCTGGGGTTTCAGCATGGCATATTTGTGTTTGGAGAAAATGTAGTGGCTCAGCGATTGAGGCTGGATGCAGTTCTCTGTGATCTCAAGCTTATTGGACTCAAATTGAGAAAAAGCAAGTGTATTTTTGAAGCACAAGGGGTGGAGTACCTAGGACATGTTGCTTCAGGCAATGGTATTGCCCCACTTCCTGGGCTACTCAAAGCAATAAAGGAAGTGCCTGTTCCAATTAATCATGAACAACTGCAAGCATTTCTAGGGAAGTGTGAATTTTATTTCAAATGTATTGAAAATGTTGCAACTAAAGCTGAACCCCTGCTGCTTAAGAAGAATGTGAAATATGTGTGGAATGAGGAGCAGGCTTTGGCATTCAATATATTCAATACATTAAAGAAAGAGCTTTTAAGCCAAGTTTCCCGTGGTAAGTCACAGTGCATCACTGTTGATACCAGTTGTGTAAGTTTGGGGGCAACTCTAACTCAAGGGAAAGGTGATTCGGAATGACTTGTTGTAGTTGTTTCATGCACATTGACTAATCAGGGAAGCTCATACTCAGTACTTGAGCGTGAGATGCTTGCTTGTACCTGGGCTGTTGAGTGATTTAAGGCTTATGTATGGGGTACAAAATTTCTTAAATGTACAGACCACAAACCTTTAGTTCCCATTTGGAACAAATGTGCATTTCACCAAAGCAACAGCCACACTGGTCAGACTAAGTGTGAAATTACTTGAACATCATTTTGAAGTGGAGAACATTCCAGGTAGGAGGAACAAAAGAGCAGATTTTCTTTCACGTCTTCTGCATCTTGGTGATTGCATGGAAGGAATTAGTGATATTGAGTCACAAGATGTGGATTGGTTGGTGGCAAATGTGTTTGGAATGACGGTGACTGTAAAAGTGCGAGTGAGGTATGTTGGAGGGAAGCTCTAGAGAAGGATAATAAGCTAAATAAAGTTATGGAATATTCAATTCAAGGGTGGCCCAGAGGAGGTAGCCTTTCCGTAGGTTTACAATCATACAATAAAGTTCAGACTGAGTTGAGTGTGGAAGATGGTTTGCTTATTAGAGGTGAGAAATCAGTTCTGCTGTACTTGGTCAGGAACACCCTCCTTGATTTCAACCATCATGGCCATTTGGGGATGACTCTAAATAAAAAGAAATTTCGGGAAACCAATTGTTGGCCAGGAATGGACAGGGAGGTTGAGGAATGGTGAAACAAGTGTGTGATTTGTACACAGAACAACCAGGGTCTCATGTGCTGTGTATCCCCCATGGGTGAGACTAAAGCTCCTAAAGAGGTTTGGGAGAAATTGTCCATATATTTTCTGGGTCCTTTTCAACGCTTACCTGTTAACCAGCGGTATGCTATTGTGATGACAAAAAACATATCCAAGTGGTTAGAGGTCTGGTTTGTGCTCGAACCGAACACCAAAGCTATTGTCACATTTCTCACCAATGTATTTGCAAGACAGGGGTATCTATCAGAAATGGTATCTGATAATGAGATGCAATTTATGTTGATAAATATGAAGAAATATTTGAATGATGCAGGTATTAAACACAAGAGATGTAGCTTATATCATCTCCAAGATAATGGTCAAGCAGGTTGGTGCGATTCGAGCCATGCTTTGGTGTTATCGTAACACACCTCATTCATTTACAGGACTCACACCTTTTAAAACATTAAGGAGAAGGAATCCCTGTGATTCTTTAAGATCTGCACGGTTGAGAAAATTTAAGTGTATATCTTCAACCAAAGATATAGCTCATGCGATAAACCAGGCTATGGCTAAAATGGATGTTTGTCATTTATTTAGCAAAATTAAACACGATGATGTGAAAAGAAACAAAAATACTTTTTTTTAAAGGGGATTGCGTAGGAGTCAAATTGCCGGAATCCAGACTGAGTGATAAACTGTAGAGTGCGGTACAGCTCTCCTTCCTTAACAGATGAAGTCAGTGATGGTGGCTGTACTGTTAAATTTAGCAATGGACAATGGTAGAATATTGCATGGGTGGCAAAAGTATCTGCAAGGGATTGTGAGATCACTAGTGAGATTTGTGTATCTGCCACTGAATTTTCAGTTGAGAGTACCATCAGTGAGAATTTATTTATTTATTTTTTATTTATTTACAGTATTTGTAAAGCACTACCATCATCCCCAAAGTTATATCCTGACGCTAGAATATTAAATTGCATGATACCTACATAAACCATTATTCAGGGGATTACCAGATCTTCAGCCTCTTTTCCAACATAATGAGGTCAGAGATGAGATGGATGTCAAGAGACAAAGAATTAGAATAGCTGCTAAATGACTGATAGAGTATCTGCCAATTCTCACTTTTGTGATACACTTGGCCCTCACCGTAGCTAACCTAAAAGATCGAAGAGCCTATGTGGGCTTATGAAAAACGTCTCAATTCTGTAGAAAGATCAGCCCAGTTTAAGAGAGCGCTCTGCGAACATGACAAATGGTGGGTGTGCTTTAGATGCTCCTGCAGTGGTCAAGAGCAGTGGTTGCAACAGATAGAAAAGCTGTTGTGGAAAAGCTGTTACTCAGTTAAATTTAATAATTACATATTGGAGTGAATTTTATTATTTCTGTGAACTATTGCTATCTGCCAGCTAAATGCTTCGGTTATATTTTCTAATGAATGTTATAGTTTTCTTGTATTGTTCTAGATTAAGGGTGGGTGGAAATTGCATAATCGCGTTATGCAAATCTTCGCGAAAACGCTAAAAATCTCAGTGAACACGCGGAAATATCGCGAAGACGCGGAAGTTTTTGTCCCGCCTGTTCGTGATGTTTTCTGCGTGATCGCGTTGGAAATGTGTCGCCAACTTGCCCATGTGGTCGCTAATGGGCGCAGTCATCTTGTTTTTACTTGTCCCGCCCGCTCGCGATGCTATTTCCTGTTCGGGAATGTGCATTGCATGTTCGCGATGCTTTTTGCGTGCTCGGGGGGAAAATATCTTGCGAACTTGCCCATGCGGTCGCAATGGGCGCGGCCATCTTGGTTTTCACTCTATGCTATGGTTCTGGGGTCTGTTTTTCAATCCTCTCTCTATCTTTTCAATCCTTTGTTTCTGAAAACCTTTTTTTGATCATTTTTATTTATTATCTCTCTCTCTATTTTCCTGATTCTAAATTTTTTGTTTTTGTCTACTTTTTGTGTGTTGTTTAACTACTTTTTCACGCTTTTTCTATTACCTGCTTTTTAAATTTCTTTTACTTACTTTTTTAATTTTTAGCTTTTCTTTTTCGCCCCCGCCTACCCCAGAACCATGGCAAAGGGCCACAGGGGGCATCGCAGCCTGAGTCGCGACTGCCTTCCTTGCGGAAGGCGGTGCCCACAAGGGGTGCAGGCATGGGCCTTATTTGGGGAGGTGAAGTTGGCCGCACTGGTTTTTTTTGTGCAGCGCCACCTCCCCTTAACCCTGGCAGCAGGCGGCAGGCCTGGGTCTGGGTACGGGCTCCGGGAGCGTCTGCAGCGGTGGGGAAAGGTGCGCCGGGCAGTGTTTCACTGTTCCAGTGTCCGGCGCACCCAGACCCAGCTGACACACCGGTGGTCCGATATCCTGGACCGGGAGCAGGCCCTGCTGGACTTGCTAGGAGTGGAGGTCCCAGGTCTTGGTGAGTAGCTATTTAATTATTGCTACTTTTTGTCTGTTGTTCTGCTCTGTGTCATATATTGCGAATATATATTTTTTCCGACCAGCTATAAAGCTGCTGTTTACATACATTACAGGTAATTTACGTTTAAAAGTCTTCTGTGATTGTTATGACACAGGTGCTCTGCCCTACTAATCTTGCTATTTGCAACTTTGCATTTGCGCTCATTTTGCGTGATTATGTAAGAGTTTATCTTTGAAAACTTAAGTTGGGTAATGCTAGAATGACTCTAGTCCTTCCTTTGTCCTGTTACTAAGAGATAGGGGTGGATTGATACTTATCATTTTTTATTGGTCTGCGACGCATGACGCCCCCTCTGTTACATCACGTGCTGCTGAGTGCTGCTAGTGCTTAACCCAGTCCTTAGTAGAACCTTTTGTAGTTTGTTCAGTGAGTGGTAATAGGCTTAACACTAGCAGAACATCTGCATCAACCAACCAACAATTTTGTGTATGCAAAAACACAGGCATATGTCCTCCATTTATGCATTTTTGAGGACTAAAAGAAGTGGAAATGCTTAGTTAATGTACAATTGGCACGCCTGGAATAGGTGGGCTAGGTCAGGTGGTACGTACTACTTAGGCTTAGTTAGTATTCTGGAATCAGAATGGAACACTGGATTAGTGTAGATAAATAATAACTAGTCGGTCCGCAAATCCCCAGATACTATTTGTCGACCAGATTAGATAGGTCAATTTTATTGCAATTGTTGTTTACACAAATGTTTTTTTGACAGTCTTATAAAAATATTTGATTTTTTTCACACCAATCATCAATGTTTGTCTCTTTCTTTCTTATATCTTTCATGATCAGCACCCAGGGGCAAGAAGACGGGGGCAGAGTCGGCGGGAGCAGTTCTAGTCGGACAGGAGGACCAGAACGAGGGCTCTTCTGCTGGACCCAGTAAGTCTTCCTGTTTTTAATATTAATTCTTATTCACTAACTTTTACTGCACCGTATTTTTATTCCCGAACTATTGTTTCCATTTCCTAATGCTATTTTTTACCAACAATTACCCTTCGATCTAGACTATCTGTTTCTAGATTCTTGTTATCCCTGCCTCTAACTGCCTCTGCTATGACTCTCTGTACTACTACTATTAGTCTGTCTGTAGCTAAGCATGCCCAGTTGGCCACTCTTTATTTGAAAGGTTTTCAATAAAACTCAGATTCACCAGTAGCTCTAGCCATTGATGAGTCCAGTCCTTTGGGTTGTCCTCTTGTACTCCTTCTATTCTTCTTAATCTTTGAGGCTTTATTAATCTTGATGTTTTTCGACAATTCCCACCAACAAAATGCCCAACCAGATTTTACTATTTTGATAGGATAGGACATACTACTACTGTTGTAGGGATTTTTCACATACAGAACATTGCACAATAAAATAGGATGTTGGTGATGGGAGGTTGGACCTTCCTCACACTCACACCTCAATCAGAACAGAACCCACCACAAATCCCTGCCCGACTAGTTATAATAGTAGTTATAATAGTGTTTAATTACTATTAGCTCTCCGAACCCCCCCCAAAATACCCAATAAGTAGACAACCCAGAACATAACACTCTTGACCTCTCAGTCGTGGAAGCAATGCACATACACAGTTTAGACAACCCTTCCTTTCGCTCGCTCACTCATGTAAGTCCATCCACACCAAATACCACCGAGTCTCTGTAAGTTCAAAAATTTTATATGCAACTGACAAGCTCTGTACGTTGTTCTATAATGCAGCACCAACAGCAAAATGCATAAGATTATAACTATAAACATTGTTACACTTATTTACACTTACAACAACTACAAGTCCATAGAACAAAGAAAAAAAATGCGAAATCATAATTGATAATAAGTGAACAGTGGTGGAAGCACCACCATCCCCTTTGTAGGAATAGGAATATAGTTTATATAAAATTATAAATGAAGATCTCTGAGCAAATTCTGTGGACCCCTCACCTTAGAAGAAGCTAGTACTGGTTACATCATAAGCTCTGCAAAGCTCTACTTCGTAGAAGGGAATCTTCCATCTGTTAGGAGAAAAATGGTACGCGTTAGTATATTGCAAGCATTTCTCAGTCATGGCAAAAAGTGTAGCATTTGGATAAGCAATATGGACTAACACCAGAACTCCATAACAAAGTGGCTTGTTTTGTTTGACCTTGTACGCAGCGCTTAGACAGTAGCAGTATGAGCTCATGTGGGCTCAAAGGCGTCACTCTTTATACAACAAGCTGCGAGGTAACGATGTGTGTGCTAAAATAAAAGACACAAAGGTAAAATGGTAGCATGGCTCGGTCTAACTAAGCAAAGACTAGAATGACCTAGTGACCATATAACTACTAGTGTCTACTCTACTACTACCTGGTTTGTACTAGTGATGTATGTTGTATATGTATGTATTACTATTAACGTATCTTGCTAGTGAAAAACAGGGGGAGGTGGATATGACACCTAAAAAATGTGTAATGTTTTTTGAAGGTGCACTGCCAACGACCAGTGCCGGGGACAGCGGCGAAGGCGACGCACCTGCTGACGGAGGAGAGGAGGCGGCGGCAGTTGCAGGATGAGCTGCAGGGGGTGAGCCAGCAGCAGTGGCGGGCAGTGGTAAGTTAGATTCCTAATCCTTACTTATTGACATTACACTCACTGCAAGGGTGTACTGCATAATACTGTACAGTTGACTTACTATGTAAGAAGTTGTTGTGAACAGTTGAAGACACCCTTTACTTAGCATTAGTAAAAGCATTAGTGGCGGGAGTGTTGAGTAACCAATGGCCTCTTCTATCTGATTTCAACTCAGCTGTGAAAGTTTTATGGAGAAGACTAAAAGTCAGATCAGATGATCTTGATGGATGGGTTGAACAAACAGGGAAAGAAGAGTGGAAGGAAGAAGGACAGGCGAGATTTAATATTTATGACTGGCAGAGAAGGATTTGTGGGATGCATGCAGCATGCATAGGTGGCTGATTGGAACAGATGCATGGTTGGTTGAATGCCTGAAAATCCCACAAATGTTAAAGTCCAAGAAAGTGGGAGGATAGATAGTACATACCACAAATGTTATGAACTGTGCTTGCTAGTGCTACCGTGACACTATGTGTAGAAATATTTGTCTTACTGCTTTACTAAGAGTATATTTTACAATAGTCTTGTTGTTTCTTCTTCATATATAGCTACTCCTTCCAAGGGGAAACCTGACCAAAAGGAGTTGGCAGCCAAGGCCTGGCGCCGGAAACTGGAGGCCATACAGACTGAATATCATCGGCTGGTGATTCTGGAAGAAGAGGAGGAGGAGGCGGCAGCAGCAGCAGCCTCCTCCAATGCCCCGGGCCCCAGCCACCACCCTCCAGTGGTACAGCACCACCGTCTGGCAGCCGCAGCCCCTCCATCAGTGGTGCCCCCCCTGTGGATGCAACTGCCGCGCACATAAGCGCCGTGTTGCCAGCCTGGAAGTGCAAGTTTGTGTCCTCCTGAAAAAAGCCCGCCGAACTTAGACCCTGTTATTGCCCCTTTTTTAATTATTCTTGGGGTGGGTGGGAATCGGGCATTGGGTTTTCTCTTTTGGACAATTGGACATTTTCTTTACGGACATTGGTTGGGGTTGGGGAGAGGGGTGGGTCAGGTGTGGGATTTTTTTTACATAGTTTATTTTTGTTAGGGTATTAAATAATATATTTCTACTTAAGTTTACATACGATGTTGTTAATGTTTTCTGGGTGGGGTTACTGTTTTACATCACACTGTATCCTTCTTTCCTTGCTGGTGCAGGGCCGTCCACAGCCAGTGTTTTATTTTAATAATTGGATGACTTTGTAAGACAGAAACAGATATGTGCGGCACCCCTCACTGAGTGACTTGTCCTGCTAGTACTGTCAGTCTAGTCTACTCTAGGCACTCTGCAAAGGGGTGTGTGAAATTGAATTAATGAAAACATGTCCATTATTAATTATGCCTCCCCCAAACTTCTCTTACCTTTGCTTGATGTTTAACTTAGGCACAGCGATGGCTGCATGGTGATGATGGTTTTCTTTCCTAACATGCCACGTTGTGGTGGTGGTAGTAGTAATAGTAGACACTGGCAGCAGCATTTGCCAAAAAAGAAAATGAGACAGTCAGTAGCCTGAGAGAGACTCTTCGAGAAGTAGTAGAATGAAGTACAGTACAGAACTTACTGCCAAACAATAATTGCCAAAATACAACAAAACATAATGGTGGTGGGGATAGCCTAGTAGTACACAGAGTTATAAACTCTAGTTGTGTCGAGTCACTTGACTAGGCCTACAGTACACTGGACACAAGCGTAACAGTTAGTGCTGTGTAGGAGGATGACAACAAATGAAATCCATTAATCCAATCAATGCCGGGAATTAATGCTGATGTATTAGGTTCCTTTGGTAAAAAAAATTACCTCATAAATATACTGCTCTTGGGTGGGCAAGCCGAAGAAGAACCCCGCCCTGCCTTGAAATTGAAGTACTGTTGCTTTTGCCACATCCACCAAATTATTGGTGTACAATTAATGTAGTCATACCTCAATAAGTCACACAGCCCGGGGAAAGAGGGTTAGGCTTTGTTGAATGGTTGGGAAGGGGGGTTTGGGGATAGGTTTGAGAAAGAAAAACAGTACGCATGGACAAACATCAAACGACAGAATCTTTGTAGACTACCATATGCATATCAATATGTTAAGGGAGAAAAAGCAAATGCATGCATGATGATGATAAGGAGAGACCCAGATTACATACAGTTTGTGTTCAGTGTTACCGGGCTTACTTTTACAGATAGCAAAGAAAATTTTAAAATAGCTGTAGGGATGAATTATAGACAGAGAGCAAACCTAATGATAATAATAGTAATAACAACAAGAACACACTGTTGTAATGATTGTAGACAAAAAAATGAATCAAATTATTTAAAAGATGATGAAAGTTGATACTGTTACTGTGTTATCCTGGTCAAATGGTGAGTTGAATCTTGGCATTCCTCTTGGTCCTCCCTTCCATGGATGCTCCGTCCATCAATCTTGGGTGATGCCACTGCCTGCCTGGCAGATGTAGATTCATTGGTAAGGTAAGTGTCCATTGTTTTCCCAAGTATAGCACAGGGTAAGGCCCGGCCTGAAATTGTAGATGCAAAAACAAAAGGGATATTGAGATTGAAACCAAGTTGAAAAAAATGGACAAGTTAATGGTGTAGTGCAACAAGAACACTTCCGAGGCGGCATGGATGCATCATCTCTACTCTAGTCTGTTTCCCGCATTAACCTACAACACCAACAGGACAGAGCAGGCCCACGGTGACGGCACCCTTTTGCACATCCTCCATTTAGCGCACATTTTTTTAAAGAGTTGGACAAAGCACATATCCAGCAACATAGCATTTTACAATTTAAGTGAATAAATCAATGCACCGCAGTCATACCACTGCTACACTTGACTCCACCGCTACACAGACATTTAGGTCTGCTGTGGTTGTTGTTTACTTGTTTACCTTTTATGCCACTCATGAAACGGCCTGACTTATTCCATCAATCATCTCCGATCCGTGTACTGAGTGACTGTGAAGATACTATGTCACTGTGGTCATCATGATGGTGTTCAACTCAGTCTGCGTGTACCGAGTGCGTCCCCTTCCTATATATTTAAAATGCAATGTATCGGCCTGCAGTAGAAGTACAAATTTGTTATTAAAAATACAAGAAACGAAAAGGGACTTGAGTTGCTTTTAGTGTGTAGATTATTACATAAAGTACACAATGAAGTAACTTCATGCACAACAAACAACAGAGTCAGCATCCAATGCATGGCATCATTCAGTACCTGTTCCTTCTCATCTTCAGTTAATGGGCAGTCTCTCTCGGATCACAAAGGAGGATAGCTATAGTAGTCATCATCAATCATGTTCTACTTATTTTGGAGGTACTTGAAAATATTTTTTCTTTTTTCTTCTATTTTGCATCATCCAATCATCATCTGACTTTTTGAGGGCCATGGATTTAGGGAGATTCAGGAGGATGGAGGAGCAGGATTCGGAGGAGTGTACTGTGATATGCAGCCAGCCAAAACTTGTATATGGCAATAAAACAATTAGAAGACGGTGGTGATGGATTTGTTGTGATTCAAAGTTTCTAACCAGAAAGACAGATACACTAATAAAAGAAAATAAGGGTGGAAGACAGTAAGAACTGGAAGTGCAAACCTAGTTGTCAGGGAAGTATAGCTCATCCTCAAACTCTGGGGGTTCAACCAGAAGTAGGTAATCATCATCTAACACATCAGTTCAGTCACCTGAGCCGCCATTCTCATCTTCCTCCCTTGATTCATGTATTGTGTAATTCAGTGGTATAAAGTACCGATTCATTTTGATCATTGTTAACCTCTCCACGTTTTTGGGTGAGAGACTGGTCCTTGTCACTGTTACAATGGAACCAGCAGCACTGAAAACACGTTCCGAAGAGACACTTGCGACAGGGCAAGCCAGATAGTTTATCGCCAGCCTGCTGAGCACTGGCCATTGGGCCCTTTTCCCATACCAATACCACAATGGGTTTTGATCAATGTACACCTCTGTTGGGTCGTCCAGATAGGCCTGGACCATCCGCTCAATGTTCAGGGGTGCAAAACTTTTTTCGGGCTCTTTTCTTGTTGCATCAGCACTGGACTTACCAATGCCTTGCTGTAAATACCAATCCTGTAACGATTTTACTGGGCCTGAAGATCCAGTTCTTGCTGTTGTAGATAGTGTTGGTGAGTGTTCTGAGCCAAACGCACTGCCCTCAGGCTCCGAAGTTGAACTTAATGCCGGATGCCCTGCTGCAGTACTTGTTGTGGGTTTATCTAGCGGGCTTTTAATTAGCAGCCGTCCATTTTTCAACTTACTCGCTGACTCAGCTATCCAAGTTTTGTACTGGGCAACTTCCCTTTCTGAAAAAGGAATTAATGTCTTCAGTGCCAATTTTGTCCGTGGATCCAGAATTGTGGCACAAATGTAATGTTTTTGTGACACAATCTTATTTTGCACCCTTGTATTGTCAGCTAAGCGACGGGCTAAGCTCTCCACCAACTCATATGCTTCTCTTTTTTCCTATACATCTTTGTATGCTTCAGACAACTCCTTCAAGTGATGCTCTAGCATTTGCAACAATGGGATAGCTTGGCCCATAGTACAGTCCTCCTTGCTGACTTCACGTGTGAAGACCTCGAAAGGAAGAAGCATCTCAGTCAGGCATTTAACTAGGCACCATTGGTCCATCTGAAGGCTCATGCCTTTCACAGTAGCATCCCCTCTTTGCATGACATATTCACTGATTGGCTTGTACTGCTCAAACAGACGGTCAAGCATGTAATAAGTTGAGTTTCAACATGCTGCCACCTCCTGGATGAGTGCTTTGACTGGCATTCTATAGTCACGTTGAATGATCATCAGCTGCTTTCGAGCTTTAAATGAATGGCTGAAATGAGTGCATATTCTTCTGCAGGTGATCAGTAAGTTGCTGACTATGGCTTCTTTTTTCAGAAAGTCTTGAACAATAATGTTAATGCTGTGCACCAAACACGGAACCCTGAAATAGGAACCAAGCTCCATGGCCTTAAGTACATTACTGCCATTATCTGTGGAAACAAAACCAATCTTAAGCCCTCTTGGGTGCAGCCATTCAAAAACCTTGCTGTGAAACTCTTCCAATATGTTGACAGCAGTATGAGATTTCTCCACGGTGAACATGGATACAGTTGCATGTTTCCGAGTAGCTTTAAAAATCTCAGCTGTATCAACAGCACCTACTTCAGATAGCTTATCTCTAACCCCCACAAATGAGACCCAGTGTGCAGTGATGCACATGTAATCAGTGGCTTGGCAACTGGTCCACATGTCTGTTGTTAGGTGGATATTGTGAACAGCACTCTGCTGCAAAGCTTGTCCAATCAATTCCAGCACATCATGATGTAGTGCTGGAACAGCAACTCTTGCGAAATAGGATCGGCTGGGAACCTTCCATTTAGGGCAGATGGTTGACACAAATTCAATGAAACCCACCCCTTCCACAAATGAAAAAGGGAGAAGGTCCAGCGCTAACATTTTAACCAGCTTCGCATTGTACAACCTTGCCATTGGGTGGTTGCGTTGGTACTGCCCCTCCAACCTAAGCATGCTGTCAATGGTAGGCTGGATTATTTTCCTTTGTGGTGCAGTTTTCTTTCACCCAGTTAGGCTCAACGACGCACTTTGTTTCATAATTATTGCAGTACTACTTGGTCGCCTTGGTGTCTCAGCCTGACTCAGACTCTTACTGCGGTGCCACTGAGATGTTGCTGAGGTGGATGTGGGCGGTACTACTACACTACTGGGGACAGTAAAGTAAAGTACATTTATTATGCATAGTTAATTAAAACCGGTGCAAACAATTTTACAATTTGTTTTTTTAAATAGCATAAAAGATTTTTTTTTTTTGTTCATAATAATCATCATTTTTAAAACGTGCAGTGAGAAACCCAGAGTAATTGTCCAGCAGCATTTTTTCCCTGATGCAGGGCGGCATGTTCCTTAGCGTCCTAATGACCTCCTACTTATTGTCTGTGTAGTTGATCGCCGGTTTTAGTGAGTTTAACAGTCTGAGCTCGGTCATCTCAAGGAACTTAACATATCTGCAGTTCAGTTTCGTGTTTGCAGGGTTCATACAGGCAAGCACTGCTTGCCTTCTAGTGCTAGTCCCTAACTGCTTGAACTGGTCCTTTAGGAGGTGTTGGCGGGCTGGCCGAAGCTCTTCACAGAGGCAAGTCAGGTGGAGAATATCGCCCTTTTCTTCATTGCAGAGCGGACAGGCTTCTTGGCCTTTGCTCCTGTGCCATGGTGGAAGATGCTCTCTGCTCGGCAAAACCCCTGATCTGAGTTTCAAGAACCGCAGTTTTATGGCCTTGGGATAGCCCTGACTGAAATATGATTGTGGTGTCAGGGTATTGTATGAATTTAAGGTCATCCATGCGTGGTTTCTTTTTGTAAATGCGGCCTTGTCCTCTAATAAGGATAGAGATTTTACGTTTTTCCAAACCAGTTTTTTAAAGGTGTTATGCCCAAGTTGCATATCCCAAGTCACGAGTTGGTTGGTGACTCCCAGGGCTGCCTTCAGGTAAGATCTTGCTTGAGATTTGTCCCTGCTTTTAATGTCTTGCCATAGCAGCGAATTTAGGGTGTTAGCTGTGGCCGAGCGGAGTTTGTGGCAGCAGATGATGTAGGCTCCCTGTCTGGCAAGGTCTTGTTTTAGCAAACCAAACTCCCGCCTTATTTGGGCAGGCGAAGTGTAGTGCGGGAGCGAAAACATTATTCTGTAGGCTTTTGTTTGAGTTGTGTCCAGATTCTTAGAGTCTCTCCTCGTAGTGCCTCACTGCCATAGCAGATGGAAGGGAGTAGTTTAGCCTGAATAACCTTCAAGTAAGGAGTCAAAATTGGCCCCGTCATATGGTTGGCTAAGTTTTTCAATGAGACGGCAATGCAGGTCCCTCTCCTTTTTATTTCTTGTTTGTGCTGTGCAAATGTGCCATTTCTGTCGAAGATAACTCCAAGGTATTTGTACTCAGAGGCTGGCTCTATTTTTTGGCCACCTAGGGCCCATGGCTTCTGATGTTTATTCTTGGTGTTAATTGACATGGTTCGGGTCTTACTCAAGTTTATTTTTAGTTTGTTTTCCGTTGCGTAACTATGCATTTGGATCAGAAGCTGCTGGAGGCCGATATAGGTGTGGCTGAGTAGTACGACGTCATCCGCGTACAGAAGATTACTCAGAGATTTGCCTCCCAGCCTTGGGGAATGGGAGTTGCATGTATTGAGTAGACTTGGTAGATCAGCCATGTACAGATTGAACAGTATTGGGGCAAGCACACACCCTTGCTTGAGGCCTTTGGTGGTACGAACCTTAGATGACAGGTGTGTGCCGCCTCCTAGCTTCACTTGCACCCAGGTGTCGGAGTGGAGGAGCTTCAGCATATTGAGCGTCGGCTGTGGTATGCCCCATTGCGCCAATTTCCCCCAAAGTCTACCTCTCTCGATGTTGTCAAATGCTGCACTGAAGTCGATGTAGCACAGGTGCAGCGGAAGTTTTTTAGTTTTTGCAGAATCTATGATCAGGGAGATAGCCAGAATATTGGTTGATGTTCCTGTGTTTTTTCGGAAACCGGTCTGGTTCAATGGGATAATCTGATTTGCTTCCGCCCATTGCACAATCTCTTCTAGGATAGTTCCCGCAAAATATTTTGTCTCATTGTCAAGGAGGGCCACTAGGCGATAGTTGTTGGGGTCCATTTTGGTGCCTTTTTTGTATATAGGGACGATCGTCGACCCTCTCCAAGATTCTGGAATTCTATTTAGGAGTCTAACTTCCGAGAATATCGGTTGCAGAATAGTTGCCCATTCTGTGTTTTTTTCCTTGAATAGGGCTGGCGGGATGCCATTGGGTCCTGGCGCGCCTTCTTTCCTGCCCTTACAGATCTGCTTTTTTATTACAGCTGTTTGCTGAGCGGCTGATAGCTCCAAATAGTTTTTAGTTTGGCCTTGCTCTCTCTTGATCAGAGGTCCCGGCGTTGGCACGGTGGGGTTTGCCTCTATGTTGTTACCTCTTTGTGCTCCTGTGTATTCCAGATGGTCATTAAAGTGGCTGTTGAGGTAGTTGATCCATGACTCTTCCACGATGTGCGATCCTAGGTCTTTGTGTTGTGGACGCAGGATCCTGTTCATTGATTGCCAGAAGCGGGCGCTATTGCGGCTTTTAGTGTCGTGTAGTATTTTTGCCCATGCCTCGTTTTCAGCATCTTTTTTTATGGTCCATTTTGTACGATTGAGCTCAGCCCTTTGTTTTTTCAGCTCTGCTCGAAGATGTACATTGTTAGGGGCTGATCTTAGCTTCCGTAAGGTCAAGATGACTGTTCTTTTGTGTGACCTTACTTGAGCTCTCGGACCTTTTTTTAAGTTGCTTTTGCTAATTTCTTTATGGAGGTTGCTCTTTGGGGCGTTCTTAGTTGCCAGTTCATTTAGCAAGAATCCTGTGTATTGCTCCCAGTGGGAGATGTGCCCTGCTGCATCTGGTTTATGTGTGTTATATATGAGGAGGGCAGTTTCAGCCAAGGTGGTTAGGTTAGTTGACGTGCATTTGATCCTTTTCAGGTTGATCGAATAGATCTCCCCTAGCATATTGTCTGGCTTAATTGCAGTATGCGTTCTCGATGTCAGATGGCATTCCTGGGGACGGTGGTCACTTTCACCCTTGTCCCCCATTCTCAACCCCCGGATGTATGGAAATAATGCCAAACTGGCGAAAGTGTAATCCAGAATAGAGCTAGCAGTTTGTGAGTAGAAGGTTTCTACTGGAGAAGAGTCAGTCGGAAATCTTCCATTTAAGGCCCGAAGATTTTGATTTTCTAGATCTTTAAGTAAGGCGTTATTTTGATTTTTCCTCCTATGTAGCGGGGAGCCTTGTGTTGGAATGGTGTAGATTTTATTGAGGGCTAAAGCCTCTTCTTCTGCTGATGAACCAAGTAGGTTTTGGTTGAAGTCCCCTGTCAAGAGGAAGAGATGCTTTTTCATCTGAGTGATATACTCCATCAATTGATTGCTGATTGTGTTAGAGTCTTTAGCTCTGTGTTTGGGGTGGATGTATGCGTTGACAAGGCATATCTCTTCTTCTTTATTGCCTAGATGTATTTTTATCTTCACTGTTAATGTTGTGGATGTGAATGAGTCCATGAGGACTGCCGAAGGTGTTGTTGTGGTAGATATGTATGTGGCCAAGCCTCCAGATTGGTGACCAAATCTGTTAGTTCTGACTGCTGCTGTAGAGTAGCATGTAAAGCCCATGATATGTTGTGTGGTTGTGAGCCAGGTTTCTTGCAGCATTATTATGTCAAATAAAGAGATATATTTTTGGAAATCCGGATCGTCCATTTTTGAGTTTAGGCCATTTATGTTCCAAGAACAGATGCCTATGGTTGGTAACCTTCCCTTTTGCTCGTCACTAATTTGTTGGTAGCGTCAGGCCTCTTCGGGACATGTGAAGATTGTACGAGATAGTATTTCTCTTGTTAGTGCTCGATTTTGATATGATACTCCCCTTGCGCAATCTGCTGTACATCCCCGGGGGCTGAATGTGTGTTTGTTTGGCGGACTTCCTCGCGGGGACTTAGTGACGATGAAAGTCCGAGGCTGATAGTCCTTTGATGCTATGCCCCTCCGACTCGTTGTAGGTGCCGGCTCGAATCCGGCTGTCTCCTTCGGCCTATCGATTGGTCGCTGCCAGGGTCTGATCTCTCTTGTTTTGGGCGAGCTTCCCAAGGCGCCTCTAAGGACGCTAAGGGTATTTACCTGTTGTGACTCTGATTCCGATCTTGTCCTCCTCTGAAGTGGTGAGGGGTAGGCTAGTCTTTTTAGAGGAACTAGCTTGATGCCCCATATCTTAAATTGTGCTGCTTCTGCTGCGATTAAGTCAGCGGTTTTGCTAGAGCACCAGGTAGTCTTGGTCACCTCTGGGGAGTTTGAATTTGTTGCGGGTAGGAATTCGACCGAGATCAAGTCCTTAGTGCTTATCCTCCCCAGGTTGGGGATGCATTCCATAAGTTTAAGAATGTTGCCACGATTTAACGTGTCATGTTGCCCTTATGACGTATATTCTGGATGGAAAACCAAGATCTCTGTTGATTGTTTTTTGTTTCCTTCCTCCTGGCGAGCTGGTGAACCTTGGCCTGGGTGTACTTCGTAAAGTGCCAGGTTAGAGCCTTTGCCTGGCATATTGGCCGTGAGTGTTATTACTTTGGTTGGGATTGTTTGTTTTGGTATTATTCCTGTTTCAGATGGCCAGTTTGCTTGTAGGTGTTCTAGTTGAATTGGAGCAGAGTGGGTGGTCATGATTGGTGTGGCTCTCATTTGAACTTCGTGGTTTGAGCTTAGCATTGAGCCAGTTGGTCTTTCTCTGGCCCCCTCTTCAGAGTTTGGCCTGAGTGGCTGCTTGCTTGCCTTTATTGTTGGTATATGTTGATTAGTTGTCGCCACAGGTATTTCCCTCTGGGGAGGAGGTTCCTTGTTTGGCGATGTTAGTTCTCCCACTTGGTCATCGGAGTGCCTTGTTTCGTTGTTCTCGGCACCGCTTGACTGTGTGCACTGTTTGATCATTACTGCCACATCTCTATGTGTACCTGTTTGTGCCGTTTGATCTTTTGCCGATGGACCTTGTACATTTGTTTGTTCCGTTTGGTCACTAGTCATTGGAACTTGAGTCCTCTGCCCCTGTTGCTTAGGCCGGCTATCGTTTGCTTTTTTCTGCTGTTGAGTAGGATCAGTGGGCGCATGGACTACCCCTTCTGTGGTAAGGGCATTGTCTAAGCTAGCCGAAGATTTTTTCTCTGTGGCAAAGAAGATAGGAAAGTAATTTGTCGTGGATAATTCAGAAATTTGCTTACGCCCTTTTCTTTTTTGTTGCCGCCTTTGTTTTGCATTAAGTTTTGGGGGTTGGGCCGGTCCCATCTGAGATATCTCCTTGTTTGCGGGAGCGGGATGTTCAGATGGCTCTAATCCAGATGCTTTGGGCCTGTAGGCCCCCTCTTCAGATTTAATTGGGCCCGTTTCCTGTATTGCATTCCCTCTGTGTAGATTCCTCAGATCTTCTATTAGATCAGTAAGCATTGAGGGTAATGTGGCTAGTTTGTCGACAGCTTGGCTGCAATTGCAGCTCAGGTAGGAACTAGTTTGTGCTCTCCTGATCAAGTTGTTCAAATTGCCCAGCTTGTCATCGATGCCGGCTGTAAAGACTGCCAGTGTATTGAGGAGGGTGAGTTGTAACTCTATTTTCTCTGATTGGTATTGCAGGGCATCTACAGCTAGCTGGATTGTATTTAGCAATGAGCCCCAAGTTCCATTATTCTGTTCTTTTGCCCGCTCTTTCTCCTTAGGAGTGTTCCCGAGGTTATTGGTGTTTTTGACTGCCGGAGATTGGACAAGGGGTTGGGGTTCTTTGTGGTCTGGTATGTAGGTTGCTAGTATCTCTTCCCATTCTTGTGTGTTAAAATAAGGCCCTGTTGCCTTGCCTTCCACATCCTGACTAGAGTTATGGGGGCTTGCTGCCTCCATGCCAGAGGAGCTTATTGCTGGACCGTAGGTTTCCCGATCTGTGTGTGGAGGATCACATCTGGCCCTTGGGTGCGACTTGATAGGTGTGCTTTGACTATAGCTCATAGTTTGTGTGCCCAACGCCAAGCTGGGAACTCTTTCCTCGGGTGCAGCCGATGACGATGTCTGTATGGCAGCCTCTGAATCCCTTGCTGTTAGGCACCTGTCTGAACCATCAGCTGGTTTTAGTGCTGAGGTGGGTTTCACATTGGCTTTGTGCTTATCTACGGGGGGTAGCGTGTCACCTCCCTGGCTGCGTTTAACCTTGTCATCTACGTCCTCTAGGTGAACGGATGAGAGTTCCTGCTTGGCGGTTGAGTCGTGTGACTTTCCTCTTGCATTTGAGGTCTCCAGAGAAATGCAGTGGTTTGTGTGCTTTGAGTTACTACACTGGTGCGAGTCTATCGTTAAATTTCCTGTAAAAATGGGGCTTGCCGCCTCAAGCTTTGGTGGTGACGAACACGTTGGTTTTAGTACAGAGGGGAGCAGTGGGGTTTGCAAGCCATGCAAGTGTCTGTTGCTGGAGAAAATAGCAGAGCCGGCGTCTTTTAGAAATTCAAACTTCGTGTATATTTTAGGTTGGTAAAGCTTTTTTGCAGTTTGTGGCTCATTTGTAAAGGCATCTGGGAGCAAGGTCTTTGGTAGTTCCTGCTCTGTTATAGTGTTGTCCCCCCCCCCAGTGTCTGTTCACCCTGCTCTGTTAAGGAGAGATTCAACTCTCTGCAGGTGGATGAGTTTAGGCTCGTTTTCTTTTTATTATAATCCGTTCCTTTCCTTGTCCTTGGCTTTGGTTTTACACTTGATTTGGGCTTGGACTTGAATTCAGGAGGCCCCCTGGCCTTCCCCGACCTCATAGTGCTAGTAGGCGTAGAGCTTTTCCTTTCCCCCCCCCCCTGGCTCTCCAGCTGTTTAGCTCCCTAGGTTGCTGGCTGGTGTTGGAGACCTGGGGCGGGCGTCGCCTTGCTCCCTCGCTCGCTCCAGGGGGAGTGGGCCGACTCACAGGAGCAGGCAAACTACGCTGGGCTAGGTTTTTCGGGTCCTTGAACAAATCCGTGGACCCGATGCCAGAGAGGGTGAGGTGAGGTGGAAAAGGGTGGTGGATACTAGGGAGGTAATGGCAATAGAGCAAGTTTAGGGACCCTCCCCTGTTCCAGAGCCTATGCAGCTGTCTGTGTCTCACCTCCGTGCGTGAACTCGTGCGTGAGCTCACCTCCCTGCCGCTGGCTGACTGACGATGGTGAAATAATGAAGTGAAGTGATGTGATGTATCGCTGGCAGAACTGCAGGCCAAGTGGGTGCACTCTCCCGTTGCCTAAGAAGGTTGTTCCTGCCTCTCCCACTACCCCCCAGGTCCAGGAGTTAGCAGGAAGCTGATTGTCGCTGTATGTGGCTCATGTTCGCAGCCCACTTGCTGCTTAACTCTAATTTTAAGCTGCAGGCAAGGTGAAGGAATCTTGTGCAGTCCTACGGTCCCCTATTGTGTTCCGCGTGCTCCAACTCCACAACAGCTGCCTTCAAGGCGCCTTCCAGACCTCTTTCAGTTGCAGGGCTGTGGCTTACCTCACCTGCCTCACCAGAGGACCGTTCGGCGGCCGCCGCTGCGGCTGTAGCTGCTGTACTGTGCTGGGGACCGGGAGAACCAAGAACCAAGATGCGCCAGCCGCCACAGTCCGTTCGCGGCACTATCGTAGCGAAGTTGTGGCTCACCCCGATTGGGAGACTCCTGTGACAGCTGCTATTGCTGTTACACGCCTGCCTGGAAGAAACGGGAAGCGCCGGCCCCCGGGATACACCGGCCGCCGAGATGCACCGCCTCCGCCTCCACTGGCAGTTTGCGGCTCTATCGAGGCGCTGTTGTGGCTTTTTTTTGGCCGGGAAACCGGGAAGCTTCTGTGACTGCGACTGCTGCCACAGCCGCCTGCTGCACGCCTGCTCACGCACTACTCAGGCGCAACGAAAACACGGACCAGACCTCGCTCCTTGGAAAATCAGGGGACAGGGTTAGAAATGTCTCCCTCTTGTTCAAATTCCACCACGATAATATCGTTAACCCTGGGCGTAGTGGGGCTACATGGAGCATTGCGTAGTGTGGCCAACTCTACGCACACTTGCGTGCTCCGTGTAGCCCCACTACGCGCCGCCCGCCTCCCGCCTGCCCTCCTTTTAAAATACGAGAAATGCACATGCGCGGGCGTCCGCGCATGCGCATTTGTGAAAAGAAGTTATCAGCAACGAGGAGCCCCGGGTGCCGCGCTGCAGGTAAGGCATTTTATTTAATTTTTTTATCATAGTTTACATTATTTTAAAAGGAGGGTGGGCAGGAGGCGGGCGGCAGGTGGCAGGCAGCTCTGCTTCACCCTGGCGTGTGCGTAGAGCTGCCTGCTATGCCTACTTCATAAACCGCGAAGCAGGCAGCGCTACGTACACTCCGTGGGCGAAGCGGAGTACTACGCCCGGGGTTAAATATCGTCCCCTGATTCTTCATACCCAACAACAATGGGTTGAGTTTTACTTTGTTCTAAGCGAAGTAGGTGAGCCTCCCACACAATAGTGTCGTGTATTTTGAGATGACTTGTTTGGCCTCTGATACCATAGTTTGTACCAAGCTTACCCCGTCTAACAGCATGTCGAGAAATTGAGCATATAGCAATGTTCTCCTCCTTACTGCTAACCAAAAAGATGTCCCAAACTGGGGAGGAGAACTTTCTGGTGCTGCTGGATGTGCCACTTTCAATACCAGATGAACTGGAGGGTGTGCTTGGAATGTGACTCTGAGCAGCTGCACTGCGACTTCGACCACTACCTACTGAGGTAGTGGTTGAGCTGGATGTAGGTCCTTGCCTTTCCTTTGCAAATGAAAAGATGGAAGCTGGAGATCGTGGTGGTGTTACCTGTGTTGGTGGTATCCATTTTGGATAGGATAATAATGTTGGTCTCCATATCCTTTGGGCCGGGAGTGATGTCCATGATGATTGGCTCGTCCTCATCAAATTCATCATCCCCCTCTTGTACATCTACCTCCATAACTCTAAGGCTTTCTGGAACCTTCCTTTTCACTAGCCTTGTCTTGTGGCATGCATCACTCTCAGACTGAGCTGGTGGCTTCCAAGTGGCATCAAGATCATCAGAAGCGGGGCTTGAAGAAGAAGATGATGGAATAACCCTCCTTTTCCTTGCTGGGGGTCTGGAAGACAATGTATCTTCTGAAACAGTGGCTTGCCCCTCTTTGTCTGCAGGAAGCTCGATTTCCTGAAATACCCCTACTTCAGGAGGAACAACTACTATTGTGGGCTGTTGTTTTGGCTGTTCTTGAGGCTGCGGCTGTTCTTGCGGCTGCTGCTGTTCTTGCGGCTGCTGCTGCTCTTGCGGCTGCACCTGCTGCTGCTGTTCTTGCGGCTGTGCCTGCTGCTGCAGACTTATCTGCTGAGTTTCCACCTGCGTTGGTTGTGTACTACTTTGCGATACTGACATTTCAACATCGCTGCTCGTTAGTAGACTGGCTACCTCTACGACACTCATGGGCTTGGGCCTAGGTTGGTGGGGTTGGCCCGCTGGTGCGGATGTACTGCTCCCAGCTGCTGCAGGCGTGTATTTTTTGGTCCCAAGAAACACATTTGCCGGCCCACAGTCATGGTTAGTGCCTCTTGCTTTTGGAAGCTTTACTGGAAGACCTGGTACCTTTCTTTGGGCTCATTTTCCTCAGAGGTCAGACAGGACGCAGGTGCACAAGTTGCAGAGATGTCTGTGGTCACAGTTGGACGTGATGTGGTGTGCAGCAGGACTTCTGTCTGGTAGTACAACGGATGATGTTGATAGTTACCTCCTCCTCTGTCTTTTTGTGCACCTAAAAGCAAATAAGCCAGGAGAAGGACATCAGTGAAATGTTGCATTTGTTGTTGTGGTTCAATTACTACTAGTACAAACAAATAGAAGATATAGTGTAGCCATTTATGAGACTTTGGCAACAAGGGCTATGGTATACTACTTATTGTGTACAGTCTACACACACTACACTCTCAGGAAGGATAGGAAAGAATAAGAAAACCACAAAAATACAAATGTAATGGAAGGGAGCTGCTGCTGGCAAAGGGGATGGATGGAAGTAGTAAGTCAATAGGAAAACCTTGCAGGCCCATATTAACTCCCATCAGAAAAGGCCACCAGCCACATGGACACTCACAAGCAACAAGCAGGAGGCCTGGCAAACAATTAACTGCCAAAAGGCCTATAAAGAAGCCAGACAAAAGAGGCATGCCACACTGCTGTGCCTTTTTAATGCAATAAAATGCAAAAACGAAAATCCACAGGGCAAAACAAGGTCTGCAGGGTGCACACCAACACCCTAGGCACACACACCAAAGGCATTTCTTTAACACACCCCCAAAAACGGAAATACCCCCCCAAAAAACACATTTTCCAACTCAATCCAATGCCATCCATGCCCTAAATGATGTTTACATTCAACAGAACACACAGATAAACACTTGTTTAATGCACTTGTGGCTACCTGCTCTGAGCCTACTGGATGAAGGCAGGCCCGTGGGCAGACAAGGCCACACAAGCTTGCAGGCCTAGGCTTCAAAATGGCTGCCAGCCACATGGCCAGGCCCACCCAACTACAAGAAACAGAAGACAGACAATGCAGGCCTGTTGCAAAAAACACACTCCCTGCCTTCAAAATGGCCGCCAGCCTCATGGCCAGGCCCACAACAAGAAGCCTAGGCCACAAAGGAATACCTTGCAAGCCTATATATGGCAAAAGCAGTACACTAATAACTCCCACCAGAAAAGGCCCACAGCCACATGGACATTCGCAAATCACAAGCAACAAGCTGGAGGCCTGGCAAAACAATAAACAGCTAAAAGGCCTATAAAGAAGCCAGGCAAAAGATGCATGCTAAACTACAATGATGTGCCTTTTTAATGCAATAAAATGCAAAAACAAAATCCACAGGGCAAAACAAGGTCTACAGGGTGCACACCAACACACCAGGCACACACAACAAAGGCATTTCTTTAACACACCCCCAAAAACAGAAATACCCCCCCAAAAACACATTTTTCAACTTGATCCAATGCCATCCAATTCTGGTCACTCTAAGCCTGGGGGCTGCCTGTGCTGTGAGGATTCCACCAGTGACCCAGTGGGTGCCTGAGTGGACTTTCTAGAGGCAGATGGGCGAAGGTATCACTCCCTTTCTCTGGCTGGGCCAGCCCATAAATGTATGCTGATTGAGCAGGGGCAGGGGGCCTGAGCAGAAGTGGTCTCACTTGCATGCATGTGTGGCTCAGTAGTGTGAACTAATCTGGGCATTTAAAAAAAAATCTAAGTGAAGTTAATAAAACATGCCCCCCACCGCCTTTTTTTTTCATAAAACTTTGTTGAAGCAGTGTTTTGCGGAAAGGAAATACTCAAATGTGGGCCACTTGTTTTTGGTGGGCCCGGCCCGATTTGTGATCCCAGTCCAACCCTGGTGCCCTCTACTGTTGTTAGCTGGAAATCCTTGGTGATGAAAAGAGGGTAAGTGCTGCTAAAGGAACATGAACAATGGCTTTGCCTGAACCACCAGTGTGACTGGCTGACGTGGATTAAATGATTCCCTTTGATTTGGAGAGCCTGCTTCTGCACAGTCGGCTTTGCGGATAATTGGCTGAAGCTGAGCCAACTTCCGGCCAGGCTTGAAGTACTCATGTTCAACCAGCAGAGAACCTACAATCCAGTAATCAACACATTCCTTAAACGAAGGTGACACTGATGGACTTTAAGTCTAGATTTAAGGGTCAACAACCCCTCACCAATGTAGCTTGCAATGCAATGGGCGTAGACGGGCACGAGCTGTGTGTGGAGAACAAAGGCCTGAAGGCACACACCTGGTTTCATCGTTAGAGCCGTATTTAACGCAGGAGTTGCGACAGCTTTGTTATGAGGGAGAGCCTTTAACCGTGCGAGCCTCTGAGCGTGCAGCCGCTCAGCACAGCACAGCGCCATCTGGTTTTCTTGCGAGCTCTACACCTTTGTGCCGCTAATTCTCCTCCAGTGAAGCAGAAACCTGGAAACACACTGTAACCTCTTTGACAGGCAGAGGAAGTGTCAGCTGGGAGGCATAAATAATATTTTCTGCACTTCAAATAACCACATGTTTCTGTGCTTTTTATTCATCTTTCAGGGAGCTCAAGTGTGGGACTCTTGTGCCTGTTTTTTCACAGCTCGAGTCATAAATTGTTGGTATAAATCCAACTTTTCCAGTGGCTCATCTACTTGAAACTCAAACGCGAAAAGGATTACACTATGACAGCTTAGTGAACCCCAGGACTTTCTACTTTTACCGGAAGCCCACATGCCGAAGCACAGAATTGTCATTTAGAAGTTGTTTGTGAAAGGACTACACTAAACGGGTTCGCATGCATTTTCATTTTCGTTGCCTAAACAAACAAGCATTGGCCGCACGGCAGTAAAACTAACGCCGCGCGGCCGTAAAATCAAAAGTGATCACGATTGCTCTGAAAGCAAAAGGGATTGCGATGAGGCGCTAAAGCACAGTTTTCAAAGTGCTGCTGAAGGCTAGCGGTTCGCGCGTGCACGCTCGCGTGAACGCAAGCACTAGGCCAGCCAGCAGCACTTTGAAAATTCATCTACAACATGTCTCTCCGAGCCAGCGCATGCGCTGGGCTCAGCGAGACCTAAAAAGCATAAGGGATAATGTTACAACTCAAAGGTTGAGTCGGGTCTGCGAGTCCACATAGTCCTATACAGAAATGACACATGGTAGACACTAATCCATAAGCTAGCACCGCACCTCTGCCCCCAGCCTCCCACCTTTAGCTCAGGGGGGAAAGGAAATAAAGGGGTTCCAGGAGTTCAGTAATCATTGCCACCCATGCGTGCAGATCGTCTGCTAGCTTTTTGTCCCTAAGAGTATGTTGCTTATGACTCTCCTCAGTCACTGCCCACTCAGCCATATCTCACAACCATTTAGACACCTTTGGGCTGTATAAGACAACCAACCTCTTAGCAAGTGATAAACCTCGGAGGGTAAACTTCCTGCTCAACTTTGTTATTCTTTATTTATATTGTAATATTGTTTTAATTTATCTTACATAATAATCTTTGTAGTTTTCTCTCTTGTGTTTGACGTTGATTATCAACTGTGTATATTGTTTGACATTTTTAAAGGGAAAGGAGTAGTGTGGCCTTGTTCTCTAGTTACCGCACATGGCTTATCAAGATTCCAGAATGCAAATCTTGTTCAAGAGTAACAGCAACAAGAGAAAGCAATGTGGCAGTGTTTGGACGGGCTGTGTAGCTGCCTGCTTATTCTGGACTAAAATAAAGAAGTTATCTACATACCTTCAGGCTGCGGAATCAGCGTATTCACCCCCTCAATACAAGACTGTCTAAAAAAACAACCAAGGCCCCTGGCAAGCAAAGAGAACCCTGCATGAGCATGGAGGCCTTTGATAGATTTCTCTGCCTGGGATGAACATGTCTTGCATGGCAGTCTAGGGCAGGGAAATCTAGTGATGGTCTACCCACTCCCTAAATAGGGTATGGTGACCGTCAGTATGACCTGGCAGCTCAGTCGTGGACATTATGAAAAATTGCTGCAGTGAACACATTACATAAATTACATAAGCACAGTCAAGATAGTTCAACTGATTAAAACAGTTTCACAGTGTCGTTGCAGTGGTTACATTATGGGGTCAGGCCTAGTATGACAAAAAAGAATGCTAATTTTACAGACTAGCAAGGCACAATCTGCCCTCAGACATTAAGACACCACTATTTAAAAGAGACTGTTAATGAACAAGTGCATTATATGAGAGATGAAAGCAGCAAAATCCTGTAAAATATAAGTAGACCCAATATAACTAGACCCAAAGCTGAGTCAATCCGGTCAGCATAATAATGTATACACATCAGGGATTTTTCATTGTTCTGTTGGCCACATGACTGAGACCTGGATGGTCTACTAAGATTTCTATACTTCCAGGGTCGATAAAATAAGTAACACTGTGGAAGATAACAATAAACATCTGTTGGTTCAGCTCAAAGAGGTTCAAGGGTAAACCTATATTTTGCAAACACACGTTATGTTTTATATTCATTGGGACTTTTTAATTATACTATGAAGTTTTGCTTCGCACAATTACCAGAGTAAGAAGAAGAGATTCAGTGCTTACCTTCTAATTGGCATAGAAATCAATAAATGTATCACTTAAATATGCACCAATACTGAAATGAGCTCATGCATTAAAATCACCCTGACCAACACCCAATCAGCACAGAAACATTCATTTGACACACACGAACAAGTGAAAATGAATTGGAGTTCATTTGCATCACAGAAAAATGGTGTGAAGATAATTCTGTGACCTTCATGGCTAAGGTGCTGCTTCAGGGTTGTAAATCTATCCAGAGAAATGGGAAAAGGGAAAGGACATTGTTGTGAGTAACATGTCATGGATCAAAATTGTGATAACTGCATGTTTAGCTTTTGGAATTAGAATGCGGATCTCTTTATAGTAAATGGTCACATGACTCATGACCATTCGATTTTCTTCTAATTCTTTTCAGATTGTAGCTTTAGCGTTGATAATGAAAACGTCATTTGTCATAGAAGTCATTTATCATACACCAGGTTTCAGCATTCATGTCTGGACGAATTACTCCAGCTGTCAGTACACCAACCGACATTAAACAAAAGGTTTCTCTTATAGAGGATCTTAACCAGTAGAAGGGCAATAAGGAGAGAATGGGCCTGGTGGACCACTTAGAAGTGCTAGGGCTTCAATTAGTTTAAGAGCAGATCTACGTTTGGATTTGCTCTTCAAACATCATATGAAAATTAAAAATCCCACATTCCACCCATACATTTGTCAAGGCTGTTCATTTATTTCCTCATATCCACCAATCAATGCATCCATGACCTTTCCAATAGGGCACAACTTTCACACATATGGACAAGAAAGCTCAGTGGAAATTAATGAAATCACATCCAAACCACATTTGCTCAAAGAAAGCCTGCAGATGTCAGGAAAGCAAAGACTTCATAGAGACCCTGCATCTCATTAAATTTAGAGAGTGGATATAGTTGCTCTAAGAAAGTGGCCTTACAGACAATTCCATCCAGTCCACGGAGATGAACAGGCTTTCCAATACATTTCTTGGCCTACCTAGAGCACTGGAGTGGTATTGGAGAACATTTAGTTGATTTTATGTTTACATTCATTGCCACTATCATGAAAGATAAAAAAAAGTTAAAGATGTGAATAGATAAATAAAACTGAAACAATGGTGCGAAGACTAAAAAGGGATAAATGGGATGAATGGTTTGTGTGTCAGGAGGAGTTTCAAATTGATCTAGTTCATGGTTGTTGACACAGCATAACATCCTATTGAGCCAATGATAAACCCGGCAATTGGTTAATATTACATTTGGTGAAGCACTCTCATAGGTGATTTGAGCTCTGGCTGTAATCAAATGAATGTATTTAAAGTTTAGAAAGGATTTTATTTATAATAGAAGAATACAATATAATTCATACAAGATAAAATCCATACAGAGAATTTGTTGGGAAAAAGAAAAGGAAAATCATATATATTTGATTTACATCTAACCACTGTATAGTAATAATTAAATAGTAGAGAGTAAGAAGAAACAAAAGTCAAATACTAAGTACAATAAATTCAATACAGATAAGCAATTCATGGGGGTTTAGACACTTCTTTAATACGGGCAGTATGCAAGCCTATTTTACTTGCAGATACATCTAAAAAAGTAATGAAGGGTTACCATAAGAGATCTCATTTGAAAGCAATGTACACCGGAGTAACAAATGCTCTTGCTAGTCTGTGATTGTAACAGACACCATACCACCAGGCCAGGAAATACACCTTAGAACAATCCTTCCATGCCTTAATAAATTGTTGAAAAGTGACTGCAAGAAGTAAATCGATTATGTAAAAAGTAGGTGAGAGAAAAGCCCAATCCTCAGAGACACTGCCAAGGAATATATTAATAAAGTGAAAAGGGATTTGTATATGAAAGATGTTATTTATTTGTTGCCAAAACCTGCAACCAAAAATTATAGGTATGTGAACACTCAAATAGCATATGTTTCAGGTCTGCTGAATTAGCATTGAATGACCAACAGGAAGAGGAAAGAGTAGAGTTTATTTTGTGTAAGGAAAGAGGAGTATACAAAAGCCTATTATAAATTTTAAAAAATTGTGATTGAGTAGTATTAGCTGCTCTGGAGGTTTTCCCTATTTTAGTCCAAATTGTATTCCAAAGAGAAGTAGAAAAGGACGTCTGGAAGTCAGTTTCCCAAGAAAGATTTACCTCTGTTTTAGTTTGCGTAGCTGGAGGACAAATTATATGTTTATATAATTGAGAAGCAGAAGGAGAGCTAGTTAAAAGTGAAACAATAGTAGGACTGGAAGGTGCAGAAAAAGGAACAGATGAAAGTTGATCATGGCTGAGTGAACCAGTGAAATTAAAGATGTATAATGAGACTCGTAGGACTTAGTTAGGTAGGGATAAGAGTGTTTGAGCAGATTTAAAAGAGATACATTTATTATGAAAGAAAACATTGAGAAGTCCAGAGAAGACCTTTAGCATGCCGAACTTCCCACAAAGTAAATGTGTTATTTATCTGAAGGTGTTTATTGTACCAGACTGAAGATTTCAAATATTTCTCTTTAGGATCCTGATAAGAAGTAAAAATAGGCTGAAGAATTTTACATGTGTTATTAGAGATAGGAAGAGATACAGATTGGGGCCCATGTGTAAAAGTTAAAAATTCTTTAAAAGAAAATGGCTGAATGAAGAATTTTTCAATATTTGGCCACAAGGGTAAATTGAATACATTGTCTTCTTGTTGTAAAAAAGAAGCTTGTTTGACAGAAAATGCTACATGATAAGACTGAAAATCTTGAAAATGTACTCCCACTAAGAGTTTATGTCCTTTAAGTTTATGAAGAGACATACGAGCTTTTTTATTATTCCATAGGAATTTGGATAAAATAGAGTAAAGTAATTTGTATTGAGAATTAGGGATATTTGCAGGCATATTAGAGATATAAAAAAGTATTATGGGTACCAGCATCATCTTTATAGTGTCTAGACGCGACCCCACCAAGATAAAAATAGTGGATTCCAATGGAATGGAAGAGATTTCAGTGTCATATGCAATTATTTGAAGTTAAGAGAAATTGTCTCTCTAATAGAGGAAGTAAATCATAAACCAAGATATTTGAATTCATCTGAACTCCAATGGAAATGAGCAGAGAGAAAATCAGTGTGAAAACATAATCTGTTTAGTGGAAGAATTTCACATCTATCCGGGTTTAATTTATAACCTGAAACTGATGGAAAATGACTCACCTCCGATAAAAAAAGCTGGTAACGAAGTTTGTGAATGAGACATAAAAAGTAAAATATCACCGACATAAGCAAAAAGTTTTAACTGTGTATCACCATAGCCGTAAAGTTCTTTCCTGGAGCCTTAGTTCTTTATGTTGTTATAAACTGCCAAATTCAAGTGATGTGCGGTTCTGAAATCGCCGGGGAGTCGACAGCCCTCTCGAGCTGCCAGGGAGCTCCACTACCAGGCATCCGTCTTCGCTGGCGCCTAAGCCACACCTCCCGAATCAAAAATGAATTTACTTTAAAGCTTCAGTACATTCAGTGGGAAGGAGTCAAGAAAACTGCAGGTACAGCGAGCCATTTTACAGTGATGCCTTGACAGTCAAGGTCAAAGCTGGATGTGAGATAAATATAAGTATAAGTTCTTTGGAAACCAACCAGTCCTATCTGCGGTACCTCTACTTTTTCATTTTTTTCTTGACCAAGAAAATATTTTTCTAGACCACCATATCTATATGGGCTATTTAAGTGATTGTTTATACATTTACACCAGCCTCTTTGAAAATGTAATATAGCCCTTTTTGGCATTCACTGCCTTCTTAATGGCCATGCACTGCTATTCCCATTGGAAAAACTGTGTTCCCACCATCGGCCCTAAATATATGCCCACAGAAAATCACCATAGTTTCAAAGGGTGTATGTCAGAATATTGTGGACAGATTATATACACACAAAAATACCGAAGCTTATATGTTGATTACCACAATATCGTGAAGGTAAGCATATATAGGAAAGCCTAGATTTAGTATTATTAACTCCAAATCCAAGTTACTTGAATATATATTTTCAAAGTACATAGGTATGGACTAATGCATAGTACACCTATGCTAACCTACACATACTTGCCTTCGTAATATCTTGGTACTTGATATTTAGGCTACAATAGTTCTGTGTGCCAATATTTTGCCCTTGATATTCTGGTACTGTGCGACTTGCAAATATCCCCATAGTTGTAATATCCACCTTTGGATGTGAATGCTTGCAGAACTTGAGTCTACAAATCAGGATATGCTATTTGCTTCCACAATATTTTCAGCTCCCAAATTGATCTTTTTAACACAAAATGTTTGTGACTTCACAAACCATGTACAATCACTTTACTTCATGTAAGAATAATTTATATTCTCTCATTTTGTCTTTCGACATTTTGTTCGATGTCAGCTGTGAACCCACTGTACATTTATGACGATGTAGCCACATAAAAAGTATCGATTTCGTTTGATTTAAACCACTTTCTCATCACAGAGCTGCATGATAGTGCCTTACCTCGCCTCCCAGAAGATTGATAGTAAGTGACAAGGGAAAACTAAAAATATGTTTCAAAACAATACTTGTTTCATATAGGACAGGAGTAATTGTCTCTTACATTAGTGCCTGCAGGACAGGTAAGTACTGACCACTATTCTTTGTCATTTTTGTATTGATCAGAAATACACGTTTTTGACACAGAAACATAAAGCTACTGCTTTTGTCCAGTATACAGGCTGTAATTCTACACGTTTGCGGAGAACTGAATAGCATGCCATATTTATGTTATATCATTGGAAATCGTTTACTTACGTAATTAGTTAGGAGTTTTAGAAAAATCCACCTTTCAACTTCTGCGTAGTGCTACTATTGAAGATGAAGCAGGGATTTTGCAGAAAGGTTGCCCTTGATGGATTATTGAGAGAAGAGATTAAAACAAGCATTGACAATGTCAATTTTATCTGGCCTGGGCAAGCGGATACCAGGGTTACATTTTTTTTTCTTATTGCACGGTTGTGTCACAAAAATTTAAAGTAAAGATGCCACTGCACAACATAATGGAGATATGCTTGGAACAAAACACATAGATTGAAACATAAATTAACTACTGTAGACACGTTTGATTGAACAGCAATGACGCCTCCAACAAGACAGCTGGAAATATTGATTTTTATTTAGTGTAACCCAGAGAAAGTTTAAACACACAAGAAGGACTAACAGATAGAAAAGGATAAAGAATGGATAGGAATATTGTTCTAGTAAAGTTGTAGCCTACCAGCCATGGCACTAAAGTGCACTTCTGTTTAGGTAGATGTGCGCATAAGATCAGGAGAAATCGCGACAGTGCAAGAGAGCCAAATGCTGCAGTGAGCTGACCAATAAATAACGTGTGCTGTGGAGGATGTAAACAAAATGTGAATGGCAGTGTAATTAAAAATGGAAGAATATGGCTGACCCACAGCTCTTCTAGGATTTTTTTTAATATGAGTATTTTTTAATGCATGAGGCTGATAAAGCATCTGTCTCTGAACCTTCCCCAAAAAAAGACTTGTGCTCAGCAGTTACAGAGGAACGGAAGTGACCCAGTGGCTTTTTTGAATCATCGCCCATGAATTAAACATAAATCCGGTTAGTCTACCAAACATAATTATCGGCACTCGTAACATGAGTATTTACTATTAGAAATCTAAAGGTGCGTTATCCATAATCTTAAAACTTTACAATTCCCAGTCATAAAAATGTACACCTCTGGATTTAGGTTTGATACTTTGCTGACAGTCCAGAATGTGTTATTTGGATTTCTTTATGACAAAAAATACCCTTTTGCAAACTTCCTCTGTGTCCTCCTAAGCAAATGTCTACATTCCTCCTGGATGCACTCAGTTATAAGTAACTCCATGTACCTTCTGCTCTTCCTCGGTTTATTTTATTTTCCCAGTCCTATCTGTCCGGAACAAAGGAATTATTGATAATTGCTCCTGATTAACGTATGGACAATTTGAACATGACATAAATAAAACGAAGACCGCAGATATATTTTTTTAATTTATTATCATAATCAAGTGATGGGAAAGAGTCGACAAGATGAATAGCGTGTGTGAAAATAATTGACTTATTCATCTTAGTCATATGAGCATGTTCACATTAGCAGGGTTAACTGCTTTGGAGGCTCCGGACCCTGGGAGCTCGTCCATGTTCAGTCAGGTATTCATTCTGCAACTGTCCCGCGTGTGATAAGACTACCATCATCTTCAGAAGCACTGCCAGGAAGGTGCTATTCAAACATGGTTGAGTTACCATCTTTGGCAGTGTCCCTCATTTCATCCTGTGCCACAGTAAGATTGTGGAAAGGGCAGCTGTAGTGGTGACAGCAGCTGGGCGCGCGGCCCTCCTATGATGGGGGCAGCGCCTGCAAAGTCAATGAGGCAAATTACAAAAATGAGCACAATCATTATTGTGAAAGGGTGCACTGAAGATTTGTGCAGTTTTGCGCATTTTTGCGATTCACGGAGGGATGAGGCAGCTACACTTACGGAAACGTTGTTAAATTTTAAGTTGGCTGCCATTCTTTCTAACCCCGCAGCAGACACAGCTCTTGCAAAATGAATGAGGCAGTCACAGATAATGAGTTAACCCGTTATTGTTTCGTCGCGACTACATTTTTCTTATTTTATGCTGTTTAGGGACTGAACAGAAAATGTGCATTTAGAATCTGCCTTTGCACTTTTTTTGTACCTCTACTTTCCTTCAGACGGGAACATTTTTCAATGGGAAGGAATCCTGTCCACTGTACCACCAGGAACATTTGAGTCATTTTGGCATTACTACACTTGTTGTACCACTTACCCCTACTTGTAGCATGCATATCTATATAACAGCAAAGGGCGAAGAAAATTGGATAGCTATTTTTTGTGAATAGCCGCAAAATCGCCACTTTGTGGGTGATGCTTACGTTGACAATGGTGGAAGAGCAGATTTATAATGAACAAGAAATTAATGCTTGTTCTTAATTAATGAGCAGCATAAATGTGTACAGCTTGATGAAATAATGCAATGAGAATCCACAAAACATACAAGGCCTCACAAAATGGCTAAAAGCAATGCTGCTTGGAAAACAAGCTTGAATAGAAAATGCTGGATGCACATAAAAAGTTTGCTTCTTGACCACACAATTAACTTTTGTAGTAATGAACAAATAAGTTCCTTATGTAGTTTCAAGTATTCTCGCAGAATGCTTCCACATATATAAATATTCTTGCTACATCAACTGATTTTAGTCTATTAATGAGGTAATGAATATTTCAAGTATTTTACTGCAAAGTTTAAAATGTGAAGTTGACTTTCTAACTTACTTATTTTGCCTATTCATGATGATTCTGCAGAAATGTGTTCGTTGTTTTATTAAATAGATGTTCTGATTCTTACATAGGTTACTGGTTAGAAACTAATATTAGAGAATTAAATAGCACAGTTCATATCTGAGAAAGCCAGCCTGATGGGAGTGGATTCCATGTGAAAGTATTATTGTTAACATATTATTCAGAGTGCAACATTATCATCTAAAGACCATACTAGTTGTGGATGGAGATGAGGAGTAATCCTTTTCCTAGTAGAGCATCAAACAATGATTGGTTGATGGGAGACGAGAAGAGAAGATTGTTTCAAAGTCACAAAATCTGAAGTCTATAATAGTGTGTGTTTCTAGAGTAGGTTTCTTCACATTTACCCATTGCCATTCCACATGCCTTCCGACTACTTTCTTTTGCCCTATTTCCAATTACCCCTGGCCCAAACCCAGACTTTATTACATTGCGACTCTACTGAGTTTCTTGAACTACTCTTTATGGGTAGTTCTTGCTTCAGTATATTTTATCTATTTGAGCTGATTTAAACGCTAAAGCTGTTTTCTTTCTTTGACTCTCTCTATTTAGACCCTTTATGGGGTGTGACCATTTTCTGTCTGATTCTTAGAATATGGATTTATTCCTATATGGAGCACACTTTTATTCCCTATTTTTATATAATTCTGTCATTTAATCATGATTGAGATTAATCAGCTTTTAACTTTTGACTTTCAATAAAGATGACCTACTAAAAGATTTAATTAATAAATTCCTTTAAACTTTTAAAAACTCTTGTTATTTATTAAAATCATTAGAATAGTTATTGTAAATATTTTTGATGAAATGTTTTAACCCTCTTCTTCTCAGAGACAATGACAAAGGTTCATTGCAATAGGTGACAAAGCAGCGGGGGCTAGCCCTGTTGATGGTAAACCGTGTCATTTATTCCCTGTTTCCGCTTTAGCAATCTCATGATTACTTAACAGTAATCTTCAGTACTGTAAGTCCAAGTCATTTTCATCACAATCCTGCTTGTTTACCTGCCATCTTGACATAGTCATCTTAGTAGATTGTGATTATACTGGGAAAAGTGCTATATCATACTGGGGTTATCAGAAAGGGGGTTGTGAGAAATCCAACTGTGGGTGGGGGGTTTCCAGGGCAATCAAATGTTAGAGGGCCCAATTGTATCGAAGGAAGCCTTTTACCTTTAGTGTCTTGTGACCACCGTACAGTTGGAACCTAGTAGAATTTTTAGCACTAAATTCTCAGGATACTGAGGAAAACCGGTATAAGGCTGATACGGGGAGAAAATGTTGTGGGATAAAAATTTTGAAGTCTGCAAAGGACAATAATAACACTCATTAAAAATATTCCCACTCAGTGTTTTTACTTAAAAAGGAAAATTACTTTAATACACACATTACTGCACACAAAGTTATAAATGTATCCAAATTTTTAGTGAAATTGAAGAAGTGACACCTCTTGCAAATAGACTTTGCAGAATAACCAGGGTGCAAATCACACACCCCAAATAGTTATCATGAGGAAACCTCAAAATACTTGTTTATTTCCATTATCTGTGAGGTACTGTGTGATAACTTGTGTGGCGGCAGACACTTACCTTGAAGACCATCAATATCCTGATGTAGGCTTATTGCAACACATATTCTTTTAAAACTGGTTTAAAATAAACTGCCTAGGCCAATCACTTCTCATATGTAAAACCACAAGCCTACTGGTCTTATAATAAACATAAAGTTTCCACTTAAAGGCACCAAGCAGAAGTTAGGTTGATCTAAATATATCTTGAACCATTCATATAAGTTCTAAAGATAGGAAAGAACAGGTATATCATCATGAAATTGCTCAATAGGAAAGTACTGAACATCTCAGCCATACCCAATATTGTATAACCAGTTTGCAACCCCAGCTTGTGAGACACTGGTTTACTGGTCGCTTAGCAACCTCATGTAAGGCTGCCTCCTTCGTGCACAATATCCCATATTGCTTAGCAATCAGATTGCAAAAAATACCATTAGCTTTTTTTTCTTTTGGTTCTAAAACCTCCCACTGCTCTGGTCGGGACTTTGCTTGAAACCTTGGCACTTCTGCCCCTAAGCTGGATCTTCCAATACATCTTTCTGGCCCTGCCTATGACTTGGCTTGTGACCACACTGCAGTGCTCACCAGCATCAAGAAAGGCCACTTTGTCCGCTAAGTGCTCTGCTACACTGGTGTGCACTATGTACATATATGAGACTGCTTGCTCATCAGTGACAGATTACAAGATACTGTGACTGCAGTAGGACATGGCACATAGACAGGAGGAGGGTAAGGTACAGATCCAGTGTTAGCCTGCCACTCCTCCCTCCTGGGTGAATATTTTCAGTAGTACCTTGGTTTCTGCAGGAAGCTCTCTGATCCTGATGCAGATCAAATGAGGTCGATATGAACAACACCTACAAGATTTTACAAATTGTGATGGCAAAATTGGCCCCCCAGAAACTAGGGCCATAACTTGAAAACCTCCATTCACAGTTGTAATTTTCTTTTGTAGCTGCTCTTGGAGGTGCCAAGTCTTGAACACCTGCTTATATAGGACCTTCTTTATGTTGACAAGCACCCGAATATGGATAGAAGAGGAAAACAACTCCTCATAAATTGCACTCTTCAAGGCTCATAACTTTGGAATCACTGATCCATTTTCTTTGCAGTTTTGAAAGGCTTGCTCTGCCCTGCTTACTTTTTCTAAAGGTCACTCCAAGATGGTGTCTCCATCAGGATTTCCATCACCACCCTGAGCCACTGGCAAGACTTCCTCCACCTTCTTTGAACAGCAGCTTAGCTATGTAGATGTGCCCTCTTGCCCCACCTGATAACCTTCTCATCTGATGTCTTCTTCAGCATTACACCAAAGATTCTCCACAGTAGACCACCCTTCTTGCCTGCACTTCCTAGCCACCCAGGCAGGCAACCGCTTGTAGTTTGATTGTGCACAACAGCAAGACTCCACAGTGCCCAACACTCAGGCGAAAATAGAAGTCCACAGAAGCTCCTCCTTTGGGGCCCTAGCAAGTCCACTCTTCACTGGTCATGGAAGAGTGTCAGGGAGGTCTGCAAAGGCAAGAGTACAGATCAGCAGAGTGTACATCACCAACAATCCTGATGAGTTACTGCTGCCTTGGACCTTGTTTTTCTTCCAAGCTCCTTCTCAGATTTCCCTGCAGGTGCCAGGGCTTACAAAGGAACATTTAGGTTTCTGCAATGGATGTGAATATTGCTACATCATTCATCTATCTATAAATAACCACTACATTTCCCTTCCCAGCACAAAATTCTATGTGGAATTTGAAACTCCTTCATGAATCAGAGCACCTCATTGTCTGAACTGATCGCAACCTTCTCGAGGTAGGCTCATCCCTCCAAAGATGTTTAAAGGTGCCCAATTAGGGATAGGAGACACAGAAATCTGAACCTGTTCCATTGTTACCAATAGGAGCTTGCTTCCCTTAATTATAAGAAATGGCAGGTTATGGCTAGGGGATATCAGCTCCATCCTGCGCTTCCAGCTGGGAATTCTTAATCCCCCTGGAATTAATCTTTTGTCCACTAGGACCTTTTCTCTGCCATGTAGTGCAGCAGGGCAATTAACTTGCCCAGACTAGTAACTCAAAGGCTGAAGGGTCAGCACAAGGAAATATGTTCTTAAATAAACTATATTAAAGAATGATTCTAGGTAAAAATTAGCCTTAGATTTGAATTCCAACCTAACAAAATGGGTACAAGTCAGCGACTCCTATTTTTGTTCCATGTTCCAATCGAAAGTTACAGTTTAAAATAGGTTATACCTGAAGTGCGCAAAATGAAAGATTTCCACAGAATAAATGGTGCAGTTCTGTCCAGCCTCAAATTGAATTATGATGTATTCACACTTGTGTGTACAAGTGTAATGAGAAACCTACTCAGGGCTCCTTAAGGCAACTGTACATAGTAGCCGACCTTATTTTAAAAAGTGGGCATTGAACGAAGCACCTCAAATCTATTTCAACATGCACAATAGTGGATAAGACTCCATGATGAGGTCCGAGGCCACAGCAGCGGTCTAAAAGTAAAAGAAAAAGCTATGTTTTTTCATAGATAAAACTCAGCTCCCTCTTAGGAGTAAAAAAAGAGTAAACATACGATCAATCCACATAATCAGTTAGAGTATTTCATTCAGTGTTCTTTTGCTATGCGTGGTGCCGAACCTCCTTGACATAGTCCTTACATGTAAGAACTGAGGCAGAAAAGTTGATCTAACTTCCTATGGTGCTACAACCCATAAATACCATTTGGGATTGCAGAAAATACAGGACATAGCAACATTTCTTTAGTATAAACTGTCCTCTGTGCCATGAAAATACACTGATTCTGACTCTGTGCTCCAGAATCTGTGATATTTTGACATAAATGCATTTGCCCAGGGATTATAGTTTTTGCAGTGGTTCCCAACCTGGGTGTGGAACCTAACTGGTGAGAGCACATTCATGTTCTCCACCCCTATCGTCGCTCAGAAATAAAGGTTGTCATCCTGTTTGTGCCTTTGGTGACTATCAGGCACATGCATCATCATAGGGTTTTGCGATTCCTTAATAGCGATTATTAAGGAATCGCAATTAAGGAATAGCAAAACCCTATGCATGTAGGAATCGCTAAAGAATTAGCGATTCCCACAAATTCCTTAATTGCGATTAGCAAATTGCGATTCGCAATTAAGGAATGTCTTCCCATTCATTCCTATGGGCCTCCAGGCCCATAGGAATGAATTAGAGATTGCGGGAGCAATTTGCGAGTACCAGTAGGTACTCGCAAATTGCTCCCGCAATTTCGATGGTGCAAGGGTGTCAAAATGACACCCTATTGCACCCATGTATGTTCACTCTGCACAAATGTTGCATACACACATGCTCTAAGGGCATGTGTGTGGGCAACATGTAACTTAGAAAAATGCAAAGAAGTGCATTTTTCTAAGTTTTCGCAAATTACCATGAGGTCCAGCCTCATGGTAATTTGCTCACGCTATTAGCGAAATCGCTATTTTTTAAAGTGTAATGCATTGCATTGAAGGAATCTCAATTAGGGATTCCTTAAATGCAATCGCTATTTAAGGAATCCCAATTTAGAGATTCCTTAAATAGCGATTTCTGCATTTGGGATGATGCATCCCAAATGCAAAAATACCGGGAGCAAAGGGTCAGATTCTGAGAATCTGCCCGTTTGCGACCGGTATTTTGCTTGATGCATGTGCCTATATGTCTCTGTTCTGGAACCTGTATGATGGTGTTCCCCCCCTACACGACTACAGGAGTTAAGGATATGTTGAGATCCTATAAATGTTGTTAGAAGCATTTTTCTGTGTTTCTGAAATTTGCTTTCATGTATTTATTTTGCTGTTCTTGTTCCCAATCCTTAAGCTGTTTATTACAGCAAATGTGCATGCTGTTAAAAACGATGTAAAGCAACAAGATTTCTAAAATGTGTTTATTGATGATGTACTCTGGAATATTAATTTGTAGTAAGACCATACATTGAAAAATCTTTTTACGCAACATAGACAATGTTTTTGTGGTTTGGAAGGGTTCTATGGACAGTGCTAAATCATTTATCAATGAGATCAACTGTAATGATTTAAATTTGGAGTTCAATGCCACCATCAGCACTGACACTGTAGAATTTCTAGATGTAAAAGTTTATGTTTCAGATAACACACTACAGTCCACCCTCCATAGAAAAACCACTGCAGGTAATTCCACCCTTCACACTACCAGCTTTCACCCAAAACATTTGATAGCTAGCATTCCATACAGGTAAATGCTGCGCTTGCGCAGAATTGCCAGCAATCCCACAGACTTAACCAAGTGCCAATTGGAGTCTCACATGAGATTCAAAGCCAGGGGATACACTGAAAAGACAATCACTGCTGCGATCACCAAAGCTAATTCAATTCCCAGAGTTGTTACTACAAAACACATCCACAGACACCACTATTGGCACAGACACTCAAGCAGACCTGGCCACTAAGGGATGGTTAACCACACTCCTCATCACAACTCACAACACTGAGTCAAGAGCACTTAAATCCATTATTAACAAACACTGGGGGATTATCAAAACTGACTCCACATTAGGACCCATGGTTGCCCCTAGGCCTGATATTACCTATAGGAGAGCCAGGTCCATGCATGACACTGTAGTCAGAAACAGCCCTGAAATAACCAATACCACTAATTGGTTAACTAATGTCAAAGGTTTTCACCAGTGCAGCAGTTGCAGGGCTTGCAGATTTGGAGTTAACACCACCCAAATCTCGGCAGAATTCAGGAGTACACCCATAGAGATACAACAGAAGCTCACCTGCAGAACGGAATTTGAAGTGTACATTCTTACTTGCAGCTGCGGGCTTAAATATGTAGGGAGCACCAAGCTCCAAGTGCACCTACGGATTTTGCAACACATTAGAGCCATTGTCAACGGTGACCCAGCATACCCTGTCGCCAGGCACTTCAAAGAGACACATCAGAACAACTTAGACCACCTTAAATACTGCATCATTGATTGCATTACGCCACTCAGACGTGGTGGCAACAGAGAGAAATTGTTGAGACAACTGGAGTCGAAATACATAATAGAACTCAACACCAAGGCCCCGACAGGATTAAACATTATTGAAGACCTTTACAACTTTTTATAACGTTTATCATTAGTATTCACTCCAGTCATGCGCTCTCACACTATCGCCTCTTTGACTTTTTTAGAAGTCGGCTGACTTCTAGTTGGTTGTCCAGTTTTTAATCCACTACAACACATTTTTACCACACTGCACCAATCTTGCCTTGTCTCTTTTACACCTCACGGCACCAACCCTGATTTTTTCTGCAATTATGCACTCATTTTTAACTTGATCCATTAGTGACTGCACCGTACAGCATTTTCTCACCTATTCTACATCTTTTTAAGCAGTTAACTCGATTTCCATACATCAGGCTTAGACCCTAGCATGCAAAGATTATACTCCAGTGACATCTAGGCCCTTCTTCTGCACCAGCACTAAGCTTATATAACTTGACCGCATTAGTTATGCGCCGACTGGTACATAGACTTTGGCATTGGCTTTCACACACTTCCAATTATATGAATGTGTTACATTTAATGTTCCCCTTTTAGTTACGATGGTACACCGGAGTCATCCCATATTAAATTGGGCCACATGGCATTCATGATTTATAGGTTGGACAAACACATTCACGATTCTTGTGGGATGCCGTTTAACTCTGTTTTCCATCAGACTATTCTACGGAGACTAAAAACCCAATACATGCATTCTTTTATCGGTTACCTTGCCTCAGGCACCGCCAACACCAGCTTACCTTCTGATCTGCCATGAACAACTGATGTTACAGAACACATGGCCATGTGCACCTGCAGATAGAGTGGTAGTCTTTTTTCCATGCCTGCTACTAAAAGTGCTTGTCATTGCTGCGCCTTGTCATCAATGGATGGCAAGATGTTTTACTACTTGCTGCAAAAGTGTAACGTCTTTTGCCTTGTCGCTATGAACTTAGTAAAGTCACTCATGTCACTATGAATTGAATGCCTTGCACCTTAGTGCACTATGTGATCAAGACCACAGGCTTGTGGTCGAAACATGTCATCCTGACATGCTTAGACAATAAATCTTCTTTATTTCATCTTTAACAGGTATGCTGTTGGGAGGATCTTATGACATTTCCTATATCGTTGTGGATCATCGCAAACCCACTTGGGATTAATTTTCACCAAAGTTAAAAGAGCAAGTACACGGCGCCTCACTGTAAGAACACGCATTGCACCACAAGATCCAGAAGGCTGCGTGAGTAGCTACACCCACTGAGGCGGGGACTAAACATTTAAATTGGTGTAATGAACTATGCTGTGACTTTGCTTCCCGTGATGCCCTGATGAAGTTTTTTCACGAAACGCGTTAGGCGAGGCCTTTTCTACCGCGAGACATAGCTGATGTTTTGGTGATTGTGTTCCTTCCAACGAATAAACAGCATAAATCGATTTACCTGTGTGGGCCTTCTTTCAACAGGCAACTGTTTGGATTGGATATTAGCGGACCAGCCTGAGCTGCGAGAATGGCCCCGCTGTGCTTCTGTGCAGTCTGGCTACAGCGCCAACTGACGCTGTGGCGTGTAAGACAGGTATTCTGTTGGGAGGATGTTATGACATTTCCTACATTGTTGTGGATCATCGCAACCACTTGGGATTAATTCTCACCAAAGTTAAAAGAGCAAGTACACGGTGCCTCACTGTAGGAACACGCATTGCACCACAAGATCCAAAAGGCTATGCGAGGGGGGGACTAAACATTTAAATTGGTGTAATGAACTATGATGTGACTTTGCTTCCCGTGATGCCCCTGATGAAGTGTTTTCACGAAATGCATTGGGCGAGACCTTTACTACAGCGAGACACAGCTGATGTTTTGGTGATTGTGTTCCTTCCAACGAATAAACAGCGTACATCGATTTACCTGTGTGGGCCTTCTTTCAACAGGCAACTGTTTGGATTGGATATATATAAATATATTTGCAAGACGACTCCTGCACGTTGAACACAGAGTCACAGACCCAAAGATTCGTGGCTGGAACTTCTTTATTTTTAAGCCATATGACACGTTTCGGGCATACAACGTACCCTTGATCACATACGGAAACGCAGTCCGCTTTCTGTTTTTATATCTTTGACTACAAATCACCTGTGTTAAACATAGAAAAAAACACTATCAGTCTTAACATTTTTAGAAGTACATAGGCTGATTATGCGCCATTCGAATTATCGTAGAATTTTTATGTCACCGCTGTAATTGATTGGTAAACATAGTTGAATACACATATATGCACATAGTGTGGATTATTGTCGCAATCATTGTATTTCACATATAAATCTCATTTGTATAAATACACCAGTCCTTGAGTTAAATAGTAATAAAAACTGTTTGATAAAATCATGGTTACTTAAAAACCAAAATGAAATAATATAAATACATATAAATATATACATATATATATAAAAACAGATTTGTTAAAATGTATTTCTGTTTGAAATTCCACACACAAAGTGCACGTTGTGCCTATTATTGCATAAATGCTTAAAACCCTTATGGACTTTCAATGAGTTCAACAGAATGCTGTGACTGATTTGTTATTCAATTGGTAGTTTACCTATTTGAACTGACATAAAGTGCGCTAATGTCTCACTCCTTATCATTATAGTTGATCCTAATTTGTCAGTATGATAGTGTAATAAAAAGTGCTAAGTGCTCCCTTGATGCCTTTCAAAGTGCTAATGCATGAATGCATAGCATTTAGGTGCATAACTGTAATTATAAAAGAAAAAAGGAGAAAAATAAAGGGAAGTCATGGCTTGCGATGAACTATTAATAAACATTGTAACTTCATGGTTATTTATAAAAAATGATAATGTTCACCTTGCCTGTTATCTACGGGGAAACTAGCTGTGTTACAGAATGATCAGTACATGAGTGATAAAAATGTCTTTATATACACTCATTGTATGCTATAACAGACTTTATAAAACCATATGTAAAACATATGAAAAAATTGCTATCCCTCCAGTTTGCCAGGTTCTGCAGAAAAATTGAGTTGTTTATATAAAAAATTGTGAAGGTCTTCTGTATTGTTCAGACCGTTCGGATGTTTACTATCTAGCTCAATAATGTACCGGGATTCTAATTGGCGTAATAGTCGTTCTCTGTTGCCGCCTCTACGGGGTTTTGATACTGAGCTAATTACAAAATAATTTAAGCAACTCAAATTGTTGTTGTGACATAGGTTGAAATGCCTGGCAACTGGGTAAGCATCATCATTATTGACAATTGCTCGAATATGCTGCAGTATTCTGACGTGCACCTGCAGCTTTGTGCTGCCCACGTATCTTAAACCACAGGTGCATGCCAGAACATATACGGCAAACTCGGTTTTGCACTTGAAATGACCCACAATTGATTTAGGTCGAGCATTAAATGGAGTAACGTAACTGGTGGTGTTGATCCCAAACTTACAAGCTCTACAACTTGGGCATTTGAAAAATCCCTGTTGTGGTTGCAACCACATTTTATTGTCATGGCTGATCTCCGGGCTGTTTTTAACCAGCTGTGATTTCATGGATCTGCCTTTCCTAAATGTGATCGTGGGATTGTCAGACAACTGTGGCGCCAGTACCGCATCTGTAAGGATTATGGGCCAGTTACGTTTGAGAATTGATTTAATTTTTCTCTCTTGTTGATTATAGGTGATAATCAATCTTGGTTCGGAATCATCATTGTCTGTTAGTTGGACAGTGACACTTTTTGGTTCAAGAAGTTCTTCTCTAGTTTTTAGTTTTACTTTGGCCTGTGCTTCCTAGAGGACAGTTTCATCATAGCCTCTGTCTCTAAATCTTATGATGGCCTCATTTCTGCATTTCTCTAAATCCTGTGCTTGGCTACAGATTCTCTTAATGCGAAGTAACTCTCCGAAGGGAATGCTTCTTATTAAATGTTTAGGATGTTTACTTGAAGCATGTAGCGTAGAGTTACCTGCCGTAGCTTTTCTGTGTAATGTTGTGGTCATCTGTTCATCCTTAATAATAATTTAAACATCTAGAAATTCTATTTTTTCTATGTCAATACTAGATGTGAATTTAAGGTTGACCTTGTTGTCATTGACGGTATTGACAAATATTTGTGCATTGTTCACATTGCCTTGCCACACCACAAAAACATCATCGATGTATCTGTACCAAAATTTAACATGTTGATTGTACAATGCTGCGTGGGTCCCTCTCAGGACCTGCTCCTCCCACCAGCCTACCATCACACAGGCATAGCTGGGAGAGAAGCAGGACCCCATAGCCACGCCTCGCAGCTGTTTGTATACATCTGTGCCAAATAGGAAAAAGTTGTTGTTGAGGCACCAATCTATACATTCTAGCAGCATGTTGTGTTGGTAAGATTCAATAGGATGTGAATTTAAAAAATATTGAATAGCTTGAAGTCCCATCTCGTGTTCTATGCATGTATAAAGGGATTCAATGTCTAATGTCATCAAAATCATATTACTTTCCCATTTAATATTTTTGATCTTATTAAAAAAATCTCCAGTGTCTCTCACGTAAGTAGGTACATTTTTGACTGATTCTTGCAAGAAAAAATCAATATACTGAGAAACATGTTCGCTCATACTGTTGATCGCTGATATTATTGGGCGTCCTGGGATTGGTACAGTCTTTTTATGGATTTTGGGAATAAAATAGATTATTGGAATTGCTGGATGTTGTACTTGTAGAAAATTAAATTCTTCCTGTGAAATCATCCCTTCCCTTTTAAACTGGTATAGCTTTTTGTTTAAAGAGTCTTTTGCTTTACTATACTCTTTCCAGTTTGATTTTGCACTGCATGTTTCATCTTGTAAATGATGTTGCGCTTCTTCAATGTATTGATTCTTGGGCCAAATGATGATGTTGCCTCCTTTATCACTTTTGGTGATAACCACTTCATGATTATTCTGTAATTTCTTAATTAATTCTTGATATTGCAGCTCGTTGTACTTATACGCACGTTTTTTCTTGTTGGTTTGAAGATTACGTTTTTTCAATTCTTCTGTCACTGTTTCGTGGAATATGTCTATTGCATCTTTTTGGCATATTGGGTATAAATGTTGATTTGGGTTTGAAGGGGCTGCTCCCAGCCCCTTGTTGACACACATCCATACTTGCAAGCTGCTGCTGTGTAGACAATACTGTGGTAGTATTCACTGTTTGAGGTGAGGTTGCTTCTTTGAGGGCATGTACAGTACGCAATAGTGGAATGTCTCTGACTTGCAACCCTAGTCTTTGTTTGGGGTCATGTAGTTGTTGTTGCTTTAAACCATTTTTTATTGTGAAAAACTTTTTTAGCTTAAGTTTCCGAATGTAGCTGAATACATCTATCCTGGTTTGAACGTAATTAAAATCATTTGATGGACAGTAATATGTAGCCCAAGTATAGCCCAATGACAGAATGTCCCAGAGTGTTCTAACGAACAACTAGAGCGCTTTTTTTCAAAATCTTCCTCTTACCAAGTTCAAAATGTTCGCAAGTATGGTACATTGGATCATGGTAGGCAGGAGGAATTGGGGTAGGGACATGGACTCGGATAACAGAGGACAGGAGGGACATGGAGAGGTGCACCAAACTGACCCTACAGGGCAGGCATCAGGGTTTGCAGCAGCACAATACACCACACAGCGCATGCGGGACGGGAGTGCAGCACAACAATCCATAGAAAGCAATAGGGAGGGGACAGGACCATGCACATGGACAACAGAGAACAGAGGGGAAAGAGGCAATTGTAGCTAGCTGACCATAATGGACAGACAGGAGAGAAAGCTGCAGCATAACAGACCATAAAGGGCAGGAGGGACATGCACAATGGCTATGATGGGCAAGAAGGAGGGTGCAGGGGCATGCACAAAGGACCATGGAGGATAGAAGGGAGGGTCAGGACCTGGGCACAGACAAGAGAGTTCAGAGGAAGGGGCCTCACAACAGACCGCGCAGGGCAGGCAGGAGGAGCAGTTGCAGCACAACAGACCAGGGAGGGCAGAAGGGTGTGGCAGTAAAATGGACCATGGAGGACAGGAGGAAGGGGATAGGGGCATGGCATGTGGACAGGCAGGGTGGAGGTGGCTGGGGCAGGTTACAGTCATCTGACAATGCTAGGCAGGTGGGAGGGGAGGGGAAGCTCAACAGAACACTCAGAGTAGATAGGAGTGGCAGGTCCATGAAACATGGTGGGCAAAAAGGATGGAGCAGGGGCATGCACAAAGACATCGGAGGGCAGGGGGAAGGAGAATAGGGGCAGCAAGCTAAGCACAGAGGCTAAGCAGGAGGTCAATGATGGGCCATAGAATTGGGCAATGGAGGGCAGGAGGAGTGGACTGGTACATCATGCTAAATGGAGGGCAGTGGCAGCACATCAGACCATGCATGGCAGGAGGGAGGAGGCTAGTCCATGGATTCAGACAACAGAGGATAGGGAGGAGGTGGATGGGGCAGCACGCTAACTGTTCAGAGAAGGTGGGTATTAGGAACTTTATTGTTTTTAAAATGTGTGTCTGTGCGAACTACTTAAATTATGAACAAGTATGCAGCATAATCTCACTTTTATTCAGGAAGTAGAGGACGTTTGTGACTGTGACTCCGGGCTCACTTGGCAGAAACACCCCCTGACCCTCCACCCCCCATCGCAAAATGTAATGCCCGTGAAAAGGGTAGGTGGACGCAGTGTTATATAGAACATAGTCCTGAGAGCACGATTGAAAATGAAAACTAGATATAGTATATGGTATAAACTATGCACCAAAAAGTGTGATATAAGATGAACCGGGGCGTGAAATATCATTTGCAATACATTGTGCGCAATGACAGATTCATTGGAGAGCGCGAGATAGCACAGGCACTAGCGCGTGCTATGCGATATGCGCCTTGGAGTGTAATATGCATAGGTCAGTGTTGTGTAACCTAACTTGTCTCTAAAGTTGTAATATAAAATATGTACTGGGGAGTGTAACGTTGCATATGCACTGTGACAAATATATGGATCCCAGATTGTAATATGTATGGCATAGCGCTGTGCGTTATAACATAGGCATCGAGGAAGGCACTTTAGATGGGGCAATATAACCTGTGCGATGGCAAGTGTGGCATGACATATTCACGGGGTGGTGTTGCAGTGCACATGGGCTAGAGAGTTTCATAGCATACGCACTAGCTGGTGGAATACAACACAGAGGTGTGAGGCACTCGGCGGGCACTGGTGGGTGTAACACAGCATTGGGCTCAGCCAGGAGCACGCTGTGACTCTTAAGTGAGGTTCGTCTCCTTTCCAGAGAGTAAAATAAAAAGTATTACACATCCGGCGGTGGATATGTGTTTTATGAACCGTGAGGGGGGTTTCTTGCATAGTTTGGTCGAATTTTTGTCGAATCCCCTTTGAATGGCTTGGTGTGCGTGTATATTAAATGTGCCCGTCAATAGCTACCCATGTTTGTATAAATAAATGACACGGGTGTCTACTTGGAGAGTACCCACCGGCGGAGGCACCGGGATTAGGCACGGTAGGGCGTCAGACACGTCAGAGCTTCACTAACGGTGTAAATACATTCCATGTGGATTCATTCTATGCATAGTCGCCTTTTAATGAATATCACGCAAATCGTCATGGTGATAGGTACATACGGTTTGTCCAGCATGTCCTAGGTGTTTCTATAAATATAATTTTTTTTTAAATAATAAAAAACAAAGGCCGGCCCCGGGGGATGGGGTCCCCGGGGCCATAAGTGGCCTGAGAAGGGGGGCAAGGCTGCCCCCTCCTAAAGAATAAAAAACAAAAAAAGGCCATGACCCGGGGGTTGGGGTCCCCGGGGCCGATTAAGGCCTTGGGAGGGCCAAATTTATTTTTTTCAACAAAAAAAATTAGGGTGCAGGCCCTGGGGGATGGGGTCCCCAGGGCCAGTAAATTAGAAAAAGAAGGGGGCCACACAGCCCTCCTTCTTAAAAAAATAACAAAATAAAAGACCGGCATCGCGCCGGAGGCCATGCCCCCTCCTTGCAGCACTCTGCAAACGCGCCCCCTGGCCAGTTGTAAGTTGGGGAATTAATTCCCCTTCAATACTGAGGGTCCCGGAGGGCCAACTAGCCCAACAGGTATCTCCAGTATGCACCAGGGAGCTGCGTTGCAGACAGGTGTTCTGAGGCCATGCCCCTTTTTACACCTCTATGCAACGCAGCTCTGTGGCGCTTACTGGAGGTGCCTAGTGGGCTAGTTTGACCCTAGGGACCCTTAGGATTCAAGGAGACTTAATCTCTCAACTTAGAACGGCCACAGGGCGCGTTTACACAGTGGTGAAGGGAGGGGACGGGGCCTGAGGTGACGTGTGCAAACACGCCCTATGGCGCGTTTTAAGTTGGGGAAATAATTCCCCTTCAATCCTGAGGGCCCCTGGGGGCTATCTAGCCCACCAGGTGCTTCCAGTAAGCGCCACTGAGCTGCTTTGCAGAGAAGTGGTCCAGGCCGTGCCACTTTTTACACCTCTCTGCAACGCAGCTCTGTGGCGCTTACTGGAGGTACCTAGTGGGCTAGTGGGACCTTAGGGACCCTCAGGATTCAACTGAACTTAATCTTCCAACTAAAAACGGCCACAGGGCGTGTTTACACAGTGGTGAAGGGAGGGGACAGGGCCTGAGTTAACGTGTGCAAACAAGCCCTGTGGCGCGTTTTAAGTTGGGGAAATAATTCCCCTTCAATCCTGAGGGAGCCTGGGGGCCAACTAGCCCACCAGGTGCTTCCAGTAAGCGCCACTGCACTGCGTTGCAGAGAGATGGTCTAGGCCGTGCCACTTTTTACATCTCTCTGCAACGCAGCTCTGTGGCGCTTACTGGAGGTACCTAGTGGTCTAGTTGGACCCTAGGGACTCTCAGGATTCAAGGGGACTTAATCTCCCAACTTAAAACGGCCACAGGGCGTGTTTACACAGTGGGGAAGTGAGGGGACGGGGCCTGAGGTCACGTGTGCAAACACGCCCTGTGGCACGTTTTAAGAGGTATTTTTAATCCCCTGCCCTATTATATACTAGGGGCTTACAGAGGGTCATGCTGATCACAGGGGGACCCCAACGTATGAGTACATATGATGAGTGAGTACATGTATGAGTGACTATATAGGACTGTTGGTGAATGAGTGGATGTGTATGTGGATCTTAGAATTACTGAATAGGTTGTTGTAACTGATATTGGTATGTCGATTGTTTTGAAAATTTTAGTTTCTATTTTTGAATGTGTGTATCAAAGGTTATATTAGGGGGAGAGGAGGTCTGCCACTCTACCACAAGGATGATGTCATGAGTGATGTCATTTGAGATATCATCAGTGATGTCATGAGTGATGTCACTGACCATGTCATGAGTGATGTAATATGTGACGTCATCAGCAGTGCATTGCGGGCGCGCAAGTTATAGTTATGAGGAAATATGAATTTTTATGATCAATTGTGTCCCCTATCTTAGACCCCAACGGCTCCATGTACATGCTACAAGTACATATATGATCCCCCCACTTCCAGCTATGAAGACGCAAATACATATGCGTCCAACGTTAACATGTCCTTTTTCAGATCCACCATGAATGGGTCGGATATTCCGTTCCTAAGTATGCCTTGCCACCGTCTTTATATGGTGTACCTTTCACGTTTTTCAGCTCTGGCAAGTTAGGCCCTGAATTCTGCCATCGAGCTTTTCCTGCTTTCTGCCTCTGAATGCTCCAGCCTGGACCTGCATCTGTATCCATGACCTTTGTCTTACTTCCTGCGCGGCTAACGGTGCCTGGCCCGGCCTGTTGCCTGCCAAGACTGTATTCAGCCTTCAAGTTATCTGCTCCGCTCCTCGAGAAATGCATTCCTGTCTAGTAGTTTAGGTAAACATCCTTCCAGCTACAGAGCAAAGGGCCTGGCCTTACTGTCTCCGTGCAAGTAATTCATGGCTTCTGTTACCATGGTAGGCCCATGCCCCCTTGCATCTCATGTAGACACGTAGACGCTTATACACGCACTAGAAGTCAGTATAGGATAGCCTCTGCCTGAGAGACCTTTCCTTCCAGATAATACAGTTCCTTAAACACAAGATATTAGATACGATTTGGGATTAGGTTGTTCTGACATCCCAGACTTCTGTCTCCTCATGTAGGGCTAAATGTCAAGTCCCCTTCACCCTCCAGTTACACGTCAATCACACGTCATGCTGCCGTGCGCGCATCTCTGCCATGTATTTCTGCTGACTTTGCAGGATTCTCTTATGGATCCACCCACCTGTGTCATCCTCAGAATGACGTTTCTAGTACACGCCCTTATGCACGCCTATTGTAACGCCTTTTTTCATTACGTATGTGTATTCTTATCTCTCTTCTCAACTGTTACGCCTTCTGCATATGTCTTCACTGTAATGCATTGACTATATATATGATAACCTGTCAATAAAGTATTGCTCTATCCCTTCCCGAACCTTCGTGGTGACGGAATCCGATTGCCTGGTTCGAACCAATTCCTTTGTAAGGAATAAACCCCATTTAAAACCTCAAATACCACGGATTCTGCCTCTTATTTTTACTGAGTTATTCTTATTGAATTTTACCGCATAAATTAAGTCTAGGTAATTAAAATTTACCACACAATTGGCGCCCGAATAGGGACACCTCCCCCACCCCACGCGCCGGAGGTGCATTGCAGACCCGGTCTCCTGCCACAGCCGGACGGACAACTACGCGTACCCGCAGGATTTCCTGTACCTCCCTCAGGCCAACGGAGGTGACTGAGGCTGCGATCAACACCCAGACGAGGCGGTGAGGAGTGCGGAGGATCCCGACCAGAGCCTAGCTGAGAGAGCAAGATCCGAGGTATACAGAGGCCCACCAGATTCCGAAGTTCCGAAGTAACTAAGTCACGAGTCGAGTCCAGTCCAGTTTGGTCTAGTCCAGTCCAGACTTTCCGAGGCCTTCTGTTCCGTTCCGTGCTTCCCGGTGAGTACCGTTGCTGGGGACGCATCTAGACGTGCGCATTGGTTTGTGCCGGTCAAGACGGGTTTGGGTACACAGACCTGGTCTGCACTGTTTCAGCAGTGTATCTGTACTGTTTAGCAGTACATCTAGTATTATGCAGTTAACTAGTTTTATTCTAAATTATCATTGTTCGTTTTAAAATGTTTTAATATGTTTTAAATGTCGTGGTATGAGTGATTGTTCGATCTTCATTACTGTGTTTATTGTATTAATTGTGTTCAAGTCCGAGTAAGAATCAAGTAGCAAGGTTTAAGATGCCGTTATTCTCAAAATTAAGACAGATAAGAACTAGAAAAGGGATACTCGAGGAAGCCGTTCCCATTCCACCTAGGGACACTCCAGGGTACTTTATGTACCATAAACATGGCCTAGATGCTGTATTATATCTCGAATTGTGGGTAGACTACACCAAGGATTTAGCAGAGAATCAGAGATGGCCCACTGCTGGGACATGGGATGCAGATTGCATCATGAGAGTAGAAGAAGCATTATGGAAAAAGAAAGCCAGACAGTCACAGAAAGATGCCATTGAATTATGGCGTAAAGAATCGCATAGACGCACAGAGAAAGCGCTCAGAAAAGAAGAGAAAAGTAGGGAGGATTCAGACAAAGCCCGAGAAAACGTATTAATTGAGGAAGGTATCCGAGCAAAAGCAGAACAAGTAGACAGACAACGAAACACTCTTATGAATGGTATGTATCCTCTTCTGGCCGAGGGTTTACCTAAGGCCACCCTGGAAGTACCGAAAGATCTGCCACCTCCATTGCTTCCGACTAAATTGCACCCCAAGACCGCAAAGGACATTTTCCTTTCTTCCTATTTAGACGATGTAGCCCCCGAATATGTTAATGCTCCGCCGCCACGCACACCACCTGCTAATGACGCTCGGCCCCGAGATAATCTGCCCCCACTTCCGCAGCAACATACTCCTCCGTCCGTTCAAAACCTTCCGCCCGTTCCTTCACTTATTCCTGCACCTATTCTTCCTACCTTACACCCAACGAATCCTTTTGGACCTAGCACCTCAGGAGGTGCGACAGGAAGTTTTCATACGCCGCCATCAGTGCGTCGATTGACTTATAGGGATTTAGCACATCAACGTACCCCTCAAACAGCGAATTATGACATATATAAAGAGCCTCTTACAGATTGTAGATATGATCCAGTACCCGGTAAAGACGACAGAATGATGCTATCATCAGTACGTCTACGACGAGTTGCGAACTATTTAATGATACTACCAGGAATGATTGATCATCTAGACAAAATATATCACTTTGTCCAAACAGGGCAAGGTCCTGAAAGTATTGGCGAGGCCATGGCATACCAGAAAGTGGACACGCAAAAACTGTTGTTACGCTTCTTCATAAACTGCCTGATAAGACACAGAGATAGGCCAGGTGTAGATGCAGAAGAAATGAAAGCACTTAACAAATGGGGTCAGAATATAGCAGACGGAAAACATGATAAACAGAATAGTATAGAAAGTATGTACCGAAGGATCAGGAAAACAGTAGAACAAATATGTGAAAGAGAACAACCTGAAAGAGAAATAGATGCAGATAAAACCGAGTCCTCGTGGGAGGAGGAACAGCTAGAAATGACAACAGGACAATTACAATTACCAGCTAGAGAAACGATAGCTTGTGTAGGTAAGGGAAGATCCTTTAATAATTCAATACGTCCGATACGTCCAGAAAGTAAGAGAATTTTTCAAGCAGCTATGTCAAATCCAAAGACCCCTGAACACTTATTTCAGGCTACTGATAAAATACTTCAAGAACGAGTGGGGTACCATGTACTCGATTCTATGGATGAACAAGAATTAGCCAGGTCAGCAGTACAATGGGCTGACAGTTCTGATAAATACAGTGATGACGCACTAGTACATACGTTTTTGAATCTTTCACCAGACGAACAGCGTTTAGCTGGTATATACATGATACAACACCTCCTTATATTGTATAAAGGTCAACATTCCGATCCTGGTCCCCTACCTGATATACTGATAGAACTACTCATGAATAAATGGAGAGGTCTAGGTACCGATCTAATTAAAGTAATTCTAGAATATCGGCACAGACATAGTGCCTTTCTGTGTCCAGAGCATGATCCAGCTCCCTCCATGGAAAGAAAGACGTATTACATAGACAGACAGAATCCCTTACGCGAAGTGCACCCAGTTAGAAATGATGATAATACTTTTAGACGCGTGTTTGTGTACACGCCTATCACTAAAATAGAACTATTGGAAATGAAAAAATTAGTGCCCAGTCATGACAGAGATCCAGCAGGTTTTCACCGTGAAATAAAAGACATGTTACTCATGGGTGATTATACCTATCCTGACATTATGAAAATATTAAAAGTATTATTGCCTGCCGGTATTTACGAGAAACTCAAAGAAAAAGAATGGGAGGTGGGAGAACAAAAGATTGATTAGACAGCATTGGAAAACGAAGAAAATGCCCGAACTGCAGGCCTAGGGCTTGGGGACAAAACTAAAGCATTACGAGGATTATTAGTACAAGTATTGCCACGTTTATTAACTACGAAAAAGGAAGACTGGGGAGCAATCTCAGCTTGCAAACAGAAACCCGATGAAGACACTAGTGATTTTTATTCCCGATTTGAAAAATGTTTTGGTATTAATAGCGGCCTGAAAGCAAGTAGCGATTCATATCCACATCTTTTTGTAACAAAACTAGTCGAGAATTCCTTGCCTCAGGTTAAGAACAGAGTATTGAAAGTAGAGAGCTCTTGGCAAGCTAATACCCCGTCACAAATGTTACAAATGTTACAGTACCATCAGAATAGAATTAGAGAAGAACAAGAACACGAACAAAGACGTATGAAAGACACGAAAATAAAAAAGCTCGTCGCCCAGTCAGTTCCAGCTGACAGTCATAAAAAGGGTGCGACACAGTCCAGTAATTCAGCGGTTCCTGTTAAAGGGACATGCAACTATTGTAAACAGCCAGGTCATTATATAAACGATTGCGCAGTTCTGAAACATAATATCTCTACGGGTAAAACCAAGGAGAGACCACGTCCACCTAGACAGGATCAGATCCAACAACAAGTACCTCAGAATGTACAGCCTATGCAAGCTGCACAACAGACCGTAGCGGTACCGCAACCACAGCCTATTGCCGCAACACATAACACGACACAACAGATGTACCAGTATGCACAAAATGACTATCCCGATTATCAGCGATACACATGAAACAGCCTAGAGAGGGAAGTTGGCTTACCCCTTATTGAGGTTCCTGTAGATCAAGAGGGTCCTTATGTACATAGTCAAGTATTAGGGAAAGACAGAAAGTTTTTAATTGATACAGGGGCAAGCAGAACAACTATAAGTCACGACGAGGTTCCAGGGGCACCCCTCTCAGGCTCACAGAATGTTTCCCTTGGATTTTCAGGAAAACCTATTGTTAATGAAGTATCGCAACCTCTTCCTCTTGCAGTTGGTCCATTGACACGGACTACAGATTTATTGCTTACAAAATCATGCCCAGAAAACTTGTTAGGTATAAAGACACTGAAAGCTCTAGGAGCTGTAATATGTTGTTCCCCGGAAGGGGTACGACTATTTTTGCGTGACTTTAAAGGTCACTATGTATTTAGAGACATGGATCACCGGTTACAGAATGTCCCTGCACATTTATGGGCACAAGGCCCCACTGATGTAGGTTGTATGCATATTACACCATATCGAGTCACACTCAAAGCAGGAGTGGTATTACCACGAATTCGACAATACAAGTTACCTCCAGATGCTGTAGTGGCTTTGCTGCAAATCATTGACGAGCTCATTGCACAAGGAGTGGTTGTGGAAACCGACTCCAATGTATGTAATTCTCCTATTATTCCAATTCTTAAACGAACTGATCCAAATGCACCCCCAGTTTATCGATTAATTATTGATCTGCGCGAATTGAATAAATGCATTGTACCACAGTATCCCGTGGTTCCAGATATCTCTTCATTATTAACAGCTATTGATTCAGAAGCAACGTTCTTTACTGTAATTGACCTCAAGAACGCCTTCTTTAGCGTCCCAATCGATCCGGAAAGCCAATATTTGTTCGGATTTTGTTTAAATGGACGAAGCTTCAAATTTGCACGCGCACCTCAAGGATTCACAGAAAGCCCCAGCATCTATAGCCAAGCACTGAAAAGACAACTTGACAGTATCCACATGCCTGTTAACACTACCCTGCTTCAGTATGTCAATGATCTGCTGATCACCGCCCGAAGCGAACCCGAATGTGAAAAAGCATCACTGACGGTTTTACATTTTCTGGCCGACAAGCGGCACAAGGTGTCCCCTTCGAAGCTGCAATTCTGTGTTCAGCAAGTTGTGTACCTTGGGCACTTGCTGTCCAAAGGGGGGAGACAGCTCACACCTGACCGCATCCAGTTAATTGTAAACATGCCACCACCCAAGACACAAAAGGAGGTGCGGGCCTTCATAGGTCTCACTTCGTACTGTAGACAATGGATTCCCCAATATGCATTTCTAGTAAAGCCACTCATTCAGTTGACAACCCAGGAGGCAGCGACTTCGACTGTCCTCCCTTGGACTCAGGCACATACACAAGCTTTTGAAGACTTAAAGAAAGCCTTATGTCAAGCACCTGTTTTAGCGACACCATGTTACAGTAAGCCTTTTACACTTTTCGTTACAGAACGCGAAGGTACTGCCTTGTCAGTACTCACTCAGGAACAAGCAGGTTCACACAAGCCGTGTGCTTATTTTTCTAGCACATTAGATCCAGTAGCCCAGGCTCTGCCTATGTGCCTGAAATCAGTCGCAGCGACAGCTTTAGCGATCAGACAAAGCGATTCCATAGTATTAGGACAACAATTGACAGTGCAAGTTCCACACTCCGTGGAAGTTCTTTTAAACCGAACTCAGACTCAGCACTTGACTATAGCACGACTGACAGGTTACGAATTAACATTGTTTCAGCCACACATAGAAATCAGACGCTGTAGTACATTAAATCCTGCCACACTTTTGCCATTAAGTGGAACAGACCCATTGGCACATGATTGTATTGAAGTCATTACTATTACGACGAAACCCAGACAAGAATTGACAGACATTCCATTACCAGATCCAGACCTGGCACTTTATGTGGATGGTTCATGCATGAGAACAAGTACAGGAGAGTTAGTGGCCGCTTACGCAGTCACGACAGACACCGAAGTTATTGAAACGAATTGTATTGACACATTGTCAGCTCAAGCAGCAGAACTCATCGCTCTGACACAAGCCTGTATTCAAGCCAAAAATAAAAGAGTCAACATATACACAGATTCACGTTATGCATTCGGAGTTGTACACGACTTCGGAGTCCTTTGGCGAGAGAGAGGTTATTTTACTTCTCACGGTGCCAACATTCAACACGGTCCCCTCATTCAAGCTCTGTTAGATGCAATACATCTGCCTACTTCGATATCTATCATGAAGTGCAAGGCTCATACAAAAGTTACCGATATCATTTCCCAGGGTAACGACCTAGCAGACCGAACAGCTAAGCAAACCGCACAGAATCGAACTCATGCAACTGACTTGACAAAGACAATAGTTCCGACATCGACACATTGCATGACAGTTAAGGATCCCGCCCTTGATGTAATTGACATACAGACACATGCTACACCAGAGGAAATCAAGAGATGGACTGAACTAGGAGGGATCCAAACAGATCAGGGATGGATGACGAAGGGAAAATCTACATGGTTTCTCCCAGACTCAATGGTTCAAGTTATCATTAACACAATACATAGTCCAGCACATCTAGGAGAGAAAGCTATGTTAGACAGTATTCAAAACATTTGGTTTAATAAACACTTACGAGCTGCAGCCAAACAGAAAGTGCGTACTTGTATGATTTGTTGTCAGTTCAACCCAGGTAAAGGCGTTCCTGTAGAGCAAGGTGGATTTCAACCTCCCGATCACCCTTTTGAAGTCCTCCAGATGGATTATATCCAGATGGAACGTTGTCGAGGATTCAAATATGTCCTCGTAGTTGTATGCGCACTCTCTCGTTGGACAGAAGCATACCCAGTCTCAGATTACACTGCCCCGACCACTGCCAAGCAGCTGGTTCGTGAATTCTTCCCACGGTATGGTTTGCCCCGTATCGTGTATTCAGATAACGGCCAACCGTTCTCATCCGAGCTAATGAAACACGTTTCACTCCTGTTAGGCTATCAATGGAAATTCCACTGTGTCCGGCATCCCGAGGCAGCAGGTCTCGTGGAACGTCACAACCAGACTCTGAAAATTCGACTTTCTAAAATCTGTAGAGAGAAAGGCGTCGACTAGATAGTAGCCTTACCAGTTGCACTCTTTTACATGAGAATGATAGCACATTCTCGAACAGGGCTATCCCCGTACGAGGTGGTCTTCGGTAGGCCACCAAATATGTGGGGGACGCCTATACCTCGTAAAATCACTGATGTTGATTGTAATATGCTGACAGATTACCTTGCTTCCTTGATGTCTGCACTACAATCTTGCCGTTCACAGGTAGCTGCAGCCTTTCCCGACAACATGGGGTGAAGCTCCATGAAGTGGTTCCCGGAGATTTTGTTTTTATAAGAAACTTCGACAGGAGGAGCCCGCTGGAGCCTCGCTGGCAAACGCCGAAATTAGTACTTCTGACCACGAGGACAGCAGTGAAGATCGAGGGTCGCAAGGGTTGGCTACACTCGAGCCATATCAAGAAATTTCATGGACTGCCTTCTGATTTGAACTCTCAGCCCTGCCCTCCTCCACAGACTGACTCAAAACTCCCCCTGGTCGAGAAAACCGCTGCCCTAGAATATAAACTGAAACTAAGGTCTAGCAAGTCAGACAATTTGATTGTTTAAGTCCTCTCCTAGGTGAATCGGTTAAATTAGTCTCTGACATGTATCCTCTAGACCGAAACAGAGAGAAAGATAGACAGAAACAGCTCAAGAAACGTGCATATTGTAAATCGCTTCATAGTCACTGTATCGTGACATTGTTGATTATGTTTTTTCTAAATCTTTTGATTATTGCTGCAAGTATACTGTTGCACATATACTATCCTATTTTCAAGCGTGCTCATTCTGCTTACAATGTTACTGCCGAACACTCTTTTAGCGAATTACCTCCACATGAGTTGCCCTACAGACTTGCGCTGCGCAACAACACATTCATTAGTATGTTATATCACTCCCATCAGGCCAACAACGCTACAAATTGTTGGATATGTGGCCGACTCCCTCCCTATCAGAAATACAAGGGAGTTCTGCCTCTCTTTCCGTATCCATTCTCACACAATGGTTCCTGTGGCGCATGGTTTAGTTTGATTAATTCTTTAGATTCAAATACCATAGTTTACCAGAGCAACTGGGTATGGGGAAACCTGAACTTAGTTTTGCTTAAAGCCTGCTACCCTAACAAGGAGGGACTTCCCAAAAGGACAGGAACTGATCTAGAAAATGAAGTATATGGATTAGGTAATTTTACACTTAACCTCATGATTCTGAATGTTGAATCTGAAACTGCACTAGTCTTGCCTGCTATGTCCGTATTACCAGTCAAAGGTGAATTATGTGTAAGAAAGAATGGTTCAGTACATCTGGGTCATAGTAAATGTACTACTGTGATCGAATTCAGTGATCAAGGCAAGTCTACATTTAGAGCTTCCCGTCATTCCTACTTCATTTGTGGTCATACCGCATATATACGTTTACCGCTAGATTGGGATGGTACCTGTTACATTGCATTCCTTCTGCCACCTGTTTTCCTAGCCCCTCCTGATTATCATAGAAATACCCATCTAGTACACAATAGACCCCAGAGAGATCTCCCGATTGTCGACTACACTGAAACGGCATGGGAACAATATACAGACTTCAATAAAGGTCTCTTTCCCTACATAGGTGTTGTCTCTAATAGTAAACTGATACGCAGATTAACCAGAACCCTTGAAGCAGTAGTGAATGAAACTACCTCTGCCCTAGGCAACTTAACAGAGGAGCAGTCTGCGATGCGGATTGTTGTTCTCCAAAATCGTCTTCTCCTTGACGTCATCCTGGCCGATAGGGGCGGAGCCTGTAGAGTCATCGGGCTGTGTTTTCATTCCAGAAAACGCGCCATCCGTATATAAAGCCATAACTCGTCTTCATAAGATTGCAAGTCAGATACACCAGAATCCAGGCACCTGGACGTGGTCCGGTTGGTTCTGGAGCGTGTTGTCAGCCTGGGGATGGAAAGTCCTATCCTTCCTAGGTATTGCCCTTCTCATAGTATTCAGTTGCTGCCTGTGTCTACAATGTGGACGAGCGATTTGCGGCCTGTGTGCCACATCATGTATTCCACGTTCAAGTTCTCATTCAAAATCCCGGAAGAAGAAAGAAGAGCAAATGATGTTACATGAACAGATTGATGGATTCCTGAGGATCGATATTTCATGAAGGGTCCGTAGGGGACAAGGAGGGAATGAGGAAATATGAATTTTTATGATCAATTGTGTCCCCTATCTTAGACCCCAATGGCTCCATGTACATGCTACAAGTACATGTATGTTCCCCCCACTTCCAGCTATGAAGACGCAAATACATATGCGTCCAACGTTAACATGTCCTTTTTCAGATCCACCATGAATGGGTCGGATATTCCGTTCCTAAGTATGCCTTGCCACCGTCTTTATATGGTGTACCTTTCACGTTTTTAAGCTCTGGCAAGTTAGGCCCTGAATTCTGCCATCGAGCTTTTCCTGCTTTCTGCCTCTGAATGCTCCAGCCTGGACCTGCATCTGTATCCATGACCTTTGTCTTACTTCCTGCGCGGCTAACGGTGCCTGGCCCGGCCTGTTGCCTGCCAAGACTGTATTCAGCCTTCAAGTTATCTGCTCCGCTCCTCGAGAAATGCATTCCTGTCTAGTAGTTTAGGTAAACATCCTTCCAGCTACAGAGCAAAGGGCCCGGCCTTACTGTCTCCGTGCAAGTAATTCATGGCTTCTGTTACCATGGTAGGCCCATGCCCCCTTGCATCTCATGTAGACACGTAGACGCTTATACACGCACTAGAAGTCAGTATAGGATAGCCTCTGCCTGAGAGACCTTTCCTTCCAGATAATACAGTTCCTTAAACACAAGATATTAGATACGATTTGGGATTAGGTTGTTCTGACATCCCAGACTTCTGTCTCCTCATGTAGGGCTAAATGTCAAGTCCCCTTCACCCTCCAGTTACACGTCAATCACACGTCATGCTGCCGTGCGCGCATCTCTGCCATGTATTTCTGCTGACTTTGCAGGATTCTCTTATGGATCCACCCACCTGTGTCATCCTCAGAATGACGTTTCTAGTACACGCCCTTATGCACGCCTATTGTAACGCCTTTTTTCATTACGTATGTGTATTCTTATCTCTCTTCTCAACTGTTACGCCTTTTTGCATATGTCTTCACTGTAATGCATTGACTATATATATGATAACCTGTCAATAAAGTATTGCTCTATCCCTTCCCGAACCTTCGTGGTGACGGAATCCGATTGCCTGGTTCGAACCAATTCCTTTGTAAGGAATAAACCCCATTTAAAACCTCAAATACCACGGATTCTGCCTCTTATTTTTACTGAGTTATTCTTATTGAATTTTACCGCATAAATTAAGTCTAGGTAATTAAAATTTACCACAGTTAGCTGAACTAACTATAACGGGGTAATTTCAATGGTTTTGTACGAGTGAAAAGTCCAGCTAACTATGACGCCCCTGAAACCTATGGTTTTTTCAGTGAATTTCTAAGGTTTTTTAAATGCTAATTCCTAACTATAACGTGCCTGAAACCTATGGTTTTTTCAGTGAAAATATATATATATATATATATATACATATATATATATCACAAATTAATTCCAATACACTAAAAAGATAAAAATATGCAATAAAATTCAAATTATTTATATTATGATATATTACTATAAATACACATACAATAAATAATAAAGCCTTAAAGAATTGATATTACCATTTTTAAATATGGCTATATAATAAATATTTATGAGGTAAAATACATCAAATTAATACATTTATAACTTTAAAACAGTAAAACAGTGGCAGTGCTTTGGTAATTAAAAACATCATACAGATGCTGAAATACAGCACAAGAAAACACAATTCCAAAGAAAACAACAATATATTTAGAAGTGTGTTAAATAAATTAAACTAAATTAAATAAATGAAAATGACATGCATTTATTTTAGCTAAGTACGTAATATACCTTTGTTTTTTCTTGTTCTCTATCAACCAATAAATAAAATGCAGCCAATTTGAAAAGAAAACCTCAGTGAAAATAAAGTCAGATATATATGCCAAAATCAAAAGTCACAAAGTCAAAATAAAAAGTGAGTAAAATATAATACATATGATCAAATAATTACCAACAACTTATCTCTTACCGGTAAGAGAAATAAGAGTTAAATATTGGAACTAAATTATTTATCCAGTAAAACTAATGCCACCAATTTCCCCAGAAGTTTGAAAGAAACAACTGCGGCAAAAAAACAACTACAGTTATGAAAAAGTTTCTAAAAATGTCCAGAACATCTAGATTCGATGTATAAATGTACAAAAATGTTTTTACAAATTCATAAATATTCAGCTAATACAGAATGTATTAATAATTAAATATTGTGTAGCCCTCAGATATAATGTCAAAGAGAGTCACATACATACGTTCTCAAAATGGAAAATTATTAGTAAACCACATGGGATGAAGGTACAGCAAAAATATTGCAACATATTAGTCTAATAAATGTTACAGGAGGATAACTACAAAAAATGTAATTGTAGAAAATGGTACAGGACAAAATCAGCTCCCCAACATTACAGAAGATGAAGTAAGAAATGTACTGCAAGAACTCAGGGTACTAGAACCAGCTCACAAGATACTAATGACACAATTTAAAAATGTTACCCCCAAGTTTTCAGAATATAGAACAGGCCAGATCCAAGCAATTGCTAATTTAAAAAAGAGTCATAGCTAGAAACATGAAAACAACCAGAGATACAACTGCAGCTTCAAAAAGATTTGAGGATATAGGTGTCCCCTATATCCTAGCCTTAACACACACAAATTATACTTTCCTTTTATATGACTACGGTAGCAATGAGAGAAGAAACCTTAGATATTCTGCTAAAATAGCCTACTACAATTTACCCAGAGCAGGACATGTATGATGGAGGGCACGCTCAAATCGTGTCCTCCTCCATTCACACCTCTGCAATCCACGGAGAATACCAAACTACCAACATCCCCCTTTTCTGTACATATTTACCAAATAAACAAGGGGTAAATACAAAATACTAGTAAATTAAATTAAATCCAATCCCAACAATTAAAATCCACCAAAAATAATTACTGATTTTGAGCAAGCAAAGATTTCCATCATTTTAAGTATATGTAAATATTGAAGTGTGTTACTACCACTTCATCAAAGTATCTAGAGACAACTGCAAACATCAGCATTAACTGTAAAATGCTCCAAAATGCTGAATTTCCCCAGGAAAGTGAGAAACTAATTTTTCTAGCATACGTCCCTTTAACTGAATTAGCAAAGCATTAAAATGTAATAATAGAATCACCTTACGATAAAAAGATATGAATGACAAATTCACTCCCCTAATGGACCACTTTGAAGATATTTTGGTTGGCAGACTGCACCTTTTTGGTTACAGATGCCAACCCAAGCATCATATACCAAGGGGTAACATGTTTTACAGTACCCTGACACAACAGGCAAAAGGCAATAACACAATGGAAGGGGGGGCACAGTTCCTTCCAAGGAAGTTTTTTTTAAAGCAACAAAGCTATCAAGAACTATGAATGGAAAAATTACTAACCCAACTAAAACCAAATGATGCAAAACATACCAAAGAAACACATATTTATCAAAGCAAAGTCCAAATCTTTGCTAACAATCAAGGCCCACCCAGTCTAGACTCCATATCAAGAACCTTACTCTAAAATAAGCATTAAAAAACAAGCAACCAAAAAATCCTAAGCAAATGTATAAATAACTAAACATTGTATTTATGTATTATTATTATGTTAGTATTTTTGATATTCAATCTTATACCTACAAAAACAAAAAACATAACTAAATATTACATAAAGCAAATATTAACTCTAAAAACCACCACCCATAATACAAAATGCAATCTAAAACATAAAAACATAATTAATAATAAATATTATATAAATGTATATTAAAAGTACTAAATAATCAACTAATAAAAATATGAAGAAAAAAAAAGAATGCAAACATTTCAAGGACAAAAATGCAATTCCAAATAAGTGACAACAATCCATGGAGCCCATTCTTACCCCTAACTAAAAGACACTGCAGACATTTTAATACAATAAAGGGAGTAGATTTATGATTCCCACTCCAATCTAAGCCACATTGGGGAATGCGTTAGACTTTGAGCAGCGTACATTTATCTTCCCATTAACCCATACCAGGGAAGCATTTGACTTTTATGGCAGTAGATTTGTTATTCTCATTTACAATCTAATCCAAATTGGGTAAAGCATTGGACTTTGAGGGAGTAGATCAACTATTCCCATTCCAATCTAAGCCACAATGGGGAAATTGTTAGAGCTTGAGGGGCTTACATTTAGTATTCCTACTCCCATTAAGGCACATTGGGAAAGCATTGGGCTTTGAAGGGTGTGAGTTTACTATTCCCTAGCCAACCTACGCCACAATGGGGAAAGCATTAGACTTTGAATAGAGAAGATTTACTATTCCCACTCCAATGCTTGTCATATTGGGAAAAGTATTGGACTTTTCGGGTGTTGGGGGGGGGGGGGGTAGATCCATGAGTCCAAAATCCAATAAAAGCCATATTGGGGAAAGCATTTGACTTTCAGGGAGTGGATTTACAATTCCCACTCCCATTTAAAACACATTAGGAAAACCATAGTCTTAAAGAGGGCTAAATTTACTTTTCCCACTTCAGTCTAAATCACATTGGGAAAGCCTTGGACTTTTAGGGGGGTAGATTAACTATTCCCAGTCCATTTGAAGCAACATTGAGAAAAGCATTGAATTTTGAAGGGTGTAGATTTACTATTTCCACTCCAAACTAAGCCACATCGGGGAAAGCATTTGCAGCTAAGGAGTGTATGGTAGATTTACTATTCCCACTTCAGTCTAAGTCATATGTAGGAAATAGCTAACCTCTATAAAATATAAATGAATTATTTCCCGGTGAATACAAAATATATTGATAAAAATGCTATACTAATATATACAAAGCATAACCAATTTTGTTTTTAGTGTGTAGACAATGAAAATAACAATATGTAAATTTAATTGAAAACATCAATGAACAAAATGAATATTTATAAAATACATTATTTAAACAAACTTGTAATTCTTTCGAGTAATACATTAAAAGAGCAAATGCGTAATTACTAACTTACAAATCCACATTAAAACATAACTAAAATAAAAAAATATCCTTTACAAATATGTTAGTAAATATAAAAAATACAGAAACTAATTTATCAAATATTCACAAACTTTAAATTAAAAAGAAACTTAATAAATTAAGGTCAATTAAATAATAATTGTACTGAAATCTAACTTAATTTTAAGTCAAATGAACAAATTATGCCTACGGAGAAAAATATGTGCAACCAATAAATATTCTAATAGTTTATAGAAGATACATATCCTTATAATATTATAAAACATATATAATTAAAAGCTGAAATAATTTAAATTAAAACCGTAGTAATACATTTAACAAAAACAAATATTGTAATAATATTTGAAACTGTTTTGATTAATCAAATTTGAAATAAAAGAAACATTTTAAAAACACATTTTAAAATTCCTATCCCATTTCCCCATTAAATCCTACATCCTGCCTGTAATAAATGTTAAAATAACAATATGTGCACATTTCAATATTATATTAAATAAACAAATTTTAAAAAAAGAAATACATCACACACTACATAATTTTTTAACGCATTATAAACAAAAAATGACTCCTCACCTATAAACCCCACATCCCACTTCTAGACATGTGAACTAATTACAAGGAGAGGGGACAACCCTGCCTCGTTCCTCGACAGACGAGGATTTCATCCAACAAAATCTAATTTGTCAGGACACGGGCCAATGGTCTGGAGTTTAACACCTTCACAAGCCCTCTAAAATGCGGGCCAAATCCTGCACGGATCAGTACGGTCTCCAGGTAGTGCCAGTTCACAGTGTCAAAGGCCTTCTCAAAGTCGATCAATAAGAGAGCCTGATACAGTGAAAGGAGATGATGGTGAGCCAAGGCCATGTGTTGACATCTCAGGCAATGTCTTGTACTATGGCGAGGCATGAACCCTCATTGGTCAGTGTGAATTAAGGTTGTGATTACTCTCTTGGGGTGGATAACGAGAATCGTGGCATGCAATTTGATTTTGGTGTTGATCAGTGAAATCTGATGACAGAGTATGAATTGGAGGGAGGGTTTGTTTTGGGGATGACCACAATTATAGCCATGTCTCGTGGAAAATTCCCTTCCTCCACTGCTTCTGTATACAGCACCTGGAGCTGTGGTACCATGAGCTCCCTAAATGCCTAATAGTATTCTACTGGGTAGCCGTCAGGACCTGGAGTCTTACCCGTGACCAGTGTCGAGATGGCCTGGCTTATCTCCTCTCGTGAGAGGAGCTGGTCAGGCATTTGACTATCCGTTTTCAGCAACTGTGGGAGCAGAGCGTCCGGCAGGAGGTCGGATCCAGATTAGGTCAAGCTAGCGGTTACATTACCCCTGCCTCTGCATCTGCTGCCTGTTCCAACTCGATTGTATGGACTTCCAATAGGGAGAGGCATTCATCTCGGGCCTGGTGTATCTCTTTGATATGTCTCTTAGCAAAGCCTCTGGCAGTCGCCATACCGGCCGCCCATATTGTGCTGAGGGAAGTAACTGTGTCCTCATTAGTTTGAAAATATTGTCTCAGCTCAACTCTAATTGCTTTTTACAATCTTTATGTTGCAGGTACCAGGCGCTAAATTGACAGATGGGGCGAAGAGCGCCTGTAGGTCCTCCTAAATCCAGAAGTAAGGGTGAGTGGTCCGAGATTCCACAAACAAGTGTGTTGATGTTTGCGACCAGGCAGCAGTCAGGGGCGGGCATAAACAGTCAATACTTGAGTGGGTATAGTGGGCGGCAGACGTATGTGCATATTGGCGGAGACATGGGTTCCATACTCTCTAGACATCGCATAAGCCAAGTTGGGAGGCCCAGTCCACAACTATCTTGGCACTCGAGCTCCAAAGTGGGGAGGGGCCGTCAGTGGAATCCTAGTCTGGGCTCATGACAACATTTCAAGTTCCCTCCGAGCACTGTTAATCCCTGGGTAAGAAACGTCAGCAAGGTAGAAGAGATTGCAAAGGAGGGGCTTAAGAACTGCTGGGGGTATGTAGGCCGTGATCAGATTAAGGGCACGTCCCCCCACCGTTCCGGTGAGGTCCAAAAAACATCCTTGAGGGTCGCAGAGTTCTCATATAACTGCAAAGGGAAAGGAGCGGCGGAGGAGGATTGCTACTCCTCGAGACCGCCGTGTGAATCCTGCATAGTACACCATGTCAAAACCCTGGCAGGCTAGGAAGGGGCAGCAATTCCCTAGCAGATGGGTTTCCTGCAGCGTGTGGACGGAGGGGCGAGATTGGTTTCAGAACTTCAAGACTGCAGCATGCTTCACCTAGTCCAGAAGACCATTGACATTCCAGAAGAGGATGAATAGGGGTTCCAGGTCAAGATGGGATGTCACCATGGGTGTTATCATTGGGGGGGCTGCATATGATAGCCTGGGAGGCTTCTGGGCCTTTGCGTGCAAGGTCTATGTGCAGTGAGAACTGGTGTGTCTCTGAGTCAGTGTCAGCATATTGGCGATGCAATCTTGTTGTGGCATGTGTCCTGAACAACCAGAAGGAATAAAACATGAAAAAGCAAACAAAACCCCAAACTGTCTCCTCATCTTCCAATCTGTCACCCTAACAATAAGAACAGAAACAAGTGCAATTGTTGCACATTGAGGGCAGAGTGGTGGACCCCTCCAAGTTGCCTGATTTATCATTGCTCAGAAGTGTGGAAGTGTTTGTGGCTGTCAAGGCCAATGCGCTACCACACCCGCTGCCCTCTGGGCGACCAATCATATTGCTGGGCTGCGAGACAGGTCTGAGTCTCCAGCTCCATCCATCACCGGAGTCGGTGATCGAGTCTGAAGCATCTCTCCATTCGGCTGCCGCTCTTGCAAATGGGCTTGTGATCTCACTGCTAGAGGAGATTCGGGCAAACTTCTCATGGTCACCTTGGGTGAGGAGGATTTCTTCCTTTGTGTGTTACATCCCCCCTGGGACCTGGTACACCTTTGCTGCGGCTTCGCCAATCATCCCATTGCGGTATTAGGTTGCATTTCTTTGGGAGAGGAGGATACTATGTTATGCCCTACAAGGGGATGTTCCTCTGTGGCCCTAATCCATGCTGCCTCAGGGGAATTGAAGAAGTGGCTCTTGTTGTTGTGAATTACCCTGACGAAGGCCGGGCACAGGAGTCGGTACAAGAAATTGAGAGCTCGTAACTTCTCTTTGGCTGCAGTGTAAGATCTCCGTTGTGCATGCACCTCTTTAGTATAGTCCAGGAATACCATAACTTTATTCCCTTGGTAGGAGAGATTGGTTTGTGAGCACGTCTCCGTCCTTGAATTTGAGGATGCATGCTATGATGGGCCTGTGGTGGGCCCCCGGAGGCGGTTTAAGCGCAAGAGCATGATGGGCCCTCTTCACCACGAACCATGTGGAGAGGCGTTCCGCCGGCATCCATGACTTAACCCAATTTTCACCATCTGAGCAGGCTCTGACCCCTCTGGAATACCCACAAAGAGGAGGTTGCTCCAGTGGGAACGATTTTCGGCATCCTCGCCCGGCTATGTAGCTCGGCTGTGTGCGAGAGGAGCTTTGAGACTTGATTTTTCATTACTGCGACCTTCAATGGTGGATAGAGAGGATTCAGCCTCTGAGATTTTTGCTGTAGTGTTGCGGAGATCTTGCCTTATGAGTGCCATGTCTACATGCACCTCACCGATCTTGTTTTCCACTGAGTCCTGTGAAGTAGGGATCACTTGTAAAATAGTGACCAGGCCCCCCTCAGGTGCCGGGGGTCCGGATGAAGCAGCATTGCTGGCAACCACATTGCTCATGGAGTATTGCTCCATGCAAGTTTGGGTAGGGAGGCGGTTCCGTCTGTCTGTCTTTGCCCATTGTTGGCCCCCAACTTGTCCCCTTGGTCGCCCCCATAGACAGAGGCCCGGGAAGGCCAGCAAGGGTCTGGAGACGCCCGGGGCGCCTGTCACTGCTACCTTTCAGCCCCACCTCGGGAACTCTCTGATGTATTCCTTTGAGGCTCAGGTTTACTGATAGCGTCGCTCCATACATCAAGGATGGTGCCTTACTCTTGGAGTCTTCGGTCAATCCCAAGCTCAACTCCTTTCGTCTTCCCCTCTGTCTTTTCTTGTAACTTCTGAGCCTGCGCCAGGCGGAACGTCGAGTCATGTTGAGACTCCGTGTGGAGCAAGGATGGGGTTGTCAGGGCACCTGTCGATCGATTTGGGGGCCCCCACTGTGGGTGGCCCGGGTGATCTGCATTGCTTCAGCATCTGCTTGGCCTTTCCGGTGTTTCAAGTAGGCCTTCATTTATGCAGAGGCCTGGAGGAGGCCCATTCAGGCATCTGCAGCCCTCCATGGATCCCCTCGTTAAATTGAAGCTGTGGCTTCCTGCCTACAGGATCTGGGGTCCGCTCTCTCTAAGGGTCTTGGCTGGGGATCTAAGCATGACCAGTTCCAGGCTGATTGCAGGGCTACAGGGATAGAGTCTCAGCTGGGGATCCTCTGATGGTTTCAGTGTCGTCTCTACTAATTTCTCTGGGCGTCCCTGCCCGTCTGTCGCTTTGGGTACTTTTATCCCTGTTCCCCTCTTAGGACTGGGATCCTTGCCCTGTACGCAGTCAGGCTCATCTCCTGGGTGATCAGAGGGGTAGTATGGGGCCTTCTTCCACCCCAGAAGTGCCAGGCACAGTCTTCAATTCCTCTGAGCAGGCACCCACTGCAGCCTGTATGCCTCACAATTACACCCAGGCTGGCTTCTCTGGTGGGGGCAGGCCACAAGCTCTGGATCCTCAGCGGGGCAACAGGGAAAGGAGGGGACCTCAGCCAGACCGGCATGCTACCCCTACTGTCTCATTGGATCTAGGTGTCCCTCCTGCTGCGAGACAGGTGTGGCCCAACGTCAGCTTTAGTCGCCCCCACAGCCCCTCATCTGCAGGGATGGTGATTTGGAAGTGCCGAGTCTCCGGGCATCAGACTGCCACTTCTCCAGAACCCTCACTGCGGGATCTACAATGGTGGAGCCCACCACGTCTTTTCTCCCCCTCCATAGGGGCCCCAGTTTTGGGTGGTGGGTACCGCACCCACTGGTTTGCTCTCACTCAGGGCCTTTCATCTTCCTGACATCTCCTCGGGCCATACCAATCTGCTACACTGCAGAGGGGGCTCTTGCTGTCTCCAGATGAGGGCACGCCTCAGCTGCAACGTGTCCCCGGCGGCGGGCAGCTGCCAGGAGCCACAGCTTGCCTTCAGCGTTCGTTCTCTCTCCAATTTATCACTGCTCCCCTGCATCTTACAACTCAAGGGCCAGGTGACCGTCTCATTCTGCGGCCCCAGTAATCAGAGTGGGTGGGATAGGCCCCTTTCATACTCCGCCTACACTGTCTCTGGGCAGGATTTCACTGCAACCTGGGTGCCACCATTTTGTGTCTGTGCCTGTTATTTCTCCGCTACGGCTGATAGGCTCTGTGGTCACCGCAGTGGTTCGGGACAACCTCGCACCATGCTAGGGCACTTTAGCAACAGCTGGGGATAACTCAGGTTCCTTGTCTTTGGGCTGGATGCCAGCAGGTTACGGTGGGGTCTGGAGCACTCTCAAAGTGCGACTGCCATCTTGATGCTCGTAGCCACCATATATATAATTATTACCTACTGGCAAAAACCAATAGGTACTTATAGTTAGGATGTAGTTTCCAGAGGAAGAGAGTTTTTTCATTTGTCAATAACTTTGGCAACGTTTGACGAATCCTTGCGAATATGTCAAAACTAGTATGATGCTCACTCCAGCTGCTATATTTGAAATTTTGTGGTGATCCATCACTTAGGGGCTGAGAAAAATGGGTGGGTCCCAAAGCACATTTTCCACATGTTAATTCCCATAGGAACTTTAGACATAGCTACAGCCCGAACTGCTGAAAGGAATTACACCAAATTTGGCAAAAAGATGGATATTGGTCTAGGGAAGTCCCTTTTTGTGATTTTGTGTGAATCTGTTAAGCAGTTTTACAGATATTAACTGAAATCAAAATGTATATATATAGGGAGGCAACGGATCCACATCCCCTCCTGATCTCATGCTGAGGTCTTATTGGCTGTCAACACTTCACACCAGGAAGTGTTGGCAGCCATCTTGGGCCTCGGCTTGAGCCTCGCCCCACCAAAATTGTAAAACAAAAAGAGAAGGGGGCAGGGTAAGAATGCCCTCACCCCCCTAGGCCTCTTGGGACGGGGGTCCCAGAGGGACCCTCAGGGCAAAAAAAACTGTTTTTGGAAAATCAATTTTTGTGGGAGCCACGACTTGCCACCGCAAAAAAAGGACATCCTCTTGAGCGTCTCTCCGGAGTTATTGGGAGATACAAATCTGGACTCCGGAGTACGCCTGTATGAACAACTCTGTGGAAGGTAAAAACAGGGACTTTAACCCAATGGCAGTGGTGGGCCTGTCCTTGATTAAAGGATTCTCAGACCAATGAGGCCCTGAACTGAGTATGGGACGGGGAGTGCCTCATTGTGTGAACGTTATCATATACAATTTGTAACTGCCAGAAGGTGGTGCATGCATCGAACCACAGTTCCCAGAATGCCCCTGATTGGACTGGAGGGGGGAGTATAAATAGAAACAGCTGAAGAAGTTATCCACTTTGAAAAAGACTGAAAAAGCGTCAGGGGTGCCTGGTGGGGTGCGATTTGTGATCACCTTTTGAATAAACGAGGAGTCTTGAAACCCCTAAGTGTACGGTGTGATCTCTCTGCATGGTCATTAAATTGGGATGTGTAGTCTAACCCCAAACACCTGCACCAGCATCCAGAGTGCACCTCTCTTGAATCTCTTTTGTTTATATATATATATATATCCCCAAGCTGCACAAAGACAGTAAGAACCCTCCTGGGAGGCCTATCGTGTCCTCCAAAGGAAGCCTCTTTGAAAACACCTCAATATTGATTGATACCGTACTGAGTCCGTTTGTATGTAATTTGGTATCATATGTTAAAGATACATCTGACTTCATCAAACAAATTGCTGACATACCATGGGAGGAGAACTATATATTAGTCACCATGGATATAACCAGCCTTTACACTAGTATTAACCATGTACAGGGCTTAGAAGCAGTAGAAACTTTCTTGAAATCTAGATCAGTACAATATGCGGAACATAATCAAATGATTTTGGAATTTATGACTTTTTGCCTGTATAATAATATCTTCCTATTTGGCAACCAGCTGTACATCCAAATACAAGGTACCGCTATGGGCACGTGCTTCGCCCCCAGCTATGCGAATCTTTTCGTGGGTTGGTGGGAGAAGCACGTGGCCTGGTACGGGACCAACGAGCCCTGGATGAATAAGATAGCTGTCTGGACCAGATACATCGACGATATTTTTATCGTCTGGAAAGGGTCACAACCAGAATTCCTTACGTATCTTGACATCTTGAACAATAATATTTTGAAAAATCCTTTGGCTTGGAGTGCGTTACCAGCTTTGGAAGGCTAAAGAAACTTGGTTTGGATATATATATATATATATATATATATATATATATATATATATATTTTATATTTATTACATATAAATATTTACATATTCACTAGAAAAACAAAGGTTACAATGGCGTTATAGTTCGCAAATAGAATTTAAAAAACCTTAGAAAGTCACTAACTTCAGCCATTATAATTAGCTGAGTGAACTATAACTCACGCCCCCGCAACACACTGCTTATGACCTCACATATTACATCACTCATGACATGGTTGGTGACATCACTGACATTGCTCGAGCCGTCCCTGGGGGGGTGGTGGTCCCTAGTGCATTTCCAGCTCCAGGAGGGGGTCCACACAGCCCCCCTCCCTTCTTGAAAAAATCCCCGGGGAGCTGGTGGTCTCCTGGGCTGTGTGGGGGGGCTGGAGACCCCACACATTATTATTTTTTATTATATTTTTGAAATATGTTTTATTAAACAGGCTCATGAAGTTACATATACTTAAAGACGAGCACATACGTTCAAATGTTCAAATATATGATAAAAATTACATTGTATCGGCTTCAGTACACCATTATCATTTCAATCTAAATCTGGTAAGTTACTAAGCAGTTAGGTCCTAACCAAATTAGGCAGTACGTTTGATCTAGTGTCTTCTTCATTCACAAGCCGCGCTTGTACCCCTTGACTCACATATTGTTGATTCCTCGCCCTTGTTTCTGTATTACTCCCAGAGGGACCATATTTTATCACATTTTTTCTTGCACTCCCTGCTGTCATATATAACATTTTCTGCTTAGTGGCACCAATCAAGATCAGTCTCCCATTCTGCCACTGTTGGGGGGATATGTGACACCGACCTGCGCGCAATGTTACGTTTTGCCACCCCGGTGGCCAAGGCTAGCCAGATTCTTGTGTGCCTAGACCAGTCTACCTCCCACTTAATCATCAGTAAAAGGCCCTTGGCATCTACAGGTACCTCTTCTCCCATGACACGTGACATTATTGTCATCACCCCCTGTCAAAAACAGTTGATGGCTGGGCATTCCCATATAAAAAGAAAGAAGGATCCCTATGCCTGGCAGCCACTTATGCAGAGCGGTGACTGTACCTTTCCCCATCTGTACAACAGTGTATGGGGTAGTATGAGCTGTGCAGGATCCTGAGTTGTATCAGTCTGAATCTTGACCTAATCGCTATCTCTCTAGGGCCCTGCAACGCATTGGTCCACTCTTCGTCCTCTATATTGCCTAACCCACTCACAGAGTTCTGCAGCCCCTCTCACAGAGCAATACACAAACTCACACACCCTATCACAGAACCAGACAGATACTCACATAACCACTCACAGACCCAGACAGACACTTATACACCCAGTCAAAGACCCACTCAGACACTCACACACCCACCCAGAGACTCACTCACACACTCTCACACCCATTCACAAACACACACAGGCACTCACACACCCACTCACAGTTTTATGCTACAACTTTCACATCCACTCACAGACCAATGCAGGTACTCACAGACCTACTCATCCACTCGCACACCCACTCACAGACCTATGCAGACACTCATATAGGCAGTCAGACCCATGCAGGTACTCACATGCCTACTCACAGCCCCATGCATCTACTTACACACTCACACAGGCATTCACACACCTATTCACAGACCCATGCACCCACTTACACACCCACACAGGCACTCACACACTCACTCACAGAGCTGTGCTGTCACTAACAGACCCTCTCACAGAGCCACACACAAACTTACACACCCACTCACAGACCCACACGGACACTCACATACCCACTCACAGACCCAGACATATACTTTTACACCCAGTCAAAGGCCCAGTCAGACACTTACACACCCACTCAGAGACTCACTCACACACTCACAGACCCACATAGGCACTCTCACACCCACTCACAGAATCACACAGGTAGCCACAGACCCATTGACAGAGCCACAAAGTCACTCATACATCTACTCAGACATCCATGCAGACACTTGCAAACCCCCTCATAGACCCTCACAGACCATCAGATAGCCACTCACAGATCCATACAGGTACTCATACACCCACTCACAGATCTATGCAGGGACTCACATACCCACTCACAGACCTATGTATTGTCTTACAAACTCACTTGCAGATTTTGACAGGCACTTGCATGCCCACTCACAGCCCTATACAGACACTCACAGATCCATTCTGAAATCAATATAGGCCGTCACACACCTACCTGCAGACCCACACAGGTAGTGACTGACCCACTCACAGACCCACACACCTACTCACTGATCCACACAGATACTCAAACACCCACTCATAGACCCACACAAGCCGTCACACATCCACTCACACTACCCGTGCAAGCAAATCCGAATTACTTTGTCCAGCACTGTTTTCATAAGACTACATTCTTATGGGACACACCTAGGCAGACACTAATACAGCCATTGACACACCTATGTACACACTGATACAGACACTGACACAACAAACTGAAAAACAATATAGCTGCTGCTGCACCCAGTCAAACACTGATACAGCCTCTCAAATAGTCACTCACACACACATACAGCCACTGACACACCCAGGCACACACTAATACAAACAATAACATACCCACTCACACATCGATAGAGCCACTTACACTCCTAGGTGTGGAGTTCCAAGAAGCTAGAAAAAAACTCAGTGGAACTCCGCTCCGCTCCCTCCCCCCTCCTAAAGTAATTATAATGTAAAATAAAAGCACTTACCTGCCATAGCTGCCTCTTCCTCACCATGGCTGCTCTCCTTCCTCGTCCTCACTGTCCTTCTTCTATGTTAACCCCAATGTTGTATGTCAGAAGAGCGGCGATGGCGAGGAAGAGGCAGCCATGGCAGGTAAGTGCTTTTATTTGACATTATAATTACTTTGGGAGCGTGGAGGGGCTGGCTAACTCTGCTCCGCCATGGAGTTGGAGTTTTGCCTAAACTCGTGTTCACAATGGAACGCAGAATAGGCAAAACTCTGGAAACTCCGCTGGCAGAGCGGAGTTACCCACCCGGGGTTACTCCTAAGGACACACAGATATAGCTACAGAAACACCCAGTCACACTTCGATACAGAGACTTATACATTTATGTACACACCGATACAACCACTGACACACCCAGGCACACACCAATACAACCATTGATACATTCAATCTCACACTGATACAGTCACTGACACATTAAAACCACAGAGTTAGCTCTTTGTTTGACCAGATGGTGGTTCCAAAAAGAACCATTTTGTAGAAGGGCTTTTAATAGTTTTTTTTTTTCTTGTTTTCTTTCTTAACAACAAGTAAAGAGGGTAGTAAAAGGGTAAGGAAAGGGAAATGCAAAAAAACAATTGTCTTCAGTGTTCTAAAAACATTATGGGGCCGATTCCGATCCGGGTCGGAAGGGCACCAAACGCGATCCGGCCAGAAAAACTACGAGCCGTACGCGTGTTTTCTGGCTGACTCGTACAGCTGTACGAGCGAGCAAGTACGATGCGAGCTACATGAAATTCACCGACCGAGTCGTTTCTGGGTTCGAACCGCTCTGTACGTGTCGGTTGGAAGCTAACCGTGGCGTGCAATGGATGCGATTTACAACCGAGCCAGTACGATGCACGCGCCAGACAGCCTGTGCGAGCTGGAGTTTCCGGCTCGCAAAAGCTCCCGGAGTCAGACTTCGGGGGTCCGCGTCGGACCCCCTGACACCCGCAGCCCTACGACTCGGACACCTATGGGTCTCCCCAACACAGGCATGTACAGTGCGGATGGCACCGACGTGTACCCTCTGTAGGGGGCGCACTTGTTTGAGACGTACCCATTCAGTCAATGGGAGCCCATGTACCCGTCATACGATGGGCTCCCATTGACTTCTGTGGGAGTCCAACCGAACCGAGTCCGGCAGCATACGTGCGCATCGTACTCACTCGGTCGGACTGTAGGGGTCCGGCTCGGTCGGAAAACACTCCAGATCCGACTCGGTCGGAGTGCTTTTCGACCCGGATCGGAATCGGCCCCTAAGTGGTAAATGGAAGCAACAAAAAAACCTAACAGTGATGTTTCTTCACTGTATTCAAGAATGCACCAACAGAAGACATTTTTACAGTGACAAGCATGTGACATTTTGCACAGTGAGTAACCATCTCACTTAATTCTTCACAGGCAGCTTTCATAGTAATGACTGCAGCTGATAATGGTTCTACCATGGGTGCTCTCGAGGTGTTCTGTCCTGCTGCATCTGCTTTCTCCCACATCATCCAGTTGTAGTCCCTTTCATGAATTGGTTTTAAGTGCTTCCACATGGAACCTGTCCCATGTGGATACATCTTTGCATTTCCTCTGGATAATTGCTGGCCACAAAAATTGTTATGCACCTATTTAACTGTGACTTTCTTTTCCCTTGAAGGTATTGTAAAAGGCTTCCAGGCTTCACTTAGTTTTCTTGTCGGTGGTGTATGTTCCTCCTCATCCTCAACAGATTCTGGATGTTCATCCTGGACAGAAGATGAACCTTCAGCCATTCTATCAAAGTATTCACAAAAGTGAACAAAAGCAGAGCACCACTGGTTCTGAATCCCCTTTCTACAGAGTTCACTGGAGAAATAACTGTTTTTGGGTGTGGTTTTACATGTACATGGGTGGGGTTGTAATATGCCTAATTAACAGGCAAGGTTTGGGTGTGTTATCAAGTGAATTAGCGATTTCAGTCCATAGATTCAGAGATTTGCAAAACTCTTAAAATGTTATATTATGTTACGTGATTTGTAAAGCACATGACTGCCCCAGCAACGGGATGTCCCAGTGCTGATCCCAAAAGATCAACAGAGAGAAAAGAAAGGTGTCAGGGCTAAGATGGAGGGCTTATCTTGGAAAGAGACAGGTCTTTATTGCCTTCTGGAAGACCCCATGATTATGAATGCTTCTGATGGTACCAAGAAGGGTATTCCAGAGTGTACGGGGCGAGGGCACGGAATGAACGGCCTCCGACTCGCACTCTTTTGACACAGGGGACACATGCTAAGTGTTGGTCTGAGGAGTGCAGCAGGTGGTTCGGAATGCAAGGAGTAACTCTCTTGAAAAGCAGATATAAGGTGCCATATCTATACTTATAACTATGTTCACACTAATGTCATTAATGAAAGTAGAGGGATGTTCATAATTAAAATAATTTTTTTAATTTTTGGCAAATCCGCCAATTAGAATTGGCAGATTAATTTCAATCATGTGATCGAAATTAAAAACCATAGAGTTCCGTCTGTGGTTTTGCACACGCACAGGTACAGCGATACCAAAAATAAATACAAAATCACATAAACCTTGTTTAATTACATTTGCAAAACCTTTATATATTTTGGATTAAGTACATATGATTTTTACCTTTTAAAGCATATATAAAGTATATTTATTAAACAAATTCTAAAGTTTGTCTACAGTTAAAAAAAATGATGACACAGAAAAGCAAAATAAATTGTAGGATGCTTAGTACTAAAAATAAACCCTAACTAAAAAAAACTAAATATTACAGGTACAAAATACTTTGAAAATAATTGTGAAAAACCTTTGAAATTCACTGAAAAAAACCCAAGGTTACAGGGACGTTATAGTTAGGAAATAGAATTTTAAAAAACTTAGAATTCACTGGAAAAACCAAAGGTTACAGAGATGTTATAGTTAGGCTCAGATTGTACACGCACACAACCATAGAAATTCCGCATTTAGAGTACATGAGCAAACTATTATTTATGCCCCTGCAATGCTCTGATTATGACCTCAAATATTACATCACGCATGACATGGTCAGTGACATCTCTGATGACATCACTGATGATATCTCAAATGACATCACTCCTGACATTATCCAGTGAGTATGAGTGTTTGTAACAGTTGTAAAATGTAAAACCCCCAAAAACATTTTTACTAAAAATACTCTAAGAATTAAAATAAAAGATAAAATAAAAACTAATAGTATAATGTATAAAACAGCAAACAATGAATGTTATAGAAATCTATTTAACCAATATTATGGGAGCTATTGGAGTCTATCAATATTAAATATACTATTGCCACTCTAATGTGTGCAACAGTAGGGAAAGTTATTCTCAATCCAGTCTGTCCAACAGTAGGGAAAGGAATGGATGGATTTTGGAGGGGTGAAATGTACTATTCTGACTCCAACTAGCACAACAGTAGGGAAAGTGTTAAACTGTGAAGAGGTTAATTTTACCATTCCTACTGCAGTCTAAGGAAGAGCTGGGAAAGGACTTTGCT